>NW_027509193.1:12967500-13673750 GCF_051911475.1 Siphateles boraxobius
CCTGCAGAGGGCGAAGGAGAGGGCCAACGAGGGGGCTTGTGTGTCGGAGTGCTGCGCTGTGCCCATCTGGCCGCCATGGACGTCAACGGCTTCTCAGATCCTTATGTGAAAATGTGAGACTTCTGCAAAAAAAAAAACACTGAGAAAGCACAGACATTAAGCGAAAACACACTTGCTTTGCATCTTAATGCCTCATGAGAAACACACAGAAGAAGAAAAAGGGCAAAGGAAAATAAACACCAGTTTGGAAGGAAGGTGACATAAACAGTTCTCAGAGGTGGATAGCGATTAGGAGAAACTGTAAAAAATAGAGAGACTAAAAGAGACACATAGTATAATAAGGCTGAAAAAATCTCTCTGCGTCCTACATCTTACCTCTAATGTGTCTTTGCATCTCACACTCTCATTTGTGCCCCCCTCTAATCTCTCATTATTTTTCTCACATCATGTATTAAAATAAACGCTCTCAAACAGTTCTTCCTCCCCAGGCAAAATGGCATAAGAACAGACAGGTCCCCCACCCACGCTCACGTCCCTTCCAGTCACTCTCTCTCTTTCTCTCTCTGCTCCATTCCTTTCACAAACACACACATACTCATTCTCTCTTTTCCTCAGGATCAAAGCCATATTCTAACTATGTGTCTTGGGGAGGGTGGGGAAGAGTCAACAGCAGTACATAAAACAAATCAAATTTTTATGGAAGCCAGTGGGATGTCACGGCAAAAGCCGAAAAGCAAACAGCTTGGCACAAATGTGTCCAGAGTCCATTCCATATTTGTGCGATAGCAGTGCCGCTTGTTTTAATCTCCTGCTCTCCCACTGTCCTGCTCTTCCTAAAGCCCTCACTTTGTTCCTCTATGTGCCTTTCTCTTTCCAGATACCTGAAGCCAGATGTGAAGAAGAAATCCAAACACAAAACAGCAGTGATTAAAAAGACTCTTAACCCGGAATTCAATGAGGTATGGATGTATTTGATAAACTGGCAGGGGGTGTGTGAAGTGTTTTGAGTGTTAATGAGATGTCTGGTCGAATATTTCTTTGCTCTGTGTCTTTGCTCACTTCATATTCCCAGAAGACCTCCGCCTAAACACACTTTTGTTTTTCCATGTTGTACGTTTCATTTCCGTCATGCCCCTGTTTCTCTTTTTTTATCTCTCCTCTGTCCCGTCTGTCTCACACTCTCTCTGTCATGTGGGCGGTTGGCGGTCGCCAGTAAGGCTAAGTGTTTTGTTTCCATTCACTCAGAAGTAATACACACCCAGATTGGCCGTATAATTACTCCTTGGCTCAGACTCCTGCTTGCTCCAATCTCACACACCTCTATCTGCTTAAAAGCAGGTCTGCTCTCTGCTCCACGGGAGCCCTCTCAACAAAACCATAATATCACATCATATCAAAACGGTTCATGAGGGTGATGAAAATTCCTGGGAGGAATAACAGCGCTCCTCAATGTATTATATTTAGAAAATGTTCCAATTTCCTTTTTATGAACTGTTTGACTCCTTTGCCTCAGGAGAGAGGAATGGGTAGAGGTCAGAAGAGGAAGGTCCAGTGGTTTGATCCCAGCATGATTTAACTCGTATATCCTGGATACGATGCTATAAAGGAGCCTTCATTTAGAAAGTACTGCTTTCTATTGCATAAATGTTTTTTTCTTCTTTTATTCCAGCACATGCCAAGTTTCAGTCAGTGGGTGTGATATCCCAGACTGGAACATCTGTTTGGCTGAACTACCAAATGTCATTTGTTTCTTGAAATTTATTTTTGAAGGGTGTTTAATATTTTGATCATTCCCCAGGTTGCTTCTGAGCTGTCCGGATGATTCATATGAGATCCTTTAGTGATTAAAAATGTCCTTTAATATGAATTATTGGAAAATTAAAAGTGGCAATGAATAAATAACATATTGGCCAAGCCAAATTGTTGATACAATGAGAAACAGAGGCATCGTCTATTAAACTATTCTTCTGATAATGTAATTCAATTATGAAACGATTGAACTACTGAAATAATCTACATCTTATTTTACCACCTACAGGAGTTTTTCTATGAGATCCCTCTATCTGAACTGGTTCATAAGACACTGGAGGTCACAGTATGGGACTATGACCTGGGAAGATCTAATGATTTCATAGGTAAGAGCATGCAATTATGATTAAAAACAGTTTGTTTTTTTGCAACCAACTAAGGCATTTTTGCGTCACACTGTGCAGTTTTTTTTTCAGTTATTGTTTTTCAGACATGTTTGAGCATTGCAGTATTGCTGAGAGCTGTGTAGCAGACATTATTGTTGAATGTTGATAATGAATAAATGTTACTAATCATGCTTAAATTTTAGGCTTGATACAAGTTATAATAATAATTATAATCTTCCCTGACATACACCTAGAAATTAATTTGATTGCCCTGCTAAATTAAATTTATAATCCTTATTAAATGTGCTGTTGAAGAATAAGACATCGGCTCTGTTTGTAATAGCATGCTATCATACTATAAATTACGATGAAGCGAACGCTGCAAATGAGCAGGACTAACGCCAGGAAAATATATATATATATAGTATGTATACTGTGCATAGCATGCTAATTTTCTGTATGAACAATACACAGATGACCTACTGCAGTTGCTAAATTATGCAGTATAAAACAGAGCACACTGCGTGAAATACTATATCTTATAATGGAATACACTAGATTTGAAATTCTATTTCCAGTGTAATGAATTCATTTGATAGGACTGCCAAGACAAAAAAAATAAAATTGGTGGGGAAGGAACAATGTTAAAACTAATAAGCTGATATTTATTTTCATGGCTGATGAATTTTACGCTAAATGAAAAAAGATAAGTTTTATACTATTATAAATTAATTGAATTAAATTACGCATAATCTACATTTTGAAAATATATATTCATTTTGAGATTGGTGATATTAAATTACTTTTATTTTGAAAGATTAAGCATGTAACCTAAATTTTAAAAAAATAGCTTGTAAAATGAAATATCAAAAACAGGCCTTTATTTATATTTAACAACAAACAAATCTCTAATATCAGCTGACAGATACACTTGCAGATTTAAACATACAAAACTGCTTGAAATGCATCATGTATAATGTTGTTTCCCGTTCTATTTTTAAATAGTAGGCAGTTCTGAGCATAATACTGAAAATAAACTTACTCAATTTTAAGTTTAGTCAACTCAAATATCCAATCTGTCACTTAGCACACCCATTTCAGGTAGACTAAACTTAAAATTGTAAGGCAGCCGTAACACTTATTTTTTTAATTGAATTTCTTTCTTTTCTTCCAGTGTATACTATGCAGTAGTCAGTGAGCGGTACATTAGTATACCATTCTGAACATAGCCAGCCATCCATCCTTGATATTAAGACATGTACTTACACAACAAAAACTATATTCTTGAATGGTAGGTGGCGTGTGCTTGAGCTGTCACGTCCAAGGAGATGCTCTTCGCCACTGGATGGACTGCTTGAGGAACAAAGGTCAGAGGGTGGAGCGCTGGCATATTCTGGCCAATGAGCTGCCTCAGACCACCTGCCATGATTGAGGAAGAATCCTGCCAGGAACAAGGAAATCAGTCATGATAGGTTATTGGATTTGATTGAGTTGAGGTGGACATGGAGATAATTATATGAGCTAATTAGGGACCAAGATGTTGGAAGTAAATTACACACTTTGTGCAGTTTAAAAGGAGGGTGGAGGATGGGCCACCAGTCGTCTTCTGACTTGATGTCACTCAAAGCGAGTCCCCTCCCCTTTCACCCACTTCTCTCTCTCTCTCTCTCTCTCTCTCTCTCTCGCTCATTGCTGCATTGCTGCAAGTGTTTTCTACACATTTTGTAACGTTGAAGTGAATTTTACTCCTATGAAATCCTGTGTAGCACAATTCTCTTTTTGACTAACCGATTATAATGTATTTCAATGTTCAGTGCTTTCATAATGCTTGCAGACAAAGCTAAGACGCATCTTTATCAAAGTTTTAACACGGGGGTGCATGTAAACTACCTGTAAACGCATCAAAATGATATACACATGTGGTATCACCATGACAACATGGGAAGGTCCTTAAGGGCCAGTCTTCACAATGTTGTCAGTCATATTTGAAACGAAATGGAATTTCACAAAGAGCAGGTTTATGTGTACTACTAACAAATAGACTATCCATTTTGTAGCATGATGCAATGTTTACATTTTTTACTTTGCACCAACTGTGTCT
Organism: Siphateles boraxobius; assembly: GCF_051911475.1. NCBI lineage: Eukaryota > Metazoa > Chordata > Actinopteri > Cypriniformes > Leuciscidae > Siphateles > Siphateles boraxobius. Next base: position 12,971,737 of record NW_027509193.1, read on the forward strand.
CAGATTTGGCAGTTTTCAATTTCCAGTTGTTACTTTTCTTTGAAAAGGGGTTTTATGGACATGCTACAATTTGATATCGCATACATTAATTACTTGATATATTTTTGGAATCAAATGTTTATATGTGCCGTATGGGGTATCTGGAGTGTGTCTGCATGCATTCGCGTGTGTTTCGTCTGGTTGTTTTGTACCAAAAAAAGTGCTGTATTCTTGAGGGTTTGTGGTTTACATTTATATGAAGTGATTATGTACAAATTGGAAATACATTTGAAATGCATTGCTCTTTAAGATGTGCATCATTTCCCTGCATCCTCTTAAAGCAAACAAATCAATAATTACAACTCGTAATCGCTCCGGCAAGCAGAACATCTATTATGGTCAATATAAGCACACTTCACCTAAATGATCTCATTCGCAAAGGCGAATGATTGTGGATTTGGGTATCTTTACACCTATAAACAATAAGATATGCTCTAAATGGGATCCCAAACCTAGATAATATCAGCTTTTCCTCCTGTGAAAAACGCCTGCACTGATTCTGTGGTTCTTCGAGATGAATCTGGTTGATTATGTGTTCAATGAGTAAATGGTAATAAGACGAGCACTTAACAGCACACCACACTGAGGTAAATGTCACTGTATCTATCCCGGGCCACTGGCTACAACAGTGTACATTTTAGAGGGAGCCGATGAGTAGAATCAGGCTTCAAAAATCTCTACCCGAAAAAGTGTTTTACAGCTTACCATAACACGAAATGTATATTCATTATAAAAATGCCCTCAATCACACTTTTAAAATTAGTCTTCGTCACACCATACAGGTTTTTCCAAGACGTTGGAAACTCTGGTCCTTAAAAGGACAAAAAGGGGGTGTTTAGGGAGTGAAATAAAGTAGTTATTTTGGCTTCTTTTAAACCACTGAGCCTTAAAATTCCAAAAACTCCTTAATAAATCCATTATTATTGATACTTTATATTATAAATTAAGATTATCCCTCAAGTCATATTGATTGTTAAAAGAGTACACAGAACATTTTACATATAAAGGGTTAGTTCACCTAAAAAATCTTGCATTCTTTAATCATTTACTCACCCTGATGTCATTCTAAACCTTTATAACATTCTTTCTGATGTGGAGATATTTAGCAGAATGTCTGAGCTGCTCTTTGTCCATACAAGTGGACGGGGATCAGGGGATGTCGAGCACTAAAAATGACAAACAAGCACCACAAAAGTATCCCATATATGTGCAAGTCTTTTGATGGCTAAATATACAGCATTTCCTGAAAATATTACCTTGAAAATATTACTTGACAATCATAGTCACCATCCATGTTCATTCTATGAACTTTCCGCTATAAATCATTTTGTGCTGCACAGAAGAAAGTCAGCAGGCTTGGAACAACAGGTGAGCCTCAGGATGACTTAAAATAATACAAAACAAGCATTAAAATAGTCTAAAACAGCAGCAGAAAAAACCCTCCTGTTAGTCTCCTAACACCTTACTGTCTCAGGAAAACTGTAAGAAGCAGCCTAATTGTGAAAGTGATTTCTAGACAACAGGATAACGCATGCAAACTACTTGGTTTAAAAATAAAGAGTATGATTACAGAAAACTCAGCTCTGGAATTCTGAAACTTAATTATTTTACTTTGAACTATAATTATTTTAATCTATAGCAACTCTTTTCTGTAAATTATTCAGATATTATTGTAGACAATAGAGAAATTTAAAAAAGTAGTTATATATATCCACATGTTTAAATTAGATATGTGAACTTAGTACTGCATTTTTCAATGTAAAAAAAAAAAGACTAAGGACTCCTACACTCGAAATGTTTTGTGTCCTCTTCTAAAAATGCTCAACATCGCCACCTGGTGGGAATTAATGGGACCATTCCTCTTCTTTTTTTTCTTTTGCCCCAAACAACTTTGAACTGAAAATACAAGACATTACAAGCCTTAAGCATATATAATGATCACCTTCCCATAGAATTAAGTTAAACCCTGCCTAAAATGTCCAAGTGACCCTGAAGAACTTGATATACTTGCTCAGGTATTTAAAGGGATTGTCCACCCAAAAATGTAAATTGTCATCATTTACTCATCCATGTTATATAATAGATGATATTTTGAAGGATGTTGGTAATCAAACAGTTTTGGTTCCCACTGACTTCTATTCTATTTTTTGTCCATACAATCAAAGTCAATGGGAACCAAAACTGTTTGATTAGTTACAAACATTCTTCAAAATATCTTCTATTATATTCCACAGAAGAAAGAAAGTCAAGCAGGTTTGGAACAACATGAGGGTGAGTAAATGATGAAACACTTTTTGGGTGGACTATCCCTTTAAATACAGTAGAAACAACATTTTGAGAGAGGTGGGCCTTCATTGAAATAATGTTTTTTATTCAATTGCCTAAATTTATTTTTAGACTTTTAGACCGCTCTACCTGCTGATAGAGAAATTCAAAATAGTACACACTCAATAAAATCTATAAATCAAACCATTTAATTTAGCATATTAAAAGAAGCAGAAAACAGTTGACAACACTGGCACTTGCTTGTTGCATCCTACTGGTCTGATGGCAGGGCACACAACAGGAACATAAAATGAATTTCAACACCACCATCAAACACTGTACTCAAAAGGTTTTCCGAGGACATCATCATGTGACTTATATTCTTCAGCGTGTCTCAATCCTGCCCAACATGGCACATTTTAGATGTCTCCATAATCTAGAACAGCTGATTCAACTCTGATGTTCAGCGATCAGGAGCAGGAAAACTGTGACTGCATGCCACAATGAAACCGTCCCATGAGTCTTTCATATAGCTTAAGTTCTTTTTAATTTTTCCTGCTGAGGCAGACGCACCATTGCCTCACCTATTATGAACACGCATGTGATTCCGACAGGTGTAGGCATCCTTAAAGCTACGCGCACACACCGGACAGTCAAAAAGACGTAGCTGCAGATGTACTCGGCTGTGGTTCCTCAGAGTCCCGTCGTTGTTGAAGCGTTTCCCGCACTGGGCGCAGGCGTACGGCTTCTCCCCTGTATGAATAAGCATGTGAACCTTTAGGCGTGAGTGATGAGGGAAAAGTTTTCCACACTGTGGACAAACGTGTGTCTCAGGACCACTTCCTCGTCCTCGTCCTCGTCCTCGTCCTTTTGCCCTACACTGCCTGACTTCTCTGCTGAACGCTGCGTGACGTAGGGGATTGACCGCAACGTTAGCTACATGTATACCGAGATGACCATTGCTGTTGATAGTGTCGTTCCTGACTGATCCGAAGTCTGTGTTTTGATGAGCGGCGTTGTAGTTGACATGAGCTATGCCTGATTCAGGACAAGTGGTCTTTGACACATTTGGGCTAATTGTACTGATGGACACTTGCAAGGTTTTAGCCTTTAGCTTAATACGTTTAGCTGTTTGTAGTAGAGAGGAATTTGATGTATAGAAAACTTTAGGATCAGACTCGTGAGTAATATCAGTAGAAGCTGGTAACTGAGTAGAGCAATGAGGTAATGGACTGTAGACAGATGTGTTAGCATGGGTGGATTGTGAATTGAGGCTTTCAAAAGGCTCGGTTTTTACACCACAAGGTAATTGATTTACAGTGGATGTCTCAAAGTCTTCACCTGTCTGAGCCAGTTTGTTTGGTTTTGTGGGACAAGGTAAATCAAAGTCTGATTCAGTCATTAGAAGCGCATGGCTGGAGAACTCTTCCACTTTCGTCCCGGTGGGCTGTTCATTTTGTACCTGGTTCTGATAGATCTCTGTAGGCATTGTTTCCGTTTCAACGCTAGAGGTCCACTTTAGATGAAGAGGTGGAGATGATGGTGCAGGATTTGAAGCGGCTGGACCTGTAAAAGATGAAGGGTCTGAGGAGATCAGGTGGAAACAATAAATCTAAGACACTTAACTCATTTTGGTTAGCCGGAGTTGACCGATTTCACATAATATCATGTGGTTTATGGTGTTCACAGACTCTGATTCCATCCAGTCGGACATGCTCGATGTTTTGATCAGATTTTAGAACACATACTGCTTTCATTTGGCATGCATCTCCGTGTGTCTGTGCGAGTTTGTTGTCAGACCGACTTGAAAGTCTGGTAGTGTGTGATCCTCAGCCATTTAGAGTACGGTTCTCTCTAAAATCATTTATAAGGTAGAAAAATATATGAGATCCAGTTATATAAAATTTGTTTAGATTTTAAAATTTGTGTAGCGTATTCTAGCCTTAATTCATCTAAAACTAGGCTACTCCAGATTCAAACATAGCTTTTACAAATGTAAGTTACTATACAGTTCCAGTCAGACATTTGGACACACTTAAGCGAATGTATGTTTTTTAAAGACCTTTAAAGCTTTTATGTCTCACAGATTATACATTTTTTATGTTTCAGTTTAAGATACACAGAAAAATGTGTTCCTTCAAGTGCAAATGGTTTAATGTACAAATATTTTCACAACAGGCCCTTAAAGCGAAATATTTCTATACATGGGTGGTTTTGGGGCCTTATTACACCTATAAATCTCGATCTTAAAATATAACCATTGAGTGTACAATTTCATATGATCATGAGCAAAATCTTGAATATTAACATTTTAGTTGGTAAAATATTTTAAGGCACTCCTTTGACAATACTGGTGGCTACCCAGGAGAATTTTGAAAGGTTGTATGGATATAAGCATTACAATAATTTGACCGTGTAGTGATCATTTTTTAATGGATAAGTTGAACCATATAGTGAAGTCAACAGTCAATAAGTAACCAGCATACATGGGAACTAAAAAAAAACATCCAGTGAAACACCTCATGAATAAGTGCGTAGAACAGCTAGACAAGGTAAGGTAATTTTGAAAAAGTAAAAATTGTTTTGTTCTGTTTTTAATTTTCAATCACTACACAATGCCCATAAAGCTCTGTGTTATTTAATCGTTTTGAGGACTTATATTGTTCTGAAATAATTACAAAACAACGAGAATAGTTTTATTCAAACTGGTAATTGTGACTGTGTGTAAAATTGATGTAAGTGATTAATTTGAGGTGAGTTATTGATGTATTCATATTGTTATAATACTATACTAATATACTAGTTACTAACGTCACTGTAAAACCAAAATGCATTTAAGATCTCATTCAAAATGTACAAGAAACGTTCAGAGTCTTTCTTTCATTGTGTTTAACTTTAATGATAGAGTTGGCTGATGTATTTTACTGTTACCATGGCAGAAACTGTCGTTTCCATGGTAATATGTGTAAGTAAAGTAGTTTAATAACCCGCTGTTAATAAACCGACAGAATATTTTTTTATTGTTATTATTATTATTATCATGAAAGGGCTATGTACCGATAGACTCGACGATTTTCTCAATCTCCTTCAGTCTCCGTCTCAGATACTCGTTGTCCTTCTGCACGCTGTCCAGCTCTTTCTCATACTGCAGGACAGTCCCGCCGATCATGTCCATGATTTCATTGAGCGCCGCCATCAAGCGCTCCGTCAGAAACGTGTTGATGACCTGCAGCTTCGTCATCTTGACGTTGTTTCGCAGTAAATGCAGTTATTTTATGTTCGGCGTACAGTAAGACAGAATGTAAACAACACTCTTCCCTGTGGTCATATGACCACGTATTAGTTCCTCTTAACCACAGAAAAAAAAGGATTCAGCGCCTTCCAAAGGAGAGGAGTGGTAAGTACAGAAAGGGCAGTTCACACTGCCAGTTGTTTCTGGTGATATCTGCGATATTAACACTGTGAGAAGATGGTACCATAATTTCTACCAAAAACACTAGAGTAGCCACAACTGATGTTACTAGCATAAAACCATAATTTCAGAGATCAGAGATTTTCTTCAAACAGTTGAAGAACATTTCATAACTTTTCTGTGCATTAATAGTTGCAAGAAAGACATTTTTTATTTGTATCTGACTGACCATGATGTTTTGGTGAAATATTATAGTTCCCATGTCATGGTAAATTTTTTAAAAATATTATTCTGTAAGTCATAATAATGAGAAACCTTCACATAATAATGACTTATCTCATAATAATGCAATAACTAACATCTCATAATAATGAGAAACATTCTCATAATTATGACCTGGTCATAATTAGACCTATTACATATATATATATATGAGAAATCTTCTTGTTTTAATGAGAAACAAAGTCATTATTATGAGACGATTTCTCAGTCATTATTATAGGAAACTGATGCCCGGTTTCACAAACAAGGTTTAAGCATAGTCAGACTAAAATGCATGTTTTAGCTGTTTTAACTGAAAGCAACGTGCACTGGCATATCTTAAATTATGTCAGTGTCATTGTTTTGTCTCAAGATGCACATCAGTAATGTTTTTAAGTCACTTTTATAAAAGCTACTTAAATGCCCTAATTGAACTAAGGCCTAATCCTGGCTTAATCTAAGCCCTGTCTGTGAAACCAGGCCAAAGTCATTATTATGAGAAACTAAGTTATTATTACGAGAAAGTTTCTTGTTGTTATGAGAAAATAGGTCATTATAAGAAGGCTATGAGATAAATTAGTCATTATAATGAGAATTTAATTCATTGTTGAGTAAGTTTCTCGTTATTTTGAGAAACTATGGGGCCGTTTACACGACACCTTTTTTGTATCATTGTCGTGTAAACACCCCGAGTTATTGTTATGAGAACGTTTCTTGTTATTATGAAAAGCTACAGTAAGTCATTGTTATGGGAAAGTGTTTTTATGAAAAACTAAGTCATTATTTTGATAAAGTTTCTCATTATGAGATTTGTTTTGTAATAATGTATTTTTGCCCATTTCCACAGTTGTGAAAATATGATTTTGTAAGTCATAATAATGAGAAACATTCTCGTAATAATGACTTAGCATATCATAATGAGAAACTTTCTCATAGAATACATTTGGGGGGGGGGTCGAATAATTATGACTCATAATAATGAGAAAACTCTCATAATGACATGGCATCTCATAATAATCAGAAACAGTCATTATTAAAACATCATTACACCAATGTGGTTGCAATAATGCTTGAGATGTTCTTGATATTTCTATAAATCCAAGATTTGTTATCTCATCTGAACAAATGTTACTTTTAGGAGGCACATACTGAAACAACAGCAACAACAACAACAAACAATATTCTCAAAATTAACCAGGATTAATTTATTGTAAAATTTAGTATAAAAGATGAAATCAGTTCAAAACTTCAAACATGAACATCTTACATTTCGGTGGGGTGGTAAAATAGTCTCTAAAATTCTCTTTATTACAGTTTTCTTTAATATTAATCATGCCCTTGCTAGTTCCTTTAAATAACATCCCATTCATTTTTTTTATTCTAAACAATGATGAAACATCCATTCACCAGTGACTTAGAGGCTAAAGTTTGAGACATTATTCCAAGCTGAATAATTTTACGAAGACGAAGCGTCTGTAAGCATAATTAAAATGCTTGGATGACGTATGCATACATATCTGACTGCCCCATCTCAACCCACTCCATACAATGTTGACTTTGATGAAACGATTCTTTTGAAAACACACCAAAATCAGAATGTCACACAACCACTGTGGTTCACTCAGCAGTTCGCCACGACGCACAATAGCCAGTATCCATACTGACTGAGAGCGGTTTAGAGGTTTTCACAAAGTCTTTCTCGTAATCTCTTTCATTCGTCTCTTCTCAGCACTGCCAAAGATTAGCACATTTCCTGCAGGAATAACACAAAGATGATGTCTTGCTTTCCTCATATTTATCCTATTATGCAAGCACCATTAAGGCAGTTGAACAGACTGAGCAGAAATGTTGTACTACAGCAAATATATATGTATACATAAAATCAGAGAACAAAGGATAATGTCGTGATAATGTCAACATTTACCATGTTTCATCCGAAGGTGCTTTAGAAGGGCCGACGTTGTGTACTCTTTGCGACCACGAGATATGACGGCTCTGCACATAAGGCACACTGCTTTGCTACAATCGCCTTCTTTTAGAGAGAAATACTTCCATACAGGGCTTGATTTGGCTATTGTCCTCTTTTGCATTTCACAGCATTTACTGCTACAGTACGCCCTGTTGGTGCATAGTATGTTGTGATATGAAACGTGATTAGCATCATAAGATGAACTGCTATGCTGGGATACTGTGGGAGGAGCTTCACCGCTGGTGTATGTTGGCTGGTTTGGGTGCTGTGCTCTGTAGGGGTCCGACGTCCCTAAAGGCAAGTCTGGACTGCTCGGCGACCAGCTCTGATATACATCTTCAGTGCTCCCCATTGCATCACCTGAACACAAGTTAGAGTTCATGAATTCAACTTTGATTTTAGTTGGGAAATGACAGTTTGTCATCTCATCCTCAACAGGATGTGTGCTCTGTTCGGTGTGATCAGTGCACATGTGTGAGCCCTCATTGTTGCTGGCTTCTGATGGCAAAGCTACAGATTCCTGGTAAGCGTCGGCAGAGTATTCAGGCTTTTCTGGTTTTATGAGCGGATGTTGTTCGCCATGTCTTTGGCATCGGTCCTGATGGATCTCTTCAAAGGGTTCTGGCTCCTCATTCTGGCTGCAGATCCATTCAGGCTGCACAGGGGAGATGGGCTGATAAGACTGCACAGGAGCTAAAAAATACAAAAACGAACATAAAATGATAACATTTAAGATCCATATGAACCTGTAATGTGTATTAGTAATTTAATAGCCAATAGGCTTTAAAGTCATAATGAAACAGAAGTATCAACAGATCTTTTCTTCCATATTGTGGCGTGCATCTGAGTGTAACGGATTATTGAAAAAGAAAACAAGTTAGGGCAGGCACTTAGTTCTATTCACTGGATTTTGAGGTGTGGACATTGAACTCAAAAACGGAGAAGAACGTGATCTTGCAGTTGTGAGGGTTTAACCAGAGTGAAGGGTGAAGCCTGGCATTTCACCAGAAGATTGATTTATAATATTTTGAGTAAAAAATATATAAAACATGCATGGATTAATTATTTTCAATAACATTCAAATAGATAGGAAAACGATTGTGTCGGTTTAATGTTGATTTCAAATCGTGTCACTGCAGTGAACCATAATTTGCTATTAGTTATTGCTGTATCAGAGGCTAGGGAGAAGAGATTTATATTCTGGAAAGCATTTAATTGATCGAAAATTGGACACATCCACAAGTGCACAGTGATTGATTAATATTTTTGATCGGTTTTCCATAAGGACAATAAGATCCATTTTAAATACAAATGCTTAATAAAAGATAAGTTGTTAACTTTTAGAAGTACATTAGCATATAGACTAAAAGTCGCAAAACTCAACCATTTTTATTTGATGGGTGTTCAACTCTATAGCAGAGTTTTAAAAAGTCACGTTATATATATATATATATATATATATATATATATATATATATATATATAGGCTAAGGTCCATTCATAAAGCTCCATATTTATTCACGCATCCTCCAATACCATGTAATCAAAAATAGATTAATTTATGATGAATAATCTCGTGGCTACGAATCAAAGATACGTGGCCACAACCAAAACACGAGCACAAAATGACAACAAAAAAACTACACTCCGTGGACTCCAATTTAGATCCAGTTAAATTGTTATGACCACTAAAGATAGATAGATAGATAGATAGATAGATAGATAGATAGATAGATAGATAGATAGATAGATAGATAGATAGATCGATCAATGGTCATTAACTCTTTTAAACATAATGGAAAAACATTCACCATGATATTATAAGGAGTTTAAGCGTCATACCATCATTTGCGCGTTCACTGAAGCACCCTGAGTCTCGTAACATTTGTTTCAGTCGCTCGTTTTCGCTCCTGATTCGATCCGTTTCCTCCTCATACTCCCGAACCGTTCTTCCGACTGTAAAGAGGATCTCCTTCACAGCAGCCATCAAGCGCTCGGTCATGAAAGTATTCAGACGATCAAGTTTAGTCATTTTACTATATTTAGATCGCTGTATTTAAATGATAAATACAAACAATACAGGTACCGATAACGAGCGCGTGAAAGTTAAAATCAAACCACCACCAACACATAAGGTTAGTTGCTGCTGTGCTAACAGAAGTGTCTCTAGCACCGTTTACAGGACAGGAGGAGGGAGTACACCGTTAACTCTAGTGTACAGATTTTGATCAAATAACGTCGTCAATCATTCATATTATTTACACCAATGAGCAAAAACATTATGAGCTACTGTCTAATATGCTGTTGGTCCTCAGCGTGCTGCCAAAACAGCATTCACCCAACAAGGCATGGACTCTAGTCTATAAGACCCCTGAAGGTTCCTGTGGAATCAGACAGCAAGACATTAGCAAACAGATCTTTCAAGTCCTGTAGGTTGCGAGGTGAAGCTGCCAAATTTGTTAGTCCAGCACATCCACATCCCACAGATGCTCAGTTGGATTGAGGTCTGGGAAATTTGGAGGCCAGGGCAGCACCTTCAACTCTTCATCATGTTCCTCAAACCATTCCTGAACAATGTGTGCAGTGTGGCAGGGTGCATCATCCTGCTGAAAGACGCCACTTCCACCTGGGAGCTCCGCTTTTTGCATAAATGTTGTCTTAGAACAAAACGAAACCTGACATAAGACAACATTTATCCCATTGCATTTTAAGTGAAAGTATGGATGCTGAGCAAAAAGTCAAAGTATCTAGCCAAACGAGTGAAAATAAAATTAGCTAAATGTGCTTAAATATACAAAAGATTTAAAAAAAAAGCTTTGAAGAATAATATTTAACACAAGTTAATAAAGCATCCTGATTAATCAGGATATTCAGGTTTTTACAGAAACCGATATCATGAAACTAGCGATTTTTAAAACATCAGATTCAGCAGTTGCTGATTTTATAGTTGTCTATAGACTGCCATTACCTTTTAAAAGTTTGAGGTCAGTACAATTTTTTTTAAAACATTAAAATATTTAATAACAATTGATCAAAAGTGATAGCAAAGACATATATAAAATATACATTGTATTCATCAATGTATTCTGAAAAAAATGCATCACTGTTTCCACAAACTTATTAACACTGATGATAATAAATGTTTCTTGAGGACCAAGATGATTCGAATGATTTCTGAAGGACTTTGTGACACTGAAGACTGGAGAACACAATACAACTGTTTTACTGTATTTTTGATCAAATAAATGCAGCCTCGGGGAGCATAACAGACTTCTTTTTTAAATATTAAAAACTCTTATCAACCCCAAACTTTTGAACGGTAGTGTATAATAATGAACAATTAAACAATTTCTGAAAAAATAATTAATTTTGTGTAGTGTCTCAACTTTGGAATAAGACATTTATGAGCTTGCATTGTAAACAAACCGTCATAAGTTGCATCAGTATGAGAGATACGTTTCCCCAAACACGCAAAAAAACAAACAAAAACCAATACACCCTTAGATTTCTCTAACCTCTGTTTTTATTCTCAATCTGGACTTAGTTAATAAACATATGCTATGATCTGTACAATACAACAGGCTGAAATGAACCATTTCATAAAAGTATTTTTACATTTTCAGATTCAGGCAACATTGTAAAACACTGTAAAACATATTTACAAAACAAATAAAACAAATATGTTAAGACAACACTAAGATGTAAACGATAACTTCTAGCAATCCGTCTCATAGTCTTTGACTTTGCTGTGTCCTGCTTCTTCCCAGTTGAACCCTCTCGCTTCTGTGTCTGTAACAAAAGCATATTCAGTCAGGTAAAAAATAAAAAAGGTTACAAACTTCAAAGACTGAGCAAAATATACTTTGGGTTTCTGTGATTTTAGGCTTTTAAAGACCTTTTTAAGACCTGAAGATATAAAAAATGAATACTGTATTCTAAGGGTCCGTGATGTTTACAGAAATGATCTATATTTTCTGGAATTTTGAAAATAACGATAATTAGATTATATTTTGCTGAGTGCGTCTGGTTTAGGCTTGTCGTGGACAGCTGACTCTTGAAGATTTAAAAATCCTCTTATTTTGTGCTGTGGTCTATTTTACAGCAGTGACATAAATTAACTTTTCCATTAAGGGGCAATATTTTGCCCCCTTAAATTGCTTTCCAGGGGCATTTTTACCTTTGAAAAAGGCACATTTTCTAACCTTATTAGAAGTTAATTTATTCAACAGCTAATTCGTTCAAATGCTGATTCGTTCAGGAACGACGCAAGGGACTGTGTCTGTCTTTAGGCCGTGTGTCCACCAAAGTGTTTTTTCTCGAGGCTGTCTTCTTCTGAATAGACTGGCACGATGCCACCTCCTGTGGTCACAGGAAAATCTCCGCTCAATATATGCTTTACATTTGCCAGGCTCCATTAAACATGGAGCAGATATTGTATCCCGGAACGGACCGCCCCCCAGGGGAATGGAGACTCCACCTCCTGACGGACACCTGCATTTTCGGCTAGGCAGAAGTGGATCTCTTTGTGTCGGAAGAGAAAACCGGTACCCACTGTCTGATATTCTTTTCGAAGGAAAAGGACGCATTGGCCGACAGGTGGCGCCTTTTTCGCCTCTATGCCTTCCTTCTGGTAGTTTTGCTCCCTCAGGTCATCAGCCGAATCAGGGAGAACATGCTCCCACAGCTAGGCATTTTCAGCTGGCTAAAACGCTTTGGTGGACACATGGTCTAATCACCGAGTCATTAAATCGTTCATTCATTAATGAAGCACTGCTATCTATTGTCCCACAACGGTTCAGCTGTGGTTTCATTTGGAATTTTCCGTAAGAATTATTAAATATAAGACAAGAACTGAGGGCAAAAATGCCCCAACATACTCTGAGTTTTGGAGGCATTCTAACTGCATGATAATAGGCTAGATCACAGAGTGAATAATACATGCATTCTTAATGCATGTTTTTGCAAAGTGAGTGACATTGTTAAAACAGCATATTGCAAAAACTCAAAACACCATGTTTTACAGACTATTTTACACACGCTCACCCACGCACCTCTGGTGAGGAGTGCAAAATGTCACAAACGTAAACAAGAAAACGTAACAATTTTGATTTGCGACTAAGCCTAAACGGCTATATTTTTCAATCAGATTTTAAGACAATCTCAAAATTTAATGCCTGGCAGAAAGAAGATACACATATTTAAAACATTTTAATGACCTTAAAATCAGGAGATTCAAATGTCCTTTTTAATGACCCAGAGGAACCCTGTTATGCTTGGGACATTTGATGCTCTTTATGCATTTTTCATGACCAGCAGAAACTTTACCTTGCTTTGTGGCAGTAACCTTTCCCTGAGTGTCATCATTAACAGCATCTGGTAAATCCTTTGGACTCTTAGCTGATTGCTGTCAATAAAAAAATATATTTTTCATTCTGTTCTCTAATAAGAATAAAGCTCTATTTAAGACAAAAAAAAGACTTTACCTCCAGGCTAGCTTCATCCTTCACCGATGTCTCTCTACCTTGGAACCTTCTCTTTGGCCTTTTCAGTTTTTGCTGGTCTGTGCTAGTTAACGTGTCCCCTTGAAGACAACAAAAAAACATGCAAATTTCTCATTTTGATGATTTACATGAAACTAGGTTTCTGCAGGTTTTATGAAGGTAAATAATATGTAAGGAATAAATTGAAGGGAACACAATGTCAATATACTCTGAATATAGGGAGAACCAATGGCCCTCATTTACGAAACGAATGCATGACGCTGGCTACGATCAAATCTTTTTTGAGTTAGCGTGAACTTTAGCGTGAACCGTTATGAGAGCATTTTGACTGGAATGAAAACAGTAGAAGCCAGTAAGCTACATATTCATCATTTAAAAATGTGTTGCCAATTGTAAAATATTCTATTGACAGTGTGTCATTTAGCCTATCATAACATTGATAAAGTATTTATTTTTATTAAATAGTAACATAAAATCAATGTAATTCAAAGTGAAGGTTTCGTTACTCATTGACAGATACTTGTTCTTGTTTTAAGCATAAACTCACTTAATTTTGTTTAACTGTTAATTTTACATTTGCATCTCAAGTAAATGTATCTTGATTTAAAGATGTTTAGAAATATTTGAAAACAGGACAAAAATACTGTGAAAGACATACATTTTCTGCAATGCATGCAACATTTAAAGCCATAACTTTATGCATTTAAAGCCTGGGACACACCAAGCCGACTTCTAAGAACTAGCGCCGAAAACCGACGGTGTTGTCGCCTTGCGTCAGCTGCGTCTGGACCAAAAAGCTGCGCTTGAACACACAGCACAGACTACAACTGCAAACTAGCCAACTGCAAACTAGCATGTGAGTTCTGCGCCTCCGTGTAAGAACTGTCTATATAAGCAGGTATCAATAGTCTATATTCATCATTCAAAAGGAGAAACCGAAACAAGGATATATGACATATACAAAACGTAAAAAAAACAACGATTGCTTACCATTTTGAATATCAGCTATGTCGATAGTTTTCTTTATTTTGTGAAAATATTCACATTTCCACTCACTGATGGCCCCGATGCCGATTGAACAAGCTGAATCGTGCAAACTGCCGCCGATGTGTGGAGCACACTGCAAAAACTAGCCCGACAGACGCTTGCCGATGGCCCGACGTTGGTCCGTCGGCAACCGACCGTCGGCTTGGTGCGTCCAGGCCTTAGGACTTTCTGCTCTGTCCTTTTTAAGGCATTGACTTGTGTTAGGGTGAATTAAGACTTTAAGACCTTGTCAGAAACCCTGATAAAAGTTAAATAAAATTTTTGTAACAATCAAAACAACAACTAATACATTCACCATGGTATGCAAATGTGTGCTTTAAAAGGCGATACTTCTGGATGAATCCCACATTGCAGTGATGACACCAGAATGGTCTCTCACCTGAAAGAAAATTAAAAAACAGAGGCATGAGAATGACCCTGGTTCTTGTCTGTGACTAGCTTGCTTTGAGTTGCAATATTAGAATATGCGTGTTAAAAAGGGTTTTGCACACTGACCTGTGTGAGTGTATTCATGTCTGCGCAGCGTGTAGGAGGTGCAGAAAGTTGCCCTACAGTGCTGGCAGACATGCATTTTTGAATTGGGCCTCTCTCCTTCACCTAGCAAGTCATAATCCATGATCAGTGACTACAATTAAAAGGAAAAAACAGAAAACCACAGCTTAGCCTTTGTTCATCAAAAGTACTGTTATAGACATTTTATTCACATTCAGACAAGAGGAAGAAGATTTCAGAATGAGCACTTTGACATTTGCTGTAATCCTGTATGTAGTCCCATTTTCCCTTATAAATAACTTTTTACATGCCTAGGACGCTTAACCATTTACATCTGCTGCGTTGTAAGAATACATAGGAAGACTTCGGATAAACGCTGATTCATTAGCTAACGATTGTTCATTGAAATTAGACGGCAAAGTGGCTTCATTTGTTATGTCAATCAAATTCAGTTATTTATTATTAGCAAATTTAAGTTTGTAACTATATCGTGAATGGCATCTCAACTATTACTGGGGTAGAATGTGTCAGAGTGGACACGCATTGTCTACGCTGGGCGTAGTTGCGCCTGGTCATAGTTTTAGTTGGCGCAACAGGTGTAAACATTTATCGGAAGGCTGGACGTAGCTGAGCCCAGCGCAGAACTTGCAACCAACTTTTTTATGTCCAGCTGCAACCAGCCCCTGGAATTTTTTTACATACCAGTATTAAACAAACAAAAAAAGCATGTAAATATGTGAACAACTGCAAAGAGATTAAAAATATCCTTCAATGTAACGAATCTAATAATAGGGAGTCCTGAAGAAAAAAGTTCAGAATGCCACATTTAACAATATTTACCTCATTTTGGACACGTGAGCGCCTCTTCCTCTTCCTTCGTGTTCCATAGGTTTGGGCTTTCACGCTGTCATTGGACACAGTTTGGTTGCCGTGAAGTGGACTGAAATCATCAGATGGATTTCTGAGAACATCATTTTCTGTCATTGTCTTTTCTTGATCAACATCACATATTGGGATACTTATTTCTTCATTCTTGCAGTCTGTTGATTCTTGACCAGGGCTTGGATTTGAAAAATTATCCGACTTAAAATCATAGCTGACTTCATATTCAGGAGAACGTTTGAATAGTAATTTAGCACCCTCTGTCTGCCCATCATTTTGAACCCCTTTATTTGGACTTAAGACATCTGGTTGCCCAACACTGCATGTGACATCTTGATGGGAAGAACTTTCTTGTTCATTATACAAATTCAGCTGTTCTGATTCATAGCTATTATTTAGGCAATAAAAACCTGATGGTTCTAGATTAGCATCAATCTCTTCTGGACTCCACAGGGAAGTAAGTGTGGGGGTTGAAGGAATGGGCCCAGCATCGGGAGGAATTTCACCACAGCTATCCTCAGCTCGGTCAATTGATTTGCCCTTGCACTGCTCTAGATGAGTAGCAAAAGACTTCTTTCTAAATAACCCTAAACAATAGATGCAATAAACACTATCATCGAATGAGCAGTCTGAAGCAAACATCCTAAATGGTTTTAAATCTTGTTTACTACTTTGAACAACATTTGTGCTGTGTTGAACATTTCCCTTAGTTTGAAGGAGGTTCAAGAGATGTTTCCTTTCTTCTGAGTTTTTGTCAAAGATAAGAGCTTTTGCCACCTCTGGCTCATTAGGATGAACTGACTGAAGATGATCCATCATTCTATAATGTGGTTGCTTGCAGTAACAGCAGTGATGCATCTTCAATAAGTCATCCGTGGAACTGCTTTGGCATTCAGGACCCTGTTGTTGCAAAGAGGCCATAATTAATAAAAACATTAAAAGATCATAAGAAATTCAATTAATTAAATCAGTCAAAATGCTTTGCATGGTCAGTTTTTGCATATTAGCACTCAAGATCTGCACTTTTTTTACACCTAAAGTATACAGAAACAAAAACTTGCATTACAAAAACAAAACACTAATCAATAAAAAAGCAAACAACCTGAGAATGAGAACTTGGACAACTTTTCTTTGACTTCTTTTAAACGGCTGATCTGGGAGTCTTGTTTGAAGGCTGATCTGGTAGTATTCCTTCTTGTACTAAATGAAGATTCCAAATGAGGATAATTATTTCAACACACTGGCAAGGATCTAGAACAGGTGGACTTAAGGATTGTGCCTCAATGTCATTTTGAGCTGTGCTGCTGTCAGAGACAAGAGGCCTCTCCACTTTTGGATAATTGGTTTTTGAGGCAGCATTCTGGAAAGAGTCAAGATTGGGAGGGCTTGAGGGTTCCGGATCACAAATCTTCTGCGCTGGGCTGTTACTAGAACTGGGGGACTTGTGTCTGGAGTATGGTTGTCCTTTGCTTCACATTTCCTAGGGTTTGGAATAGTGTGATCCCCTGAATCTGAGATATTAGATAAAAGGAGCATTAGTTGGCTCTAAAAGTCTGGAGACACTGATCACGTCTGAAGCTGGATTTGCTAATTATTTATCAACAGCTTCCTGGGTTTTGCAGGAGGCAGCTGGGTTCCTGTTGTGCTTAATAATTAGAGCATGTTCCCGAAATATGTTCCATCGATGAGAATTCTGGCAAAAAATGCAGTGAACAACGCCTGCATTACAATCCATTTTAGAGTCTCTAGGTTGCTTGATTTTCTTTTTAACGGAGAAACTATTCAATAACTCTTTCGTTTTTTTTTGTCTTTGTCAATACACAGGTTATCTTGTATGATCACGCTTTAAGTTCTATCTTTCTACATGCCTTCCCATAAGATTGACAATATAGTGCTTACTTTACTTTTTTTGTGCAGTCTTGTTACTACTGTCAGATTTGACGGGTTGTAGAAGAGTTTGGGAGCACTCCAAATTTACAGAACTTTTCACAGTTGTCAGTTGAAGCATCCAGAACAGACTCTGACATCAAGAAACTTTTTTAAAGAAAACAGTATATAACTAATTATAAATTCAGATTTCTCGGTTCATGTATTTACATATCACTTTAAATTTCCAGATTGTTTATGAACAGATTTACTTTTGAGTCCGTGTTGTACTTTTCAATCTGCTACAGTTGCATAACTGGTTGCTCACACAGTTTCTTATTTTTTGTCTCATCGCCACTGACAATTTCCATCTCTAGAAGTTTCTTGTCATCATTAACTTCTGATATAGATGCTTGACCGGCAAATACCAAACCAGATGTTTGACATGATTTATTCTCCATTGAACTCATGGGGTTGTCCTCTGTTTGTCTGATGGTAATAGAAGCCATTTGGTCTCTGGCGAGTGGGTCAGTTGAGATACTCTGATCATTTCTTTCACTTGTTACCTCAATATCAGTTTGTTTTGAGGCACTCTCAATAGATTTAGCATGAACACAAGTGGACTCGATGGATTCAATTGCATCTGGAGCTGGAAAAATGAAGTCGCTGGAAGGATTTCTGCCAGGATTGCTCCCCACATCTGACTGTTCATTTTGAACGCTAGGCACTGAGGCAATTTTCTTTTCATCTAAACCTCTGGAAGAATTCAGCACATCTTCATCAACATTTTCTTCACCATCTGAGAGGACAACACAAACTGATTTTGAGTCAATTTTCTTCTGCATTTCACCAGAACTAGTTTCCTTGAACAAAGACCTTAAATCGCTAGTCTGTGGCATTACAGTTAATTTCATAGTAGAAATGTTATTACAATCACACTTCGAATCACACTTCATTCTTCCACATTCAGATGGAGCATGTTCAGTAGCAGTTCTTGCGTTTGTCTGCTCTAGTTCATCATCAATTATGATCAGCGGCAGCTGGTTTATGGCTGTTTTATCGGAAACACCAGAAAAATAACAGTCATAGTCCTCTCCTTGTTGACTCTTTGTGTTTTTTCCCTCAGAGAATTCAACGGCCACTGGGCCCCCAAAGTTATCAAGCTCTACTTCTGATTGAGAACCATGCTGTGGAGATACAACCTCTATAGGGACTATTTCTGTCTCAGGAATAACACTCTGGCATATTTGAGACTTGTTCTGGATGCCATGTCCAGAGCATTCCACTGGTATTTTGCAAAGCTTGGAACCCACAATTTCATCTTCCACAGCATCTACCATTTCATCATCAACCAATACGGAGCATGATGTTTCTTCATGATCAAAGCCACTTCTTTTAGAACGACCTGATTTTAAGTCCCCAGACACTGAGCTCCTGGACTTGAATTCAGTCATAATTGGTTCTAGAACAATCCTTGGCTGTAAACTGAATTGGCTCAAGATATCTCTGAATAGCTCAGGTTTGGTTCTTTGATTATTCTTATTGCAGGCGGTAGGCTTCTCAATAGCTGTCTGAGGTAGAGGGCCGAGGCTGCCAGTATAGTCCTCCATTCCAGTGGTCTCAGTTCTGCTTGAGAGAGCTCCAGACACTGCACGTGTTGTACTGCTGCTCAGATGTGCAGATTCGTCCTCATTCCCTGTTTCTTCACCCACGGATTCTTCAGACTTGTCACTGTTGTTCTCCGGAGTCTGTATTGGGGGAAATCGACAATCAACCAATTTCATAATGACTGGAACAACAGCCCTTTGGGTCAACATGACCTAGGATTCATTGCACAAACAATTCCTCTTTTTCCTTGAAGAAATAAAACTGGAAGAATCAACCGTTCAAAATGATTATCGCATAGTATCTCCTACCTCCTGATTATGGAATTTAGAGAGTTGGCCCCTTTTCAAGTCTCCATAAAAACGTTTCTTGCGCTGCCGATAGGGGTATGGTTTCTCGCCACAATGAATCTGCATATGCATCAAAAGCCGCATTTCCCAAGCAAAAACTTTGCCACAAAATGGGCAGGGTAGTGGCCCTTGACCTCTGACTTTGTCTTTCCGTAACTCTTTGTTTGGGGATCCCTGTGGTTTCTGCTGAAGGGGTACGAAAAAAATAATAATATGTAATACATATTTGTGCAGGGGCTAATCTATGTAGAGTGCCTTCACCAAAAATTATTTCTAAAACAGAAAAATAAGTAAAAGTTCCTTTAGAAAGACATTATTAGCCTTGAAGGTGCTTATTAGGTTCCAGAATTTTCTGATTGTCTTCTGGTTGATTTAAATTTATTTAAAACTATGAAAATGTAAAGACGGATGTGGATCATTCTTCAGGTTTTTGTAAGACACATACCGTATTTGGGTTGAGATTACTTGACGTCTTATCGAGCCTCTCTTTCTCCTCCTCCCCCCATATCAATCCTGTTTGTTCCATAAGCTTATCTTCCGCTACATTTTGCTCTCTTTTCCTTTTCTTTTCATCCTGCAACCTACGTCCCACGTGTTTCCTTGAGTGCTTCTTTAACGTCTTTTCCAGTACAAACTCTTTGCCACATACTTTGCACGGAAACATGCTCTGCAGTTTTGTAGCACTTGATGTTTCTCTGTCAAAGTCTGAAGTGTCTTTATTTGATTCCTCAGGAGCGCACTTAGATTCATCTGTGCACCTTTTAGGGAGATCTGCACTTTGTTCTGCCTCATCTGTAGTGATTTGCGGGACATCATCAACCAGGTTAGATTCATCACTTGATGGACTTTGTTTATCGTTGACCTTGTTTGATTCTTCATTTTTTTGTTTCAACTCCTTAGTGACTTCCTGTGTCTCAGTTGTGCGCTTACGCAATTTCTTATCAATCAATAAAAAAGGAGTCTGGGTTATTATACAAAAAAAATAGTTCAAAAATTATCAGTGTCTCAGCAAGTATCCAGTAACATTTTCATATTCAATTAAAAATCTAAAAGAAACCAACCTGGGTGTAACCAGCAACAACCAGATAGGACTCATCACTTGATAGACTTGATTTAGTGTTGACCTTTGATGATTCTTTATTCTTTTTTTTCGACTCCTTAGTGACTCCCTGTTTTACAGTTGTGGCATTACGCAATTGCTTATCGATCAGTATAAAGGAGTTTGGGTTATTATATAGAAATAAAAGCTAAACAATTATCAGTGTCTAAAAAGTATATAGTAACATCTACCCATTTAATTACAAATCTGAAAACAAACCTGGTAGTAAGGCTGTTGTGATTTTGACAGGCTACTGTCACGAATGATTTCAAACTGACTACGCCTCCTCTTTATATTCCAGTGTTGAGAGCGAATGTGTGGCTTCAGCCATCCTTCACGGATAAACACTTTATCACAATGTGGGCAGGCGACCGTTTTCTTTAGCTCTTGCAAATTCTGTACTTCTGTAGTTTTAGGTACTGCCTCCATATTTTCTTCTTTAGATGGCTAAGAGAAATACAAATATAAAAAATTAATAGGAAAACATGAATTGAAAGTATCACATATACAGATCAAAATCATGCATTGTGTAAGCAGGTACCTCAGTCTGGATTGGCATCTTAAGAGTTTTGCGTAATAAAGCCCTTTTAGCCGTATGGGACTTCATGTGGAAACGCAACTTGCTTGCCAAATTGAAGACTTTGTCACACTTTGGACAATGGACCTCACTTTTGCCAGTAACTTTGGCCTTCTTCACTGCATCATTTTTTCTTTGCTTCTGAAAGAAATGCAAGTCCAATTGACAATGAGAGAAGAAAGGAAAGACATATGCAAAGAGCTCCAAGTGTAATATGCCCTGGATGTGAAAGTGAATGAATAAATGTCTGTATGTTTTACAGAAGTCATTCAAAATCCCAGCATATTTATACATTGTCTTTAACAGTGAACTTGAAAGTATCATGCACTGACAAAAATATATATAAAAATATAAAAAATATTTGTATTGTAAACCGTCAAACCACCCACATAAATGACTCAAAAACAATTCATTTAAAACCGATTTTATTAAAACCACTGCATTTCAACTGCACTGTATATATACACAAATGGTACATAAAAATTAAAAAAAGTTGCGATTTTCTATTTTGTATATACATGTAAAAAAGTTTGTGATTTTCTATTTTTATTATATACATATTTACAAATTTCCATTTGATGGTTCTTCTGGTATCAAGACCTTCATTTTCTCACTTTCTCCTTCTGCAACATGTTCTTCTGGCTCAAAATGTTCCAATTTAATCTGAGTTGTATTGATCAGCATATTGACTGGTCGGCTGAACCCTTTCGCCTCTAAATAGGCATGTCGATGATTTATTCTAAGATGAGACCACAAATTAGAGGTGTTCTTCTGAGAAGCCTTGCTGGACCCCTGGCTAACTCTGGCGGCACATTGATGGCAGAAGACTTCACCATATGCATCTTTTGAGAAGTAGTCCCAAACTTTGCTAAAACAGCGCTGGGGTGCACATGTCACCTGCGAATCAATGAGAAGAACATGCATAAGCTTTGTGTTATAAAACATACTGAATGCTTTCTGTTGTAGAAATGACTTAAATGCAGGGGTTAAAGCAGACATAAAAAATGAAATTTATCCAAACATTTAAAAATAATAATAATTGACTTGATAGTAACAAGAATTTAATAATAAAATAATAAAACAGTATGTTCTTCAGCTCACTGGTAGTACTACAGTAGTCAACATTTGAAGTGGATCTAAAAAGTTAATCAAAGTAGTCCTAAGACAACGGGTATTGTTCAAAATTCATGTATAACTTTGATGAAAGGTCCTGATCCACTTCAAATGTTGACCACTGTAGTTTTAATGGTTTATAGCCAGGGTTTTAAACCAGGGTTCCCTCAGGATACACCATTGAAAACTATTTTCTCATACATGGTCTTTTAAGCATTGCATGATTTAAAAATCTGTCAATGATAAACAGCAGTTGAATAAAATGGTATATAGTACAACTATAATCAATAGTGCTTGAACCATCTTATCACTAACATCTACTTCTATAACCAGTCAATGTTTTCATATAAATGTAACTAATGTTATACTTTTAGTTCCTGTTTATTTCTATAGAGTGCAAATGGCAGATTGCCTTGTAATGATAAACTTCCCTAAGCATTTCTTTCTTTTCACGTAGTAGACGGCTAGCAATTTAGTACTATCAAGCTGATAAAATTGGTACAATTACAGTACATTTTCCTTGTTCTTCAATTCAGCTTTTGACAAACCCATAATCCACTTTTCAAGCTTTTTCCATAAAATGCATTATCTTCCAGAAAAATTAACATGATTACTTAGCTATAGCTGATATAATTGTTATGCACAAAGGCTGCAATCAGTTTGATCCCAAATCAAATAACTTCTTATCAGGTAACCTATCAGTCGCAGACATTTGTTTGTATGAACTGCGTGTTTCGAGCAACATACCAGCTCTTGTTTTCATAACTTTCAATTTTGACCTAAAACTCACCGTTTAAACTGCATCCGCTTCAGTAGTTGCTTTCTTGTTCTCTTCGTAGATTGGCTGTAGCTGTACAAACGTGTTCAGTTCATCCTAAGATAAGTTCTTACTATCTTAGAATTCATTGAACTACTATGGAGAGGTCATTTTCCATTCACTTTGGTGCCAATTAGTTAACGATAAAATTTATGAACTTCTCACTTATAATGGCAAAAACATATATATTTGCCAGAGCCAGACCAATTTATCGGCTACTATTTGCTTATTTTGAGATAACAGGTATCGGCCAATAACCATGAAGTGCTTATCCCCCACAAATTCTACTGACTGCTTTTGTGTAAATGGATAGTAAATAAAGTCTATTAAATAAAGTTTACAATTGTTTTGTGAATTTTGAGTAAATGTCGTCTAAAACAAGTTTTCTGCTCAGTTCAGCAAGTCCTTGGACATTTGTTATCCTTGAATATCAGCCAACCTACTTTCTAGGTATCAGCATCGGCCATTAAAAAAAACCCATCTTGGTCAACCAATACCTCGAAATGTGTGGTGTGAGATCTCTAGCTGTGCCCGTTTTATAATTTTTTACCTCTTATTGTATCAAATGACAGTATACATTTTACAGCAGTTTTAAATTTCAGTGATCAGACACAATGTTTACAAAGTCCAAATTTGTCCCGCACATCACCCCAAATATTCAGAATAGTGGTTGATGATAGCTTTTTCAATGACTGATTTATTTTCCTCTATTTCTTTAGATCAATGATAGGGCTTATATGTGAAAGAAAATATCCATGTACTCATATCTATAAACACTATTTCTTACACTAGAGAACATGAAGTGCAATACCTTGGGTGGTTTCATCTTCACATCCATCATCTCATCGGGAAGGTTTACAAGAGCTTTGCCAGTGTGGGTTTTCATGTGCATGGCTAACTGACAGGGCCGAGCGAACACCCGATCAGGGCAATGAGGGCAATGACACTTTATCCGGTTTGCTCCATTTTTCTTGGTTCGATGATGCACAGGGGCAGTAGTTCTGTTTACTGGTTCTTTATCACTGCTGTGGTCGCTCCCAGTAGACAGGCTGGCGGGCTCTTCTTCTTGGTCTGGTGCAGTAACTGCTAGGCGTTCGGGTGATGCGCTACTCCTGTTGGTCTGCTCAGAGCAATCTGACAGATCATCCACTACTCCTCTTGATAGCTGTGTGTCAGAGAAAAACAACACTAACATTAAGCATGCATTAATTAACCCTCCCATATTGTAGTGGTTTTTTTCACAAGGAATTATGGTATATGACTAATCTATCATATTATTACCTCTTCAATTTACAATTCAAGAACTTTATTTTTTTAGTTTTCTGTATATTAAGATATTTCAAAATTCTATATTAAATAAAAACTGATATTAAAATTCCATACTATTTTGTCAAAATAAGTTAAAAATAAAACACTAAAAACTCAAATTAACTAAATGATTTAGGCATCACAACAACAAAATAATGCATTTCACAGTATAATTCATTTTTGTATTTGCTAAAAATTTAATTTAAAAGGTGTTATTAAATTTTTTTCTTTATGTGCGCATGAGAAGAAAAGGTAATCTACAGTAAAATGTAAATATTGGGGACATGAGCATGTGCAATTAAATATACAATGTCAGCTCATGTGGATAATAAAAAAAGTTGATAATATCGGCTAACCATGGTCCTTTTACATTGTGCCCTAACCCTAGTGAATTTTAAATGCCATTTGAAAGACATTTTACTAATTAAAACGACATTTTCTAAGTGAATCAGTATATTCAATGTGAAAAATGAAGCAGAATAACAGAATGCTTCTGCTTCCCAATAAGACAAAAAATGAAAAAGGTAAAAAGGGTCAATTCTGTCATGTTGGCTTCAATTACCATGCTGATGTTTACCTGAGAAAGGGCTAGCTGTTTCTTCTTTTTCTTATTGTCACCATAGAAGAACGCCTTGCGCCGGCGGTACTTGTACGGCCTCTCAGTGGAATGGATCCGCATATGAACCATTAGCCTCTGTTCCTTTCCAAAAACTTTACCACAGTCTGGACAGGCAAAGGACATCCTCTGCCTTCTGTTGTACCCTCTCCAGTGCCTGACCCTGGTGGTACCCGAAGTTGGATCAAAGTCCAGAGGGGCCATGTAACTTTGGGCAGAGTCCCAGGTCATACCATCAGCCAGGCCATAGGAAATACCAGTGCTTGTCCCAGCAACGTCAGATCCCTGATCCACGCTTAGAGGTAATGTGGTGGCGCTGTACAGGGGGTGATCTGCAGTCTCTGTTTTGACTACAAGTGCTTGTGACTCTTGTCCAAATCCAAAGTTGACAGCGCGCTCATCTTGTGGGGATGGATTGGACTCGTCTGTGATGGAAAGCGTAACCGGTTCTGATGGGCCTGAGAATTTAAAGAAAACAAACAGCAACCATTTAATGAGATCAAGTGCGATTTCTGTTTTCAACCTAAGAAACTAAGTAGCTGTAGGTAAAATGTGCGGATTTAACACAAAAGGAAATGCTAAATATATTTTGTCTCGTATTTAGTTTTTGACTCTAGAGGGGGTATGTCTGTTCTGCGCGCCCACTTAAAGTTTTGAAGCGAAAACAACAGGCATACAAAACAACACACATCTATGTTTGCTTCGGCCTAATGCAGCTGCGAGCAATCATATGGATCTCATGGCAAATATTTACACTTCCTGTAAAATGATCATCCATTGCTATGGAAGACTAGAAGCTGAATGAACGCAGATGATCTCAACAAAACAAAGTTTGCGCGGTAGTGCATAGGCTAAAGAGCACAAACCTGTGTAGCATCTAGCAACCATATAACGTTACATGTCTCCGCCCCCAAAGTTTTCATCACATATTGCTATCAGTCTTTCACTATATTTTCCTTAAAACTGCATTAATCCCGGTGTTGTCCTACCTGGCCAGTCCGCCTGATTAGCCCCCTCCATCCATCGGAGCCTCCGTCTCAGAATCTCGTTTTCTTTCCGTGCCCGGATCGTCTCCTCCTCGTACTCCAGCACCGTCCCGCCGACCATCTCCATGATCTGCTCCACCGCGGCCATCAGACGCTCGTTCAGCGCGCGGTGCAGAAGCTGCAGTTTCGTCATTGTGGCTGTTTTATCTTTGCAATTCGGCAGCAAAGAGAAACCACTGAAACGGCTAACTATCCCAGTTGCATGAACACAGTGTGCCTTTCGCCTCCTAATCGCAAAGAAAAAAAAGCAGCAGGAAACTGCTGACTGCCACCTACTGCACAGGAGAAATGCTAGCGTTCGGTTGCAGAGCAAAAGTCATTATGCAAATTATTAGTGGAAGGGGAGCAAACCTGGCCGAATAGAAGCAAGACCGTAGTAATTTAAACGCGGTTCTTTTATATACAAGAATATGCATGGTCTTCAAACATTTAAGGAATTGACATAAGTAGTCGGTGACCAAACTGGGTCACAAGTTAAGTCGGGTGGATGTCAGGGGGTTTCAAACTGGGGCCTCGAGGGGGTGCTAGGGGCTCAACGGAAGAGTTCAGAGAGAAATGTTGTAATAATAATACTAATGAGATTAATGGCTCTTTAGTCTATATTTTATGGTTCTCTTCAGGTTTATACATCTATGGTGGGTAAAAAAAGAAGATACAATTTCACCTTAATAGAAAGTAAGAATGGAGGAACCCCACGCTGGAGGGATTATGTCTCCCGGCTGGCCTGGGAACGCCTGTGTCCCCCCGGAAGAGCTGGAGGAAGTGTTTGGGGAGAGGGAAGTCTGGGCATCTCTGCTGCTTAGACTGCTGCCCCTGCGAGACGACCCCGGATAAGGATAAGGAGGAAGATGATGATGATGATGATCAGAAAGTAAGAATGAAAATAATTTTCCAGATTGAATGTACATGTATTTCTAGCGTTATTTTTTTACTACATAGATGTATATATATATGTTTATATATACATATATATGTTTCTATTTTTTATTCATATTGTTATTCAAATTGTATATATAGATATATATCGGTATATATATATATATATATATATATATATATATATATATATATATATATATATATAAGAATTGGGTCCCTCGCAAATATCATAAGCTCCATGGCATCAAAAAGTTTGAAAACCTCTAATCAACACTGGAGTTCTATTGCAATTATTTTCCCATAGCGATTAGTTTTGGGAGGTACTGAAAAGTCATTGTGTATTTTTCTTTCTTTATTTTTTATTTTATTTTATGAATCTACATTTTACTAAAAAGTATTTTATATAATTAAGCTAGTTGTGTTGGTGAGATGAACCTACACAGATTATCTTTACAATTAATAATATTTTTCTTTTTAAATCAAAATTCCTTGTACTTTTGAGAATATTCCTTAAAATGAGTAGGGAGAGAGAGCCTTAGTTGGGTCCCATCATCACAGGGCCCAACCCAAGACAATGTATCCAGGTTTTCACCCCCGATGACGGCCCTGCAAAAATGAACCATCATGGTAAGTGTAAACAGTCTCGGTAGTAACTGGAATTATCGTTACTGCTTTAAACCTATGGTAACTTGGTAATAGTCACTACTGCAGTAAAAATATTTTTTACAGAAATATTCTGAAAGCTTCTTGCACCGTTTGAAGAACATTATTTTAATACAGTTTTACAATAGTGACAATTACTCTAGTAACTATGGTATCTACATGGTTAACTGTTTACATGAAATTTACATTGGTGTACCATTTGCACAAATTATTTCATTTGTGCAAAATTATGGAAGATAAGCTCATTGAGCCTGGGAGAAATCTGGGGTATAACCTACTACACATGGACAGAATGGCAGGCCAATGAAGGATGAATTGAAGAAACAATACAAATAGAGTACCAATAATAACTGAAGACACTGACATACTAAGAAAAAACAATGCTAAATGCAGTAGCTAGATAATTATAGGACATTTATGACATAGTTATGCCATAATTATCATATTACCAGTAAAATAATCATTATAAATGCATTTATTGCGTTAGTAACTGGTGATTCAGTGCTTGAACTGACATGTTTAAGTAAAACAATATGTGCTAAATGACAAGTAAAATATTTCCAAGATAAGGCATCATTAACTGCATCCCTGGTTATGCACACATACATAATCCTCACAATGGCCACATTAACATGTTCCTCAGATACAATAACTGAGATGTCCAATAACATTTCATCTAGTTTATTCAAGTGTTTGTTGTTACATAGAACAAAGTTCCTCATTTACACATGTTTGACAGTCATGATCTCCTGAAATTACATGATTTTCTTCTGACAATTTTGCAGTTTAAGTAAATGTTACTGTTCAGTCTACCACATTGATTAATTTCCTAATATGCTATTTTTTATCAAATTGTCCTCTCAGTGATTCCCGCAGTCACTGAAAACCTTGAATTTAAAAATCGTGATGCGTAGATACACAGTGTAGGCCTGGAAAAATAATGGAAATTAATAAAATATTAAAATTATTCCTTTCTAGTGAATATACATTTTAATAGCTATGCACTGCCTAAAATATTTCAGGCTAGATACTGCTCTCTGTGGAGTATTTATAATAGACAACATCAGTCTTGAAGTATGGTAACTCATGGTACTCTGTACAAAACACAAAGTGGTCTTCCACAAAGGGGAAAAGCAAAGCCATTCTAAGAGCATTTTTTGGCTTAGTGGAGACATTTGTGCACACATATTAACTGGAAAGGTCATTAAAATGTCAGTCAAACAGCATATCGGCTTTCTATATTTTTTATGTAACATGGAAGCTTCTTACATCCTTAAAATAATAAATATCCCAATACATCTATCACAATGCGGTGTTCTTTCTCGAGGTGTGCCTGCAGCGATCTGTCAACAATGATGTCCTCGTCACTCGGCGGACAGCTGTTGGTCGTCTTCTAGCGTATGCGCTGCTGGTTCTTCATTGAATCTCTGGCACGTGCGCTCATGTCTCCTCATGTTCCCGCTCTGGCTGAAGGTCTTTGAGCACCAGTTGCAGCGGTAAGGCCGTTCTCCGGTGTGTGTGCGCATATGCATCCGAAGGTAGTCAAACTTGGAGAAGTTTCTGCCGCACCAGTGACAGATGAAGGATCTATCGTGTAATTTCTTGTGGAGCTGCAGCTTTGCAAAGTCCTTCAACTGCCTTCCACATTTATTACACTTATATGGCCCTTCATGATCCTGATCTTTCGCTGATGCCCTCCTTGGTTTGGTGAATCGTGTGCGAAGGCGATCCCTTCGCTGCAGTCTCCTCAACGTGGTTGAAGTGTCACTGGCTGTTCTCAGCTGGTGAGCCGGTTCTGAGTCCTGACACGGACCGGCATGGGCAGGGGTAGTAGTAACTGAAGATGTTATTGTGATGATGGTGTCCTCGGGCTCAATCTTAATCCTCGGTGTTGAAACAGTGGGCAAGGTCACATCCCACATCTCATCCGTACTCGAGCTGTCGAACTGAGGAAAGAGTCGCTGTTCACCTGCATTTTTTTGATGCGCCGACTCCCTGTCCTCTGCCTCTGTCTTACAGGATGAAACGGCATCTAGTATGCGTGGCTTTAGTTCACTAGGTGAATCTTGACTCTGGTCATCGGCCTCCGGTTGCTGATCTTCTAGGTCTTCTGATTCGATTGGAGACGTGTACCCACGTGATGGCAATTTTGTGGGTGAGGCTTCATCAGGAGAGACATAGTGGACTTGTCCTGTATGGTGAAAGCAAGAAAGGATGAAAACAGTTATTAGTTGCAATATTGGTCATTTTAAGAGAAGCTGTGGTCATTATTATATTCATGAAATGCATACAAACAAGAATATCAGTTCTAAGCAACATAAAGATGTACAGATTGACCTTTTTGGGTGTGGAACTAAATATTTGTAATGGCTGAACGTTTTATCCAATTGAAACCTGTTTGACAGACTGCTTGGTGTTGTCAAAGTTAAAAGCGCTACTGAGAAATTACATTTTACTAGGGGTGTAACAATATATCATGTCACAATATATCGCAATACAAAAATGCAACATTATGTATCGTGGATAGTGATTAGATGCATTGTGTATAGGTCACGCAAAAATAAAATGACTGGGCATGAAAAAATTCAAGTTTAAACTACTATATATAATGTTGAATATGATGGATAATAATATGGGTCTTCCTGATAATGCCAAATGTCTTATGTTACCAGT
Source organism: Siphateles boraxobius (assembly GCF_051911475.1). Taxonomy (NCBI): domain Eukaryota; kingdom Metazoa; phylum Chordata; class Actinopteri; order Cypriniformes; family Leuciscidae; genus Siphateles; species Siphateles boraxobius. The sequence goes on from NW_027509193.1 coordinate 13,002,217, forward strand.
AAAAGTGGCCAACATTATTTTAAATATATCTAGTCAGTGAAAGAGTGCAAGCATAATTGTCTAAAATAATTCTTTATTTTACCACAGCTGCCTTTATTTGATGAAAAATACAGTAATTAATACAGTGTAAAATTATTGATTTATATTGTAATATATTCTAAAATGTCATTTATTCCTGTGATGTCAAAGCTGAATTTTCAGCATCATTATTCCAGTCTTCAGTGTCACATGATCTTTCAGAAATCATTCTAACATGCTGATTTGATGCTCAAGGAACATTTCTTATTGCTATCTATGTTGAAAACACTTGGGCTGCTTAACTTTTTTCAGGATTTTTGATTAATAAAGTTGAAAAGAACAGCATTTATTTGAAATACATATTTTTGTAACATTACAAATGTCTTAAGTGTCACTTTTATCTAATTGAATGTGTGTTTGCTAAATATAAGTATGCATTTCTATAAAAACAATTTAATAACCCTGAATATTTGAAATGTAGTGTATATGTTACAGTTGTTGAATACAGAATACAGTTGTTTATACCTGTACATACCTGATTTGTGTGATTTTGTTACTCTATTAATTATTTCATTTAAAAAAAAAACATAGATGGAATTTCTTTTCCATTCTCTCACCTCGCTGGTCTTGTATCTAGCAATCAAAATAAAACATCATCATAATTAAACATTTTTATTGTATGAATTGCAAATTCCTATATTTTTACCTGCGTTGATAAATTCAAGTCCACACACTGACATTACATAACTGATAACTTAATAATACAAATATACAATAAAAACGATCAGTTAACAATGGTTGTGCGGGACTAGTCAAGTTTTCATAACATCTTTCCTATATTTCCTCGCCGTGTGGCAACTGTCCCCTCTCTCTCTCCTCCACCCTTCTTTTTTTCTGAATATAAATATGTTATTATCCTCAATGAATTGAATATCCATTCAACAGACTATGTTAATTATATTATTGTTGTTGTTGTATGATTGTAATAGCGGGATACGACAGAGAAGGACTAGACCAGTGAGGTGACAGAAACTTAGTGGTAAATAAATGACGTCTACGCTTCTGTGTCAGTCAGTTTCACTATCAAAATGCCGTTGACGGGAAAATGCACCCAGCCTGGGTTGTTTAAGAGTGAATTTACCGTTTAAATGCGCCTGATTCCTCCTCAGCACATTACTCAGCTGTTGTTTCAGCTTCGCGTTTTCTGATCGTGTTTGGGCTGCTTCCTTTTGATATTCATTCACCGTCGCTTCCACCTCCACCCAAATCTCACGAATGACAATTGACATTCGCTTCATCAGGTTAGAATGTAACTTATCAAGTCTTGACATTTTGCCGAAGTATAAAAAGAAAACAAATTCGATAAAACACTCGAATAAAAGCAACTCACTACACTTGCTTTTTCTTTTCTTGTTTTAGCGATACGCTGACTCTAGATGTAAATTACTGCCACCTACTGTACTGTAGCATATGCACTAGTAGACGTATTTTCACTGCCCTGGGTAATATCAAATCTTTAAAGTATTATTTATTTATTTATTTATTTAAGGAAATAAATGAGTGAAGATTATTATTGTAATTACACAATTTATTGTTTTAAGATATTTGTATGTTTAGTGTCTGTCAGTGACCCTTATTTCATTCAGATGATTGGACATAATCTGAAAACACCTTCATCTATACACCTATACACTGTTATCTAGCAACAACTTTAAACCAGTACGGTTAGCTAATCATGTACTGCACTCCCTCGTGTTTTTTAGGGCCCAAGCCCAAGGGGCGCAGGGTCCTATTGTTTTCCAAAAAGATTATTATTTTCTTTTTTTCTTTTCAAACTCTCAAGCACTTTTAGGGGCCTAGTACAAGTTGACATTGGGGGGTCCTGGGGGGGCTCTGTGGCGCACTCTTTTATGTGGTCATTTTTGAGGGGTTCCGTAGCGCACCCCTTTTCACATACAGTAACCAAACGTCACACGCTTGTAGATCTCATAAAGCTGAAAAATTTTAGCGCCCATAGTCATACGATAGCCCAACAGGAAGTCGGCTATTATGGGTTGTTTGAAAAACACATGCGCTGCATCCTGAATCAAATTAATTCCTGTGGTGAGCAGGACGAGGCCGAGGACTGTGAGAGAATGGCACGGCCATTCTCTCACGGCCCTCGGCCTCGTCCTGCTCGCCACACTTCCCTACTATATAGTATGCGAAAAACAGTAGGCCAAAAGAGTAGTATGTCCAAATACATAATTTGAAATTTGGAATTTGAAATACTCTTCCTAGGAGATTCATCCAATCGCCACCAAACTCGGCGAACATGAAGCCAAGATTTTGAGGATGCTAAATTGCGAGCAGATTTTTTATATCTTAAATTAAATTAATAATAATAAATTAATTTATGGTGATAAAATGAAAACAGGAAGTGTGTTATAACTTCTAAATACATTGACTAATTTTGATGAAACTTGAGCTGTATATTCATTGAAGGAGTTTGGTCACATGGATGTAGCAGCAGGAAGTGTATCACTTTAAAATTGTTTTCAAATTTCCCTCTTAGTTTTACCCGATAACTTCGTCAGAACAATGTCAAGAAACAGCAAATGCAAAACTTTGAAAGGATTTGTGATATCTTAAATACTGTTGCCATGGCAACGTGTCAAACTTTAATATTCTTTTTGGGTGTTCTTGAGACTCTTGTGCTTCATATTGCGTGAAAATCGACACACACGTGTCTATTGTCGGCCAATAGCATAGGCAAAGCCTTAGAAACAGGCATGGAAGAACTTCTGACAAAAGTGGGGGGTTAGTTACACATTAGTTTAATTATAGGCAAACTTCATCAAACTCAGAGGAACTGATGTTTCTGTTCATTTAATGGCTTAGTCTTTAATCATAAGATGGCTGATTGCACTCCATGTAATTACATCTTTCTGTCTCAGGTATTAATTAGGTTCTGAGAGCAGTAGCCCTTATCTAAAACATGTCTGCCACTGTCTGCCTGTGAAAGAGTTTGTAGTCTGGCTCTGGCTCACAAGGATACACAGAAGTCTCTGTCTTTTTAGTTTTTATTCCAGAGGTCCTGAACTTCACAATAACACCGGGCCTCAAGTGTCATGGAATCTGGTACATTTAGTGACAGAAACAATGTAGTAAAAACATGAGTAGCAAAAGATGATGATTAAAGGAATTATGGGAAAGGATGTTTTTCTATGTAATATAGTTATTTTTTAAACAGCTTTTAAGGACCTCCACTTGAATGAACATGCATCAAAAAAGGTTTAATGTGAGTTGGGAGTCTCATGGATTTTACTCCCATCCTTATCAAGTTCTCAAGTGCTATTAACATCACAGTCAAACAAGAGGCTTGCCAAGCAGAAAGAGACACAACCGCTCTGATCAGATTTAGCAATTATGTTATTTGATTAGATTGTGTAATTAAATCCCACAAAGTTAAGTGTGCACTACATCTCGCCGTCTCCCCTACTCTCTTTTCTTTGTGACATTTAACCTTCACTGGTCTCTCTCAGTCCATGAAGACGCTTTTGGAAGTAAGGGACTAGTTTATTTGCATTAGGTACATTTAAATTAACTCTTTATTTAAGCCTTATTGCCTATTTGTTAGCAGCATGGATCTATTTAGCAAATCTAAAGCTTTATATGGTTCTCTTATGCTCACCAAGGCTGCATTTATTTGATAAAAAAACTGCAAAAATATTTTTTAATATAGTAAAATATAATTACAATTTAAAAAAAACTGTTTAATATATTTTTTAATATAGTCATGTGATGTCAAAGCTGAATTTTCAGCATCATTACTCATTACTCCAGTCTTCAGTGTCTCATGATCCTTCATAAATCATTCTAAAATGATGATTTGATGCTCATTGCTCAAGAAACATTTCTTGTTATTATCAATGTTGATCACAGTTGTGCCGCTTATTTTGTGGAAACAGATACATTTTTCAGGCTTCTTGGAAAAATAGAAAATCCAAATGTTTTGTAAAATGATTTGTTTTGTATTGCTGCCCCTGGCCCACCCTTCCCTCTGCCTGGCTGCATTATGATTCACTTTTCAACATATTACTTGATTTTCTTATCATGCTCACTGTTACACAAAACATATGGCTATAAGCCAAGCATGTTGGCTAAAACATGTCCTTATGCATTGTTAGTGTCTCTGCCGTCTCTACTTGTTCATTATTCCTCTTTTCAGAAAGCATGTATTCGATCAGCCCCTCCTTTTCCCGTCTGTTGCACAAAAATATAAAATTTTCACTGTCTAAACCGGTCTGTCTCTGCAGCTCCTATTAATCTGGCTCACTCACACGCACACTTTCTCTCGCCATCTCCTCTCCTCCAGAGCCTTTTAATAATGCATGCTGCTATAAAATTCAAATGAGATAGATTTTTAAACACACCAGTGAAGTCTGAGCGCACACTCTCTTTCTCCCTACATCCTGCTGCACCCCGGTCCCTCACTGTCCTCCTCGCCTAACAACCGTTGCCCTGGAAACTGTAACGTCCTGGAGACATATGCGGTATAGAAGGAGCAAGGAAACAGCGGAGAGGGAAAGAGTGTTAGATCCAACAACATGCACACGGAGTCTCAAATATATTTATAATGACAGAGCAGTGGCATAATGAGGGACAGTTTATTCACTGGACTCATTGATGCATAATCAGTGTTGGTACAGAACAGAATAAGGATCAATACTGCAAGATCTATCAAACGCTTCGGTTCAGATACAGCGTACATCACATATTATTGTTCCAAAGCAATTCATTAAGGCATGCACAGGCAAATCTGGATTATATTAGCAACAAGAGTTATCATAATGCCTCTCAAATCATTTCATGTCACAGAGGAATCTTGAGTAGCACGGGTGCTTTCACCAAAATGCTGATGAATTTGTAAGGGAATGTTTAATAAACACAAATAACGGATTTATTCTTCACACCAAAAAATCAGAACAGCAGGTAGAACTTGTAACCCAGAGAATTGGACTCGGCTGTGGTCTTTGCAACATTTGTTTCAGAATTATAATATGTAGCGCAGACAATCTGTAATCAGTAAGCAAACATGCTTGTATAAGGTCAAAGTTTCAGAAAAGCACAATGGCATAGAAAACAAAAGGGCTGATTTCAAAATACATACCAATAAAAATTCTCAAGAGAGAGAAAATTTGTGAAAGCACTGCAGTGTTAACAGTCAAGAGTTGCATTACGAACACTGTTCATGTCCATCAAAGATATTCAGATTACCAGATGCAATTGGAAGCGGTACAAATATGTACAGAAACATATATACATACATATATATATATATATATATATATATATATATATATATACAAGCATGAATTGTAAGCGGGTTAAATACAAATAGCTGAGCATAACAATTCAAGAGAACAAAGCTGGCATTCACTGACTGCACGCAGTTGGATCAAATGGGCATGCTAAGGTCATTCCTATTTGAGTGGTGGGGATGTGAAGTGGCCACAAATGGAAATGTATCAAAAAGACAACTGTAGCTGCTTCTGTTGACGCAAGCCTAGCCCACTGCGAGACCCCAAAATGGAGGCCTCTCACTATACCCAAACTGAGTCAGCATGCTTATTGACGTCATACTGTTTGTGATACTGAATATTTTGCATTAGATAAAGAACATTTACAAAGTGCTAGCATAGGTTTTTGCTTGTAAAAAAATAGTAATACTTGATTTCAATCTGTAATTAATACTTCATACTAGACTTAACAAGTGCTGCCCATCTCTGTCAAAAAGCTGTTGACATCAATGAAACAGAATCGCATTCTGCATGCAAGAGACCTGAAGCCATGAAAATGAGGGATTTATGATATTATCTGTAAAAGAACTCCAAATATGTAGGGATGCACAATAATTGGGTATCATAGTTGTTGTCGTTTGGTAGTATTTTCATTGATCAGTCAGTCAATATTAGATTTTTCTTTTATTTGGATGATTTTGAATTTTAATTGTGCATGCTCATTTCATCAGTTTTTACATTTAATGTATCAGTCGTTGTATCGAATTGGTCAGTCAATATTGGAAATGTATTGGCTGATATTGAGTATTTAATTGTGCATGCTCATTTCCTCTGTTTTAAAATGTAATTTATCAGTTATTGTATTTTATTAGTCGGTCAATATTAGAAATGTTTTGGTCAAATGAAAATCTTCTTGCTTTTAGATTATTTAGATAGCCTACATTTAGAATAACTTTTACATACATTAATTAAATAACATTTCTTAAATGTAACCTTGAGTATTAATTTTAAGCACAATTTTTTGTTGAACCTAAATGTATTTTTAGCATTTTATTCTTTATTAGACATTTATTAGACACACATATCAACTATCGGGCAATTGTCAGATTATCGGTATGTACTACATTTTAATTATCGGTGCATCCCTGCATATACCTTCTTAAAAATGCATTCATGCTCTTATTTCCCACATGCCCACCTAAGCTGGAGTCTTGGCAGCATCTGAATTTTGGCACAGTCGGTGTGGCCTAACAAGGAATGAATCAGGTATCATTATGTTGAAGAAAACACATCATTCCACCAAGCAAACAGTTTTGGGCTGTGTAAAACGATTCGTCATAACCAAAACGTCCTAGCGTTCCTGCTGAATGTGCTGAAGGAGTCTGATTCTACGGTGTAAAAACATGAGTATCATCTTTTTGCCTCATACTGATTAAAACACAAAAAAATCAATGGTTTGCTTTTCTGTTTGCCTCGAAGGATCTGGCCGAGCATAGCTGTAAGGAAGAGGGTAGGGCATGTTGGCAAGCGTTAAAATATTGGCTTCCTTACACACACACACACACACACACACACACACACACACACACACACACACACACACACACACACACACACACACACACACACACACACACACACACAAGCAAGCAGCCAATCAGAGGCAGCTAGGATCCCTCTCAACACTACTGCATTCCCTACATCTCCCCATCTCTGGGGTATCTTTTCATCTGAAGCCACCGCCCCCCTCCTCTCTTCATCCTTCCATCTGTGGGAAACAAAAGACTGCAGCTTGGTCTCGGTCCCTCCCACTTTCTCTTCACCTCTCCCTCCTTCTCTCTCTGTAGGATTCTCTGATACATCTTTTTTGTTTTGTTTATGTGCATTACCCTGCATCTTAATACCTGTGCTTTATGTGTGAATAAATAATAAGAACAGAAAGAGAGAACTAAAAATAGAGAGGCGACTGTGCTGTTCTTCCACATCGTTTCATTCCTTTCCTTTGAGACAATCATCGTGTCTGATAAAAAAATCTGTTGATGGATGCCAATACAGAAGGCATCTGCTGATTTATACAATCGATTACATCTTAATCTGAGCTTTTCTTTATGGATTCACACTTCTGAGCAAACAGGGGCTACTAAGCTGAACTTAAAAGCCTAAAAAGACTTCTAATCTTTGTCCAAAAAAAAATCAAATCCTCTCCAGCAATTCACTCTGATTATTTTCCTCCCTCAAATCCTCAAGGGGTGTGCGGCGAATGAAATGAAATCATCTTTGTGGTCTCCTTACTGACATCATCTGAAAGGAGGAATCCTTTGTTGAAAAAAAAGAAAAAAATATGCATGACTTGCCACTTCACTCGTGATCCCGCTGAGTGTGTTGTTTCTGAAAGTTCTGGCATGGTAGAAGATAAAGGTAACATCCAGTTAGATGTTACCTTAAAACATTATAGTCTTCAGACAGAGTATAAAACAGGTTAAAAAGCATTCAGGGGCATTCAGATGTAGAAAGATGAATGACACATGGAAGAAGAAAATGGTCTTCATGTACTGGTTGTTGGGTGTGAAGTTTAGTGAATTTTACTCCATCCTGAGTGTTGCGATGGCCGTCAGGTCTTAAGAATTACTGAAAGAGAAGAAGAGGTGTTCAAAGAGTGAAGCAAAGTGAATTCAAACAAAACAATGAGGATGATAATGATGATGATGATACAATTACAACTCAATAAGAATTCAAATACAAAAAGGTCGCTCAAACTAAAGCAGACACAACAAACAAGATTTGCTTTATACAAATATTATTAACTTTTATTAATTATATATTTCAGTAACTTTCAACTGTTAGAACAAAGTCAGCTTGTGATGTTTCTGTTCTTTAGCATTGTATTTTTTTTAATTAAAGCATAAGTATATGCAGTTGTACTGTAGATGGATTTTCAAAATTGTTAAAATAAAGCAGGATACAAAGTTATATACACTACCGTTCAAGAGTTTGGGGTCGGTGTTTTTGTTGAAAGAAAGAACTTAAAGCTTTTATTCAGCAGGAAGGTATTAAATTGATCAAAACTGACATTTATAATGTTACAAAAGATTCTATTTATCAAAGAATCCCAAAAATCCACAAAAATATTAATCAGCACAACTGTTTTCAGCATTTATAATAAGAAATGTTTCTTGAGCAGAAAATCAGCATATCATAATGATTTCTCAAGGATCATGTGACACTGAATGAGTAATGTGAGTAATGATGCTGAAAATTCAGCTTTACATCACAGGAATAAATTATATTTTAAATTATATTTAAATAGAAATCAGTTCTTTTAAACTGTGATAATATTTCACAATATTTCTGTTTTTGCTAGTAAACTTTTGGTGTAAAAATGCCGCCTTGGTGAAAATGAGACTTCTTTCAAAACATTAAAAATCTTTCAAACCCCAAACATTTGAACATTAGTATATGTCATATTCCAACTTCTAAAATGACATCTTAATCTAAACAGTAATCCTTCAAAATATAATATCAGATGTTTAAATGGGTTACCTGTGAAAAAACCTTAATTTACAAACTAAAGAAACATTATTTTTAATCTGGTCCCTGAAATGGTCTCAACAAACTTAGATCCATTAACAACAGGCCCACGGTCAAACTTACCTGTAATCAGATCTAATTCAAATCCTCACGAGCTAAAGTCAATCTGACATTGACCCAAATCACAAAGTCAGCTCTAGGGTTACATTCAGTTTCACATGCTCTGGGCTCATGGGAAGGATACTCACCACCCCAGTTGATGACGATAGTAAGAAGAATGATGATAATCCCACCCACCAGCGACACGATGGACAGGACCTTTGCATTCCGGCCAAGACGGCGTGCGCCATCCACGTTGCCCTGCTGCAGACTGTTACGAGACTGAGATTGGAAAAAGAAGTTGAATGATCAGGAGAAAAAGATATACAAGTAGAATAAATAATTCCGTTATCATAAGAAAGAATTGTGCAAGATACAGTTTCTTTGCCAGTAAGAAATGTTTTCAGTTTACTCTCCAATGGCAAAAAAGTCACTTTCCGAGTTGCACGATTCTTGCATACACAAGTGAAATCGCAATCCCTCCTTACTCGACAGAAACTGTATCCAGACATCCCACCCCACGAACACACAAGCACACACACACCATCACTGAGAAGGTCAAGCCGACGATGTTGATGGGCCAGACAGGGCAGAGGCAGGCCAGAATAGCCCATATGAGATAATCGTTGGGTTTGGATCCGTCTCCTCCAGCATCAGTGGCTGCACTGGGCTGTCGGGTGAGCGATGGTCGAGGCGACCCCGCGTAACTCAGTGACCCGGAGCGGCTGCTCAACCTGGCGCGCCCGTTTGCTTGTGCGTGATTGGGTTTGACATGCTGCTGACGAGGAGAAGCAGCGGTGGGACAACCGGCGATAGGAGCTGGGCAAACACCATTACCTGTGTGATGGTGAGAGAAAGAAACACGTCAAAAAGCCAGACATTGGACGGATACATAAGCCTGCATTTCAGCCTGTCCATTTTAAAAGATGTGACTCTTCCGTTTGTTTCCAAAGGCACAAACGTCTCAGATTTTATTGGTAGATAGCTGCCACTCACTCATCTACTTGTTGAGAAAAACAGACAAGAAAACAGAGTGGGGGAGGATACAAATCCTGAGAAGAAAAGTGAGTGAAAGTAGAGTCTCTAAGTAGAGGCTCTAAATCACGTCCTTCTGACATCTGGTCTAAGATTAACACTCAAGGAAATTGAGGGGGGAAAAATGCGGAGAGGTCATCGAAGACAGAAGGGACAGCTTGTACATCACAGTGGGACTATGGTCATTATTATATCACAGCCCCCGTCCCCCCGGGTCATTATAAATTGTATATTTTAAAAATAAAAACAAACTTTTTAATAAACAAATACATTGCAAAATGCAAGACTATAAAATATTTTTAATTAAATGTTTTTTTACTTATTTCCATCTTCTCGTCAATGACTGTCAGGTGATCTTGGGGTGGGGCATCCTGGGAGGGGGCGGAGTCTACAGCAGGAGTAGGTGTTGTTGTGGGGGTTGGATCTTGCTGCTCATTTTTTATTGGTTGAGAGGAGATGGCAGTGAGGTCTGACTCTGTGCCTGGTTGCTGACTGGTCTCTTGCTCTGGCTGTTGCTGTTGCTGTTGTACCTCCTCTGCACCAGGGGCAGCAGTGGGAATGCTGGCGTCAGCATTCAAATCCATTCCCAAGATGTTTATGACAACTTATGTGTGGCAAAATCAAGCTTTTATGTCCAGATTCTGAGTTGTTTAGAACTGTTGGATAAAAGTAAAATAAATTAAAATATATAAGGCATCACATGAATTATATAATGCTCATTCACATACCACTTATATTATAAAGTCAATGATTAACACTGCCATTCAAAAGACTGGGGTCATTAAGAAATGATTTTACAGAAATGTATATTTTTTATCAGCAAGGACACATTAAATTGATCAAACGTGACATTAAAGACATTTATCATGCAACAAAAAATTCAATTTCAAATAAATGCTGTTCTTTTAAACTTTCTATTCATCAAAGAATTCTAAAAATAAATAAATATTACCCTTTCCAAAAAATTAAGCAGCACAATTGCTTTCAACATTTGTCAGCATAATTAGAATATGATTTCTGAAGGATCATGTGACACTGACAGCTTCGATATCACAGGAATAAATTACAATTTTAAATATTTTCAAATAGAAAACAGGAATTTTAAATTGTAATCACAATATTACTGTTTTACTGTATTTGTGATCAAATAAATGCATCCTTGGTGAGCATAAGAGACTTACCTCTAACAGACCTCAAACCTTGTCCCCCTGTCTAAGTTAGCAATTTACACTGTCTGTTTTCAAACCAGTTTCCCAAACACTACCCTTGTCTCTCACGTACTGGTTTGAAAGACAGATTGTTACGCCCCAAACTCACAGTTTGAACCAACATGATTATTTTGGTTTCTTAAACATACAGAGCAATGATTTGATGTGCTATAGAGCTACAGTGTCTGCATTATTTTTAAGGGAACAAATTCTTGTTGCTGCATATCAAGCTGTAACAGCACCGTTTAACAAAACCTTTAAGATCTCACCAACATTAAACCTACATTAAGTTGCTGGTAAAACGCATTTGAAGAAAATAATATGTAATCAAATTCACTATATTCTTTACTCCATGATTTTAGCAGGGTATGGCTTCATTTAAAAAGTCAACTGGTCTTGTGGCTCTGCACCTGTTTACCTGCCTACAGTGAATCTCCCTCACAGCAGAATACTGTCCTGAGAAATGAAAAATAAAGCCACCACAACCCGCTTTATTCGCGTGCTATCCTCACCTCATCATATACAGATGTGAAAGATGACAGATTTTTGAAGGTCTTCAAAAACTAGCACTCTGTTACACCCAAGATCCCAGAAATCAAGATCCTAAAATAAAATAAAAACAACCCGAATCATATTCATTATATTCAGATAGAACTTAAGTCAAATATTGATTGCTTTAAAGTCCACACGAGCATCAGACGTATCAAGGTCTGTGAGAAAACAAAGAGCATCAAATGACACACCCATATCTGCAACTATATATATAAAACCTTTTATGATTTATGACAGATAGGCTGAACACTGTAACTGACTTGTACACCATTTAACATAACGCTAAAATCAATGGAATAATCCATCAATCCCACATTAACGACTTTCCCCTTAGCCTGTCATCTGTCTCATTCTTTGAAAAGGAAAGAGGTTTCTGACTAGAGATGAGCACACAACAGACACACACGGGACACCACGCGTCTTCTGCACGAATGCCAAATGGCTATATATATATATATAAATAATAAATATATATAAGTAAAAAAAGTGACACACCCACAGGACCCGATAAAGACAGATGCGATAATCAAAATGCCAGTAATAAACCACAGCAGCATGCAGATCGAAAGTATACTCACCTTAATCTAGTGCAGAACAACTTCAAATATCATTATAATCCTTCTCATTTTGAATTTAAATAAACACTAGACATATGAAAGTTTCAGATGGTGCAACAGAATTAAGATTTAAAGGGTGTTGATTTACGCAACAAGGCAGCTGCGTTTTAGTATAAAAACGTGGGGTGATCTGTCTGCATAAGATCCTCTCTGTATGACTCTCTCAGTCTGTTCTTTCTCTCTGCGTGAACCACGAGGCTGAATCCAGCTTCTTATTCGCAGCTTCTTATTGACGCTATCCGTTCCACCTTAAATGACGCGAACTGCCGCGTTTGCTGGCTTCTTATTGACGCTCAACTTAGGGACCGTGCGGTTTTTCTCTTTTTCGCGTTTTTTTAAGGGATCGTGTTACTTTTGTGTCTATATTCAGACTAAAATAATAATAAAAAATGTTTAAATGCAAATAACACTGATATATCAGCGAAAATGGTCTGTAAAAATATAAAGGTACATAAATATAATTAGGCTACATTATTCTTTAATTATTGTACAAGTCATCAGCTCAATTTAGGGATCATGTGGTTTTTCACTTATTCACACTTATTAGAGATCCTGTTTGTATTTTTTATGTTTTCATAAAAGAATAATAAACTATTTTGAAAGGTAAATAACAAATAATGATAACACATAAATTACTGTAAAACTATAATTAGGCCAACATTATTCTTTAATGATTGTAATTAACATCATTTGGATGTATTCAATGCATGTATTTAAAAATAAATAAATATTATTACAAATTATAATTTCACAAGGTAACCAGAGATTATGCACCAGCTTGGATCCAGCCTCTTATAAAGACCCAGGTGACCCAGCAACTTTGAATAGATGACACCTAACCCTGCAAGGACTCCAGAACATCAAACATGAATGATTATACAAAATTATCATTTTATAATTGCTTTAACATACACATTCATTTTGCTTGTATATATATATGGTATTTTTTAAATATACTTTAAAAAATACTGGGTTGTTTTAACCCTATTTTGGGTCAAATATGGACAAACTCAAACATTGGGTTAGAAATGTCATTTAAAAATGTAACCCAATGGCTGCATGGGTTTGTCCATATTTGACCCAAAAATGGGTTAAAACCACCCAGCATTTTTTGAGTGTACTATAATTTGTGGTAGCTATCTTATAACTGTACTTTACATTTTACATCTCATTAAATCCTATTGTGGTTTTGTAATACAGAAACCTGCATTTTCTGTAAATTTGCCTTGATATGATATGTATTGTGAAAAGGGTTTTACAAATGACTGTATGAATTAAATTGCATTGACTTGAAAGTGCCATTGCATGGTTACTGTACATTAGAAAGATATGGACCTAATTTGACAATACAGAAGAGTTATCACATTGTTGGCCTATTTGGTTTCACTGATGCTTTATACCCTGTATCTGCTTGAATATAATCATGCACAATTTCACGTTTTACTGTTTAAAAAGCCAGTGCATTGTTGGCTCAATTGGGGGCTCTATATCTTAGGTGTATTGTGATGGTGCGTAAAAAGTTGCACTGGGGCCTTATACACATTGTTCTTGACTGTCACCATGCACAAAATGAGACATTTTTACAATCGCATCTTGAAGTTATGCTCCCATGAATTTGACAGATGTGACTAGTTATGGGGAAGTTGCAGTTTTGGTTTCAATTTCATTTTCTGCCCATTTCGCAGCGTTGTTTCTGGTAGCCTCAGAGGGTGCGTTAAATTGGACATTTTCCCATTAGAGTAGAGCTACTACTCTGACGAAATCCTCAATTTGAGCAGTTTTTACTGTAGAATTTTTTTTTATTAATTTTTTAATTTTGTACTTTAGACAGTGCACAATAAGCCGCCTAATGCATTTTCTGCCCATTTCGTGGCGCTGTTCCTCGGCCGCCTCAGAGGGTGCGTTAAATTTGACAGTGTCCCATTAGACTAGAGCTACTACTCTGATGAAATCCTCAATTTGAGCAGTTTTTACTGTAGAGTTTTTTTTATTAATTTTTTAATTTTGTACTTTAGACAGTGCACAATAAGCCGCCTAATGCATTTTCTGCCCATTTCGTGGCGCTGTTTCTCGGTCGCCTCAGAGGGTGCGTTAAATTTGACATAGTCCCATTAGAGTAGAGCGACTACTCTAACGAAATCCAAATTTTGAGCAGTTTTTACTGTAGAGTTTTTTTAAAATTAATTTTTAAATTTTGCTTTTTACATTGCACAGTAAGCCATGCATTTTCTGCCCATTTCGTGGCTGGCGCTGTTTCTCGGCCGCCTCAGAGGGTGCGTTAAATTTGACATTGTCCCATTAGACTAGAGCTCCTACTCTGACGAAATCCACAATTTGAGCAGTTTTTACTGTAGAATCTTTTTTTTTTTATGAATGTTTTAATTTTGCACTTTAGACAGTGCACAATAAGCCGCCTAATGCATTTTCTGCCCATTTCGTGGCGCTTTTTCTCGGCCGCCTCAGAGGGTGCGTTAAATTTGACATAGTCCCATTAGAGTAGAGCTACTACTCTAACGAAATCCAAATTTTGAGCAGTTTTTACTGTGGAGTTTTTTTTTAATTAATTTTTAAATTTTGCTTTTTACATTGCACAGTAAGCCATACATTTTCTGCCCAGTTTGCGGCGCTGTTTCTCGGCCGCCTCAGAGGGTGCGTTAAATTTGACATTGTCCCATTAGACTAGAGCTGCTACTCTGACGAAATCCACAATTTGAGCAGTTTTTACTGTAGAATCTTTTTTTTATGAATGTTTTAATTTTGCACTTTAGACAGTGCACAATAAGCCGCCTAATGCATTTTCTGCCGATTTCGTGGCGCTGTTTCTCGGCCGCCTCAGAGGGTGCGTTAAATTCGTCATTGTCCCATTAGACTACAGCTCCTACTCTAACGAAATCCACAATTTGAGCAGTTTTTACTGTAGAAATTTGTTTTTATGAAGTTTTGAATTTTGTACTTTAGACAGTGCACAATAAGCCGCCTAATGCATTTCTGCCCATTTCGTGGCGCTGTTTCTCGGCCGCCTCAGAGGGTGCGTTAAATTTGACATTGTTCCATTAGACTAGAGCTCCTACTCTGATGAAATCCTCAATTTGAGCAGTTTTTACTGTAGAAATTTGTTTTTATGAAGTTTTGAATTTTGCACTTTAGACAGTGCACAATAAGCCGCCTAATGCATTTTCTGCCCATTTCGTTGTGCTGTTTCTCGGCCGCCTCAGAGGGTGCGTTAAATTTGACAGTGTCCCATTAGACTAGAACTACTACTCTGATGAAATCCACAATTTGAGCAGTTTTTACTGTAGAATTTTTTTTTTATGAATTTTTTAATTTTGTACTTTAGACAGTGCACAATAAGCCGCCTAATGCATTTTCTGCCCATTTCGTGGCGCTGTTTCTCGGCTGCCTCAGAGGGTGCGTTAAATTTGACATTGTCATATTAGAGTAGAGCTCCTACTCTAACGAAATCCACATTTTGAGCGGTTTTTACTGTAGAAGTTTTTTTAAATTAATTTTTGAATTTTGCACTTTAGACAGTGCACAATAAGCGCCTAATGCATTTTCTGCCCATTTCGTGGCGCTGTTTCTCGGACGCCTCAGAGGGTGCGTTAAATTTGACATTGTCCCATTAGAGTAGAGCTCCTACTGTGATGAAATCCACAATTTGAGCAGTTTTTACTGTAGAAATTTGTTTTTATGAAGTTTTGAATTTTGTACTTTAGACAGTGCACAATAAGCCGCCTAATGCATTTCTGCCCATTTCGTGGCGCTGTTTCTCGGCTGCCTCAGAGGGTGCGTTAAATTTGACATTGTCCTATTAGAGTAGAGCTCCTACTCTAACGAAATCCACATTTTGAGCAGTTTTTACTGTAGAAGTTTTTTTTAATTAATTTTTGAATTTTGCACTTTAGACAGTGCACAATAAGCCGCCTAATGCATTTTCTGCCCATTTCGTGGCGCTGTTTCTCGGCCACCTCAGAGGGTGCGTTAAATTTGACATTGTCCTATTAGAGTAGAGCTCCTACTCTAACGAAATCCACATTTTGAGCAGTTTTTACTGTAGAAGTTTTTTTTTAATTAATTTTTGAATTTTGCACTTTAGACAGTGCACAATAAGCCGCCTAATGCATTTTCTGCCCATTTCGTGGCGCTGTTTCTCGGCCACCTCAGAGGGTGCGTTAAATTTGACATTGTCCTATTAGAGTAGAGCTCCTACTCTGATGAAATCCACAATGTGAGCAGTTTTTACTGTAGAAATTTGTTTTTATGAAGTTTTGAATTTTGCACTTTAGACAGTGCACAATAAGCCGCCTAATGCATTTTCTGCCCATTTCGTGGCGCTGTTTCTCGGCCGCCTCAGAGGGTGCGTTAAATTCGTCATCGTCCCATTAGACTACAGCTCCTACTCTAACGAAATCCACAATTTGAGCAGTTTTTACTGTAGAAATTTGTTTTTATGAAGTTTTGAATTTTGCACTTTAGACAGTGCACAATAGGCCGCCTAATGCATTTTCTGCCCATTTCGTGGCGCTGTTTCTCGGCCGCCTCAGAGGGTGCGTTAAATTTGACATTGTCCCATTAGACTAGAGCTCCTACTCTGACGAAATGCACATTTTGAGAAGTTTTCACTGTAGAAATTTGTTTTTATAAAGTTTTGAATTTTGCACTTTAGACAGTGCACAATAAGCCGCCTAATGCATTTTCTGCCCATTTCGTGGCGATGTTTCTCGGACGCCTCAGAGGGTGCGTTAAATTTGACATTGTCCCATTAGACTAGAGCTCCTACTCTGACGAAATCCACAATTTGAGCAGTTTTTACTGTAGAATATTTTTTTTATGAATGTTTTAATTTTGCACTTTAGACAGTGCACAATAAGCCGCCTAATGCATTTTCTGCCCATTTCGTGGCGCTGTTTCTCGGCCGCCTCAGAGGGTGCGTTAAATTTGACATAGTCCCATTAGAGTAGAGCGACTACTCTAACGAAATCCAAATTTTGAGCAGTTTTTACTGTAGAAGGTTTTTTTAATGAATTTTAGAATTTTGTACTTTAGACATTGCACAATAAGCCGCCTAATGCATTTCTGCCCATTTCGTGGCGCTGTTTCTCGGCCGCCTCAGAGGGTGCGTTAAATTTGACAGTGTCCGATTAGACTAGAACTACTACTCTGATGAAATCCACAATTTGAGCAGTTTTTACTGTAGAGTTTTTTTTTTTATGAATTTTTTAATATTGTACTTTAGACAGTGCACAATAAGCCGCCTAATGCATTTTCTGCCCATTTTACGGCGCTGTTTCTCAGCCGCCTCAGAGGGTGCGTTGAAAGTCCCATGGCCCCTCATACCAGCCTAAACCTACCCATGCGTATCATATGCAAGTAAAAACTCATTTTGGCGTATACATTGCACGATAAACACAATGCGTATAGAGACGCATTTCGTGTGAATTGGTTGCATACTCAGTGTGTTTGATTATTATCATGCACAATTTCAGACCGCCGTAAAATGGGCAGAAAATGCATTAGGCGGCTTATTGTGCACTGTCTTCGTTAGAGTAGGAGCTCTACTCTAATGGGACAATGTCCAATTTAACGCACCCTCTGAGGCGGCTGAGAAACAGCGCCGTAAAATGGGCAGAAAATGCATTAGGCGGCTTATTGTGCACTGTCTAAAGTGCAAAATTCAAAACTTCATAAAAACAAATTTCTACAGTGAAAACTGCTCAAAATGTGGATTTCGTCAGAGTAGGAGCTCTACTCTAATAGGACAATGTCAAATTTAACGCACCCTCTGAGGCGGCTGAGAAACAGCGCCGCAAACTGGGCAGAAAATGTATGGCTTACTGTGCAATGTAAAAAGCAAAATTTAAAAATTAATTTAAAAAAAACTCTACAGTAAAAACTGCTCAAAATTTGGATTTCGTTGGAGTAGTAGCTCTACTCTAATGGGACTATGTCAAATTTAACGCACCCTCTGAGGCGGCCGAGAAACAGCGCCACGAAATGGGCAGAAAATGCATTAGGCGGCTTATTGTGCACTGTCTAAAGTGCAAAATTAAAACATTCATAAAAAAAAATTCTACAGTAAAAACTGCTCAAATTGTGGATTTCGTCAGAGTAGGAGCTCTAGTCTAATGGGACAATGTCAAATTTAACGCACCCTCTGAGGCGGCTGAGAAACAGCGCCGCAAACTGGGCAGAAAATGTATGGCTTACTGTGCAATGTAAAAAGCAAAATTTAAAAATTAATTTAAAAAAACTCTACAGTAAAAACTGCTCAAAATTTGGATTTCGTCAGAGTAGGAGCTCTAGTCTATTGGGACACTGTAAAATTTAACGCACCCTCTGAGGTGGCCGAGAAACAGCGCCACGAAATGGGCAGAAAATGCATTAGGCGGATTATTGTGCACTGTCTAAAGTGCAAAATTAAAAAAATTCATTAAAAAAATTCTCCAGTAAAAATTGCTCAAATTGAGGATTTCGTCAGAGTAGTAGCTCTACTCTAATGGGACAATGTCCAATTTAACGCACCCTCTGAGGCGGCCAAGAAACAACGCTGCGAAATGGGCAGAAAATGAAATTGAAACCAAAACTGCAACTTCCCCATAACTAGTCACATCTGTCAACTTCATGGGAGCATAACTTCAAGATGCGACAGTAAAAATGTCTCATTTTGTGCATGGTGACAGTCAAGGACAATGTGTATAAGGCCCCAGTGCAACTTTTTACGCACCATCACAATACACCTAAGATATAGAGCCCCCAATTGAGCCAACAATGCAATGGCTTTTTATACAGTAAAAACATCTGAAATTGTGCATGCATATATTCAAGCACAGATACAGGGTATAAAGCATCAGTGAAACCCAGTAGGTCAACAATGTGATAACTCTTATGTATTGTCAGATTGGGTCCATATCTTTCTATTGTACAGTAACCATGCAATGGCACTTTCAATTTAATGCAATTCAATTTAATTCATACATTCATTTGTATAACCCTTTTCACAATCATTTAAGGTAGCTTTACATAAAATGCAGGTTTCTGTGTTACAAAACAATAGGATTTAATGAGATGTAAAATGTAAAGTACAGTTAAAAAATACCACAAATTGTAGTATTTAAAAAATATCATATATATATATACAAGCAAAATGAATGTGTATGTTAAAGCAATTATAAAATGATAATTTTGTATAATCATTCATGTTTGATGTTCTGGAGTCCTTGCAGGGTTAGGTGTCATCTATTCAAAGTTGCTGGGTCACCTGGGTCTTTATAAGAGGCTGGATCCAAGCTGGTGCATAATCTCTGGTTACCCTGTGTAATTATAATTTGTAATAATATTTATTTATTTTTAAATACATGCATTGAATACATCCAAATGATGTTAATTGCAAACATTAAAGAATAATGTTGGCCTAATTATAGTTTTACAGTAATTTATGTGTTTTTATTATTTGTTATTTACCTTTCAAAATAGTTTATTATTCTTTTATGAAAACATAAAAAATACAAACAGGATCTCTAAAAAGTGTGAATAAGTGAAAAACCACATGATCCCTAAATTGAGCTGATGACATGTACAATAATTAAAGAATAATGTAGCCTAATTATATGTATGTGCCTTTATATTTTTACAGTACATTTTCGCTGATATATCAGTGTTATTTGCATTTAAACATTTGTATTATTATTTTATTCTGAATATAGACACAACACGATCCCTTTAAAAACGCGAAAAAGAGAAAAACCGCACGGTCCCTAAGTTGAGCGTCAATAAGAAGCCAGCAAACGCGGCAGTTCGCGTCATTTAAGGTGGAACGGATAGCGTCAATAAGAAGCTGCGAATAAGAAGCTGGATTCAGCCTCGTGCATGAACCTGTGTGCGCGTGCTCGACTGTGTATGCGTGCGCGTTTTTCTTTCTTTTTTTTTGTGTGTGGTGGTTTACTTGTAGAGAACCTCTGGATAGTGGTGTGGATTTTGATTCATCCCAGTGACTCGAATCTTTTGATTCGACTGAATAAAATCATTTAGACATGATTCTTGAGTTACATTCATTTTTTACAGTCTATGCTTCAAACCCGTTCTTCAGAAAGTCTATGGGAGACGTCACAGACGCTTGTCCATATTTGTCTATGGTTACATTACATCGTTACATCAGTAGGCCTTCAAGGTTGTTTTCGCACTCATACACAGTGACAAAAAAGGAAAAGGCAGATCTGCTTTGTTGTAATTTGATTATGAGCATACTCTCTGCTTTTAGTGACTGTCAGTGGATATGTAAACATTGTTGTATATAAAGGATAGTCTTTTACGTATTCGAATGTAGGCTTATGCCTATAAAGAATAGGTTGAGTTGAATGATTTCCTGTCAAGCTCACAACGCACATCGCCACACGCAGGCGTAAAATGGCTACAATCTAAAGTAAATTTCAAAGATAAACGTCCATATAATTGGAAATTCGCCGTTAACCTTAATTTGCCACTTATTAATTAACCAATAGAAAACCAACTGAAAAGGGATCTATAGAAGCCTGTTGGGTTCATTCTGTCACGTGACAAACGAACGACTCTCCGACTCGGGATGTAAAATCGGGTGTTTCTCGTTTATCTTTAACTGCATTATAATTATTTTCTCATTTGTAATATGATCAACGATTGTGTATGTGAACGTGTATTGGGCATTTGGCTATGAAAATATAACATTTAAACTAATAGTTCACTTTGAGCGGGAGAGTCAGTAACATGATTCGAGTCACGATCAATGCCCCACCACCACTTTTTATATGGCAGCGCCGACATGTGGCCAAACACTGAAACACAAGAATTCACAACCCGTATTTCAGGGGTTCTCAACACTGGCCCTACACTTTCCTGCAGTTTAGCTCTCCAGCCCTAATCAAAGACATTTTAACAAGCTAATCAAGGTCTTCAGGATTACTAATATAGGCATTAGGCAGTTGAGTTTGATCCGGGTAAGAGCTAAACTCTGCAGGACAGAGGACGCTGAGGGCAAGAGTTGAGAACCCCTGCCATATTTATTAACAAGTTTTGGAAGACAGCTGATGCAAATGCAAAATATTTTATTTTATATTTGAGAAGACATTATTAGACAATTAAAAAATGTTTTATTGCTGGATAAAGCACAGCAGAGTAAAAAAAAAATCTAGAAAGTTCTTTGGGATTAACTACTGATTATGAATAGTATAAAGACACCCTAGGCGCATTTCAACACAACACAAAGTGAAGACTTGAAAAAGCAAATGTGTTAGTAAACCGAACGAAAAAAATCTTTTGAGCATTAGTTCACATGAGAAACAGGACAACAAGGCTACTGCTAAAACTGCAGTTTCATGTGTTTAATGTATTAGCTATTAATAATGTAAACTACAACATGGCGTATAACATTACAGTTTTATTTATGCATTTCATGTGGTATAAGGCCTCTTAACCTCTGTCTCTCCTATTTTTTATTTATTCATCTTGGTCTTTGCCCTGCAGAGCCCCCAGGAGGCCATTAGCAGTAGAAAAGAGATTAATAGGAGAGGAGCCATCTGTAATAAGAGTAGACTTCAGACCCAAAGACTGCAGGAGCTTCACCTGAAGAAGAAGAAGAAGAAAAAAATGGTACATGTGAGCTAAAATATTGAAACAGTAGAATCTTTTCACACCTCAAATCCATTCAAAATGGTATTATGAAAACATTTGTGATGCAAAGCCTCCATAGAAAGATGTTAATTTACTGTTTCAATGTTCTTGAGTTCACTTACCTGTAGTTCGGGCCCGGCTCGGGCCATTTCCTTCAGGGTATCGGCGCCCAGATTACCGATCAACTCCTTCAAGCGCAGACTCTCAATCTCTGCCAGCTTCTGCCGCTTCTCCACCTCCATTCGGTCCGTCTCCTTCTTGTAGATCAGCTCCTGCTCACGTGCCTTACACAGACGGGCCAGCTCAGAGTCCTGACACACAGAGGAGAAGAGAATGGTCAAAATCTAATAGGGTAAGAATAGATAAAGATGAGATCTAGCACATTTTGGATGACATACAGCCTCGATTTTCTGAGCCTCTGCTTTGAGTTTGGCTTCTTCGACCGCTGCCTCTCCATGTATACGAGCAGCCTCGGCTTTAGATTGTGCCTCGGCCTTCGCTGCTCCTGTGCTCTCCACTGCAGCACTGGGATGCACACACAGTGATTATTATCTGTGAACATGTTAAATGTGCACAACAGCTTTAGCATAGCACTGGCCCTTGCAGTGAACTCACCTCTGGGCCTCCAGCTCCAGCAGCTCCTTCCTCGCCTTCTCTGCCTCTGCCTGGTCTGAGATCTTCTGCCTCTCCAGGCGACCCCGAGCCTCCTGCTCCAGACGCTCCGCTTCATGTCTGAAAGAAAGGAAATGAGTGTAAATGGGCACGACAGACAACTGTGGAAAGCTGGAAGAATAACAGGAGCTCGATTCTTCCTCAAAGCAGGACAGAGTAATTTATTACTTACGTAAATTAAGATAAACGAAGAGACTGAGAATTAGATGAAAAGAAACCCATCAGGCTAAAGGCCCGTTCACACCAAGGACAGATAGGCCGATAGCAGGCCAAATGAATAGCAGAGTCCACACCACAACTATCAACATGCACCAATGCTACATGTCATAATCATTTGTTCACAAACAAGTATTCATTACTTCAATTAGCTCATTGTTTCTGCCTAAAATTATTACGTTGTTTAAATGAATAAATTTAGCTAACTGTGATTTTGTATATGTACATTTCTGAAATACATAACTTGGACAGTTACCTCTGCTCTGATAACAGATCACTCTAAATCGTAAGGTGGACTCAAAAGGTGGCTTTTTTGACACTTTGTGTATTGTGAAAATAACTAGTGAATATGAGATAAATAAGAGATAAATGTGAATTGAATTGAACTATAACGATAACGAAAATACACCTTAAAAAATAAAATAGAAATAATTTTTTCTAGGGCTAATCAATGTAAATTGTTATAATTATTATTTCTGACATACCAATAATTATATATATAAATAATTATCGGTATGTCAGAAATAATAATTATAACAATTATATTTACGATATATTATATATATTCTGCAGCTGGAAGGCTTATTTTGTCTGATTTGACTGCTTCTGTATTTTGCTTTTATCTCACCTGTTTATTGGGTATTAGTATTTTGGATTACCCTTTCAACATTTGTTTTATATTTGGTTGTAACCTTGTCAGCAGTATTATACCCATCTCCAATGCTGTCAATTTCCCTGTGCTTGCACAAACCTTTCTTCATGAAATTTATTTCAGTTTCTTATTGATTGCATGGAATTTTATGGTTAGGTTTTCAGATCTGAAACATGCAGTGCTCAGTATAGGTTGTGGCTGTTTGTGGGAGATCAAGTTCCCTCATCCACAATTTATTGCTGATCCCTTTGTTTCTTTTGATCTTTCTTTTTCGATGTGTCATTTGACACAACATTGTCTGTATATTTAGTATCTAATAATGTTAAATTCTGTAAAATAAGAAATTTTGTAGAATTTAAATTTAAATAATTATACCTCACATATTTAAATACTTCTTTTTAAATTAAATAACTTAAATGTTAAAAAAATATAACTATTAAATGTGAAAAATATGAATATAAAGAATTTAAGGGAAAAAAAATGCATCATAAAGAGAGAGAGATGAAGTGTTTGGTTTGTACCTTGCGGCAGCCTCTTGTGAGTTGGTGGTGATCTCAATGGCTAGTTGCACGCTCTTTTGCAAGGCGTCGCGGGTGCGCTGGTCCACCGGCTCCACAGACTGAATGTCCACGCTGCTGATAACTAACCCGTTCTGGTTAAAGCGCAGACTGGACCGCACCGCAAGCTTATCATCAAAACCAAAGACAGATGAACAGATGATCCTGATGGAGTTCTGAAAGAGAAATAGATTCATATGATCAGAGTAGACAAGGACAAATAAGACTTGGGCATGTTTTTAAAGTCAGGATTTGAACAACTGAGACAGATTTTTTGAACCATCAATGTCATTCATGTTTCCCAGTCAGAAAACTGACCTTAACCTCATTGTACATCGATAAAAGACCTAAAAATTGCTCTCCACTGCCATTCCACAACAAACTTGGTAAAGCTCAAGGAATTATGTGAAGAGGAATAGACTAACATTGCCTAATTCCTGTATTGTGGTGCAAACTTTATAGAGTTTTATCCAAAAGTCTTATCCAAAACGGCTGTAACAGCTCATTTTAGTTCTTGATTTTGTAAAATTATTTGAATTGTTTATAACTGTATTTATTTCGGGGGTCGCTGTTGCAAAGATAAGCAAAACATTTTAATTACATCAAAATCATAGGTATCATAAGTAAATGTGTTGTACTGCCATGCAAACTTATTAGCTTTGAATACATGTGCCTTGACTACTAAATTATTCACTGAAATAAGACCTGAAAATGAATTGCTGGACAAGTGTTCAAGGCATGTTTATGTACAGAATAAAATAAAAAAACATTAAAAAATCTTGTATGCCATAACATATTGATTTAATCCATATAAAAAGAAACATCAGGAAAGAATGTCCTCTAAGATACTGTGAAAGCTTAAATAAAGTAAACAGTGATACATGTAGTGTTAAAAGAAGTCACAGATTGTTTAGTTAAAAGCTATCAATCATGTGAGCTTAATTATGTGTGGTCTGTAATCACATTCTGCGATGTATGCAGTATTAAAACAATGTGTTTTACTTTCAAATAGAAAAACCTCAATCATATGATTTATCGGTTTTGGGCACACAAGTTTCTATTAAAATATGATTGGCTAACATGTGCCAACGCCTTTTATGGAACTAATATAAAAGACCAAATTATAAACGCATCACCACCAAAGGAAGATCTTCAGTCGAACAGTGGTTTTCTTCAACACTCAGAAAGGTCCTGTATTTACAGGTAAGGTTGTGATGTACTGATCTGATCAAAAACTTTTTTCAAATTTTGTTCAAAGAATTGTTGAACTTTTCTAACTTTTGCTGACATTTTGTACAAAATACTTGATAAAAAAATGTATGTAAGAAAAATGGTCATGATCCTTATTTGAAAGTAATACTGTTGTTCCATTAATAAAATTAATAATTACTTTTACAAACATGATTACTTTATTAGCTTTATATACTTTATAACAAACTGAACGCGGAGATACAATTGTGAATACGAAAATAAAGCAGTGGATTTTTCTTTGTAAAGTGAAAACAAACCTGAATGTGGATTTCAGCTTTCATTTTACAAGGAAACATCCACTGTTACATTTTTGCATTTTGTATGCTTTTCAGAGCACCCATAATATTTTTGAGTACCAGATGCACTCTGGAATATAATATTGTTTTCAAGATAATGTGTATTGTTTAAAAATGAAATGTAAATAAATGTAACAGTAATTATGTTTTTTTTTTAAAATTATATAGGCAAATTATATATTGCTTCTTTTGCAGAACTATACAGTATTTACTCTGTGGCTAAAAAAAAATAATCTAAAAAACCCCGAAAATGTCAACTGGCAAGTACATAACAAACATTGATGTCTCCACCTCTGCATATGAAGAAAGTCAACTCAAAAATAAACTCTATCAGAAGATTGATGTTAATCTCAATGAGGGTATCAAAGAAGCTAGAAACCAGGTCTTTCTTTGGTACAAGAAAGGTACAGAAACATCACCAAACCACCACCCAAACCTATAAACCAGGATCCAGTTTTCATTCAACACTGACATGGAAATTGGTCTTGCTGATGCAGAGTATAGTAAAGTCAACAAGGATCTGAATACAGGAGTTCGTGGAGATCCCATCTTTCTGTGGTACTACAGTGGCAGCACTGAATCTGACATTCCTATTGTCAGCCTAAATGTAACCAAAGATGCAAAAGAAGAACCTGCTCTTCTGCAAGATGGCTGGGAGAGACTGGGCTGTGATCTGAACCGTGGTGCGGGAGGAAACTATATCTATCTGTGGGTGAAGAGAGAGAAGCCGAGCTACATCTGTGAGGTCACAGCATCTGTTGACTTCTATGCTGACAAGCACCTGTTTGAGCTGGGCTTCACTCGTGTGGATGAAGACACCAACCGTGGTGCTGGTGGAAACCAAATTTTCATTTGGTATCGGCGCAGAATCGATATGAGCAAAGCTCTCACTGCTCTTGATGTTTCCACATGTGCCCGAGAAGAGTCTAACCTTCGCATTAAAGGGTTCAAGAGAGTCAATGCTGATCTCAATAAAGGAACAACTGGAAAAAGTATCTATCTGTGGTACATAAAAGGAAATTGTGGATCACCAATAAAAGCCATGGTTCTATTGGTCAATCCACAGTCTTGGGATGAGTATACAAAGGCTAATATCGTTATTAACAAAAACCTGAATGATGGCAACAAAGGCATGGACATGTACCTGGCATATAAGTAAAAGAGCAAAACTGCCCTCGTGGTTTGAAAACACCTATTAAAAAATCTAATCATTACCAATATATGGCAATTACACGTTTCATAACTGATTAAACCTTACCAATATTTTTTCACACAACCAACCAATTAATAATGGAATCACACTTCTTGAGAGTAATTTAGTTTTAGAGCAATCTGTAATCTAGTATTAGTGCAATCAATGATTTAAAATCCATTGTCTTTTAACCATGTTTTGATAATTGTTTAAAGCATATTGTGATTTGAATTTTCTTCGACTTTTGTGTCTGTTATAATGCGTTGTCAATAAAAGTCAGCTATTAGCATTAATCATGGTATAGTGATTTTTTTTTATGTGTTCTTGACTTCTTTTTAGAGGCTTAATCATACATTGGAAGGGGACAAAACAACAGAAACACACAATTACGATTGCAGCGGCTAGCTATGTAAAAGATCTAAAATGTTGAGGGTTTTGTCTATGGGTTTTCAGGTTTGCACATAATCACTCATTGCAACACAATTATGGCTTAAAGTCGGGACACTAAACATGTAGGAAAGAGAAGTATCAGAGCAATAAAGCTCTAAAGGTGTGTCACATACTTTGTGGAAGTCGTCAAACTGCACTGAGGCAACTGCTCCTCTGATTCTGGAAGCGATGGCCTTGCATGCATCGCCCACAAAGTCTGGCACTGAGAACAGAGTCGCAGCCTGGGCCGCATCAGCAGGCAGTTTGATGTCAAAGTGCCTGATACCCGAGAGAAAGAAAGAAAGAAAGAAAGAAAGAAAGAAAAAAAGAAAGAAAGAAAGAAAAAAAGAAAGAAAGAAAGAGAGGTCACTGCTCTGTTTAGCTTAATGATATAGTCTGTTTGCACTTCATTTGTACTCCTCGAGACATTTCGAATAAGACTTTAGAGCACAGGCACGCCACGTACCAGTTGTAAGAGAGCTGCAGCTG
This sequence comes from Siphateles boraxobius, assembly GCF_051911475.1. NCBI lineage: Eukaryota > Metazoa > Chordata > Actinopteri > Cypriniformes > Leuciscidae > Siphateles > Siphateles boraxobius. Next base: position 13,029,952 of record NW_027509193.1, read on the forward strand.
CAAGCGGGCATGGTCAGCCGTCTCTATGGTGATGATGTCGGTACAGAAGTCTGGGCCAAGCAAGAGACAAATGGTTTTGATGACATTAGGACGTTTGGGTTTGTCTCCGGAAAGGGAGAGCATCGTAAACTGCTCATCGGGGCCCAGCATCACCATCTCAGGTCCAAACATCACCCTGTGAGAGACACAGAATGTGAAAGAGGAAAAGTAGGTTTTTAACTTATAACTGTACACAACATGAATAACACGCATAAGATTTTGAAACAAATGAAAACACTCATAAGAAGAATTGTACAGAAACTAAGCAAAATTGCAGGTGTGAACAATGTCTTAAAGGGATACTTCACCGGATTTTCATATTAAACTACGTTATTCCCTTAACTAAGAGGAGTTGATACATACCTCTCTCGTCTCAGTGCGTGCACTACATCGCTCTGTCTTGCGGCGAAACTTTGTTAGCACTTCGCTTAGCCCAGTTCATTCACTAGGATCCAAGCAGAGAAGCGACCAAACACCTCCATGTTTTTTTTTTATGAAAAACCGGTGGAGTATCCCTTTAAGAAAGACGCTGCATAACTATATGACTGTCACTCAGACAAACATTACATTACCTGGCCTTCTTCTCTCTGTAGTCGTACACCTGCACGGCCGCATTGTGTGGGATACGGTAAGACACCACTCTGGTTTTATCTCTCTCAGCTTGCACAAAGTTCCTTCCTCGATCAGAGCGGTCAGCTAGCGGGTCACGGGATTGGACCAGAAGAGCCTCTACATTGGCTGGAAGCTCTTTCTCCCACAATTCCTCATCGTGCGTTAGCATGTATGTCTGACCAATCACGGCACGCACCTGAAAACCAGGCATAAAGTCAGCTGGGATATGAAGCACTTTAATTTCATTATGTTGCTGTTTGTGTGGTTTTACCGTTTACCCTTGTGTTTGTTTTGTTGTGTTAGTATGAATTAAATGAATTGAACTCCAGTTATAGTTCTCCAATTAGAAACATGAGTCTTCCTTTTTATCTTACAATCATTTCCAGAATGCAGTAAACTGCAATAGAAGAATTTAAGGAGTAGTTCACCTCAAAAAGAACAAATTCTTTCTTTATTTTTATCCTCATATTTTTCCCCAATGCATATGACTTTTTCTTCTTCCGAACACAAAAGGTGGATTTTCATCCTAGCCACTCTTTTCGTTATAATAAAAGTGAATAGAGACTTATTATAATATTCTGAAGCCAATATGACAGCTTTGTCTGAGGAATAGACTGAAATTTAAGTCAATATTCACAAAATATCTTCCCCTCCGAAGTAGCTTTTTAAATCAAATAAAATTTAATTAGATGCAATAAGAAAAATGACATCTTTGTCACTGTGAAGATAGACAAAATGTCGATTTCTTTGACTGCTCTCAGGCCTACAAGATTCATAATATTCTTATGAAGAGATTCTGAAAAACAAATAAAATAAAATGAGATCATTTTTATCTTGCCTTTCCAGATTTTATATCACGGACATAGATTCCCTCATTCTCATCCAGCGGGATAGCGTCTCGTCTAAGCATCACCTCCACGGTGGCAGGCGGCACATATTCGACTGGCCCACGCAGCATCCACCGGTCACCTGGACGACGTTGTGTTCCCCTTAATTTGGTCCGCTTTTCCCCTTCTTCTTCTTCATCTACCTTGTCCTGCTGGAATGGTACGGTGCGGAGAGATGGGGTGAAATAAAGAAGGCGGGAGTAACAATGGCAAACATTAGTGTAGGGTGGGGACGGACTCTGTAGCACAAGTGGCATACGTTTAGACTGTGTGTGTGTGTGCATAAGCAAAAGTGAATAATAAATAAATAAATGAAATGCAACAGATTGAAATCATATTTATCCAGAAAAATTGATGGGAATTAAATAATTTATAACAGGGAGGGGGAAGAAGGGAATGAATTAACGAAGGAAGTGATTTCCCCCATCATTAAAGTACTCTAAATGTCTGCGTTGAATGCGGACTGATCCAGAATCAAGTTCTTCCTGTTCACACAATTTATGACAAGGAGAATTATGAGTTTCAAAAGCGCTCTATTCATAAACCCAGTTCACAAACTGAAGAACGAGAGAGTGAAAAAGCACTCTCTTGTCTGGTGTGTGCCTTCTTATCACGTAAACATGAAGACAAAGATTTTGGGAATGCTGAAAGGGACATATTAACCATTGGGATCAAGGGGCAATTGCTGCACCTTACGAAACAGGTAATATCCGTGTACACTAGGCAAACACAATACACCCATTCTCTATTTGTTTTCTTTTGTTCTGAAATCTCCAACAACAGGTCTCCACCCTTCATTTTCACCCTATATTCGGTCTGTTTCTCTCCTTGTTTAAATACTATTTGAATGAATCAGAGCTCTCTTGTCTTTCAGGACAAGAGCGCAGGAGTTCAGAACACCTGTTAAACGCAGTATGCAAATGCTACAACTCTACCAGCTGTTCATATACTGAATTTCTAGTTAATCATGTACTAAAAGGATCCTTTTTGTAACTAATTATAGATGATTAAAGATGTCCTGTACCCCCTCTGTGTCAATGAAGGCCTCGACAGCACGCAGCACGAGCCCCTCCTCCTCAGACAGCACATACACATCCTGAATGCCGTTCTCCAAATACTCTCCGGGCCTGAGGAAGAAGGAACGCTCACCCTGTGAGACAAGGAGAGATAGAATAAGGAAGAAAGAGAGTCAGTGCATGTTACACTTGAAATTAAATCATTTGAACTTATTTATTGGTTTTTTAATTAGAAACCTAATCCCCAATCCCTTTTATATGGCTCTTTTATAGTTTACATTGGTTTCAACATTCATTCAACATAAAACCAGACAGATTAGGCTGATTAGGCTTAGGCTGAAAGTACAGTGGCTCCAAAAAATTGGTATTGGCATTCATTAAAAACTATAAGTTGTTTTTTTCTATTAGAGTATATAAAAGTTGGTTGGTCAGAAATTAATATAATATGTTACAAAACATTTCGCAGCACAACGGTGTTCAACACTGATAATAATTAGAAATGTTTTCTGAGCATCAAATCATCATATTAGAATGATTTTTGAAGGATCATGTGACTGAAGACTATACTTCTATAATAGTATACTAATACTATACTAATCATAGTAATGATGATTAAAATTCAGCTTTGACATCACAGGAATAAATTATATTTTAAATAGAAAACAGGTATGTAATGTAATCTCAATTGTACTGTTTTTTACTTTTAAAAACATTTTTAAAAATTGTAAACACATCTTGCACACAACTGTGTAAGACTGGAAAAACTTGAAGGACTTTAAGAGAGGGCCACTCTCTGAGAAAACAAAGGAAATTAACATTTGAACTCCCCCTCATGCACTATTGAGACGAAGGTCTCACCTCCCTCATCCTAATCTACATTTCTCTCCCCCATTCTTCATCCTGGCAGAGATCTCCCAAATTCACACAAGAATCTAAATGGTTTAATGTGAATGATTATCATCTAGTTTTATACATATTTGGTATTATTTGAAATGTCTCGGTACGACTGGTACAAATGTCTCATTCCCAAAGAAGTAAACCCAAAAGGTAATAAAGTTCTTAGGAAGTTTAGAAATATCTTCCACACCCTCTTTGTAAGGCCGTCTAACTCGATCCAATGGCGGTATTCGAATAAGCGGTGAAGGTCTTTGCGTGTTACTGTCTTTTCTCGTGGCAAAGTATTTTTGGTTAAATGCAATACATTTTATCTTATGTATTAACTCGTTTCATCTGACTCCATAAAATGAAAAGGTTTTTCAATGCTATCTGTGCATCATTAAATGTGATCGAATGTTTTACTATTCTTTTAAACTCTTGAATGAAAATAATGTCAAAGTCAATTAGAATAATCAAATGTCACAATTTAATATGTCAGGTAAATGAATCATTATAATTTCATAATCAATTCAAGGATAATCAATGCAAAACATCAAATGCTCTAGAACAAAGAGGAAAAAGTTTACCCGACAAGAAATGCGTGAGGCAGAGAGACTCGCAACTCTCAGCCTCACGGGCCGATCTCAGATATAGAAAAGGGCCTGAGCTCTCGCTGCGTTTCATTATATACCCAGACCTCATTTCAAATCTAAACATCATTCACAGTGGAAATTTACCTGTAAGTCACCATTTGCTAGCAGTGAAAAATTAGCATTCAGTCAAATGGTCGAAGGTGTAAACTCAAAGACACACCCTCCAGTATTGGAGGGTGTGGAAGATATTTCTAAACTTCCTAAGAACTTTATTACCTTTTGGGTTTACTTCTTTGGGAATGAGACATTTGTACCAGTCGTACAGAGACATTTCAAATAATACCAAATATGTATAAAACTAGATGATAATCATTCACATTAAACCATTTAGATTCTTGTGTGAATTTGGGAGACCTCTGCCAGGATGAAGAATGGGGGAGAGAAATGTAGATTAGGATGAGGGAGGTGAGACCTTCGTCTCAATAGTGCATGAGGGGGAGTTCAAATGTTAATTTCCTTTGTTTTCTCAGAGAGTGGCCCTCTCTTAAAGTCCTTCAAGTTTTTCCAGTCTTACAACTGCATTGAAATGCACACTTAATATTACTTGAAAGGAATAAAAACCCTAGACCCTCTCAACTCCTTTTGATTGCATATATTTTAGCCAAAAATTGCACAATTGGTTAAGTGAAGTTTGCGGATACCATTTTCATTCATATATTTTTATATATATATTTTTATCTGTGACTTAAGTGTCCTACTTATTTTTTATAATGTTTATATAATGCAGCAGCCTTCAGTGCACTTAACATGAAAAGCTGTAGTTGTCCTGTGTTCACTCACCTTCACCACTCTCTTCTGTCCGAGCTGAGGTTTTCCATCGGCCCCCACGGGGTCCAGGACCACACAGTACTGCCTGCTGTTCAGAGTCGTCACGTCAACCACCCCGACAACCTCCTCAGCAACAGAGGGTATGTGAGCTTCTCTGTCTGCCACAGTCACCAGCCACTCTTCTCCAGTGCGGCGCTCACGGCTCCCGGCGTCCCGAAACGGCCGGATAGCGCGCACATGCAAAGCTTTCTAATGAAGGACGAAATGACAAGCAGGCATTGATAATTACATCTGGGGCAAAAGTGTGCTCTGAAGCTGTGACTTCATTAGTGAAGTGCTTTCATCCTTAATTAATGTGTGCTGTACGTTAACCTTACTGTTGAACCAATTAACCCCCCCCATCCCTCATTACCTGTAGACTTAAGTGTGAATGGAGAAACAAGAGAGGAAAAACATGTGGTCATAGTATAGAAAGGGACAGAAGAGGGTACCTTGTCCGTGAGGATGAAAGCATTGACAATATCCACAACCTCTTCGTGAGCTCCAGGAAGATAAGCTCCCACCTTACTGACCTGCCATTCCTCACCTGAGACACATATACACAATTTCAGCCATTTGTTTTTAAATATGCATGCAAACTATTAACTGTCAACTATGTTTGCACATAAAAGACAAAACAACACTGGACCTCAATGATTATCATTGTTTGGACTTTGTTCAAAATATCTTCTTTTATGTGCCACAGAAAAATAAAAGAACAACATGATGGGGAGTAAATTATGACAATTACATTTTTTCTTTAGTATGCATGTCTGCAAATGTGTCTCACGCACCAGTCACTCTTTGGACTCCACTGCGGTCCAGGCCCTCTTTCCGTGCTCGGAGGCGAATGGCCTGATTCTCTCTGATCACCGTGGCCTTTATGACTTCCAGTACCGTCACCTCCTTTCTGGGAATGTACGTCCCTGCCAGGAAAGAAATGCTCAGTAGGTTAGACATCTTACATCATATGATGTCATCAATAATGTATGGATGGATTATAATGGATGCAATGCACTATACTGTGATAGTGAATTGTGAAAAGAAGAGATGCAAGTTACTCACACTTTTTTCTAATCAAAGTAAACATGAAATCAAAATTCAAGTTAAGTTCGGTTTATTTGTATAGTGTTTTTACAATACACATTGTTTCAACGCAGCTATATTATATTGTGATATGTATCATTACTGTTATAGAAAATTACTCATTTTGTTGTATTAGATTAGAAGTAGAATTATTTATATAAGTTATACCATAATTCTTGAGCAAGCAAGTAGACTAAAATTTGACTCCTATTTACTACATGTTCCTGGTTATATTTTGCACAATGTATCTGTGAATTCTATTCCAAAAAAAATGTCTATTAATTAGCTTTTCTTTTTCAGCTAACTTCACAAACTGGCTTCATTCTAGTCTATTTAATTGATATTCAATCTAATCAATTCCTAATGAAGTTTCACTCAGAAATGTCATATTTTGGAGGTAAATTGTGTTGCAAAGGGAATTTCCTGTTGACTTTTATTTTAATCTATCAATTGATCAGCATCTGAAGCTACCTGCCTTTAGCATAATGTAGTTAATATCTGAAAATTGATGCCGAATAAACCCGCTTCCCTTTTCATGGCCTCCTCCTCAAACACATGTTTTCAATTAAACAAGGGCTGTGAAAAGATTAATCGTGATTTATCGCATCCAAAATAAAAGTTTGTGTTTACATAATATATTTGTGTGCCCTGTGTATAATTATTTTGTATATATAAATACACACACATGCATGTATATATTTAAGAAATATTTGCATGTATATACTGTATATATTTATATTATAAATAAATATAAATATTTATATGTAAATAACAAATTTTTCTTAAATGTATACATGCATGTGTGTGTATTTATATATATACACAAAATAATTATACACAGGGCACACAAATATATTATGTAAACACAAACTTTTATTTTGGATGCGATTAATCGCAATTAATCTTTTCACAGCCCTAAATTAAACATAATAATACTATGAAAAGCAACACTGAATAAGAGAAGAACCTTCTTGAAAGGTGTTTGCTCTTCACTCACTATGTGTGAGAATTACTGTAGCATTACCCTTTGAGGAATAACTTTACTGCCTTTTATCTTCCCCTGATAACTTTATAACTTCATTATTTTCAACTGATATTTGCTTTAAACAGGAAACTACTCCAGGCTGGCTAAAGCTAAGGTTAGTTGTGCTGCGGTGGTACCTGGTCCCTCAAACAGCCACTCGTCTCCTGCTACTCTCTTCTCTCCTCCCTCCTCTTCAAAGTCCAGCAGGGCCTGCAGACGCAGAGCTGTGTCCGGGTACACAATCTGCAGCGGTGTCACATCCTGCGAGAGTTAAAGAGAGAGAAGAATATGTAAGTAATACTTATATTATGATATACCCTAAGAATTATAATAAATGTTAAAGAGAGAACCAATGGTGCTTGTTTTGACCTACTTAATGTGAGCTAATGGGAAATTCGTAGGTTTGGTACACAGATTTGACTTATGACGGAAACCACAACCCGTTGAAACTACCCACATGCCTGAGCCCTGAAGCCACAAGGTGCATAGCAACATGTTTCGCAGACATACAATAACTCCATACCTTTTGAACCTCTTCACCGGGGTAAAGAGGGAACGGATCCTGGGTCAGGCGAATCTCTAGGTCAGCATGTCTGAGCTTAGCTTGCCCTGATACGTCAAACTGAACTCGGCCTTCATCATCACGAGTGACAGGGTTTAGCACAACACAATAGTGCCTGGGTGGCACCATGATCATCCGGACAGGGGCAAACAAAACCCTGGTAGGAAATGCGAGGATGAGTTCAGTGATGCGGGCAAGTAAACACCATCACAGTAATACCAGCATACATAGACTACATTCAAAAAAGAAATAAATACTGTAAAAGTGACAGTAAAGACATTTAGAATGTTACAAAAAATGACAAAATAAATGCTGTAAATGTTTTCTATTCATCAAAGAATCCTGATAAAATGTATTAAGCTTTCCACAAAAATATTAAGTAGCACAACTGTTTTTAGAATGGATAATAATCAGAAATGTTTCTTGAGCAGCAAATCATCATATTAGGATGATTTCTGAAGGATCAACAGCTTTGACATCAAAGTAAATTTAATTAAAAGTAAATTACATTTTAAAATATAATTAAATAATGTTTTGATCAAATAAATGGAGCTTTGGTAATAAGCATAAGAGACTTATTTCAAAAAGATTAACAAATCTTACAACCCCAAAAATTTGCATAAGTCTCAGAAACTAAAAGAAAGAGTAAAAGAGAAAAATTAGAGACTAAAAATAAATCTATATGAATCATAAAACATCAATCCAAACACTATTAATAAATAGTTAATATCCGCTATTGTTTGGATTCTGGACAATAGAAATAGGCTTGATTACACAGTCTCCCAGCAACTCTCTCCCTCGCCACAGTTTGAAATTGGGCAACAATACTAATATGTAAATGCCCTACCTTTAATGCCCCAGTAATGCCCCTGCAATTTCTTTGTAGACATCAAAATAAATTAAAAATCTATTTAGGTCAAATGTAAAAAGCTAAAGTCAGCCAGAACCTGTATTTCAACTGCATTTGCACAATAGAGTAGTTAACCTGCAGGTTTCTAAGTTACCTCTCATTGTCCTGGCGTATATAGGTGAGAGGGCCGATCTCCACCCGTGCAATGTTGGTGTTCTGATCCAAGACATGGATATAATGGTGAGGCGGGATCCTGATGATCGAGGCATCGAGCAGCTGATTAGCATCCATATTTGTTCCTACAAGCATACCCTCACAAAGTTAAATTTGGAATTATGTAGAGATTATTGACCATCAAATCAAATTCAGGGTCATGTGTAATACAGTGATATTACTCCCACAATGTGATTAAATGTTTATGACAGGTTCCATTTGCCCTCCGTTATCTAAAAAAACTTTCATTGTCTATGTCAATTTGTATTATGCATAAAAAACCCAATAATATAAAGGTCAGCAGAGTTTTCAAGAGCGAACACACCTCAGCTTCTTATCTCTTTAGGGCAAATTCATGATAACGCTGCTATGGGCCACATGACAACACTTAGCTCGTTGTCTTTTTAAACTGGGATTATAACTGATAAAATGTTGATAAGTCTTTGATTATATCAAGTCTAAAATATGGATTTTATTTTGAAACAGAAAATTCTGTCAATCACACCCACACAATTACAACACCAATCTCTGAGAATGTTGCACAACGCTTTCATCACTCCTTGCCCTAAATCGGTGATATCAGGTAATGTAGCTTACAAATTCAGTTAATCAGGTAATGTAGCTGACAAATTTAGTTATGCAATGTCATGTAATCTAAGTGTGCTTTAAAAGACGTAAAATGTTATCTTTCATTAGGATGGATGGGTGGATGTTGCTGTTTGACAAATAACATATTGTTTGGAAATTAAGCAAGATGGCCTGTGACACGGGGCAAAAAAATATGACATAATTCAAACACTATTATAGCTTATTTATATAAAAACTAAAACTTCATCAGTAACAGTTTACCTGTTAAAGTAAAGCAGAGAAGTGACCTTACTTCAATAAGCCATAATATAATATTGAAGAGTTTCATTTTTTACACGGTTTTTTTTTTATCTGATGTTAATTGTAATAAATGTAATGTAAGCAAATGTATAGGCCTACTATGGCAAAACTGCTAGATGTGACATTAGTAATAGTCTGCGTATACAGTGGAAACATTTTGACTGATCCACACTAAATTTAAGTATTTTATCATGCATGACAAAAGTGACCAAATTAACAATAGATACAATTAAAACACCATAGTTAAATTATTTGAGTATTTTGAATGCCTGCATTTAGAATAGAAGCAAAGCATGGTAATCTCTTTCGTGTCGTTTTTTGTTTTGTTTGCTTGTTTAGTGGGTGTTGTACAACAGGTTCACATTTGATTTTAGCACCACAGCAACAACAACCCATAACGCAAACACATTTGTCTTCGAATCAATCAATCAATCAAATCTTCCGCATGCTGTGACGTCAGTAGGAGGGCTGTCGACGTTAAAGGTGCACCAATCGTAAAACACCGAGGATGAACGCGGAAATTAGAGACTTACACTAACTCCTTTTTTTAGTTTATTGATTTATATAACCTGAAGAATCCATCACATCTGAAATAATTGCCTGAGGCGTGGTACCACAATATAGGTAATTAACGACGTCACAATTAAAACTAATTTTTAGTCTATTTGATATACTGTGCGTGTAAAGATTACTTTATGTTCATTTAAAGTACAAGTAGGCTACACTACGATAGTCTTCTGCAATTAAAAAGTGCAAGCACTGTCAATGTTTTGCTTAGCGTTGCTTTATCACATACATTTTTTGCATCGTCCTCCGCGCTTTAGATATTCATTCGTTCGCCTTTTGTCATCGCGATTACAACCAACTAATTAAGGAAAATTCACAACTAACCAAGTAAGATTGATGTAGCTGTCTAAGTTATCCTCAAAGTTATGGCGATTCGTCTTCCAATTATTGTAAAATAAACGAGACTTACAGTTTCAGAAGAATACGTCCTTAAAACTGCCAGTCCGAGGTTGGATGGATCCGTCAGTTTAAAGTCAACTGTATGAATGCTGCGCAATGCTCTATAATAAACACGCACTGGTAGAGGTGTGTCATCCAGGGAAGGAGGGGGCTCAATGTAGGATTTCCCGGAGCTGGAGTCACAGTATCACGTGGCTCACAAGTATTACTGTAGCTGGGTCTTGATGTAGCACATTTCAGCAAGTAGTTCATTTCATTTATTTAATACTCTAAAGTTTAAATCATCCAACTAGGTATTCGCTTTGTAATATTGCGATCAAATGATTGTCAGTGCCACGTTAAGTAGTTCCCACAATATATCCTATTTAAATGGCCCTCTAGTAGTACTATAACTATTACAGGGCCATTATAGGGCTAAAACTTTTCTATGCGTATACAACTTCCTGTTTTATCAAGGTTGTGGTAGACTAGTGGTTAAGGGTATTGTTAGTACGGTGAAAAAGTTCTCTATGTGAATTTTTCTTTCTTTTTTGTTGTTGGTACATCAGTATTCCTAAATAAATTGCAGCAGAACAGCAAACATCACAAAACCACAAACAATTACAGATCAATCGAAACAGACTACGGCAACTACGTTTAACGAAATGTTCAAGTTCAATTGAAAAAAGCCATCAGTCAGTGCCAAAGGTCCAACAGAAACACCCACATGCTGTGTTCCATAAGTCCTCATTCTAACCATGATTCTAACAAGCAACGAGAAGACGTACACCCAATAAAAGTTATTGTTGCTCGCGGGGGCGTTCTCTTCCGTGTCCCTCTCTCCAATCAGAGGAGTCTATGTTGAAGGTTCTGCGCATGCTCAAACGCAACTTTTTCATGTGTTTCTCGTGCGCAGGCTCTGGTGGAGGTCACTGTGATCTAACGGCGTAGTGGGTGAGTGGTCACGTTGGGAGAGATTATTTTAATATGGATTTGATGCATTTGTTTTATTTACACAGCGCCTATAATTACAATGTGACTATTGAAAGGGACACGAGCATGATGGATTTACCTTTGTGGGACGGTTGGCAGCAGGACATGATTGCATGTCAGTTGCAACATTAGCGTGTAGCAGGCTAATTAATTAAACTTCACTACGACGGAAGTATTTTAGTCCCTGTTGATATTTATCATATAAGTTATTGTGTTAGCAAATACCAATTTATCTGGAGTGCTTTATAATTGTAAGGTTGTTATGCAGATGCCTTTCGCTGACCATGTCTGACCCTCTCAAAATGAGAACAGTTTAGCACGTTTCATTCATGTCATGTCACTGCTGAAGAGTCAAGACTATCCGGACGGAATGTTTTGATTATTTAAGGGCTTTTACATTCATAAGTGATTACCATGAAGCGATTATTAAGATGAATGTGCTTCTCTCATCAGATTGTTGCCATGGCGAAACTCTTTGAGTCCATTGGAAAGCTGGGATTGGCCTTGGCCATCGGAGGAGGTGTAGTTAATTCTGCTCTATTTAATGGTAAGTTCAGTGGTGCTCAACTACTTAAATTCTGTGTAATGTACCAAATAAATCGGTATTGAGTTTATAAAATTGAAATGTCACGCTATGTGTTTTAATTAAATTTTGAAGATCTTTTGTTTTTTCATTGCAGTGGATGCAGGACACAGGGCTGTCATCTTCAACAGGTTTCGAGGTGTCCAGGATGATGTTGTTGGGGAGGGCACACACTTCCTTATACCCTGGGTGCAGAAGCCAATCATCTTTGACTGCAGGTCCCGTCCACGTAATGTGCCAGTCATCACTGGTAGCAAAGGTACATCATGCCATTCTTTTATTGTTTCTGTCTGACTGCCATAGGTGTAATTTGAGGGTGGGACATATCCCCACCACTTTTTGCCAGGGTCCATATTGTCCCCACCACTTTTTGAAACTTCTCTTGGCACGGATGTACCTAACAGAAAGAAACATCTTCATTTAATTAGCAATTCATTAGTTTGTGTTAAATAAGAGGGGATCTAGTGCTGGAATGTGTTGTTCTTGAAGTCATGGTGAGTGTTTGTTGCCGCTGTTATCAGTTCTCTCTTAGTGCTCGTTCTCAGTCTTCGGACAGACGAGTGCTTCAATCTATCGCTTCACACCGTTGTATAGACTATTCGCTCCTGTGAAATCCAAAACCAAATGCACATAAATGTGTCCCTGCTGTTGATAAACAATCACTGATGAACACCTTTGGTTTTAATGAGAAAAAAAACTATACCAGGGAAGATTAGACTCAAAACTTCTCTAACCCTTTAACAAAAGTTCTACCACCAGACCCTTGTGGCACAAGAGTGTTCCATGTGAATCTATATGTTTATTCACTGACGTGAAGAATCTCAGGTCTAATATTGTATGATATATAGTAAATGTAAGGATGAAACTATCATTGTAGTGTTCTTTTTTCTCCAATTGTACATATCATTGTATTAGCAGCCCGACCCACTTTTTAAAACAAAGTTACGCCACTGACTGCTGTTCTTCATTTCGTCTAGAATTTTAGTTTTCTTTAATGTCTATCTCATTCTGTTTCTCTTACAATATGTTGAGGTTTCTTGCTTCTCTGCTGTTCATTCTTTTGTCTTCACTAATAAAACTGGTTTATGGTCTGTCTTTGTCCTTCTCAGATTTGCAGAATGTGAACATCACACTGAGAATCCTGTTCAGACCAGTTGCTGGACAACTGCCACGTATTTTCATGAGTATCGGAGAGGACTATGATGAGAGAGTGCTGCCCTCCATCACCACTGAGGTTCTGAAGGCTGTAGTGGTGAGTGTCATACATAACGTTAGGAAGACATGTACACTACTCTTCAAAAGTTTGGGGTCAGTAAGATTTAGCCAGGATGCATTAAATTTATTGAAAGTGACAGTGAAGACATTTGTAATGTTACAAATACATTCTATTTCAAATAAATGCTGTTCTTTTGAACAAAAAAAACATATTGACATATTGATTTTATAAAAAATGTTAAGCAGCATAACTGCGTTCACCGCTGGCAAGGCCGTCAAAATTTGTTCTTGCCGCCCTGCCAACAATGCTGTAGAAAGATTTGTGGACGCTCTGCCATAGATCGAAAGCTTGGTCTTGTAAATTTTTATTTAAAGGAGCCGCAAAGCAAACAAACATGTTGATCTTATTTGTATAGACTGACCACAAGTAGGGTATAAGTTAACCTCATGAAATCTTTTAAATGTAAAAGTAAGAAATTGATCGATGGAAAGATCTTAACGATCATAGTTTATATGTTTGCTAACTAAATGAAATCTATTTGTGGTTTGGCTTTTGTGTTCATGGTTAAGTGCTAGGTCTAATTTCATCAGTTTATTCATACTTGGCACGTGACGTCACAAGTACTGGCTGGCGGGCAAAAACTTTGTTCTCTAGCAACGAAACCCAGTAAACTAATCAAGGATCTTGCTAGGACGTCGCCAGTTTTATTATACAAAAGTTGGTGTTTTGAGGTGTAAACGACATGCCAGATAGTTGGTGCGCGATTGGCTGCACTATTATTCAGCATAATCGGGTTAAGAACGTGCATGTAAACGTGCTCATTCCCCGAAAGTGAAAGTAGAAACGGAATGAGCTTTCACCATCTGTCGCTGCATTAATGCCGCGTTCTCTCAGAGACGACGATGGATATAACGGTATAGCGACGACTATCTTAATTTACTGGCTTAATATTTCTCTTGTGGACCTACATTAAGGACAGTAAAAAATTAGAAGAATATTTCTATTTAAACAAGTTTTTGAAGCTGCTTTTGATTTTCACAGATGGCAGAGTTGTGCTGTTCGTGAACTAAAGACTGTTTTTAGGCCTATATAATTTTAGTGATATTATTAATATTTAGTAATTGTATTGTTTTTAGTGTTTAGCTTTATAATGGTAGTGGATTGCAACCATCAGTTTGAAAAAAGGCATTTGGCCGGAAGCTAGAATTTTACTTTGTAATGTTAAATATGAATATGTTTCCTGCACAAACTCATCACTTTGCTTCAGAAGGCCTTTGTTAACCCCCCAGAGCCGTGTGGCGTTCTTATATAATGGATGGATAGGCTTCTTTTGAGCTTCAAACTGATGGTTTCAAACCACTGCCATTATAAAGCTTTGAAGCATCAGTGAGGGAGTTTAACACTATAAGGTGTATTAGGGATGGGCATGATTAATCGACGATCGATTATTGATCATTAAGAATTTCGTCGATCACGTTAATTTGTTATCGATTATCATTAAACTAATGCTGCTGCGTTGCGTAGTGTGAGTGGAAAGTGAACGTGTTCCCCGGGCTGGTCAAGTTAGCGCGGAGGTACCTGTGCATCCCGGCAACGTCAGCCCCCTCAGAGCGGGTGTTTTCAGCGGCTGGACTGAAGCCTTGTTTACACTCGACGCGTCCGCACGAGCGCGAAGGTGAGCGCGGCAAAAATGACATCATTGCGGTATTCGGTGTTTCACAGCCGAGCGCGTCGAGTATAAATGCCTCGTCTGTTTGGGGAGGTGCGCGCAGTCTGTGGAGACTCGCGCTGCAGAGCCAGGCGAAAGTGTAAACGAGGCTTGACGGTCAAGTTGCGGTCGCGTCTGACCCCAGATCATGTCATCAACATGCTTATCTTTCTCAACAAAAATCAGTAGACTGGTGTAGAAGTTGTATGTGAGTTACTAGTTATTTTTTATGAGGCTTTGTTAAGTAGCCTAGCCGAATTGATTGTTACAGTAGGTAGGCTAATCTTTCTCACTCTCTTTCTCGACTCCGTTCTTGGATAGTTCTGAGTTACATTTTGACAAAACCTGTCAGATCTAAGTATTATTATGTTTTTGGTTAAGTTATTGTTTAACATGATTTTTTTTATTATTTATTATTTTGGAACAAACGAGGGTCTGTTTAAGAACGCAAACTCGCAGCTGCAGGTTCCGTTGCTTTCGAGCACCGCAGCGCATATATATCTTCAAGTTTAGCCTAACCAAACGTCCAGTTTTACTGCCACAAGTTGATCATCTTGTAATAAAGATCCAATCGAGGAAAAACGCGCTGTATTTTTGTATTTTCATTGCATTTTTAATTTATAAAAAGTATATAATATAAAAATAAATAATGAATTTGAATATAAAAATATTAATGATTAATCGATAGTCGATCGTTAATTCTCCCGACGATCGACTAAGAAAATTTAATCGAATGCCCATCCCTAAGGTGTATACAACTCCGATGTATTCGTATGAAAGAACAAAGTCTTATACACCTAGGATGGCTTGAGGGTGAGTAATGGCCTGTCCCAATACCTCCCCTTACCCTAGATTTCTGCCCTAACCCTTGTTTTTGCGCGTTCTCGTGTGGGGGTAGGGTGTCCCAATACTCCAAAGAGCAAGGGGGAGTGCTATTCTCCCCTTAAAATCAACCCTCAAAACATAGTGCGGTCTAATGCAGGCTTAAAACGAAGTGGAAGATGAAATTACCCAGGATACCTTGCGGACTCAGCAAGCCAAATGTTTTTAAACAAGATGGCGGACACCGCTGGAAAGGAACAATTGAAGTATATTTTCGCAAATAAGCATGTTAAAATTTCTAAATATATTGGAATATGTTAGTTTGATGCACATCCAATGGACTGTTAAGTTTTGAACACTAATGTTTGAAAATATTTCACAAAGCTATCTATATGACGATGTTCATGATATCTGCCGAGTGCTTCGAGAGAGTCTGCCCATCAAATATACATCTGATCTGGTTCATCTAATTTTATTTTCAATTTTGGCTTCCAAGGATTATAAAAAGATGTGATGTAAAACTATTAAAAACTAGCACGTTCGTCTAACTTTAGTGCTTCATCTTTTTCTTCACAGCGCCCTGTCATTTCTCCCTAACGTTAAACCCAAACTGCACTGAGCACAATCAGTGATTGTTGTAAAATTGCTAATTCTAAATTGCGTAAGGTGTTTGATTGTAAAAAGTGCTATTATAAGCACAATGATCTGTGCAAGAGACCATGGCGGCGCGCGCTCCGAAACGGACTGCAACTAGACAAGCAAACTATATTTTGGGTTTCGTGTGCGCGTTTAAACGATTAAATGCAGACAAAAATATGGCAAATGCGTCTTCTATATTCCACATGTCTCTTTTGATTCATCAGACGTAGATAAACGAACACAGGCCACACAACAGGCAACACAACAGCTGGAACCGGCATTTTCTGAATGAAAATAGTAGTAGTAGTAGACACGTTGACGCTGCGCGTGACGTAGTGATGTTTGCCGCGCTAATTTGCATATAGTGGTGTCCCATTTCATAGGGAAAGATCTTCAACTCCACTTCCCTCGTAGAGGGGACTTTACTTTCGAGGGCACTCAAAACCAAGTGGAAGTTTTAAAGGGGGAGAAATTGGACAGGGCCTAAATCATTGGGTAATTTTCATTTTCAAGTGAACTATTCCTTTACCATGAATTTGTGTGCAGCCTACATTACAATAACTGTCCTGGTTGAAGTATAGCCTGAATGCATGGGACACGTCGTACGGGAAACCTGCCACAGCTGCTTGGAAATGGGAATTAAAGTTTGGTTGGACTTGGAACCAAAGTTTAAACGACTGTGTTCTCTGGAATCTTCTCAAGCAGAGGACTTCTACATTCCGATTGGTTGCCGCCGAACCGCGTCATTGCTCATTACCATAAAGTTGCCCTGACTTCAACTTTCCTCGACGCCCACACCGTCCAAGACGCGCCGCACCGCTACTCGCTGCCAGCTCACTTTGAAAAGGAATGACTTCCGGACACTTTGATGCTCTCGACGTTCGTTCACACCGAACAGTAACTGGTTTCAACATTGATAATAATCAGAAATGTTTCTTGAGCTGCAAATCACCATATTAAAATGTTTTCTGAAGGATCATGTGACACTGAAGACTGGAGTAATGATGCTGAAAATTTAGCTTTAACATCATAGGAATAAATTATATTTTAAATGAATTAAAATAGAAAACAGTTATTTTAAATTATAATAATATTTCACAATATTTACACAGATTTTACTGTATTTGATTAAATAAATGCAGAGAATAAGAGACTTCTTTCAAAAAAAAAAAATTTTTTTAAATCCTACCCACCCCGAACTTTTGGACCGTAATGTGTATAGGGCTGGATGTTGGTAACGTCTACGGAACATAAGATGAAACCAAAACCTTGCATGGATTAAATGGAATTTTAAGGTGTATCAATTTTCCGCAGGCCCGTTTTGATGCTGGTGAGCTCATCACCCAGAGAGAGCTGGTGTCCAGGCAGGTCAGTGAAGATCTGACAGAAAGAGCATCCACCTTCGGTCTCATTCTAGATGACGTCTCTCTGGTAAAGACCTCTTTTTTCCCCCTCTGTTGATGTTTCAGTTTCTCTCTCCTCCAGTGTCTCACTCTTTTGTCTCTCTCCCCTTCAGACACATCTGACGTTTGGCAAGGAGTTCACTGAGGCTGTCGAGATGAAGCAGGTTGCACAGCAGGAGGCTGAGAGAGCCAGGTTTGTTGTAGAGAAGGTAAGAGCCTCTGTTACGAACCCTTTTGTTAAAAGTGGCTTCATAAGGGTTTCACAACATAAAGAAGGACACGTGAGACTTGAGTACGCTGCGATGACATTTATTACTCACAAACATCCAAAAACTCAAGAAACGCGTATCACAAATAAAGAAAATATTGCTGGTTCTCCTCTCTCCTGCCATACTCCGCTTCAGCGTCCTTATTATAGTGGATCAGAAACGACTCCAACGATGCAGGTGTATAATGATACACAGGTGCAGATCCATCAGTAAACTCAGACACAAAAGAAACACAGAGTCATGACGTCATCACAAGTAGAGGAAAACACAAGACACGAACCGTAACACTCCCCCACTTAAAGAAAGAACCAGTCTTCTTTTTAGACAGGTTCTGGACGAAGCGACCAGTAAAAGCAAACAAGAACACCATAATAAAAGTAAAATTACACATATGCTACATATAAATTAAATTATACATTTACCTAGCCCCGAGAAAGGGCATCTGCCACGACGTTGTCAGTTCCTTTCTTGGGGTGGATCTCAAGGTTATAACATTGAGCCATTAGCGCCCAGCGCATAAACCGTTGGTTATGATTGTACATTCTATTTAAAGGGATTATGGTCTGTGTAGACGATGACGGGAGTAGAGCTGTATCCAACGTACACATCGAAGTGCTGCAAAGCAAGCAACATAGCCAGAGTCTCTTTTTCGATAGTAGAATAATTCAACTGATGACAATTAAATTTAGCTGAGAAATAAGAGACTGGATGGGATATGCCATCAGCACCAGTCTGAAGCAGGACAGCTCCAACTCTTTTCGCGCTGGCGTCTACCTCGAGCCTGAACGGGCGAGCCAGGTCAGGAGCAGACAACACCGGAGCACTGCAAAGGAGAGACTTTGCACACAAAAATGCACTTTGACATTCCACAGTCCAAGTAAAAACAACTTTAGAGCTACACATCTTCGTTAAAGGAGCAACTATAGTCGAGAAATTTTTACAAAAACACCTGTAATAGCCAGCCATGCCTACAAATCGTCGCAACTCTCTCCTAGTAGTGGGCACAGGGTATGCAAGAATAGCGGTCACTTTTGTGTCAACCCGACGTACTTGACCGTTTCCAACCTGTTTCCCCAAGTATGTAACGGAGGCTTTCGCAAAATCACATTTAGTCAGATTTAAAGTTAGAGGCGGCGGCTAATCGGCTAAAAACATAACATGTGCAAAGTAGAAATGTGATCTGTCCACGTAGAAGAAAAAATAACGACATCATCAAGATAAATATTACAGTTCGGAACATCACCTAAAACTGCAGACATTAACCTTTGAAAGGTAGCAGGCACGTTTCGAAGACCGAACGCCATACGCGTATATTGAAAGAAAGAATCGGGAGTCACAACTGCGGAGACCTCAGAAGCACGTTCAGTTAACGGCACCTGCCAATCGTAATGTACCGAGCAGTGCCAAGATTGTCAATACAATCCTCTACTCGAGGCAGCGGAAATTCATCCGGCACAGTAACAGAATACAGCTTGCGAAAATCAATACAAAAACGGAATGAATCGTCAACTTTAGGTACTAAAATGCACGGTGAACTCCACGGGCTATTATTCTTTTTGGCAAAACCATTTTGAACCAGATAGTTCACTTCACATTTCATGATCTCCCGTTTAACTACTGGACAACGATACGAATGCTGTTTTATTGGAACTGCATTACCCACCTCAATATCATGCTGGATGACAGAGGTACCAATCGGAACATCACTAAACAAGTTAGGATAATTTTCTACCAAATCAATCACATCCTGACGCTGTTCGCTAGATAAATAGGACAAACGAGATGGTAAAACTCTTAAAATCTCTGAATTCTTTAGATGACCACCCCTGAACATCTCCGTGGACATTTTCAATCCATCATCTACATCTTCAGCACCCATTGTACTAGACAGCAAAGATACTCGTTCTACATTTAACACCGACTGTGCCTCAGTCTGGGACAACCCATTCACCTCATCAGTCTTCTCAATTCGAGCTACATATTGTTTCAGCATATTTACATGACACAAATGTGTCTTCCGTCGTCTTTCTGGTGTATTGATTATATAATCAGTGTCACTCAGCTTGCTCTTAATCACATACGGACCAGCAAATCGCGCAGCTAAAGCAGAACTGGGCAAAGGAAGCAACAGTAAAACTTTTTCGCCAGGCGTAAAATGATGCACAACCGCGTGTTTGTCAAAACAACGCTTCATTTTTCCCTGTGAAAGAGAAAGAGCTTCGTTCGCAACAGCACAAGCATTTCGCAAACGTTCGCGGGTACGAGAAACGAAATCAAGCACATTGTTTCTCAGATGTGCCAGTAGAGAGAAACTCATATTTTAGTACTTTTAAAGTTCCCCGTACATTGTCCAAAAACCAATTCCGACGGACTAAAACCAAGTGACTCTTGTCGCGCTTCACGCAATGCAAATAAAACCAAAGGGACCCCGTAACAGCCTCAAAATGGAATAGTGCCGTGCATGGTCTGAAATAAACACTTGCCAAATGCAAGTAAAAATTGTCTTTGAGTTACTCCACAGTTTCAATACCAAACCTATTAGGTGTTTATATAAATGACACTCAATGTTTTCAGTTATGCGCACTATCAACACCAAAATCACCTGCTAAATGAAATGTGCATTTTGCTGAGTGCAAAATTTATCTGATTTTTTACCCTCAGAACAACGTGGCAATGTAATGTATGTGGAATAGTCCCTGCATTAAGATAATGGCGAAAAAATTCCATTGTATTTTTTTCTAATTTTAAATATACTCTACCATTCAGTAGTTTGGGGTCGGTAAGATTGAATGGTTTTGAAAGAAGCCTCTTAGAAGTCCTGACCAAGGCTGCAATCATTTGATCAAAAATACAGTAAAGGCAGTCAGTCATTACATGATCCTTCAGAAATCATTCTAAAATGCTAATTTCCTGCTCAAGAAACATTTTGTATTATCAATGTTGAAAACAATTGCTGCTTAATATTTTTGTAGAAAGCACGATAAAACAAAATTCAGGATTCTTTGATTGAATAAGTTCAAAAGGAGAATTTATTTGACAGAAATCTGCCTCCTTGAATAAACATACTTGTTTCTTTAAAAAAAGAAATTCTACCCCAAACGATTTGAATGGTAGTAAATATTAGAATTTTATGTATATATTTATTTGATATTTAAAAGGCAAAATTAATTATTAAAAGTTAAAAAAAATATGCATCTAAAATGGAAAACTGTTTTTGTTTTTCCCATAAGCAACAGGTGATGTAACATTTGTCTCTGTAATTGTCTCTCAGGCAGAACAGCAGAAGCAGGCAGCCATTATATCAGCGGAAGGAGACTCCCAGGCTGCGCTGTTGATCGCTGATTCTCTAGCAGTAGCTGGTGACGGCCTGGTGGAGCTGAGAAAGCTGGAGGCAGCTGAGGACATCGCCTTCCAGCTCAGCCGCTCTCGCAATGTTACCTACCTCCCGTCTGGACAGGGAACGCTCCTTCAGTTACCACAGTGACAGGGAAACTAGAGACACACACACACTCACTTCTCGTTTTTTTCTTCCAAATTTGGCTTCTTTTGGAAAAGGTGGTGTCTGTAGACCCCATGCAACTATCTGATCAGCCTATAGGCAAACTTTATAGAAGCAAAGACAACTTGTGTTTTTCTCTCTTTTAGTCCAAGAATTTACTTGCTCTCTTCCTGAAAGTATGGACTGCCACAAGGTGGTTACAGCAATTGAAAAGAGTCTGTGTGTATGCAAATCTACTGCTGGTGCATATATATTTGCATTTGAAATGTTTTCTCTGCTAAATACGAGTTGGTATTGTTTGAAATTAAATATGAGTAGTGAGACACAGAGA
Source organism: Siphateles boraxobius (assembly GCF_051911475.1). Lineage (NCBI taxonomy): Eukaryota > Metazoa > Chordata > Actinopteri > Cypriniformes > Leuciscidae > Siphateles > Siphateles boraxobius. The sequence continues at coordinate 13,051,873 of NW_027509193.1, forward strand.
CTGCACTGTCAATGTGTGCCATGCTGCTGGATGATTGACATCAATCTCACTCTCTGCTCCTGCAGGAGCGGCTGTGTTGTGTTTTTTTTGGTTTGAAAATGTTTTGTTGTATGTATGTGGCAGAAGGAGTGCTCTTGTATTCGATAAGTGGGAAATTGATCAAGTAATCATTAAACAGTGATTCATTTATATTAAACCACAATACAATTAAATGCGTCTTCAAATTAAATTCAATGTTTTTTTTTATTATTTTAGAAATTGTTCTTAATGTTCTTACTTGAAAATGAGAAACTGTAATGAGAGATCCATTATTTTAATTTATAGACACACAGGAAGACAAAATATGTGTCATACATAATTTAATACTATATAGACCAATTTCCTTATTCACTGCTTAGGCCTAAATTGTGTTTTAATATTTTTATTAACAATTTCACCAATCCATTGTAATTACATACAATAAAGGAAGAAACAAAACAAAATCCTAGTCGTATTCATACCCAACCTAAAATTTGAAAGTCGTAAATAACGGAAAATAGAAAAACTACCCAAGACATCTCTTCCACCCCAAACCCTCAGAATTCAATCCAATAGTGATATCCAGTGGTAAGAGTAGCATATAGAAATAAAATGCATATTAATATTCACAATACTGAGGAAAAGAAACAAAAGGGGACCTGGGGCCGTACGTAAAAACCCGATCAGAGTAAAATCTTTGTCCTAAGTGTGTCAAAATTCTAAGAAGGATGCGATTTTACTCCTATTCCTAGACACAAGAAAGCTGGAGAGGTACCCTAACCCGAGTTAGGAGTAACAAGGTGGCAGCAGAGATGAGGATGCCACAAACTTTCCAACAAAGATATGTTATTGGAGTTATCATGGCAGGGAGTTGATAAATTATATAAGTTTGATTGACAAGGTATTCTTTTTATGACTGACCTAGTAAGACATTTATTAACATCTGCCACTCTACAAATCCGTGCTGAACGTAATATATAAGATATTTTTTGACGACTTGAGTTGGGCCCATCAGTCCACAGTAAACAGGCTCTCAAATAACACTATTGTGGCACTAACCACACCAAACATACAGTAGTGGCCAAAAGTGTTTTCCAGAGAATTTTGATTGAACCATCAAAACCATTATTATCACAAATAAAACAATTGACTCCAAACACTACTCATTCCACATCAACTTAATTTCGTCGTTTAGGTCTGCTTCGCATGCGCCCTTTACAGCACTGGCTGAAGACGCGGGTCCTGTGTCGAGCATGGGCATCCGGTTGTTTACATCTCAAGGTAACTCAGAACTGTGTCACAGCTCTGGAGCCCTGGAAGGCGGTCGACTGGTATCAGACAGGTGTAAACCTGGGAGTAATCTCTAAACTGATAGTGGTTTCGATAGACGCCTCAAATTATGGCTGGGGCGCCCTCTATGAGGGCAGACGGACTTTTGGCCTGTGGTCAAGCCAAGAAAAGGGCTTGCACATAAACTGTCTAGAGATGAAGGCGGTCGAGAACGCCTTGCGGTTCTTCCTTCCCCTTCTAAAGGGCCACCATGTCCTTGTCCGCACAGACAACATGTCGGTGGTTTCCTACATAAATCGCCAGGGCAGTGTGAGATCACGGAACCTTCATGCACTGGCAGAATGCATCCTTGTATGGGTTCAGCGCAACCTACTCTCGCTGAGAACGGCGCATGTGCCAGGCCATCTTAATGTGCGTCCAGACAGGCTGTCCAGGGACAACGTTCCCCCAGGGGAATGGTCCCTCCACCCTCAGACAGTTCAGCTGTTGTGGGACACCTTTGGCACAGCAGAAGTCGACCTCTTTGCGTCTCAAGACAACGCTCAGTGTTCAATATGGTTCACAAAGAACAAGGACACGATGGCCCATCACTGGCCCAGCCGCCCTCTCTATGCTTTCCCTCCGATCATGCTGTTACAACAGGTAATCAAGCGAATAAGGGAGAACGGTTCCTGTGTACTTTTAGTAGCTCCGTTCTGGCCGAACCAAGTTTGGTTTCCGGAGCTGATGCAGCTTCGGAGAGCTTGCCTCCGTGGCCTGTCCCGTTGAGGAGAGATCTCCTCTCATAGGCCGGGGGTACAATTTGGCACCCACGACCCGAGCTTTGGGCTCTGCATGTGTGGGCCATCAACGGGTACCCGTCAGACTCCCCGACGGAGTGTTAAACACGATTACGCAAGCTAGAGCCACCTCTACTAGACGGCTTTTTGCTTCCAAGTGGTCAGTGTTCTCAGGTTGGTGCTCAGCTCGCAACCTGGATCCACAAGATTGTGGGGTGTCGGAGGTTCTCTCCTTCCTACAGGAGCTCTTGGATAAGGGTAGATCCCCATCCATGCTCAAGGTATATGTGGCGGCTATTGCTGCGTTTGTCAAACATTCGCATGGCCAGTCACTGGGTAGGAACGACCTTGTAGTCCGCTTCCTCAAGGGAGCTAGAAGGATGAACCCTCCTCGCCCCCCCTCGGACCTTTCCTTGGTCCAGGAGGCCATGAAGGGTACCCCTTTCGAACCTCTACAGTCTGTGGACCTTAAGCATCTCTCATTGAAAACAGCCTTTCTGGTGGCTATCGCCTCAGTCAAGCTGGTGGGTGACTTACACGCACTTTCTGTTAGCGCGTCGTGCCTTGAGTTTGGGCCTAATGACTCCAAGGTCATCCTCAAACCAAGACATGATTATGTCCCCAAAGTACTTGCCACTCCTTTCAGAGCACAAGTCTCTGTGGATCTGACAGCGAGTCTGACATTCTCTCGTCACAGGCGATTTTTTGAGATTTGCCTTCGAGGGCCAGGCATATCAATACACAGTCCTACCGTTCGGCCTGTCCCTGGCATCCTGTATATTATGATGTGCATGGACGCTGCTTTCGCGCCCCTGAAACTTCAGGGCATACAAGCTTTGAACTATTTGGACGATTGGCTGATTCTAGCTCGATCTCATTCAGAGCTCAAAGAGCACCGGACCATATTACTCGAACTCCTCGAGAATCTTGGTCTCACAGTCAATTGGGCGAAGAGCTCGCTGTCCCCCAGCCAGGAAATATCCTTTCTGGGCACAGAGCTGAACTCGCTGTCAATGACAGCGCGACTATCAACAGAGCGCATACTGAACATTGCGGCACTAATAGTCCCGCTCAAGAGATTTCAGAAAATGCTGGGCCTCATGGCCTCATCATCATCAGTACTCCAGCTGGGTCTGCATCGCATGCGCCCAATGCAGTGGTGGCTGAAAGCACGAGTGCCGTCTCGAGCTTGGGCCTCCGATCTGTTTCGCCTCAGGGTCAATCAGAAATGCGTCGCAGCTCTGAAACTTTGGAAGGCGACCGACTGGTACTGGTACCACCGCCTCTTCAATCTGACATTCTCTCTTCGGATCTGACAGCGAGTCTGACGTGAATCTCCTTTGCCTGGTTAGGGCCCTTAGAATTTACGTGGAACGTTCGGCTGCTTTCAGACGGTCAGGACAGCTATTTGTTTCGTTTGGTGGCCGATCTAAAGGTCTAGTTGCCCATTTTTATATCCCCATATCATATGAACTCAGGGCGCTCGCCCTTGGATCAGTGTTCTGGTAGATTTAGCACGCACAGCGTTTTAAATTGGATTTAAATTGCGTAATAGCTTACGCAACATGAGAGTACTCTCGTAAGAGAACGTCACGGTTACTAACGTAACCTCGGTTCTCTCTAGAAGAGGGAATGAGTGTTGCGTAACCCTGCCGTGCTTGTGCTACCATCTGGTTTCGCTTCAGTCGATGAAAACCAAGGAGCATCTTATCGAGCTCTGGCTTATATAGGCATAGGCCACGCCCATTCGCCCACACGCCCACTCATTGGTGCTTACGTCACGTGCAGTGCCTCGATAGGTTGCAGCAGTTGCCGCATAGCATCCAATAGGCGCGCAAGCTGCCTCGCCTTGGTCTTCTAGCTGCAGAAAGTGTGTTTTAAATTAATAAAAATTATAAGGATAATTTTTGGCTTCAGTATTCTCGAGAAAATCGGTTTCCCTCTAAGGTATTTTTTTCAATAGTCAACTAGCTAGCTATTTATTAGTTATCTAACATTAAAAACATTTTTCTATTTATTGAGAAAGTCATACAAACCTCAAAGTGTTAACCTGTCACCTCTGACCTTCAACAGCTGTCACAGCTCCTTGTGCAGATGGGATGTGTTGTTGCAGGAACTGATATGCTATAGGCTACTCCTGACTGGTCGAAATCTCATGCTACTTAGGACAAATGTAATGTACAGAAGTAGCTGCACTGCTTAAATACAAAATTAAAGTTTTTGAACGAAAAGATAAGTAAAGTCACTCTGATGACAATTTTTATGTGAAATGTGCATATTTACCCTCAATTGTCATGGTATGGGGAAAATTATTATTTTTTTAAACTTGAAACCAATTTTATTGGATTCCTTGACCCCAAAAATGTACACTTTTACACCAAATTTGTCATTATAGCAATAACAGAAGCAAAGATATGGGCTCTAGAGTATTTTCGGCGCATTGGCGGCCATTTTTGAAAAAACATGTTTATTTCTGATACAAAGTGTGGTCTCACTTGTGTCTTAGGATAAATTGATTTGTATGACCCTAAGGTACTTCCATACCAAAGGAGACCATTGCATCATGACTTGAAGTCAAAGGCCTATTTTTTGGGCTTAACCTCCCTACTAAATGCAGAGCAATTTTTTAAATAAATGTAAATATTAAATGTTTCAGTGTCTTAATTAAATAATTTTTATTATAATGACTTTAAATGTTTGGTGTCATACTGCCATAACCACACTTCCAGGCTCACTATTTGCTAATTCAGAGGTTGGCATCATTCAGAGGTCATTTTTAGCATCATGTTGTTCTTATTTTAAAATGGCTAAACAGACAGTTGATGGGCCCCACTGACTTCCATGGTATATAGGGGAAAAAATACTATGGAAGTCAATGGGGGTTTCAAACATTCTTCAGAATATCTTCTTTTGTGTTCAGCAGAAGAAAGACGTTGATACAGGTTTGGAACAACATGAGGGTGAGTAAATAATGACAGAATTTTCTTTTTTGTGTGAACTATCCCTTTAAGTCAAAGCTTAAGCCTATTCTTAAAGGGTTAGTTCACCCAAAAATTCTGTCATTATTTACTCACCCTCATTTAGTTCTAAACCCATAAGACTTTCGCGCATCTTCAGAAAACAAATGAAGATCTTTTTGATGAAATCTGAGAGCTTTCAGTCTCTCCATTGACACCTACGCAACTGAAACTTTGACGCCTTAAAAAAGTAAATAAACAGATCATAAAACTAATCCATATGAATTTGAGTGTTTTTGTCCGAATTTTCTGAAGAGACACGATCAATTTATATGATGAACAGATTGAATTTAGTCTTTTTTTTCACATATTATAAACATTTACCAGCGAACATAAACAGAAGCTCAACGGTATTTGTTTGATGCACAAGAAACCTCTCGTGGAAGCTCAAATGTGCTGCGTAACACGAGAATGAAACTCATTGGTTCTCGCACGTCAGGCGACCATTCTTGAGCTTCTGTTTACCACAACTGATGTGTGCCTTGAATATGAATATTTACATGTGAATAAAAGCCTAAATTCAATCTGTTCATCATATAAAGCAACCATGTCTCTTCAGAAAATTTTGACAAAACCGTCTCTTTATTAACTTTTTGAAGTGTAACTGTCAATGGAGGGCTCAAAAAGCTCTCAGATTTCGTCAAAAAGATCTTCATTTGTGTTCAAAAATGATGAACGAAAGTCTTACGGGTTTGAAACAACATGAGGGTGAGAAATTAAAGACAGCATTTTCCTTTTTGAGAAGTTTTACATACAGCCCCAGAATTTTTCATATAACGAAAGTCTAAAGTCTATAGAGAGTTCCTGATTCTTTCTAGATGTAAGGGCTTGGAGCCAGAGGGGCGTAAGTGGCATTTTGGGTGAATATGAGTTCTTGATATCAAAATAAAGGTCTCGATGAGCTCTATCCAATGGTGCCAAAAAAACTATCTGAGATCAAACTGTATTGAATGAAGCAACAAAACAATAAAGACCTAACACAAAAGTGTGAGTAATGTTTGGAGCCAGAAGGGCGTAAGTCCACTTAAGTCCTTTCTGGCTCTGAAAAATACATGTAGGACCCACATTTTTGTTCAGAGCCAGAAGGGCGTAAGTGTAGTTGGTGCCCTAAAACAGCATTCAAAATGGCTGTATATTATATTAATATGAATGTGTTAATCATAAAAGGGATAGTTCACCCAAAAATGTAAATTCTGTCAGTAATTACTCGCCCTCATGTTGTTCCAACCCCGTAAGATCTTCGTTCATCTTCGGAACACGAATTAAGATATTTTTGATGAAATCTGAGAGCTGGATCACTCCTCCATAGGCTTCTTCAGGGATTGAAACTTGCCGGCCCCGAAAAGTTATTAAAGACATCGTTAAAATAGTCCAGGTGACTACAGTGGCTAAATCTTAGGTTTATCAAGCAACGAGAATACATTTTGTGCGCTATTCATTAAACTATTAATTTCCTTCTCTCTGGGCCTCGAGTGAGTTCACTAGTGTAACAGTGCAGCGCTTCTGTGTTGTACGTCACACGTAGGCTCACTATTGGCCGACGCTGGTCATGTGGGTGATGCGTGTGACGTTCAACCAGAAGCACTACGCTATTACACTACGTGAATATCTTGAGGCCGACAGAGAAGGAAATGAATACTTGAATAAAGTCGTTATTTTTGTGTGTTTTTTGCGCACAAAAATTATTCTCGTCGCTTAAGATGGATAAACTTAAGATTGAGCCACTGTAGTCACTTGGACTATTTTAACGATGTCTTTAATAACTTTTCTGGGCCGGCAAGTTTCAATACCTTACAAGCCTATGGAGGAGTGATCCAGCTCTCAGATTTCATCAAAAATATCGAAAGTCTTACGAGGAAATTAATTACTTGTTCAAGTGTTATTCAAGTGTTAATTATTCAATCAATTCCCCTTTTGACCAATTATTTTATGCATTGTTCAGCAGATACGCCCATTATGTCCATAAGACTTGGAAATGTTTTTGCAAAAAAAGGCGTATCTGACATTTGTGCTAAATTTTTTTTATTTTAAAATGTTTTAGAACATGTTCATTGTGTTAATATGCCATACGTTGTTTACTTAAATATTCATGTAAGTATGCCTGGTTCCCATGTTTGTGGTTTAAGGTTAATAATACAGGTGATTGAAGTGTGGTCAAAATTTTGTTTTGTCTCTCCTGTAAAGTTTGTCAAAAACCACTTACGCCCCTCTCCAAGACCTCAATGTAATGTACTATGTAAGCTACATTTTAGGCCACATTTGTGAAACACACGTCAGACTTGGCAAATATGCCTTTAGTGTCCACTAGAGGGCATCAGTGCTTTTAAATCTGAAATCATATGCCTTCGCATACACCTAAGAGACCATGAAACATAAAGAAATGACAAAATGTCCATATTGAGTTTAATGCAAGGAGCCTTTACGTTAAGAGTTGTAAAATAATAATAATAACAATAATAATTGAAGTTATTTTGACATACAGATTTTCTTTATTGGGAATAAAAACATCTACCACATTATTTTGCCTTTCTCATTTTACAGATATTTTTGAGGCCAAATCTATAAGTTTGCTTCTTTTCAAGAAATCTTCAGTGTATTTTGTAACAGATTACACACAATCTGTTGCAGACCGAGCATTTATTTTCTCACCCTTTTTTGTCATTGTCTTGTTCCACTTATTTCTTCCACTCTTGCCTGGAAACTAATAATCTCTGCAACATGAACACATTTGCTTCAACTGAGAAGAAGCAGCTTTTGGTTTCAAATCAAAAATACTACAACGCAAACTACTATGTTATTAATTTAAAGAGGGCTTTAAGACAGACAGCAAACTTCACTGCAGGGACACATACAGTTATAACTGTCCATTAAATGCACCGTATTTGGATAGAAAAGAGAAGCATGTTAAATAGAGAAGTTGAAATCATAGTATTTACTATTTTACATTTCACAGACACAACTCTTAATACACAGGATGTCGATTTTTCTTTCCTGTTTTACACTTGTGCTCAAAACACTTTTGTGGGCACTTGCAAGACAAATTTGGCTTGTCTCATCTAAGACAAGCCAAATTATTTGGAGTTTGAATAAACTAAGTTTAACTGTGATTTGACATGCTGAGAGAATCACTTAGGGCGGGGGTAGGCAAGTTCGGTCCTAGAGAGCCGCTGTCCTGAAGAGTTTGGCTCCAACACTGAAAAAAATCCTCACCTGCCTATAGCCTTAGTAATCCAGAAGACTTTGGGTTATCTTGTTCAGGTGTTTGATTAGGCTTGGAGCTAAACTCCGCAGGAAAGTGGACATCTACGGCCAGAGTTGAGAACCCCTGCTCTGACTCATAGTTGAAATGAGCCTCTTCCCATTAGTGGTGATCTCTATATCAACAGTAGCTGCTCTGTCAGACCAGTTTGGCAGTCATCTCTATGGAAGGAAAGAAGATGAGGACAGGAGATCATTTCAGATGTTTAGCACTGGGCAGGTGTTAGTGCAGCAGATGCTATACAGTCAAACACACCCACAGAACATATAGGCCTAACACTACTAATTTAGCTTATGAGGAGACAGACGAGTGTAACCGAGCTATTTATGGAAGCACTGAATGATAAAATACACAGACAACAAATCAATTAAACACTTGTGCTCTTTATTATGTTGCATCAGTGCTAAAATGTTCCTGTCTTCGTCGGAAAGAGATTAAGACACATTTTCAAAAAGCCTGTACTGCTCACATAGTCTGGTCTGAATGCTTTGAAACATCAGCTCTTTCAATGCCAATCAAATTTAAGGATTAGAAGATTTCATATTTAGCTATATTTGACAGATGCTTTTATCCAAAGCAACTCACGTTACATTCACATTGTAAAAGTTCATGCATTCTCTGGGAATCGAACCCATTGAACACAAACCATGCTGTTTGAGCTAGACAGGAACTATAAAACAAAATAAGAATTAGGGCCGGTTTCACAGACATGGATTAGATTAGCCTTAGTTCAATTAGGTAGCTTTATAAACATGCCCTAGAAAAAATCATTACTGGTGACCTGACCATCTTGAGACAAAACAATGGAACTGACATATTGAAATGAAATGTCAATGTAAGTTGCTTTCAGTTAAAACAGCTCAAAAACGCATTTTAGACTGAGACTAGTCTTAAGTCTTGTCTCTGAAACCGGGGGTTAGTTATTGTAAAGTGCCTTACCTCTAAAAACTCATAGCTCAAAATACTTTTTTCATCTCTATTACTGACAGCTCTTGATTAAGACCAAGATCCGCTTAATAAAGTTCTCAAAATTGTTAGTGCTTTCTCACAGTGTTAAACTGGCAGCTGCATTTTCTCCTTTAGTTAAGCAAACGTTCCACCAAGCGAAGAAGTCACTTTTGTCGATGTGCTTCACCGCAGGGAGGAAGACGAGCGCGCGCACTGAACCCTGTCTGGTTTTGCTGTTTGAGGACGGGAAGAAAAAAAAAAACAACGCCACGCGCGCTTTCTCCAGTGCAGACAGCGGCGGCTCGGGAGCCTCGGATGAACTCGGAGAATGGTTGATGCGCGAGACCTAGGCCACGTAGCGATGGCTTGTAAACCAGAAAAGCGGTGAGCTCGGACCGTCTAGAAGCAAACCAGAGCGATTTACGATAGTTCGTCTGCGCGTGCATGCGACTGTTCGCTGTTCGTAAAAACTCACGGGGTCCGCCGAGCAATAGTTTATCTGAAGCAAATCGTTTTTTTGTTGTTGTAGCTAGATTTGTGTTTTATCCGACCCCTACACAACTTGAGGTGCACAGTATGAGGGAGAGGGCGCTCGTGTCTCGGGTGAGTACTCTTCGCTACAAGTTAATTTCTGCTTTTGCATTTATTTACAGCGATGACAGTTGTTTGTCGCATGCATATAACCACCCCTTGAACATCTGTCAAGGTATGATGCTGTCACAGTGACAAGCAATGTACGGCACGACTTAATTTTACCGCTCGCTTTGCAGGGTTTTGTTCAGAAAGAAAAGGAATCTTCAGAAATGTTATTGTTTTCTTGGCAAATGGCGTTTTGCATACAAATGCATTGAGAGTCTTCTGGAACTAGCTGCTCGCAAACCGTGAGGGCATGTCAGTATGAATGAGAAAAATCTCTGAAGGAGTATAAATCTGGGCGGTTTGGGGGTGTAAAAAAGTGAAAGTCGTACTCTGCGAGGATGTTAGCTTGCTATGAGCCATGGGCTTAAACAGCCTAAGTTAATTGCCGCTGCATGCGCCTAATAAAGCGGTCGATTAAAATCATCTCGATGGTGCTTTTTTGCGATTACATTAAACAATTTTGCAAAACCAAGTCCTGCGGTGGCTGGAGTCCATTGCACGCAGCTGTATATGCGCGTGCACTCGGGCTGTTAGCTCTGCTAGCCGAACGGCCTGCACGCCTGCCGTCCCGACCAACCAATGTTTCCTTCTATTTAACCCTTTCTTTGCGTCGCTTTCCCAAAAAAGTTACTCTTTGCCAGTGAGTTGCCACTCACCCTTTGCTCCTTTTCTAACTGTTCTGACAGTATAGGCTGACCCAACTGCGCTCTATAGCAGTATTTTACCCTCATTTTTGGGGTGGACGTGGTGGAGTTTGAAGGTGTGTTGTGGATGCGCGCGCTAGGCCCTTCTCAAACGGCAGCGTTAGCTCGAGCTGCTAGCGCTGATTTTAGGAGAATGGGGCGAAGGAATTTTGCTATTTGTGTTACGCCTTTTTTAAAATTTGATGTCTCTTTTTATGTTAAACGTAGTCAGTAACAGCCGTGATGCATTTCTGTACCTGACAAGCCAGAAAGCACATTATTTTGTGAGATTATTTCCCCGCTTCCCTTATCCAGTTTCAAAGCTGGTAATGGAAGTCTCACCAACTTCATTGAAGAGATTTTCTCCAGAGCTTGTTTAATTCACAATGCCATTTGAGATCCACAAATCAAGGCCTTTTAGCATTCAGAAACCTTTAAATTAGTATCAGTTTTGTTCACCTTATCTTTTTTTCTAAACATCTTCACGATGCCGTCTTAATAACATTTCATTCACACGTTCAGGCTGCAATGTGATGGTGGTAGATGCCAATTCATGTGTCGTAGGTATCATATCATATTCGAGTATAATATAATTTTTATTAAGGGCCCTCCTGCTATTAAAATTGTTATATTTAAATATTTTTAATTTAAACTGCATGATCCCCTCTTAACTTTAAAACTATTTTGGAAATAAAGCTCTTTAAAAATTGTTTTATACCAAAAAGACTTGATAGACTCACAGTTGATAGAACATTTTGTAGACTGACAGTATATTAGGCTTCAAAGCATCTGTGTCTTTGGCGGATCTGCAATGATGGTCTCCTGCTATGAAAAATATCTGAACTTGTTAAAGGTGAAGTGTAATTTTTGACGTTAAAATGCTTTATTCCAGCTTGTATGCAGAGGTGACTAAAGAAGTGTAAAGTATTAAAACGGTCTTACTCACTAAGCTGGTGGATGCGCAAATTTGTGTGTGAATGTTTTCATGAACATACATGATTCATCAATAACTTCCGTACTAACATTTATTCTAAAAAGGGCTTTTCACACTGTGCTTAACACCGGGTTATCGTTGTTCTAAAACGCTTTTTAACCCCGGGTAAAGGAGCATTTCACTCTTTTAATTTAAGAAGAGGGATTTGTTCTGCTTTTTAATCTGGGTTTGAAAACCCTACTCAAAATTGTGAGTTCTGCTGTTTTTACAAAAACAAAATAATCCACGCAATTATTAAAGGTTGGGCAGGCTATTTGTTTTATTAACACTTTTTGTTATACTGGTTGAAACTTTCTTTAGACCTAAATATTAAAACATATATCTTCTTTTGAAGTCTCAGGACCAAAAAATGTTTGTCCAATCATTGCATTTGCTGCCTGTCAAGATGCTTCCATATCTCTGTGCAGAAATCACAGCAAAAGCACATGAACGCACAGCTTTGCAGACTTTGCTGTGTGTGTCATAACAGTATATATTACTTTTAAAATTCTATTTGACACTAGTGTTGCAGTGATGCACACTTTGCCTTTAAAGTCGCAGGGAAACGGAAGTAGTGATATCTCTTCTTCCGTATATTTGAGTTTAGCAGTCTTTCAAAAAATAAAATATATGGGGAAGTGACTTGGTCCTTGCATTTAGAATATAGATGGGGTTCATTTTCATTTCGACTTTAAGATGTCATCTTATTTGCAACCAATTCTGACACATTTTTTATGCTCTCACTGTCTGGGCCAATCATATCATCTGCATTAAAATGTCCTGTATTAAAGGCTTTGAGTTGGTAGGTTAGTGTTTTGCTTTCAGTCACTTGAATGTAATGTTTGCTTAACCTGCATAAACCAGTCCTAAAGTCATTTCTTGTGCACTAAATCCACCTTAAAGTCTGACCATGAAAGGTTATTCTGGCTGCAATATCAATTAAATAGATTAAAGTGGTTTTGGTAATTAAATGAGTTTAATTTATTCATGGTTGATTGGACAAGGTGAGATCGGGGGGCTTATGGGGTCATATTCTTGATCCTCAGTCCTTGAATCAGTAACACTTGATTGGGATATTTATGCTAAAAGGTGAGTAATTTCATTGGTGGTAGAGATTTTGATTCTGTGATTGTCACCCAATCAGCAGCTTGTTTCTCATGTGCGAGGAAACCCAGGATTAGTCACATTTATCATACACCTACTTGCTCAAGATGATGAGAGGAGCGGCCCGAGGCATTGCGAAACTTCAGTTGCACGCGTCAGTCATGAAATGAGAAAAATTCAATCATTGAGTTTGTCATCACACTTTCACACCAAATTTCTCCCTGCTTTTCTTCATGGCACCACAGCATGCAAACTCTAAGCCTTTACGTTGCTGTACACAGACAGATTTGTAGATTTGAACGCATGCACCTTGAATTCTTGTGCACGTGTAAATAGGTGGTGCTTTTTCCTTCCTTTCCTCCTCAGATGTGTTGGTAGATTCTGTTGCAGCACCCAGAGCACCGTGAGAATCTGCATTTCTGGAGTCCCTCTGATGGGTTATGAGTGACAAAGCTGTTTTAACTATCTTTTTGCAGATCTTTAGCAAAGAATTTACATTACAAGTCTATTTAACATGAATGTTGAGCATCATTTGTTATTTAAAGTGACGATTTTGCCAGGACAGTCTTTGAAATATATGTACAGTATGCGTTATGCGTGCCGGCTACTTTCCTATAACTCCGACGCACACGCTCTGAGGTGTGTGACCCCTTATGCACCCATGCTGTGGTCACATATGCTGCGCTTTCCAATTCTCAGAAAGTTGCAAAGCGCACAGGAAGAAAGGTGGAGGTGTGTGTATATGGCTGTATCTGTGTGGGTATGTGTTTGTGTGTGTATAATAATTGTATATGTGTAGGTGTTTGTTTGTGTATATGGTTTTGTTTGTGTGGGTAGGTTTAGACGCGTGTATGTGTGGCCAATTCAGTAATGTAAACTGACGCTGCAGGAGCGCTGCATGATTCAGGCGAATTAAGTCACCCTTAATAGTTAACATGCAAGGTTTTAAACGGTTTGTTTTTAAATATTTTTGATCAGTTGTGTTTCTGTAAACAGCACAAGCATGAATCTGAGTTTCATGCACTGCTATTGAATATAAAGCTGAAGAAATTGTTACTGGAGTTGTTATTAGTCTGTTGAATGAATTGGGTATAAAAGGATGAAATAATACAATAAAATGAGTAAACAGAAAACATAGTTCAGTTGTGATGTCTTTACTGGCTGCATCCAAAAACTAGCCTACACCTGATTAATGAACTGATATTTTTTCTAAGTCTAAATGTAACTGAAGTAGCGACAGATCTTTTCTTCCGTATTGTGACGTGCATCTGAGTTAAACGGATTTTTCAAAATGAAAAACAAAATGTAGGCGGGGTCTTGGTAAAATCCATTGGTTGTTGATTGGGTGGAGGCAGATCTGAATTCAAGCATGCAGTTGATTGAAAGAAAGGGGCGGGGTTTAAACTGACGAAATGAACGGGGAAGTCAACAGAAAGAAGTCTTGTTTCACTGAAAGTTTGAGTTAATTGATATTTTGATAAAAAATGACAAGGTCAAAACAAGTTTAAAAAAAAGGAACATGCATGGATGAATCATTCACAATAAGATCAATAACATGCATTTAGAAAATAGGGTGAACTTTTATTTGTGAGACATCAATCATTTGCCAAAACAACTCACTGTTTATTGATTTGAATTAGGGTTTATGACAATGTGTAGTTAAAACATGAATATGGAGATATTGGCCTTAAAGTAATAGTAAATGAAAAATCTCACAATTTACTCACCCTCATGTCGTTTCTTTTCTCCTGTGTGACTTTTTCTTGTGTGGAACATAACACAGGTTTGGAAGTCATAGTATCCCTTTAATGTGTTGTAAAGAAGCCTTACATGTCCTAAAGGAGACTCAAAGGTCAACCGTATACGTTTCAACGTTATACCCTTTCTCTTCTGACTTTACATTTCTGTTTTAGCTGGCCTAACTGTTTCCTTTTTTCGCTTTTTATCATTCAGATGCCGCCTCCTCCCCATCAGACACATGATAGTCATGACCTTTCAAATCAGACAGTGCATACATTCACAGTATAGCTCACTATAGGAACACACACACACACACACACACATATATGCATACGCAGTGTTAGACATCCTTTCCTGCTGCCACAGGATAGAGTGAACTCACTTTCTTTTATCTAGATGTTCGCACGCACCTTGATGAGTCAACAAGGCTTGTGATCCATTTAAGTCTGTAACTTTCTCAATACAAAATGTGCCGTTTGCATCTGTGCAGCACTCAGACAGTCAAAGGCACCAAGTGTTGCCATGTGTCTGATGAACATTTATTGAAAGAAATCCCAGCGTTGATCCAGAAGTAAAATTCTTTGAAAAATTGAAGGTATGCTTTTCTAGTTTGGCGGCGGGTTAATGTGAGTCACACTGTTGGTCTCTTCTCTGATGCTGCATGCAGCATTCTGACTAGACAGTGATTGTCTTGGTTGTCACAAGGCTTTAGATTTGATCATGTAATACATGTTGTCCACAGCCAATGCTTTACAATGCATTATTGTTCTACAGACTCGTGAATATTTCACCGAAACAATTGTTCAGCTCACACAGACCACTGGCGCACACACACTCAAACGGAACAGAGACGTTCACAGAGAGCCAGGAAGTCAAGGTTGAAGCCGTTAAGAGCAGCAGTGCATAAACAGATATTTTTCCTGTTTGTGGCTTCTGTTTACTTGTTGTTTAGGTGCTGTTGTTTTTGACCGAGTTGAGTCATTATGTGAGGAGGGGTCTTGTTTTGAACTTGATTAATTTATAGGGTCACTCTGACTTTTGATCCCTTGGTCTATTGTTGCATATTGTCATATAAAAGAGCCATTGATTGGGGATGGCCATTCCTTGAGCGCACACACCCTCCCCACACCCGTTACGAATCACTCACACTGAAACTTGTGGTCTCATTTTGGTACTTGAATGTATAACTGTCTCCTGTTTCGGTTGAATCTCTCTCTGTTAAATGGATGTCACACAGATTTAAAAAAAAAAAATGGCTCAAACATTTAGTTGAATAGTTATTGTAATAATTGTCTTTTCTGCAAATTTTGTTTAATTATCGGGGGGAATTATACATGGTTAAACTTTGGAACAGGATGTGAATACATTTTTCTTATTTTGTTTAAAGATCTTTTTTTCCTTTAGTACTGCCCTTCAGAAGATACTACAGAAGATACTTGTTTTCCAGAAGACGAAATATGACTATGTGTAATGTAGTTAAACTCAAAATGTTGCCTTCTGGAGCATCAGTGAATGTTTGCATGTTTTGTAGTAGTTGTCTGTAGTAGTCCCTCAATTGTCCTCAGTGTGAAAAGATGGATCTCAAAATCAAGTCACTGCTGGAAAGTGTTCAAATATGATGCTGGAAGGATTTTAATGAAGAACATTGCTCAGTTTAACAGTTCAGGATGAACAAAGGACTTAAAGAGGTCCTATTATGCCCTTTTATGAAGTCTTGATTTTGTTTTTGGGTTGTACTAGAATATGTTTTCATGCTTGATTGTTAAAAAAACATTATTTTTCACATATTTTGCATTATTATAGCTCCTCTCTCCCCAGTCTGGTTGAACACATTGTTTTCGATGAAGCCGAAAACAGGTGATGTCAACAACCCGGGAAGAAGCTCGTTGTTGTCCCTACCAGCCATTTGTTGTAGTCCTTAAAAAGCGTTTTCTGTAAAAGAAAATCTCTCCCTTCACATTGAACTTTGAACGTCACAACTTTACAGATGTAGTTTATGCTCAAACAGCAACATTACACACTAACTAAAAAGTTTTAAAAAGTGAAATCATAATCAATCACCCCTTTAACCCACAAAATGAAAAAACAGTCATGGACAATGCACACTCAGTATTAACAAGTGTATACAAACTTTCGAATAGGGTCATTTTTATAAATTCAGCTATAATTTTAAGTTTAAATGTAAAAATCTTTTATGTAAAATATCTTATTCAAGACAGTACTAAAAATAAAAATAATTTGACTCCTCTTGTTTTGTTCAAATAATTAACATTTTGCAGATTCTGCAAGGTGTATGTATATTTTTGACCATGCTATACCGTTCAAAAGTTGTGGTTCAGTAAGAATTTTATATATATATATATATAGAAGTCTCTCGTTCCACTTTTTTTGCTGATCTGAAAAATGATCTGATTCGTGAATGATCTATATTTTCGGCATCATTACTCCAGCCTTCAGTGTCACATGATCTTTCAGAAATCCTTCAAATAATGATTTGATGCTCAAAAAACATTTATTATTACAATCAACGTTAAAAAACAGCTTAGCTGCTTAATATTTTGTGTAAACCATTTTCACCGGATTCGTTGTTAAATAGACCCCAAAACTTTGAACAATATAGTTCACTACTGTTCAAAAGTTTTTTAATCAAAAGTGAGAGTAAAGATTTTGGTTTAAAATAAATGCAGTTCTTTTGAACTTTTATTCATCAAAGAATCCTGAAAGAATGTATCACGGTTTCTTACACATTTTTTGCACATGTATGCATGTATTTGTGTGTGTGTGTGTGTGTGTGTGTGTATAAAATGTTAAAATATAAAAAAAAAACTCTTGGGTTAATGAATTATTATTATTTCAATAATGCTAGAATATTATGCATTAATAAAATATTTATTTCTTATTGACTTTCATGTTTTCAAATGGGTCACCTTGTAATGCACCACTGCACCAGAAAGAGGCATAAAAATGCCCATTTTTTGGATTGCAATATGTGACTAATTTAAAGTTTACTATAATCGTAAACATTCATGATCAGATTAAATAATCACTACAGGCCTACTTGGTTTTTTTTTTTTTACCAATTATGTGAATGTTTTCTGTACTCAACTTCTTGTGGTTTAATTTTGAGTTGCTCACACACACTTACGCTGAGAAGCGAAATGGTTGCGGTCTGGTGTGTGTATCTGATTAGTAGTGAGATTCTAGATGTCTACACCTTAACCAGGCTGCAGTTTCGTTTCTCTTTCTTTTTCCCTCTCTTATTCTCTTGCTTTCTCTCTCACTCACTCACAAATACATATAAATGATGAATGGCACCTGATTTGGAGACCAGAAGGTTTTACCAGGTAACAGTCACTGCAATGACTGTAATTGCAGAGGTGTTGTGTTATGCTGCCACGTATAAAGCCGTATCGTACCGTTCTTGAAAATTTGTTTGATGACACACTGCTCTTGTTTCAATGGTAGTTGTGGTTCATTTACCTGCTTTGATGTACAGAAATAAATGTGACATCTCAGTTGACTCGTGAGATAATTGCTTTCAATTGTCTTTCATTCCTTTCACAATCTTTTACATAATTTCTTCCTCTCTTTCAGGTAGTGTCTGGCTGCAGGGTGCTGTTTGGAGCAGCTGGTAATGACTGCGAGATCTAAGCTTTGAGTTCAGCGGTGCAGAGACACCATCACATCACTGACTGAAAGGAGGTGGCTTATGTGTCTGAATCAGCAGAGATTGCAGATGAGGTGCCGCTACTGTCTTTCCAAGTGAAACCGAGATGCTGTTGAGAGAGTGAAGTTTTTCAACTTTCATTTGGATCAGGATGAAATATGTGCATGTTGTTGCACTGTGAGGCAGACTTCATGTGAGTACTTTGAGGTTCGAGTTTGTACGTTATATTGACATATTTTTAATGAACAATATGGAATGAGGCAATGCAGCTTATATCGATATACAGTAGTTTGATACGAGCACATCTAAAAAAAATAGCAGAGAGCGCAGAGTGAGCTGCTGTGGGGAAAGTGCATCATCCAATTTGTCCTAAATATGAGACATGCTTTATATTAACTTGCATTTCACAGGTATGTTCTGCATCTGTAAATCTGCATCTGCGGCTTCTTTTTCTTGCTCTGTCCTGTACATTGAGGTGCACACACCATTTTTAAAAAGTGCTTATTTCCCTAGACATCAAAAATAGGGACGTAACAGTTAGAAACAAAAATGTCCATTTTGCTGTCAGGAGTGAATCTCTGCTAAAGTTCTCTGACTTCAGTGAATGAGCACATGCGCAAAAAACAGACGGAGCACAATATAATAGAAGCACAATAATTCTGACTAAAATATACATATTGCTAAAATATGCAGCCTACATGGTTACATTCACTATATTTGTTTTCATAGCCTTCAATATGAACATTGTTTGTTGAACATCATTGGGCAGGATGTGATTTTTTTTCTTTTAAGTAAAAAAAAAAAGTGAAAATACCAAGATCTATGAAGTATATTTTTTTGGCCATATCGCCAAGCCCTATTATGGGGTGAAACGATTTGGGGGGGAAAAAGTCTGTTTAAAAATTGCCATTAAAAAAGATGCTCCTGTTTTTTTGTAGGGCTGCACAATTTGGCCATAAAATGACTTAAACAAAATAAGAAATATTCCTATTGTAATATTTCACTGTAAAATAATTTTTTTAAAGAAAAATAATTACAGTACAAATGTAAAATTTATCATTACTAAAATGATCATTTATTTTCCCATTTTTAAGTGTTTAACCATTAAGCTTTAACATATCTTATTATACGTTTTTGAAGATGGTTGACGCATGTTGCGTTCCCAAATACACGATATAAGTGACCCAAACTCAGAGCACATGCAGACATGCGAACCAAGCCGCTCTGAGCCACTGAAAACAGCGGATCAGAAGCTGCTTGCATGTAAAAGAACACAATGCTGCACTTCACTCATTTAATTAAGTCATTGCAATATCTATATTGCGATTTCTGGTTTTATCGCGATTAATCTGCAGTCCTATAATGTGTGTTGAACTGTTAAGTCTTATTCACTTTCTTCGTCTTCCAGTCTCACTTTTTTCATATATCTTTCTTTTTCTTTAATACCCTAGTGAACGTAATGGAGGCTCAGTTTGGTCTAGGCTAAGGCATCTCTGATCTTCTCTCCTCCTTTACACTCTCTTGCCCTCCTCTCATTCACTCGAGAGGAGGGGTACATTATCTCCTGTACCATCCTTGACAGCAAACAGTAGTTCATTTCAAACGTAAAGAGGCAAACACTTTGATTCAAGCAAGCAATCGGCTGCCGATGAAGTCCTGCCAGACATTGAAGGAGGAGGTGTCCGGCCCAGAGACGATGTCGCAAGAGGAGGGGCAAATGACTCAACCCTCACAAACGTACTTCCACAACGCTTCCGCTCCCGATGCCGAGCTATCAGCGAAACTGTACAAGCGAGAAGCCAAACCTTACTCTGTGGTCATTGACAACACAATGGCTTTGAGGCCAGAGTCTCATATGTCCTCTGACCTGAATCCCCATCCTACCCCGACTCAACCATTTTACAGGGAAGGGTCCGGAGCAGCTGTGACGAAGAGTGGAAATGGAGGGACGTCAGAAGATTCTGAAGCTGAAGAGGGAGCTGGGGCAGAGGACGAATTCAAACGAGGGCAGATCATCGTAGAGGTCAACCTCAATAATCAGACTCTGCACGTATCCAAAGGAGATGACGCGGAAAGTACGAACACTGCAGGAGACGACAAGAGCAATAGTGAGGAAGAAGAAGATGATGATGATGAGGAGGAGGAGGAGGAGGAAGAAGAAGATGACAGCATTGAAGAAGACTACAGCGATGAGGACGATCAAGATGAAGAGGAGGAGAACAACAATCGGCGAACAAGAGCGCAACGGGCGCACAGGGGTCGAGCGGCTTCTTCGCCGCGTCGTAAGAGTCGTCGTGTAGCCCCTTCGTCGACAGAAAACGTAACCACAACGAACGCCGGTGTGACAACTAGGGGGCGGAGGAAGAATGCAAACTCCCCGCGCCAAAAGCGTAGACCTGCCAAGGAGGCCAAAGGATCCGCCGCCTCTGCCTCCGGAGCCAAGGGAGAGGGTGAGGAGAGAGAGACGCTAGTGTGTGAAAAATGTCCACGTGTGTTCAACACCCGCTGGTACCTGGAGAAGCACATGAATGTGACACACAGACGCATGCAGATCTGCGACAAGTGCGGAAAGAAGTTTGTGCTGGAGAGTGAACTGGCTCTTCACCAGCAGACGGACTGCGAGAAGAACATCCAGGTAAGAGGATCTATTTATGGAAATGCCTCATGTTTAGTAAATGATGTCAATCAAAATATATGGCACTGTACACTGTTCACGAGTATTCTTAATAATAATAATATTGTTAATAATCTTTCATTATGGAAGAGGCCATATTTAATGAGGCGGAAGCAGAAATAAGGCTGTGAGGGACAGATTTTTTTGTTCAATCTCACTGAATTTTGTAGTGAAGAAAAGAAAAAAACACTACCTTTCAAACGTTTGGGGTCAGTAACTAAGAAATTAATACTTTTATTCAGCAAGTATGCATTAAATTGATTAAAAGTGATAGTTTAAACATTTGTATAATGTTTCTTGATCATCATATTAGAATGATTACTGAAAGATCATGAGACACTGAAGACTGTAATGATGTAATGTAATAATGCTGAAAATTCAGCTTTGATCACAGGAGTAAATTACATTTTAAAATATATTGAAATATAAAACAGTTATGTTAAAGCCACCCTGTTGTCAAAAAATTTATCCCTGTAGTCAAAAAATGTATCCCTTAAAAGTCATCTTTGATATCCAAAATGACATATATAAACCTGTGAGAGAAATTTATTTCCACTCACTGACACCAGTTTCTAAACTGATTCACTCGGGTCAACTTTACTGTAGTAAATGCTGCACAATGGCAAGTGGAAATACTGGTTTAATTCAGCCATATGTTTAAACCAGAAACTGATTCAGAAGAAGTGGAAGAGTGAATTATACAGGCTCGTCTACAAGACAATGTATCAGAATGGTAATGGGTTTTATGTATCACTCTTTACAACGTCGGACACATAACGGTAATTAATATGATTAGGTGTTTGCTTGACTACTTTATCAAACAGCTAACAATGTGCTGCTAATGTTACACAAACCATTTTCCCGTTCGCCACCTCAGACAGCTGCCTTCTGGCAGTCAGCATCCAGAAACGGTTTGAAATATATATAGTTTATCATAACATCGTAATTACCATCATATACATAATTCACCTGCTATATTGCTAAATGTACCTGATTTTCATATCAACAGAAAAATATAACGGGATAACCTGGCTTCTAACACTTTTCTGACTTTGAAAACACCGGTTCAGTTCGGACATCCAGACTCTCAGGCTTCTCTTGAGATGATGTGCTAAAGCCCGCACCTTGACTGATTGTCAATGTGAACAATTGTGATTTGGTTAAAAGGTAGTTTGTGACGTCAGAAACACCAGTGATTGCAAACAGCATTTTTGAGACTGTCTTTAATTCACTGCAGTTTTAAGGAGAAAATGCTCAGCAATGGAGTTGACTTATGACATTGCGCAAGATTTGTCTTAAAGCACATTAAGAACACCACATAGACATATAAACAACATTAAAGTGCCCCTATTATGGATTTTTGAAAATGACCTTTCATGTAGTGTGTAACAGCTCTAAGTGAATGAAAACATCCTGCAAAGTTTTACATCTGAAAGTGCATATAAAGTGCGTATATAAAGTTATTGTCTTTCAATAGTAAGAGTCAACTCTTGAGTCAATGAAATTAATACTTTTTCAAACGAGTCATAAGCCGTTTCGTTGTGATGTCAAGACGAAACATTAGCATATTGCCCGTCCACTTATTGCGTGCGCACGCGCAGACACCAGGGAAAACTTGAAGCTCAAACCTGCAGCTGATTCCTGTGGATACTGAATATTATCATGTCGAGAAGAAGCTCTGCTCTACAATGTGAAGGTAAAGCCAGTTGTTTCTCACTGCCCAAGGACGAGCATGTGAAGATTCAGTGGTTAAAATTAATCTTTACCACGATACCACAGTAGTATAATCCTAAACTTTTGCTGTGTTCCCTTTATTTTACTGACGACTGCTTCTCAAATCTCGGAGTTCAGTGTAGGATTCACAAACTGCTTGCTCTTGAATGATGTTGTTCATAATACTTAGTTTTGAGTTTTATATTGTGTTGGTCCCCTGCTGCTAACTGTTTAACTCACATTATCACTCTTTTACTGAAATACTTCTGGTAATCAGTTGTGGGTCACTATTACCTATAACTGTGTCTATTAATGCAGATTGTCTGTAGTTCTCACTACTTTGAGGAAAGATTAAGCATGGAGCAAGATTTGTTTTACTGAAGTTTAGGCCAGTGTTACAGTCATTCAGGCTAGAGTTCGGCTAATGTATGCACTGTTATTGATACAGTTTCCACATGTTCACCGCAATAAATTAGAAAATACTCAGTAAATAAATAAGTACAAATAAAATAATTGGTTTGTTGATGGACTTGCACTTGTTAATGCTGATGGTGAGGTATTACAGTTGCAACATGTCATAATGTACCTCAAACTGAGTAGTGTATCACCGAGAAACGTCCTGCTGGAGTCGAGATGGAGGTTCGGGTTGAATGACTGCTTTCTTCCAGTGTTTCATCATCGGACTCGCACTCGGATTGATATGGTAAAATCGACGTCATTGTTCATTACTGTTTAGTTTACGGTGTAGGAAGCCTCAAGACATGCGGAGCGGACTTTTTTTTTTTTGACAAGTGCGCTGTACACGGTAAACCAATCACAACAGACTGAGCTGCCTGGCCAATCAGAGCAGAGTAGCTCGTGGAAAGGAGGAATTTAGAGAGATTGATTCATCTGACGAGTCATTTGAGAATCATTGAAAATGTGGTTATGTGCAAATGTATATAATGGGAAAATTAAACCGCTTTTTGACCTTTGATGCATGTAAACATGTTGTAGGAGACTCCAAAACAATCTTTAGGAAACTTTAAAATGGCATAATAGGGGCACTTTAAAAACTTAAATTTAAATTAAATTTTCACCACAGGGGGTCTTTAAAGGGTAACTAAACACTAAAACAACTTTTTTTAGTTAATGATCTGTAAGAATGGAGCTTCATAAATGCTGTTCATTGATTCGAGTACATTTTATGATATTTGGGTTTAAAGTGTTTTAATTCTACAATATATGGTGTAAAAACGTCTGAGTGCTGCCCTCGTCAGGTTGAACAGTGGCTACTGCAGTTGAATTTTCATATTGGAAGTTGTGGTGCTCTCTGATGTCAGAGGGTACCAGCTAACCAAGCCCTTGTCTACAGAGAGATGCGTCTCAGGTGCACGCCCCCCTCCGCTGGGCTCTGCCCACTTTTCCAGCATTTTTCAAATATTGCCAGTGGGTGGAGTCAGGCTCTGACCAGGGGTTTAGTTACCCTTTAACTGTTTTCAGGGGCAGAGGGGCAGTCATGGCCTAATGGATAGAGTGAGACTGATAACCTGAAGTTTGCGGGGTTGATTGTCAATACTGGCAGGAAATGACTGAGGTGCCCTCAAGCAAGGCACCGAACCCCCAATCACTCCCCGGACGCCCAAGGCAAAAATGGTTGCCCACTGCTCCTTGTTTGTGTGTGCGTGTGTTCACTACTTACTGCTACTAATGTGTGTGCACTAACTTGGATGATGGATTAAATGCAGAGGACAAATTCTGAATATGGGTTACCAATTACCATACTTGGCCTTCACATGTGACATTAAAATATCATATTTATTGTTACTACTGTAAAGCTATATCCATTTTTTTATATGATCTCCTTCAGTGCTTTCAGAATCTTTACTTTTTAAATAATTTTGTTACTGTATTTTTAAAATGCACATTTTAACGACAGTATATTTATTGAACGAAAATAAATTATTTTATTAATCAAAATAAAGAGAAAATAGTACAGACTTTGCTGAAGTGATTGTTTTGAACAAGCATTAACTCAGATATGATTGAAAACATATTACTTTTGCTAAAGTATTTATATAAATACTTTGTCTTCTGCCCCATGCTGGTGAGGTTAAATGCCCACCTTGCGACCTCTTACATTTATTTTTATAGATTTTTAAACCAAACTGACCACATTTATGGCAAACATATTGGTGTTTTGATGGTGGCAAAGGTAATCTAAATGTCAAAATAGAGAAAATGAATATGCACAATTAAAAGTCCAATACAGATAAATTACCAAATAAATTAATAACTGATGTATAAAATTTGTAATTTGATGTGCATTAGAGGTTAGAAATGTTAATATCAGTCCTGACCAGCAGAGGGAGACTTCATTCTTGTTTAGAGTGTCATTGAGACTCAAAAAATGGGTCTGAGAGAAGACATGCTACTAAATATGTTATTCTTGTACTGTATAACAATGTATCTTTTTGTGTCCCAGTGTGTGTCATGTAATAAGTCCTTTAAGAAGCTGTGGTCCCTCCACGAGCATATTAAGATTGTCCATGGATTTGCAGAGAAGAAATTTGCCTGTGAGATTTGTGAGAAGAAATTCTACACCATGGCCCATGTCCGTAAGCACATGGTCGGTATGTATATTAAACATGCGCACAGACACACTTCAGCACTGCCCTAGTGAATACTTAAATCTCAAACACCATCAAGATATCTTTTCAAATGTCTATATAACAACAAAGTACACTAGAGAAACATACTTGTGCCTAATACAATAGGTCTTCTGTCTGTCTCTAGCTCACACAAAGGACATGCCATTTACCTGTGAAACCTGTGGAAAATCTTTTAAACGCAGCATGTCTCTGAAAGTGCATTCACTGCAGCATTCAGGAGAGAAGCCCTTCCGCTGTGAGGTATGAACACATACGACACACTCCATAACTGATATTGTGATTGAGAGAAGGAAAAGCAATGGGAAATACAAATAATAAAACTAGCCATATAATCATGTATTAAAGGGACATTGTGTAGGAATTTCTCCCATCTAGTGCTGAAAATGTATTTTGCATTCAAATGAATTGTGCTCTCCAGCGCCTCGCTTTTTCATATGCGTGTTGCATCTACGGTAGCTGTTATGTACCAAAAAGCTATGACAGAATGTCTTCTAATTGCACTTCGCCGAGTTTTCCTTCGGGTGAACAGGTTTGTTATTTCAAACAAACTGAAACTTGACACAACGAACAAACGAATGTTACAGTATGAATAATAACAGTGCAATGCAGCCTTTTAAACTTGCGGGGGCAGTGACAAGCGCCTCTCACTGCTCTGCTCCTCCGTTTCTGCTGCTTTCACTTACGTGACGCTGACTCTGAACGAAAACGCATTGTGGAAACGCGTTGGCCTAGTACTTTTTGTCCCTCTCTGCTATTATAGTTTTTCAAGATGGCGGAACGACATGGAAGCCTACGTGGACCTACTCGTCACATGTATATAAAGATAATAAATTCTTCATTTACGAGGATAAGTCAGATAATTGGCAGAGGTATTTGTACACCATTGAGGACATATTTATGAATAAAAATATTGTTTTTAGATAATAAAATACCTAAAAAACTACACATAGTCCCGTTAAGGATGTGTTAATGACATGCTCATCCTTGAAAACCATAAATTACAAAATTATAAATTCCTAGATTATGCAAGGTCGAAGATATAATTCTGGTTACGAGGTTGGTATAGTGTTTAGTCATTGTTGGATGTCCAATGTAAGGTCTTGGTACTGAACCAGTTGTTAACCACTTCTCTACATAAACCCTTCTTCTGCTCCAGAAAATCCTCTTTTCACTTAATAGGAGCACAACTGAGCTGTTTTTATATGTACATCCCTCTCTGTTGACTTCATGGCTTTCCAATCTTCATCCCCCATTTATTAGTGTTTGACGGTTTCTTGCAGTTTTAAACACCAGTGCCATTTGAAAACAAAAAACACTTTACTAATGTGTCATTTGAAACTCTAAAATACATTCCTGAAGTGCAATAATGTATTAAACAAACAGTATTAAAATAATTATATTCATAAATGTTTGAGTTTCCCACTTGTCCATATTTACAGCTTCAATTTGTTTTTGGGAATGCTATAAAACGCAATATCCACAGCAGAATGTTGACATGCACAAACAACACTGTATTTCTGTATATTTGAAAAAGAGCGTGAATAAAGACTAGCTTATTACTGTTTATAGCATTTTGTTTGTTGGATTTGTTTACTGACATCTTTTGGCCCATTTATGTAACCAGACTGGAGCTTTTCTGAAAGTGCTGTTTGGCAGTCTGTGACAAGAGCACTTGTTTGTGTGCTAATACACAACAGAAAATACATTTGGACTTTAGCATTTTAGGAAATATCCTGGGTTTTTTTCGATTAAATTATACTTTTGGCTTAGGTTTCCCTCTGCCTTTTTTAGCGAATGTACCAACCTAGGAGGTTAGAAAACTATCTGTTAACGGATTACAATTTGACGCTACAGTCAGAGCAAAATATATATGTAGACTAAATTTAAATCTCATTTTTCTCAGAATGCAAAACTATGATTATATAATTGTATGCACTTTAGTTTAAAATGATTGTTCTCTAGCGGCTAAAACATAAAAATGCATGCGTCTTGTTTTTGTTGCGCTACTGCTCATCTCTTCACAGATGAATGTGGTTCGAGACACTGGACATCTTATCAGAGCGGATGGACAAGTGAATAATGGTTACTTTGTCTTTACAGATGGTTATTCCTTTGAAGTTTGCCATTCCATTTTTTTCTCATCTACTTTTAGCTTAATACTACCTGCAGCCGGATCTACTTTTACTTTTACTTTTACAAATATGACCTGACGTCCTGACAGCTCTAAAACATAAATCATTATTATGGATTTATCGAAGTGTATCTTGGTAAAGACACAGTTTAGAAGATGGATTTTTTTCACTCTCTCATTAATAACATTTTGTTATTTTATCCCCCCAAAAAAGTTACATAGTGTAGCTTTAAAATAAACAATGTAACACGTTGCTGTTTGATTTATATTTATTGTGTCCTCTTGTGGACTTTCGATTTAAAAATCTTACTGAAATTGTTTTTTGATTTCAAATGTAAATTTAACTTTTGCAAATATTTAAGTGAAAATTTCAAACTGTGGACAGACAAATTGCCGGTCGATGGAAACGTGTTTCATCACTCTTCGAAACAGTGTGAGGATCAGTTCGCTCTGTACAGGTTCATTTTGCATTTGTATTTTATGTATTCTCTCTTTGCTTTTTTGGGCATCTTTTCCATGAAAACGCATTATGGGGTGTGTACATTTCGTGAGGGTGGTCAGGGTGGGGCTCATTGGTTTCACTTAAAGGTGCCATATGAGAGAGTCTGAATGAGTGGGATTGACCTGCTTCCTATAAATAGTATGTTAATGACAGGCTTATGAACAGTAATGACAGGTTATTATGATCATATTACAAAGTTGGGATTGCTTCAGTCTGGCCCTGATTTGAAGTGAGGCTGAACCAGCATCCACCCAGCTGTCTATTTCTGTTTGTGTGTGTGCAGAACTGCGACGAGAGGTTCCAGTACAAATACCAGCTGCGGTCTCATATGAGCATTCACATAGGACACAAGCAGTTTATGTGCCAGTGGTGTGGCAAAGACTTCAACATGAAGCAGTATTTCGATGAGCACATGAAGACACACACAGGTGAGGTGCACAAACACAAACATTTAAAACTTGTGTCTCCCCCAAAACGTGGGCACACTTAAAAATGAATGCCATTGCGTTATATAACAAACCAAATTAAATTTGCAGTACACTTTTTTTTTTATAGCAAAACTAGAAAAATTGTTAGGTTTTCAACAATAAAATTACTTGTAGACTTTCTAAATGTTACACTATGTGGAGCATGTCGATATTGCACTCCAAAAAACTCAATTTGTTCAATTTTAATTAAAAATTAATTATTAAAATGAAGAACTAATGTAACACAATTCTTGAATATTTGGAAGTTACTCTTATTCATTTTACTGTAAAATAAAACTTAATCCATTTGCTATTAAAATAAGTTTGTATAAGTTCATAAAACAAGACTAGAACAATTCCGTTCAAAAATATTAATTTGTTTAGTGTTGTTGAAAAGACCTAATTAAAGAAAATCTAAATTAAAAAGTTTCTTTAAGGTTTATTGAAGATTTTTATTCTTCGAATGCCTTACTGGTTGATCTACATGTGTAATTTTAGAGTTCAACCTTGTAGTGAACACATTTAAACTCTTGTGGTTAAACACTCCCAGATGTTCTCTATAATAACGCCACACACCACATGTTTAACGCATACTACTCTTGTTGCCCGTGTGGCTTTATTGCCAGTGAATGAAACAAGATCTCATTTCTCTCTCCCATTCTTCTGTTTCTCTTCAGGTGAGAAGCCATTCATCTGTGAGATCTGTGGGAAGAGTTTCACCAGTCGGCCCAATATGAAGCGGCACCGGCGCACGCACACTGGGGAAAAGCCGTACCCTTGCGAAATCTGCGGCCAGCGTTTCCGCTTTTCCAACATGCTTAAGGCGCACCGAGAGAAGTGTTTCCGGGTCACCAGTCCGGTGACCCTTCAGCCTGCCAGCATGGGGCTTTCCATTCACCTTACCGGCCACACCCCTTCTTCAAGCCACACCCCTACCCCAACCCAGCCCGCTCAGTCGACGCCCGTGGGCCCCGTAATGGTCAGTCCTGCCACGGGAGGGCCTCTGCCGCAACGAGCGGTCACCGTTCATGGCTTCTCTCATTTGCACATGCAGACCGTGCCCACACAACATCACCCTGCCCACACTCATACTCCTGTCCATCACACAGGACACGCCCCTCAGCCAATCTCAGTGCAGCCTTCTATCCTGCCTCCTCCCCCCGCCCTATTTAAGAGCGAGCCAATAAACCACTGCGCCCACGAAGACGCCTATCTGCGACAGGGCGCCGCTCCGCAACACCACTGAAACACTCTCTTGAACACAAACTCACTAATGTGAAATCAGGTGCTCGCTGGAGAATAGGGCGGACAGACTGACGTCATACATCAGTTTAATTCTCACCGGAATCAGAAAGCTGGAACTCGGTGAAATGCAACATGTATGTGTATGTGTGTGTGATTCAAAACTGAAACTACAAACTTAATTGCCACTAGCACTCGTGACCAAACAGGATTGTTAGACAGCTCTCAAGAACTTCATAAAGCATTACTAGGATTCACTTCACATCACTTCGAACTATTGTCACAATGATCAAGATGCCATTAGGGTTTCAATGGCACAACACGTTTCTTCTCTTTCTCTGCCTCTTTATCGATTCAGCTGCTGTTGCAAAGGTTCTACGGGTTCAACGTCCACAAGTTAAAGGTCTACATTTCACAAATGCCGTGTCTTTAGAAATGCAGGTCTTCCCGACAACGGAAAATATTAATATTCTAGTACACAAGTCGTCACAAAAACATAGTATACAGCACTTAAGCAGTTAACTCAGTGTAGTCTATATGACTGAAACTTTTCTGTTGCCTGATTGTTATTGTCTGTGATTTTATTAAAATATTGGAGTTTTCTTTCTTTTTTTAATACAATAAAAAATATGCTTACTGGGTAATGCCTGTAGCTCTCCGGCGTGTTCAGTCGGAGGTTGAGACTGTTAAGGAAGACCGATGCTGTGACGTGTCATAGGTAGACTGCAACTAATTGTGAAAAAAAAGATCATTAATTAGTTTTACTGTATGTTCCATACAATCTAACTCACTTAACCCATATTTTTATTTGTATAATGTAGATGAACATCCTCTGTGAGACTTTAAAAATGAAATTAGATTTGTTTAAATGAGATGCCTGCTTGTGAGAGTTTATGTAATGGGTTGGAAAATGTGGAAAGGGTTTGTTTCTAATCATGTCATCAGCCGAATGTAGAAGAGGTGTGTGTGTGTGTGTGTGTGTGTGTGTGTGTGTGTGTGTGTGTGTGTGTGTGTGTGTGTGTGTGTGTGTGTGTGTGTGTGTGTGTGTGTGTGTGTGTGTGTGTGTGTGTGTCTCTCTCTTTGTGGCTGATCATATGCCTGTGGTGCTGGTATCAAGAGCTGCTTTTTAGTTGCTCTCTGTCTTTTCCTGGTACATGGTTCTTTATCATGCTCATGAGTTGAGTGTGTGTGTGTGTGTGTGTGTGTGTGTGTGTGTGTGTGTGTGTGTGTGTGTGTGTGTGTGTGTGTGTGTGTGTGTGTGAGTGTGTGAGAGAGAGTGAGTGTTAAAATGGTGACCTTAGGAGCAGCACAGATAAAGTGATGGGAAGTGTTGAGTCAATCAGACTTGATTGATTGTGAATTTTTTTTTGTCCTCTCTCGTTAGACCATCTGTCCTCTGCACTTTACTGACAAGTAAAAGGTTTGTGTAACTGACAAAGAATTGTTTATCATGTGTCTGACACGTGAAAGATGGCTGACTGTTGGAAAATGGGGAGAATCACATGGGGATTTGGTTGATATCCCTTGTTATACATCAAATTATTAGTTTGTCCTATAATAAGTTGTGTTTTGCCTTCATGCCCCGCCCTCTTTACCCGAGACATACTGTCATTGGTTCAGATGGCTGTCAATCATGTTCTTTTTTTAATTGTGTTTTGGGCTACTTGTTGGATTCTCTCCATTCTCCATCAGTTGATGGAATGCACTTTCTAATAAAACCTTACTAGATAAGAAAAATAAGCAGACCATAATAATGTCTATTCTTGTGAGGTGTTTTTAATCAAATCTCTTCTCAGCTAGTCTGTTTCAACCTCTCTACCCTCTCAATTTCAGCATTGTTTTATTCTTAGCCTTGTGTATGGTACAGAAACGTCTGATCTTCATTAAGTTCTGTTTTATATTGTTTTCCTGTTTTTGAGACACCGTGTTTGACCTGCATTAATGTTTGGCCTTTGTTATATTGTGCATTTAACACTTTCTGCTAACTTTAAACTAGTAAAAGATGAATTAGCCACAAGCCACTTTGTCTAAATTTTTACATTGTATAGTTGGTTTTTGAGAGAGAAAGAAAGCAGTATATATGGGAAGTGGTTCATTTTAATGACTAGAATGGGCCTGTTTCATGATATGACCTCAATCTCTTTATACCTTTGACCTTGTTTAGCCTAGTGAAATCTGTGAATAGATAAAGTTATATGCTAGTTGCTTTGGGTTTAGTGTCACATTGATATTTTAAAATCATGTTTTAAAAAACAAGCACTTTTAAATGTTAAACTATTAAACATTTTTCGCAAAAAAAATGGGTTAGTTTTACATAAAACCATAGAACCTATTTTTTTTGTGTGTGTGTGTGTGTGTGCGTGTTGAAAGCAGAAGTAACAGACATCAAATAAGCAGGTGATTAGAGAGTCCTGACTGATTATGTGACCTCATTGAACTGTTGATGAAAAAGAAAACAGAGGACATCTCCATTCAATGGTCTTCACAATGTCATGCATTTGATATCGTTATCTGTGTAGAGTTACGCGTTTGATTGCATTGACAGATGCCCTTATGCCCAGAATAAATCGATAAGTATTCGTTTTATTTTTGTATTCTCTGCCCCACTTAGACTTGGATAAGAGTTCGTTTGGATCTAGAATAGACTGTTTGTTAGGCTGTCATAAATTGGCATCAAGTAGCCTAGCCTATCAAGACTTTCCTGTTTTAGGAATGTTGAAAATGACACACAAGTTCGTTTTCCACTCCACCACAAAATAGCCTTTTTTTTCTTTTCTTTTCTTAGCGTTAGGAAGAACTGTGATGTAGACCTACAGGATATTACACGACTAAACTTTACTGCGTCCTGACTGCTCGCCTATAGATACATTTTACCCACATTAAATCTTTAGCCTACTCATTACAAATTATCAGACTTGGTTCAATCACAAATAATGACAGAATATCTATTTAATGTTCTCTGAAAAAAATTGCTGTTGTAACGTAAATATGATTATGCAAAAAAGCAGTGCTGTCAATCGATTTAAAATTAACTAATTAATCACACGTTTTTCTGTAGCCTAATTAATCACGATTAACCGTACACCTGACATTAAAGTTATATTTTTTATAATTAATAAAATGGCCAGTAAATTAACGCCAGTGCTGAAACAAGGCCTAGGCCTACACCTGATGAATTATTCTAATATAAATAAGTTAATATCGTCAAAAAGCACATTTTCCTTTTCGGAAGATCATGATGGAACTGCTAATAAGCAGTTAGCAGTCCCAAAGCCAAATATGGTCGCAAGTTCTGTCGTTACCAAAAAAGTTCAATGGCACTTGCGACTGGGTAGCGCACTCCAGGATAAGAAACGAGTAACGCGAGTTAGATCTGTCAGAATCAGAAATCGATGTAATGGAAACGCAACGACGTCGTCTGTGAGAGAACTGAACTGAATGATGTTTAGCCTAAACGTAGTTATATAAGGCTATGTAGTAGGGCTGTGCAGAAACTTGTGAACGATGCTCTTTGTGAAGTCACTGTTTAGTGACGTCATAGTATGTTCCGGGAAAACTTGTGTGGTCAGTGTCGGTTACGTCACAGTGTCTTTTAATTGCTGTTTTTGATCTGGCATAGACCGGCAATTATTTATACAAATTAAGCACTGCATGTAACCGTATAAACAGTGCTTTAAGATTTTCATGTATAGGTCAAACAGGTAGATCTTGACTGCATACATTACAAATGACATCGCTGAGGAGGATGTCAGTGGTGTTTGGATACAGTGATGAATGAGAGGCGTGTCCCATCCGACGGGCGTCACTGTGGTTGAATAAAGCACGATCGGACCATACATCTCCAGCACTTTAGAGCAGCCGGGCGGTCAGACGCAGAGGCAGCGATCGGTGATGAACTAAACAGCGAAAGGTAATTTGCTCATTTACTGGGCAATTCCATTACGACCTGTCTGTTTTGTATATATTTATATCCTGTGGTGGACTATTAAACATAGCGTACCTTTTTAAGCATATTTGAAAATATTTTGCAGCTGAAAGATTTGCTGAACTTAAAAGCAATAACCTTGAGCCAAATGCACCAAAAATCAGGTATTTCCGATCTGTTGCATAATCTGTACTGCAATGCATATAAAGTGAAAGCAATGTCATAGACATTTGCTGCGTAACCGCTTTTGATTACAATCCATTAGAATATGACATAATCACGCTGTCATCTAATAACTTGTGTTGAGGCTGTATCGTTGAACAGTAGCTACAATTTGTAAACGGTCACCAGAAACTGTTATCGCTTATTGAAAACATTTTGTAAGTGAGTATTTGGAAAATGTAAAGTTATATTGTCCTGTATTTGTCTATAGGTTGACATTGCAACGGCGCGTTGACGGTGAAAACAGGTGAGTGGCATAAATAATTATACTGAAGACTGTAAGATTAAAAACTGCGGTGAGTCGATTCACTGATACTGGTTTACATGGGGGGAGGGGGGGGGGGGTCATGTCCCATTATGTTAGTATTTAAAATCGGCAATATTTCAACAAAAATAAAATGAATTAGATAAGAATGTCATCGTTTACTAAGCTACATCTTAAAACTATGTCCTCGGACAATAAATCAAGGCTTTGCATTAATTAAAATATTAAATTCAAGAAAAACAAAATGGGATCTTTTAAAGAAACTGGTCGAAGGAAGAGGTTAATATGTAATAAAATATACTGTAAGCTCTGTTAAACCTAGAATTTTCTAACTGCCTTGACAATTCAAAGATAATTGCATTATTAAAAAATCAGGTTGAAACCATAATGTTGTCTCTGTATCTGACAGTGTAGAACCAGTTTGTAAGAGAATGGAAGAAGCAGGAGTCTCTGCTATTGATTTGAGTCCACAGACTATATAAGTCTTAAAACCTTTGGAACATCAATGGCTGGAAACATATTTTAATACATCTAAATTTTGAAGAAAATAAAAATTTCAAAAATAATATTAGGGTTAAAGTTTTATCTAGGCTACTAATTTTCTGCTGATTTTCATCCTGCTTCTTTATCATTTATTTTGTCTGCTTGAAGCTCTGGCATAAATGCATTGCTCTTGTCTTCTGCAGAGGAGGAGCAGAAGACAGAGAAGAAAAAGACATCTGTGCTGTTCTTCCCTCCTGTCCATGATGCGGGACTCTGTCTTCAACTGCTGTGTTTCCCCAGCCCATCCCCCTGGAGGAGTGGAGGAGCACCACCAACATAGAAGCAGAGCTCACACTCCGCCGCCTAATGATAGGCGTTTCCTTATATTCTTTGACTTTGACGAGACCCTGGTGGATGAGTGCACTGACGACTCTATAGTAACTGTGGCGCCAGGTGGAGTCCTGCCCGGCTGGCTGAAGGACACTTACCGTTCTGGCCACTACAATGAGTACATGCAGCGTGTGCTGGCCTACCTCGCCGAACAGGGCATCACCCCAGCAGCTATTCGAGACACAGTGGAGAAGCTCCCTCCTTGCCCAGGCATCCCCACTTTGATGCAATTCCTGCTCTCCCAGCCATCAAGGGACTTTGAAGTGGTTTGCGTGTCTGATGCCAATACTGTCTTCATCGAGACGTGGCTGCAGCACCTAGGATTCCACCCACTGTTTCTGCGTATTTTCACCAACCCGGCTCACTTTGATGATAATGGGCAGCTGCAGCTTCGGCCCTTCCACTCCCATGAGTGCCTGCGGTGCCCAGCAAACATGTGCAAAGCAGTGGTGGTAAGGCAGTATGTGGCCCAGCGCATGCGCGAGAGAGGCGGACGGCGCTATCAGAAGGTTCTGTATGTGGGCGATGGGGCCAATGACTTTTGCCCATCACTCACTCTGTCACCGGGTGATATAGCGTTCCCACGCCGGGACTTCCCAATGCATAAACTGATTCAAGAGATGGAGGAAGCCAAACCTGGAGAGTTCAAGGCAAGTGTGGTGCCCTGGAACAGTGGAGAGGATGTCATCAACACCCTGAGGAAGATAATAGAGAGGCCCTAAATATATAATACACCTAAATAAGGCCATAAACATGTTCACAGATTTATTGTTACATTCCAAACTCTAATATTTATCACCTTAGTTCTGTTGATTGAAACTGCCAAACCGTTAAGGATCTTTTAATATGATCCACATTTAATGACTGTGTACAGTTCAAATGACACTACAATAAACTGTACTTTGAAAATGTCAAGCCATCTAAAAGCTTTACGTACACTTACAGTATATTCAAATTTACCGATATGTGGATGAGTGTATGTGTGTGACTATCTCCTAGACTTTTTTTTTTCTTCTGATTGCATTAACATGAATACTGGCCAGTAGAGTATCTCCCTAGATGCATTTTCTTTTTCATATGTGACCAGTTGCTGTCTAAATATCTTATATTGTTCTTTTTGTAGTTTTAAATATGCAAATCTGAAAGGTGCCATAAGTGATTATGTAAAGAATGCTAAAATTATGATCTTATTAATGAGAAATAACTTAAAATTGTTAGTATTCGCTACTGAAATATTGTATGTACTGTGTGCTATGTATTTTATTAGTAAACTTAAACCCATCCTCTGCTTGGATGTGCTCTGTAGTTGTTTTAAATGGTTGTATGTTTGCTCCTGTTTCTTATGCAAGGTCTGTGAACTTTGGATGTGGGACTATGGATCTGATATAAATTAACCTCACCAGCAAAATAATTTACTCAATTCTGTGTCCGAGTATGTTTTGACCCCTCACCCCAACACCTGTCATTTGTCTTACATGGTTTTAAGGATATCTATGAACACAATGAAATCAAATTGCAGAATCAACTCAATCTATGTTGTCTTTTTAGCACTTTTCACAATACATGTTGTTTTTTATAACCAGAATGACACTAAAAAGTTTAGCAAAATATAGGTTTAACAGCTATAATGAAAATGTAGTTGCAAACAAATCAGATAAAAGCAAGAACATTTATTATCCCAGAATTCAACCAACGTTTACATTCAGACGTGATGGAGATGATCACCCTTGTGGTTTTGTCAACTTCTTTGCACATTAAAATGTAAAATAATAATAATAATTCTACTGTCTTAAACAGACCATGTCCAATTATACATGCTGCTAATCTCCATTAACAACAACAATATTAGTAGTAATAATATTATTATTGTTATTTATAATGTTGATAGTCCAGCAATTAAGTATTTTGTGGTTACATAAATCATGTATATTTATTAACTATATATATATATATATATATATATATATATATATATATATATATATATATATATATATATATATATAATCGATTAACAAAAGTTTCAAAACCCTTACTTATGCGTTATGTTAGGCCTAAGGTTAAAGTAGCCTACAGCTAAAAAGAAATGAACTGACTAGATACATCATAAATTATTGGCCTATTGATCTCGGTGAGGCAATACAAAATAACAAACAAAAATAGCTTCTATTTTTCTCTGAACTAAATTAGCAGTAAATTCTAATAGTTTATTAAACAAATTCCCGACATGCCATTGGAAAATATTGACCAAGAAGTAAAACCGAACAGCAAACATTTTTCTCCACCTGGTGGCCACACAGCGAGATCTTTTTAAAGAGACCGCGCGTATCATAACAATACGTCGTTCCTCATTGGTCAGCTGCGAGCACGTGACTTCACAGCTGATTTCCGTGGATGGCGTGTTTTTGCAGGATCAGATGTTCGTCCTTACCTCGGCGAGGCATGAATGCGCCTCTCATGATCGCAGTGGAATCAGCCGTGGCACACTGACACACAGCTCCCCCTGCCCTGACAGTAAGACTCACTGTCGTTATGGCCCAGGCTGCACAGATAAACGTCCTCGATATCAACACTCCTCTTAGAGTGGAGCACGACAAGAAAAGACGACAATTCAGCATCCGACTGAACGGTCAGTAATGCGTCAGATAACGAGATGGGGGAGGAGGAAAAACCATCGTCCTCTCGCCTGCAAAATGTGCCTTTTGTTCATTATATTTCGCTTCTCAACACGATAAACATGTTATCTAATAGAATCCGTCCTAGTTGTATAGTAGGAATTGCCTTGTTGTTTATGTAAACGTCGTTACATGCTTTGATCAGTAGTTAATTGAATATGACATGAACTAGTTGTTTTGCTCGAGCAATTTTTTTCCAACACACCACCAGCTTGTTCTTTATCTTTCTGGTTTGTAGTAGACTTTTAACAAGCGTTTCATAAGTAGGATTCATCCGATGAATGCTGCAGTTTCAGTTGTTTTGTTTTGCCGAACAGAGCCGCAGTACATCTCGCCTGTCATAGTTTGTGCATTTGATATGCGAGCTTTGTTTTCTTTTTCTCTGGCTGAATCAATAACTAAATTGCTAGCCTACCCGCTAGCCATCCCATCCAGACTTTATTTTTAGGCGACTTCCTGTTCCTTCATCGCCACTGATTTCTATCTGTACAAAACAAACCCAGGTCGTTTCTTTTCTGTCGTTGTGTAGAAGATAGGAGCAGCAGAGGTTTGCAGGAACAGTCGTGCGTTGTTTCTTGCGGGGTTTCACGTGAAAATAAAGGGTTTGTATTCACAGAAATTACGCTTTCATAGAAACATAAACCAAACCCACGACTAGGCGACGATTTCCCCGGAAAGCGACATGCATCCTGTTTAACAGCGCAGTTCATGAATTACATTGTTTACTGTATGGTGACTTCTATATTTGGATCTATTCCGTTGCATATTGAAGGTTCCCATGACAGGGCTGTGCTGCTGTATGAATATGTGGGGAAGAAGACGGTGGATCTGCAGCATACTGAGGTTCCTGAAGCTTACCGAGGACGAGAGATCGCCAAACACCTGGCCAAGGTTGTAGAACATTACTCAAGATCAATGTGAATGAGTTTATGCACAGTGATATTACCTTGTTCACTGGTTGCATTAAATTTTGCTTTGTGCTTGTTTTTGCTAGGCTGCAATGGACTTCGTGGTAGAGGAGGACCTGAAAGCCCATTTAACCTGCTGGTACATTCAGAAGTATGTCAAAGAAAACCCTCACCCCCATTACTTGGAGCGCATCCTCCATTGAGAGCATTGAGGATCTTGATTTATATTTATGTTTGCGAGCGAGAGTGAATGCGATCGAAGGAGGGGAGAGATCTGAAACTACAAAGCCATGTAAACGTTTTCTTTGGAAAGATAAGAGTGTGGACTTTGAGGTGGGCTAGTTTCCCCATTACTCAAGCAGACTTTCAAGCCAATCTAGAGAAGTGAGAGGATTATGACACCAATTATGAACTCAAAATATCAACTGTTTGATATGATCCTAAGAGTGACGTCAGACTCCATATGCCTCTCTGGCCTTACACCTTCAGATTTAGTGGTGCTCACGAGAGAGATACACGCGCACTTGTGTTCCACATGCACAGGACGTGCACAGGAGTTTTAGGGACATCCTAATGTAACTGTCCTGTCAGAAACAGCTATTTTCTTCTGTGCATGTTCTAGGCTGGTTTCTTGTTCTTGCATGTGTGTATCGGTGTATACTATGGGCAGTGAAGAGCTCAGACTCTGGAGACAATCGCCTGCCCATATATTTTGCAGGGCTGAACCTCTCAGGATGCACACTTACTAAACACAATAAAGCACCTCTGCATAGAGGATTCTGTTACAAGTGGTTGGATGTGTGTGTATGAATAACAGTATGAGCGTATGAATCAGTGTATGTTAATTACTCCCATATATCCCAGGGGTCTTATTAAAAGTCAGTTGATGAACTTCCCTGAGCAAGATCGGTTGTTTGCATGGCATATTCTGTGCCGACACAAACATCCGTGACACCATTAATGACAGTGATATTCCTAGCGATGATAATGATGGTCATCTTTTTCACCTAAAACTGGGCTCTGTTACGTCGGTTTATGGTGTAATACAGCTTAAAGATGCCTGACACCCATCTGTTTTAAACACTTATGTACTCTTAATATTACTATTCATGGTTTTGAATAAAACATTTTAGATAAAACTTGGTTTATGAGTGTTTGTGTTCATAAGTATGATGTGTTTTAATTGTGTGTACTTTCGAATAAAGTTTTTTTTATTATTGAAATATTTTGCATTCATTAATCATTCATTTATTGTTATTTGTGCCACTTCTATACTTATTTCTGACCTGGATATACTTCTAGCTATTAGTTGTGGTGAACACTACAAAATTAATCATGTCTAAAAATGTGGGATCTTTTCTTGCTATATAGCAAGTAGTGGGGAAGGGCAATATGACAAAAATCTCATCACAATAACAATATATATCATGATATACTAGTCTTTTTTTTCTCGAAATAAGGTTATTAAATATATCAACATTTAATATACGAGTGAAATTTCACTCTTCTCAATACCACAGCAAAAACTTATTCTAGGCTAACTAATGTACGTAAAAAGTTCTCAAGCAATTATTGAAAAGTTAACAGTCAGTAATAAAATAAGAACAAAGAGATGACAAGCAGTAGGGAAAATAATTACAATAGAAAGAAGATACGGAATAAATAAAGAACGTTATTTTTTTCAGGTAGGTCTACCTAACAGAAGTAAGAAATAATACAGAAATTGAAAGTAATGAAATGCTAAATAAAACACTGCATAACCCTCATTGTATAAATTAAATACACACTGATATTTATAAATCTACAAAAGATATTCAGTCAAGAGCAGTGAGTGATATTCTCTTTCTTTTGTTGTTAGATTAACATTAATGACACAGACAGCAGCAGTATTTTAGGTTTTTGTCACTTAAAGAGCTGATGGATAGACCCAATATATTGATTCACATCTGATTCTCCCAACTGTTTACCTTCACTCAAGACATAAACCAAGTGTGTTTATGTAAATACTTAGATTTCAACATACGTGTATTTGACTGTTTAGCCGTGCACAGAGAACTACCACTCAGTGTGCGAGTGAGTTCTCTTTCGCAGCATATTGCACTTTTAATAACTCTTTTTAACATCAAACATGTCCCGCTCTTTATTACTCATCCATTCATGTTTCTTTATCATTTTAAAGTGTCAATAACTCCTGCCCACTATGTGCATGGATATATTTGCATACAGCGATATAAAAACAATATAGAAAAAGTTGAATCAATTCACACATTATATCATCGCCATGATATAAATCATCATATCACCCAGTCCTAGCAAGCAATAGGAATGCTTAACTACATTTGACTAGCTAGTTGATAGAACCAACTACCCAACTGACTATCAAGACTGACTCGCTAATGCTATTTTTACCCCTTGCTAGTGCTGTTTTATTCCTTCATGTGAACTGAAGGCAAATCGGTATGATGTTCCGTTCGAACCTTAATCAAGTAAAATCAACTATGACATCCTCGCCATATCTTATTCCTTATTAATGCAGAAAATTTGCTCACCCAATGCCAGATGGAGTTGTACAGTAACAGCTCATGTGCATGAAAGTTGTTGTTTGGGGGACTGAACTAGTTGATACAGGAAATCAGCAGCCTAATAAAGTTGACTGGCGCAACGTATTTGATGTAATTTGAAAATACTAAACTTAAATGTATTTAAATACAAATTACATTTGATTTTTTTTCAGATAGTATTTTGTATTTCAAATACGTATTTTAAATACATGTATCGGAAATAGTGCCCATCCCGGTCCAAAACCATATGTTGGAAATTATTTATTTCCTGTGGAGCACAAATGAAGATATTTTGAAGCATGTTGCTCCAAGTCCATACAAAAAAATATAAGCATGTTGAATTTTTTTCAAAAAATAAACAAATTCATACTTTTTTTGAATGACATGAGGGTAGTAGCCTAAGTAAATGATGATAACTTCAATGCATTTGGGTTTCACTAGTACAATTACAGTGGCTCCTTAAATGCTTTTTTCCCTGTAAAAATAAAAATATTTTAATCACTGTTGCACTCCAGCAGTCCACTGGCACCATACCTAAAACTATTGCTTTGGTTTTTTTCAATTTCGTTAATGCACATATTTATAAAATGACCGGTGTTAATGCTTTTATGTTATGCAATCCACCACTACTGGTGGAGACAGAGAGCGCAAACCCTGCACGTGTTACCGAGCACCGTGTAGTTGTTATAACACAACACGGTTCCCCCCTCTCCTCCTATGCACCAGCGCCGTACGAGGACGGGACACACTAAATAAACGAGAACCGACCACATTATGGGTGAGTGCCTTTTCTGCAATACCCTCGCATGCACTTGCATTAAATGACCTAAAGTTTTGGACACAGTACAAAACAGTTAAATCATTTAGTCAGACCACACTCTTTATGCAACGTTTGCATACACTGTGGCGTGGGAATGGTTTGTCCTACTGAAAGCCCCATAGTGTTGTCCTTGCTTTCGATTGGTCACCTCCGCTATTCAAACACATAAATAATATAGCCTCGCGGAAAAAACCATAATCAAAACCAGTTACTTGTTTGTTGTACGAAAGAATGTGTTCCATACATTACAAACAACTGTCTTTAACAAAATAAACCAAATATTAATATCGTAACAGATTCTGTTCAGGTGGTAGGGTCCTCAACTAAATTCAGATTCACGGGATTTGTAGTCTCTTTCATGTGCTCGAAAGCTTAAAATTATTATTAGAGCTGAAGCCGCGAACTACATTACCTAAAGTGCACCGCGACAAGTTTTGCGTCAAGTCTAGTCCGTTGCTTTTTCAAGATGGCGTCGCTGGGAAGGAGGCGCGGTGTCCCAGTCAACAGGGAGAGGTCAGTTAGACTAAAACCTGTCATTATTTCATGATACTTGACGTGAAATGTTTAGGCTTTATGCACATTTTAAGGTCGTTTCCTATCTTCAAAACAGTAGGCCTTTTGGCGTTTTGTGAAGCCACAAATACAAAAGAAACATAGTCTGAATGGAGCTCATGTGTTGTTTTTATTAGCTTACTGACTCTGGGGTCCCTCAACTGATTAGCAGATCAGAGAGCACCAAAAATATAATTATATGGCAGTTACATCTGAAATCTTAATATTGATCCCTCGTGTTTTTTGCAGTATGTGTTACCCATTTTGACAAGAGAGGGACAAGTTAAAATAGCGCTTCACACCCGTGACAGCGGGTTTCAAGGAGATATGTAATGTTAGAGCTAGCAAGCATTGATAGTTGTTATACTAAGTTTCGTCTAAATGTCTTGAAAACAGTTAGAAATTGTATGTTTGTTCCAAAAAAATGGCCGTTTAATGCACAGCCTGTTAAACTGACAGTATGCGTTATATTTAAGGCGGACCGCTCTCGCCTGATTTGATCAAGTTAGATATCAGCCCGTATTTTCTGATATAA
Source organism: Siphateles boraxobius (assembly GCF_051911475.1). NCBI lineage: Eukaryota > Metazoa > Chordata > Actinopteri > Cypriniformes > Leuciscidae > Siphateles > Siphateles boraxobius. Next base: position 13,094,706 of record NW_027509193.1, read on the forward strand.
TAACTAGTTTGAAATAACAATATTTTATCAATATACCTGACCAAAGTGTCTTTCATTGTACATTTGAAAATATACCGTCAGCTTTTCCGCTTCTATATTAAAACATCGCGAAGAAGTTTCACACTGTGAACCCAGGCCGCAGATGCTCTGGCTGATGTAGACAACGCGAGACAGGTCGTGTCGAAGCAAGACCACAACATACAGTCAATTTTAGAGGAGGATTTTTATAGCAACTTTACCATTTTTAAACCAATTTAAAAAAACGAGGTAAAAAAAAAAGTCAGCACAGGAAATGCCGTCCCATCTTAAGCAATGTTGACTGGTCTTAAAGTATCTGTCTTGTCAAATCAGTTTTACTTTTTGCCATACACAGTAAATCTCAGAAGTTGCATTCACATGGAACCAAATAATCAGATCAGACTGATGGCTCAATAGGGCTGAAAAGCCTTAATTTAAACGCCTCATTCGATCTGAAATTTCGATTATATTGGAAGGGGTGGTGTAGACCTGAATAATCAGATCAGTTTAATTCAAACTTTTTCCTCAATCACAATTTAAAAAATATCTTGCGCACATGAACAGTGGTGTGCATTTATTTATGTTTTACAAGCTGATCAGTGGAGGAGACTAAATATTTGCTAAAAAAGCTCTTCTGACAAGTCAGATATGTTATCAAGACAAAAATGGCAATTATGTTACTGCAGCGGTATTATTGTACTGTTTTGAATCGCATTGCTAAGTTTAGGGTTTATATAAACAGAACTTTCAGACTTTGAAATCTAAATTAATTAATTTGGGCCTGGTTTGACAGACAGGGCTCAGATTAAGCCAGGATTAGGTCTTAGATCATTCAGGACATTTAAGTAGCTTTTATAAATGTGCCTTAGAAAAAAAACATTACTGGTGTGCATCTTGAGACAAAACAATGGCAATGACATATTTTAAGATCTGTCAGTGTAAGTTGCAAAACAGCTCAAACATGCGTTTTAGTCTAGGACTAGCTTAAGCCTTGTCTGTGAAACCAGGGGTTAGATTGGAGAACTCACTTTTTCCTCTTCCTCTTTTCTCTTTCTCAAGGGGAGTGATGGCGGCGACGGAGTGTTACATCGTCCACGAGATTTACAACGGCGAAAATGCACAGGAGCAGTTTGAATACGAGCTGGAGCAGGCTCTGGAGGCGCAGTACCGCTACATCGTGATCGAACCCACGCGCATCGGGGACGAGACAGCCCGCTGGGTGGCCGTGGGAAACTGTCTGCACAAATCCGCCGTTCTGGCCGGCGCAGCATGCCTCCTGACGCCGCTCGCCCTTCCCGCCGACTACTCCCGTTACGTGGCGCTGCCGGCTGGCGCTCTGAGCCTGGCCTGTGCCGCACTCTACGGCATCTCTTGGCAGTTCGACCCCTGCTGCAAGTACCAGGTAGAGTACGACAGTCAGAAGCTCTCGCGGCTGCCCCTGCACACGCTCACCTCCTCTACGCCGGTGGTTCTGGTTCGACGGGACGACGTGCACAGAAAGAGACTGCACAACACGATAGCGTTGGCGGCCCTGGCGTACTGTGCCAAGAGGATCTATGAACTGTACGCTGTATGAGCGCTATGCCACATCCACACACACGCATACAGATACTGACATACGCATACACACACAAACACGCGGCAAGGAGGTGAGAAGCACTACTAAACACCGACACTGGCAGATACACACACGCACACACCAAACAATAACATACGGACGGACCGACAGTGAGAGTGATCGGGAAAAAAAGGATACGCGGCGCTTTCTCTGTCACAATTTTTCATCGTTTTGATTTCAACTGGTCAAGGATTGGACAGATTGATGGATGGATGAGAGGAGCGGTTGGGGGGAGCTTATAGTTCTGAATGAATCTTCCTCTTTTCTCTGTACTTTAAAAGTGATATCACCAGTGCACTTGAGCCCCCTTTCCCACTTCTTCCCTGCGCCTGTCCAGCCCCTTCCTCGTCCCGCGGCCCTCCCCCAACGGTCACCTGCCACCCACATGGAGCCTCCGCACCCGGGCAGCGACCTGTCGGACTGAACGTGTGGTGGACAGACAGACGTGTTTTAAGAATGACCTTTGAATCCTCTCTTTTCTCCCTCTGTGTAGTTTTACTGTACCCTGCCTTTGGTGCGTCACCTTTTCATTAAACAGTAGGAGATTTAACCTCACTGGTATCTCTGACGACCTTTATTTTGACCCTCAAGGGCTTGGATTCTTTCTTATTGCACATCTGAGTTGTAGCCTTCATGCAGATCTCACAGTCAGATTTATTTTTCAAGCCACGGTTTGTAATGGATCAGTATAAATCCGGATCTTCTGATCAAGTTATGAAAAATAAATATAAAAGAAAAGTAAATGTAAAAAAAAAAAGAGAGATGGTTCACCCCAAAATTGAAGTTTTGTCATTTACTCATGTTGTTTTAGATCTATATGCTGTTACTTAATTTTTCATTTTTGGTTATAACTATTCCTTGAATTTGCAGGCAAACCAGAGCAATTGAATGAAATTTACTTCAATATAACAAGCAGTTATTCACAGCTTATTTGCAGAGAAATTGTGACAAATATAGTTTTGTATTAATGGCACCGTGTTAAATGATGTTTATGCTGTTTTTACCAATGCATCTGCCCTGTGGAGCTTAAATGAGTCATCTGATGTTTTATTTTCATATTGTAGTGTATATATCTAAAACAGAAAATTCAAAGAGAAAAGGGTAAGGTTTAATTGCCTCCGTCTTTATTTTATGTGGGTTTAAGTGTCATTTCTCATTTTCAAGTTGAAAATAATGATATGAAAAAAGGGTTTCTCCAACAGTTCTCTTGTCTGCAGTTGGTCAACACTTCACCTTTAGGAGTAAGTGCTTATCATTCTTACAGCCACATTAGAAAAGCATAACTCATAGCATCTTGTGCTTTTGACATTTCAGATAGATGTCCAGTGTCTGAATCTTAAATATGGCATTTTTTGGACTTTTGACACATTGTTCAGGTTTACCGGGAATTGCACAAAGATATATACTGATGAGCCAAAACATGATCAGTCAGGGAAGGAAATATCTAATATGTTGATCATCTCCTAACAAGGCCACATATTATGCTCTGGGTAGATTAGATTGTAAGCGAACAATCAGTTCTTGTAATCAATGTGTTGGGGGCAGGAATACAGGTCTGAGTGACTTTGGCAAGGTTACTGGGTCAGAGTTTCTTTGAAACCACAAGGTTTGTGTGTTGCTCCCGGTCAGCAGAGGTGAGAATTTACCAACCGTGGTCAGAGGAGGCACAAACCGGCAACAGGACGTTGGGCACCCAAGGCTAATCGATGCACAAGGGCAATGAAGGCTATCCAGTCTGGTCTGCGCCAACAAAACGTCTACATTGGCACAAGTCACAAAATTGTAATGATCGCTTGGAGTAGTGGAAGAAGGTCACCTGGTCTGATGAATCCCATTTTCTTTTACATTACTTGGGCGGCTATGTATGCATGCACTGTTTACCAGGGGAAGTGAAGGCAGCAGGAAGTAAATTAAAGTAAATGATGACAATAAGACAGTTGAGGGAGTGATTCTTTAAGCAATGTTCTGCTGGGAAACCCTGGGTCCAGCAATTCATGTGGACGTAAATTTAACACGTGCCACCTACCTAGGCAGTCGTGGCCTAATGGTTAGAGAGTGAGACTGGTAACCCGAAGGGTTGCAGGTTTTTATTCTCCATACTGGCAGGAAATGAATGAGATTCCTTGAGCTCCCGGGCAAAAATAGATACCCACTGCTCCGGGTGGGACGTGCTGAACCAACAAGTTCAATACCTGGCAGCTTCACCTTGTAACCTACAGGAATTTAAGGATCTTCTGTGCCAAAAACCACTGGACACCTTCAGGGGTCTTGTAGAGTCTGAGCCTAGGAGGGTTCAACAGCATATTAGACAGGTGCTCATAATGTTTTGGCTCAGTGTATATATATATATATATATAAATCTATATCACAAAGCTATTATACTATAGCTCATGATGGTAATGTTCTCAGGTCAGAAAGTGAGTCCATATGTTGTTTTAAAAAATCTATTTAAAAATAATCTTATTCAGAAAAAGTGAACATTAAACCAAAACTGTCACATATCTCATTTAATTAGTGCAGAATTTTAAGGGGACTGGAATGAGGCTATTCTTTTTTAAAAAAAAGATAAACTGTCAGTGCAGAGGCGTTGTACAGGTTCTTAATGGTTTACTAGGTTTCAAAGGAAACGGGGTCTAAAACTGAAAATGCTTAACTCATCTTAAGGCATCTGAAAGGTAAACGTGTGGAAAAAGAATTTGAAAAAATACCATATATTTCATGCACGTGGACATTTTTTTAAATCGCAGAGCTTGGAGCTGTATGTGAATCTGTGGAAACGAAAGAATGAATATGGCAGTAAAATTTCTTCTGTTTAGACTGACTGTTTGAACACCATTTAAATAGCATTGCCTTGACAGATCTGTCTGGCGAGTTTACTCCATCAACCATATTTGGAGACAAAAATCACCTGGGCTGGCAATGCAAAATCCACTTTTATTTTTTGAAATTCAACAGTAAAGCATAGCAAGGTAAAAATGTAGAGTTTTAATTTGGAGCAACGTCATGGTCTCTTGAGGAAAACAAATCCCTTTATATGTCAATTAATGCACAATTTAGAATTAGTTTTTCCTCCAAAGCACAACTGCTTGATCATGCACATTCCCCTCCACCTCCCAGGAACTTATTGAGACCGGCATATGTGTGGTGCATCACTATAAAATGAAAATGAGTCATTAGCATCGGTCATAACCAGATTATCATGATGCGGTCCTTGCAGACTTTAGTGATGCTCCACATCTATTTCTATTGGTTTTTTCTTGTTGTTGTTGTTGTTGCTATAGAGACCTCTTTGTGATAAGAGGCAGTTGAAAACTTCATCAAAACAAAAATCATATTCAGATTTCAACTTCATGTTAGCAAAAGGGGTACCAGAACATTATGATGATAATTAACTGAATATTATGATTTATAACTGTGGGCAACTAAAGGTGACCTGCAACAGGGTGCCTGGAGTGGAAAATTGAGTTCATAATAAATTGGGGTTAATAAATGGTCACTATATTAACAAACCATTTAATCCAGGACGATATAAATAGAATACATCTTAGAATAGAAAAGAATCTAGTTCTTGTATGATAAATGTTTGCTCTGCTTATCTAAAGACTGGTCATCTGGCTGTTCATTTTTAATTCATTTTTAAATATTTATTAATCACATTCCATGAGTATTCACCTTTAGACATACAAATGAAAGTTTTTAGTGATGAAATCCTAAGAGGAAAGATGCAAAGATTTTTTCTAATACTGTTTTGTCTTATTCTTCTTTCACTCTCTGTTCTTTTACGGCCCGTGAAGCCATCAGTCTGAAGTAGAGAGCAGGCCAGAGTGTGCGCAGATAGACGGCTGCAGTCGGCAGCGGCCCAGCCAACACCACGTCTTTCTGTTTGTGACAGACAGCCTTCAGAATGGCTCGTGCCACATCCACTGGATCCCACCCCTTAGCTGTGGTTTTGTCCATTACTTCAGACCCAAAAGAACAAAACGAAAAGAAACGCTTCTTAATAGAGTGAGAATAAGAGTTTGGTTGACAAGAGCAGCATTATCTCACCTCCATATTGAGAGCCGTCCCCCGTGACTGCATTGATGGACAGGTTTGTTCTGATGTAACCCGGGCTGATGACAGACACCTGCAGGCCGAACCTGTCGACCTCTGCCCTCAAACAGTCGAAGTAGGCTTGCGTCGCATGCTTAGATGCAGCATCTGATTAAAAGCATTACAGAGATGCAAACTGATCAGTTGTAATACTCAAGGTTAAAGACCTTTTTAAGACAGAGTTCAGAAAATGTAAGGAATAAATTGAAGGGGAAAACAATACGTCAATATGTTTACTAAATGTAAATGTCTAGGGAGAAACACAATGAGTAGTATTAACACTTCAAAGTTTGAAATTACAACTTCCAACAGATATCCATTACTTTTTCATAAAAAAAGCTTGAATCGCTCTGCTCCCAACCACCAGAATATGGACACATCTTTTATTGCACCTTCTGATTACAGTGCAAAAAAGCGATGTTCTTCCTCAGTATTTTTTTGTTTTCCAGTGCAAATGTCTAAAGATTCTTACATCAAGATGCATTTACTGGAGATAAATAAATGCATTTACTTGTTTTCTGTGAAATTGGTCAAAATGAAGTATGTTTATTATTAAAACAAGAACACGAGCATCTGCCAATGGGCTCAGAAATTTTTTTGATAACTCATTGACAGATATGTAATTCTTCTTTTAACCCCTTAACCACAATAATGGCATACCCATAATGAAATGGCTGCAGCTTTTGAACATTTGGTTCTACAGGCCTAATATTCATTTCAAGGCCTTAATTTGTTTATGGGCAAATTAAGACACGCAGAAACCCAATCATGAAGAAAAATATTTAAATCCCCTCATCAATGAAGAGGTTTTATTGCAGCGTTGCAGTGATGCACCTTGGTTTCAACAGAGTCGGAATGAACCCCGAGCATCCTAATCTCAGACCTTTATCCCGTGACAGTTTACCAGCCCTAATTAAAATGAAGTTGCTCCTGTTGTAACAGCTGTGGTCTGTATGCTAATGAAGTTGAGATGGTCTGAGACGGTTCTGAGGGTCCCTCACCTGCTCCCATTTTGCAATCGATGACCATTTGCTTACGATGTGTAATCAGAAAGAATAAAACAGTTGACTTTGTTCAGCTCTATGATAATTAAGCCATTTTGGGGAATGAGCTTGTTCTAACACCTATCTTGGAGTGGAATCTGTGTCGAGGCAGACATTGTCATTTCTTACATATGAATACCTTTTTTTTGAGTACGTATGTATACTCACATGCAGATCTGTATGGTATTGAAATCTTTCCCTGCACACTGCTGATGACAACAATATGTCCACTGCGTCTGTCCACCATTGAAGGCAGAATGGCTGGACAGGACAAAAAAAATAACATATTTATATTATACATAATTTCATTTCATTTTTGATAATAATGTGATATTAGGATATAATGTGATGTATAATGTGATATATATACTGAATTATATATAATTTATCTTCATGTATAATATAATAATATTTATAATATATTTCAGATTTAATATCATTAAATATATATATACAAACATACTACCTTTCAAAAGTAGTGGTCAGTATTTTTTTTAATGAAATGTGACTGTAAAGAAATTTATTTCATAATGTTACAGAAGATTTCTATTTAAAATAAATGCTGATCTTTTGGACTTTCAATTCATCGAATAATCTTGAAAAAGTTTTTATTAAAATGTCAGTGTTTTCAACATTGATAATAATAAGAAATGTTTTTTGAGAATTAAATCAACATATTAGACTCTGATTTCTGAAAATACAGCTTTGCCATCACAGGAATAAATTACCTTTTAAGATACATTATTTTTGATCAATTAAACGCAGTCTCGACGAAAATAAGAGACTTCTTTGATTGTTTTTTATAAACATCTTTCCCACCCCAAAATTTAAACTATATAATAATTTCACTGATCTCTTTCTTTGACTCCTATTCACTCACCTTGTGTAAGAGCAACAGGACCGAAGTAGTTGGTCTCCATGACATCTCGCTGAACTGAGACGTGGGTGTCCATGATGTTGCCACGGTAACTAATGCCTGCATTGTTGATGAGGATATCAACGTGTCCATGGCACTTCAAAATTTCCTTGGCGGCGCTGGAAACCAGGGATGTGCTGGAGAGGTCAAAGGTGACAGTGCAGGGAGTGTAAGTCTGTAAATAAACATTGTTAAGAGATTGGATATGTTCACACCTACATTTTTGTCTAGTGTAAATAAACAACACCTTATTTCCCCCCTGAATTCACTGTATAAGCACAATCACATTTTTAAACAGCCTTAAAAGATAACCGAACAGTCAAAAAGGAGAATAAGAGATTTGCTTGAAGGTTATCACCTGTATTTTTCCATTATTATTTTTATTTCTCAGCTCCTCAACGACCTCTTGTAGTCTCTTCTGGTCCCGTCCGCAAAGGATCAGTCGGGCCCCCGCCGCGTGAAAGACCCGTGCACACTCTGAGGGTGAAAAGACAGATTAAGATATTAAACAAGCAATGAAGTAATATCTACAGTCAAATGGCATTTTTAAGACATTATGATAAGCATTATAAGAGAGTTTATGTTCATATAACCTTTGCCCAGGCCTGAGCTGGCTCCAGTGATCACCACCACTTTATCCTGTAGATTCTGCTTGTGTCTCAGTCTCTGGATCACTTTCAGCAAAATCAGCAGCCCGACAGTCCCAGCGGCCAGTGGCCCAACACCTAAACCTAACACACGCTCCATGTGTCTGTGTACACATATGCATATATTCATTTACATTTATAAAAAAACTCAACTCAACTCAGCATCTTTATCTAGAAGTAACATGACAGCATTCTGTGATACTTACCTTGGCTGGGTAAATGTGGATATCCTTTACATGCTATTTAAAAAAAAATATTTTATCATCTCTACACTGGTTACCTATTAAGTTACGTATCAATTACAAAGTATTCCTACTGACCTATAAAGCCCTAAATGGTTTAGCTCCTGTGTATTTAACAGACCTTCTATCGCCATACAATCCATCGCGCTCTTTAAGATCACTAAATTCGAGGCTTCTGGTCATTCCTAGGATATCTAAGTCCACTAAAGGAGGGAGGGCGTTCTCGCATTTAGCTCCTAAACTCTGGAATAGCCTTCCTGATATTGTTCGAGACTCAGACTCGCTGTCCCAGTTTAAAACTAGATTAAAGACGCAATTCTTTAACCAAGCATTCACTTAATGCTTAACCTTTAATACTACTGCTGAATCAGTTCGAATGCATTAACATTATGAACATCAGCTATGCTAATTATTTCCCATCTGCCTTTCTGCTGTTATCTCGGGACACTAGTCCCGAGGTAAATAGCGTTCGTCAGCTCCAGTTTGTATCCAGCCTCTCAAGGAGACTTCAGATGACCCAACGCCTGTGAAGAGACGACTCAAAGCCGGCGATATGTTATGCCATAAATTAATACATGATTAACTAACTGTATTTTTCTATGTACATATCCGAAATGCACTTTCTGTAAAGCTGCTTTGAGACAATGTGTATTGTGAAAAGCGCTATACAAATAAATTTGAATTGAATTGAATTGAATTTACAGAACTGAACTGACAAAACTAAATTGTAAACAATATTTGAAAGAAAAACAGAATTGTTTTATTGTAGGCTATTTTATAAGTCATAAAATAAGTTTAAAAGTTTTGATCACACATTAAGACACTACATGGAATAATGCAGACTACATGCAGAACCTTTTAAAATTAACCAGTGAAGCCCTCAAAAGATTAAAGTTGACATAAAACGGAGGATCAAATACTCTTTTCTTCCTTATTGTGTCGTATATTTGAATAAAATGGTATCTGGAACGAAAATGTAGGGCGGGTCTTGATTTCGTCCTCTGGAATGGATTGGATTCGAGGGGGAGGGAAGGTTCATGATTTTGATTAAAGATTACAAGGGCATGAAAATAACGGTGTGTTATATGTTTATTCAGAGCATTTGACTGCATCTTGTTTTGTAAACGAGGTACAGTGTAATGGACTTTCTGAAAGATGAAGCAGCCAATTGTTTTGGATCTTACAGCAGCAACATCACAAACCGTAAGTTAACAATTTCTTTGTCAATGCTTTGTCTGTAAAGGACTGTTTTAAATGGATATTGTTTTCAAAACACGTGCAATGCCTGCGTTCTTTACAGTGGCCGTTTACTGACAATCCTTAAAGGAGCCGCTGCTTAAAAATGGATCATTTCAGACAAAGTTTTAGTCATTCTAAAAAGGTCATGACATGGATCTTTTATTATTTTAATATGCTTGAGGTTCATGTATAATGTTAAAGTTTTTTGTAAATGTAGAAAAAAAAATATTATTTTCTAGGGAGCCCCCGCACATGACATGCAGAAAAAAATAGTAGGCTAAATCGCGTCCACAATTTACTAATTCGTTTCCTCAATTTATAAATTGTGCAGACGGTTTACTAATTTGTTCCCTCGATTTGCTAAATCATTCTTACGATTTATAAATTCGAGGGAACATATTAGTAAATTGTGCGCTCGGTTTAACCTACTTTTACCTGCATGTCATTTGCGGAATCATTCTTCCTCATATGCAAAAAACTTTAACATTATACATGAACCTCAAGCATATTAATTAAAGATCCTTGTCATGACTCATGACCCCTTTATAATGACTAAAACTAAAATAAAATTAAAGCTAAACTGAAATATAAATTAACTAAAAAAAATGACAAAAGCACATAACACAATTAACGTTACTTAAACTTTCAAATTAAATTAAAAATTAATAGCTAATTTAAAATATTAATAATTACTTTATACTAAAATAACTTTTATCTCATGGTCATCAGCGGTAAAGTGTTGAGTAATTTTAGTGTCTGAAAACCCCATAGTCTTTTTCGATAATACAGAACCACGTTTTCAATGATGTGATTTGTAGTAGAAGTAACATTAGTCCACAGCAACTGTCTAAGTCACGTTTCAGTTCGCTATCATGCAACCGAATTCCTTTTCACAAAACATACATATTCATTTCTAACGTCTCAGTATCTCATAATAATCATTCTCTTAAAATGCTGTTCTATCAACATACAATGTTAGGGTAAATATATAAAAATAAACCTGCAGGGATAATGATATTACCTACCGAAAGTTGAGACCCTTATAATGGAATCGAGATTCCGGAAGTCAATAACATCACGTGATTTTGGCTGTGCCTGAAAGGGGCGGGGCCACAACGCCCTCTACCGAATCTAGCAACAAGGTACAGACACCAGGATTATGGTTATAGTTTACTTAAAATTTCTATATATATATATATATATTTCAGTTTCAAAAAGTTGCTAAGGCAACATTTCTAATGTTCAACAAAATTACTAAAACTTTAAAAAATAAAATGGAAAATCTTAAAAACTATAATAGAATCTCAAATAACACTGACACACATGGGTATGTTGTAGCTCTATTTATACACATTGGGTTTAAAACCCCATTTTAACAACACAGAACTCTTTAAAACAGAGGAGAGGAGCTCCTAAATGCCCACATGTGGCATGTTAAACAACAACAACAACAAAAAACACTGTGTCAGTGAGTTATCAATAAATAATCCAAATGACAATTTACAATATGTTACAAAAGCAGTAAATACTGGGGTCTGTTATTGTCTATTTACATCTGTGCAAACACTCATATGAACCCACACGCACACGCACGCGCACGCACGCACGCACGCACGCACGCACACACACACACACACACACAAGAAAGTCTCACATAAGAAAACTCAGTTTCAGAATCTACCACTTATTGGCTTCATATTCATTCGACAGGAAATATAAATCCTAGTGTTTGGGGGAAAATAGCACAATAAATGTTCAATCTCACTTTTGATGTAACTGCATTTGTGTGATCAGTGATTTTGTTTAGTGTGTGTCTGTGTGTGTGTGTTAGATATTCAGTCCTTGTAACAATATCACAAAAAGAAGCCCTTGTCCTTTTAGTAGTGTGGCATTCACCAACTAAAAACATTCAAATGATGAAAAGAAACCAGAATCTGAGGTCTCATAGACGGAGGGTGTGTGCAGATGCACTCCTATGGCTTTAGAGGGTTTTGCACAAATATGTTGTGTACAATAGAAAGAAACAAAAACAGTCTGTGGCTTCACTTACAGATGCATGCACATGTACGCACACAAAAGTGAAACAAAGACATTAGAGACAGATATATATTTCTTCAGATATGGCAGGTCTTCTTTTCTCTGTACATGAGGTTGCACTGTAAACTGGAGCTTTTTTTAAGTGTCCTGGGTGTGGCTTATGAGACAATAGCCACAGAATAATCAACACGCACACTCACAAACTCACACTCCCTCACTCTCTCTCTCTCTCACTCACACACACACACACTAGAGCCCAAAGTCTGTTGTGGACCCTGCCAGTCTATTGCACTTCCTACAGTTGAACCACTCTCTGGTTAACATTCTTCTGTCCAAAATGAAAGGGGCGTGGCAGTGAAAGGCTCCGCCCAGTGCATCAGTCCCCTGGAGGGGGTGGGAGGGTCGGTTCTGTGACAGAGAGCTCCTGCGCGAGGTCATTGAAGCGGGCGATGTAGTCGACGCTACTCTCGCTCATCATACAGGCTAGCTGGGTATCCACCTGTAGCAAGAAAACAGCCTATCAGCACGTCCAAATGCTTTTTGGGGCCACAGCAAGGGCTGCACAATTGATCAAAATAAAACCGTAATCGCAATATGGCTTAATGTGACTGTCGAACTGCAGAGGCAGCAATTTAATTAATAATTACAGATAACAATTAATATAGAATTCTTTTAAAGAGGAGTATGGATGCCACATTTAAAAGTTTTATAATAGATTAATAATAGATTTTCAATTTTGGGCTTACAACGAACGATTATGGAAACAAGATAATCGAGGTAAAATGATTATTGTGCCGCTGCCTTCCTTTCAGTGCGCAGTCGGACCTTCCTAAAAGTCCAAACTTAACATCCAAATCAACAAAATAAGTGAGCGTTACAAAATGCAGGTGTATTTGATATTAAAGCGCATTATTAAAAGCGCATTAAGTTCCCCAGACACTGTTCCCCAGGAGGCTTTCTGTGCGCTCTGAGATGGAGATGAACGCGGCTAAGCAAATGGGCTTCGGCTACGTGACTAAATACATATACACAAAAAGGTCAAAATGTAAAGTATTCACGTAAACACAGTGGATTATGTAAGGAATAATTAACTCCGTGCCATTGAATTATTAGAAAAATAATGCACACCCAAGTGTTATTTTTCTAATAATTCAACGGCCCAGAGTAAATTTTTTCACTTATACTACGGTTACCACACCCCAAAACATTGTTCAGATGATGCATTTAATATTTGTCAGGTTTTTGTCCTTGAAACTCTTTTGCTCTTGTGTGTAGGACTAATTTCTTACGCATCTCATCCCAAGCCTCCATTGCTAATTCCAAAACCTCATTTTAGAGCTGGTAACGGAGACTTGAGCCACTGATAGCAGACTAATGCAGTTATTAATGCCGTTTAGAGAGAGAAAGATAGAGAGAGAGAGAGAGATTTAGTATACGTGAATTACCCGAGTTTGTGCGTCTCTCAACAGTGTTCGGCACCAGCGTCCGTCTACTAATAGCAAAACTCCGTTTATCTATAACTCGCTAGTGAGATACATCATGTATCTTTTTAAGTTGCAAAAATATTTATTGATAAAATTGTCAGAGCAGCGATGACAACTCGTTTCTGTGCGATTACTTTACGTGTGCGTTTGAGTGGTAGAGAAAATATTGAGTCGTATATATTTTCCATAATAACTAATAAATGCATAATACATAATAAATGCAATTTTATGGCTAAAAACTTGGAATTTTTGTTTTTGTTTGTATCCTTTTGTTTACTATGTTTATTTGCTTGGTCAGTGTCGTCGAGGGTTTTGGTTCTTTTGCTGTTTTAGGCTGTTTGAAATAACCTTAAGACCTTTGAAATACCTGAAATCATTTGGCGCAGTGATATGGAACTGTAATGTGGTCAAGACCTGCCTAGAATTACTTTATCCGTACGTTTCCCTGAAAATAATTGCCTTAGAACATTCGTCAACCAATCAGAATCAAGCATTCAACAGCCCCATAGTATAAGTCAAGTAAACGTACACAGTTCAGAAAGAAAACGCGTTTAACAGTATATTGGATACATGCATTAGCTCTTAAAGTGACAGCAGCCTTATAAACCTGCTGCAGTCCGTCATTAATGATAATTAAACAACAAATGACAACGGAAAATCACTTCCTAATCTTGACTGCATAACTTTAGTAGCTTTAAAGTAATAATCTAGATTTAATGTGTACAGTAAGACTGTGCAGTGTTATTTTACATTTGATAATTCAGTTTTTTGTTGTAGGCTATTATTTCTGAATACCACTGTTAGTAAATCTTCTTAAAAAAACACTAATTCATTTGTATTTTCATTCTGTTGTATTAATTGCTCTGTTTGTTTGTAGTTAGATTCTTTGTTCTAATTGTATTGCTCACTGTTTACTTGTCTTATGTAATTTTTTTGAGGACCTTTTTCTTACATTAGTTACCCAATTAGTAACTTAACCCAACCAAGTATGTTTTTGCTGAGGTATTGATAATTGTGAAATTTCACTGATATATAAAATTACTCATATCGTGAAAAAAGACTTATATATCAGAGCATGTGAGCGGAGAGCGGAGCGGTAATACTTCCTCCTGAGCGGAGAGTGCCTTTCTGAAGATTCTCCTCCGCTCGCTCCGTCCGCTCAGCGCCGCGCGCTCTACTCAGAATGCCCTATTGTGATTTGGTAGTTCGAGAATCGGTGAATTAGCTAAAGCAATAGTGGGTTGGTTATGGAGTTCAAATATTGTTTTAAGGAAGTTGCGAGCCTTATGCATAACATGCATCTTGTTTGTGTGTGTGTGCGTGCGTGCGAGCGGGCGTTTTAATTTGCCTGTTTTGCAACTGCAGTTATGTTCACGGAAATAAAATAACGAAAATCTAATATACCTTTTCATTTATTGCATTTAATAAGCAAGTTTGCCAAAGGGCTAGACATGTTTTTTAATTAAGTTAATTTAATGCATTTAAATGAATCAAAAGAACAGACTTTTATTCTGAATCACCCCGAAATAACTTCTATTTACAATCCTAGCTACTGTAAATGATACATTTATTCCAGATATTCATTACAAAGTACAAACAGAAAGCAAGTAGCCTACAGAGACATTTTATGTCTGAGCGGGATTTGTTTTACCGGTGAGCGTGAGCGATTCATCAGTGGAGCGTTCGCTTGGGACGCGAGCGACTGAGTGGAGCGCACGCGCATAGAGCGGAATATTGAGCTGAGCGTCACACCGCTCCGCTTCACTCACATGCTCTGGCTCATATCACCCACCAATAATCCTGTTAATCGTGATTTCAATATTGACAAAAAAATAAACGTGATTATTTAAGCCATAATCCAGCAGAAACTAATTTCAACCCCCCTCAATTGTTTATATCCAATTTAATTTAAAAAAATATATAATAATAATAATAGGAACACTTGGCGATAATGTGTAATATCAAATAACATTAAGCTACCAGACAGCAGTTAGGGACTTTCTGTGTTTCCTCTCACCTCAGCTGCATCCGGCAGGCCGCGGGACTGAAAACAATCGTGGGAGTTGCTGTCCAGTAAACTGGGTCCAAGTAAGGCTGTGCTACTCGAAGGGGGCAGGGCTGTCCTTCTTGTCTTATCTGGAGATGCCAGACTTGCTGCAAATCAGGAAAACAAGGATGCGCTTGTCAATATTGCTGAGACTGATGAAGGTTAGCTGTAAGAACACCGATAGGTGACTCTGAACATTTTGGCTACAGTATGATAGCAGCCTCTGGTAATCACAGAATCAATACTAAATAGACACCTTAAGCAACATATAAAATTAAATTAAACTAGGGTTGCCACAGATTAATTCAATGTCAATAATAAATTATTAATACATTTTTATAATCAGTTCTCGAGACGGTACAGCAAAAGATTTCTGTAACATTGCTCATTCGCATTTTTCAAGTGGCATCAAATATTAAGCTCATGTTATGTTAAGGTTTGGTAAGATTTTTGAGAGTCTCTTATGTCACTAAGGCTACATTTCGTGAGCTTAGAATTATACAGTTCTATCTCCGTTTAGGGTAGTTCTGAGAAATTGAGCATCAATGTTTTTACATCCCTGCTGTTTTGTGAGATGGAACCTTTTTATTTTATTAATAACTACCAACAAAATATTTTTTTTACAAAAATAACACCACACAGGCATTAATAAACACCCAATGGATAAGATCATGTCAAAAACTCAATTTCGACCAAAAGTGGAGATAGAACCGTATAATTCTAAGCTCACGATTTATTTGATAAAAATACAGCAAGAACATTAATATTGACAAATATTATTACAATTTAAAATAACAGTTTTTCTATTTTAAACATGACCCTTCTGAAATCATTCTAATATGCTGATTTGCTGCTCAAGAAACATTTCTTATTATTTATTAATGATGAAAACAGTTACTGCTACTGATCAATTTGTGTTGGTGCTGAATAAAAAGTTTCTTTTTAAAGAATTGAATACTGAGAGTAAACCTTTGAACTATAGTGTATATACATGATAATGTGTATGTCTACATTATCTATTTGTTAGCTACTGTGTTACAGGGCTAAATTAGTGATGGGCACGAATATTCGATCTGTAATTATTATTTGAAAAATAAAATTCTATTAGAATTTTACTACATTGCTTTGCTTGCCGTCAAGGCAGTGAGTCCATGATAAATCCCAAGCACTAACTCACTGGGTACTAACTGGGTGGCGCTGTGGAGCGTGTTAACAAGTTGATTGTATTTGATTAAATAATATTGTCGTCTGACTTGCGAAGTTTGGAATTACTTAGATGAAAATGATATTACAAAATGGAATTACTTTTAATCAAATTAATGAATGATACTGAATTATCATAATATCATCACCACCACAAGAGAAATCAAATGAAATCCAAACAGCAGTCGAATGATGAAAGACAGCTGTCCATCACTGCAGGTAAGAGCAGCTGTACTGCGAGTGAGCCGAGATGATACCTTGATAGCAAAATGATTTTGAGACATACGCTTCCTTTAAGTTTCGTCGAGGGAGACGGGTTTATGAAACAGAAAACCCCAAATGCTGTTAGAAACTTCGCTTAGCAAACCGTTATCTTTGTGTCTCTGCGACGTCTGTCAGCGCAGCACGTTTTCTCACTTGAGCTTGTGGATATTATTGTTTTTCTCAACATGAAACAATATAAACACAATAACCATATGCTGACTCGAGTACATACGTTCTGTACGATAACCTGGCAGTCTGCTTTATTAGCGGGGGGTTTTTTCGTTCGCGCTGCTTGAGCTTATACTTTTGTTCTTTATATTTTTTTGTTTACACATATTGTTTAATGTTTTCAACTAAAAGAAAACCTTAAGATATATAGTAAGCTTGTTGTGTATATTGATTAATCGTAAGCTTGTTCAGAAATGGTGACAAAAACTTAAAAAAATTACGTCTTTCTCGTTAAATGTCATTTAAATAAACGAATATTCAATTTTTATGAGCCCGAATATTCGAATACAACATTTTGACAAATGCCCATCCCTTGTCTAAATATTGTCTAAAATAAACAGCCATTGAGATACCAACAGGGAATTGAGATGAATCGTGTTTGATACTTACAGAGGAGGCAGCCGAGACTTGAATCAGTAGAGTCATTGGGGTACCACTGAGGGTCGTGTGTGGGGGACGGCATCCAGCTGTCACATGAAGAGGGAAGGAGCTTAGATCTATCACTCCCATTCAGTTTAGGAGGTGAGAGCAATGATCCATCACCTTGAAAAGAGACAAAGAGACCAAAAGTGAGTGAGTACCCACTGAGATAGACATTCCTCTAATATCCACCTTCAATCCCACAGGTCGTACCATAGTGCGAGTTGATGGCGAGCTCAATAATAGAGTCGCTGATTTGAGTTTGCGGCTCTCCAGATGGAAGAGACTCCTCTGGGGGGCCCGGTAGAGAGATATCCAGTAAGGAAGCAACACTGGGAGGGGCCAAGAGGGAGTCCCCACCACCTGGAGAAGGTGGAGAGACACCATTTTGCAGGGATTCCTGCAGACAAAGAGAACAAACAGATCAAGATATGATCAACTGTGCATCCAAAAGTGAAAGAGGATCTAGGTAGAGGATTATTTCTTACCTCAGAAGGATCCTGATCAAGTAGATCAGGCTCTAGCTCAGGTGCAGCAGGTGCCGAGTCCATGGCCTCCTCAGTCTCCACAATGGCCTTTTCAATACTAGGGGCCTCCACTTCCCGACAGGGACTGCCAGGGATAATGCCTGCAGATTTTGCAGCCAGATCAATTGCACCTGAAACAAATTCAAGAGAAATTTAAGAGTGTGTAGTTGTGGGATTCAAATGATCATTTAGTTTCATATTTGATTCTTACTGGACAGCTGACTAGCGGGCACAGGACTAGCTGTAGTGGACAAAGCTTTTGAGGAAATTTGGCGGTTGGATGGGGCGAGACGAGTTTGTATTGGACGAAAAGAACCAGTGCCTGACAAAAAGACAAAATGTTGGAATTAAGATCAGACAGACAGATACAGTAATCCTGAACGTATTTGGACACTTCAGCTGCGCTCAACGCTTTAATGTTAACGCATTAGTGTGATTAATCACCTGTAGCAGATGAATTGGAGAGAATGGAGAAGGAGCACACATGAGGCGAAGTGTCTCCGGTGGTTCGTGGCAGCAGTGTTCTCTGTAAAAAAGCATGTACAAACTATTAGAATATCTAAATAAACAGAAACAACAGAAGAAGCTCCAACGTGAAGAGTATAAAGAAAGCAAAAGCCCCACTTCCTATTAGGGCTGGGCGATATAGGCAAAAAAAATTATTACGATAATTTTTTTTATATGAGTCGATATCGATAATTATCGCGATAAATGTCAAATCTTTATTTCTTTCAAGTTTAAAGGGAGATTTTTGCTCCTAAGTGAAAGTTGTAGAAACCATAGTGTTGTGTTTTTAAACCACTCTTTACTGTCAAAGCATATCATGACAAACACTTGCCAAACAGTCGAACATTTCACAAATCTAAGGTAGAACATTCAAACATTTGTCATTTTTCCTTAACAAAATAAATATCTGAATAGAAAAATATATTTCTTAGTTTCTGCATGTGCTAATGGAGGATATTGTTTCAAGTCTTGAAACAGGTTTGTGTTGCCTGACTTTGATGGCACGTATCTTCAGCAGTTTGCAGTGCAGGCTTCAATATTAATATTACATGTTTTGTCTCGAAATGCATATTTGACAGTGAATTGACAGTAAATCTGCACCCTAACTCAAGCTAATACTACTATGTTAAATTTATGTTCATTAACAAAAACAGTAACATCTGTTAAAAAAAAGTAATGACCGCATTTTTATTTGGCAAAATGTAATATTCTGACTGTTTGAGTTTTATTAAAATGAACCATCCAGTATCATGCATTTATATCATGATAACCACAGATAAAACCAGGCATAGCCTAAAGCACAACTATCATGGCAAAATGTAACTTTATGGTTTCTATGGTATTTGTATGAAAAAATGTAGCCTAAATACATTATTAAATACTGTAATTATATTCCATTAGTCATTTAATACATTGTCTACATAAATAATATAATACAATTCAATATGTATATCCCACATTTCATGGTGCAGTTAGTAAATCCGTGGTAAATGGATTCAGTATCAATTCAGATTCTGACTGTATCGTTGCGCACAGTGTTTCTCCTGTTTGTCTTAGTCAGCGCCGTTTCATCTGCCTTTAAACTGGTTTAAACTGGACATTTGTGTTCTTCGCTGAATTGAAGCGCTTCACAATGACCGATTAGAGTAAACGCGTCTGCTCTAGTGAGCTTGCGCTGCGCTGCGGTTTGGACTTTGAACCGAGCGGATAAATGGTCCGTGTGGCGCGCGGTTCAAACGAGTTTCGTTCCCCTTTTTGCGCATAAACATTATCGAACATTTATCGACCTCTTGATATCGTTTTATCGAGAAAAAATATATCGCGATAATTATCGTTACCGTTTTATCGCCCGGCCCTACTTCCAATTAGTTTTTCTTTCCATTAGCACTCACCTGAACCACAAGAGGTTTCCTTAGTGGACGGCCCCTCCCTATTTTCCGCTGCTTTGAAAATATATCTGACTGAAGACAAAAAGCATAATTAGAGGAAAAAGGCTATTAATGGAAACAGATACAGAGAAAAAGAAGAAATTAATACATTTCCACCGAGATAATAAATAATCTAAATCATCCTTGAAATATATATTGTATGTACACTACGGTTCAAAAGTTTGGGGTCAGCATAATTTTTTTCAAATAAATAAATAATTTATTATCAATAATTTTATTCAGCAATGGAGCCTTAAATTAATAAAAAGTGACAATTTTATATGGTTAAAAATGTTTTATTTCAAAATGCTGTTCTGCTGAATCTATTCAAGAATCCTGAAAGAAATGCATCACAGTTTCCACAAATTTATAACAAATATTTTGAAATGTTTCTTGAGCACCGAATCATCATATTAGAATGATTTCTTAAGGATCATGTGACACTGAAGACTGGAGAAATAATGCTGAAAATTCAGATTTGACAATAAAATTAACAAATTTGAAATAAATTAGACATAAAAATATATTTAAATAGAAAACAGTTACTTCAAATTGTAAGAATATTTTACTATATTACTTGTGTACATGATCTGGCCGACTGACAACTTTAAAATACATTTCAATATTAAATTTTAAATGTAACATTAGCTGGTCCTACATGTCCTTCTGCTTTCTAGAAACACTGGCACTACTCACACTTATGGAGTCCAGCTGCTGGCGAAAGGCTAGCTCCGCCTCCTTATTAGGAGAGAACATCCGTAACTGGCGGGAGCTGTTAGGAGGCAGGGTTGTTGGGACAGCAAACCCTTCGCTGTCACCTCCGGAGGCCAGCAGAGAACGCGGCAGGTTCCTCCCACCTGCCGAGAACACATCTATTTAAATTCCAGCTGGTCAATCTGATGCAGAGCAGGAGCACTGCAATACCCTTTTGTCACAATATTGAGTCAATATGATTTTTTTTTATTTTGATTCAAGAAGAGAAGGTATGAAACTTGAAATTTTTTCAGCTGTTACCTGTTGCTGGTCTATTGATTTGGGAACAATATACTTTGCTCAGTTTTGGGAGAATGTTCATTATACTCGCTTTAAAGGCTAAGTTCGGCGTTTTACAAGTAAAGCCCTGTTTTAAGATCGTTTCTGATTAAATCGAACGGTTGAGATTAAAATTTGGACACATGCTGCTGTCCCGAGAATTTTAGGTTTTTGTGTTAGCACCCCCCCACCTATACAATGGTTCCATAGGGGCACTGGAACAATCATTCATATAAACGCATTAAACTTTGGTTTACAAAGACGTGAAACTCGCCGAGTGGTCTGGGGTGTTCACTGATATGCTCACGCAAAAATCGCTGATTTCATCAGAAACGATCTTAAAACAGGGCTTTACTTGTAAAACGCTGAACTTACCCTTTAAAAGTAAAATGTTTCAATATTTAAATATTTCTTCTATACCAGTTTAATGTGCAACTAAGTAAACCATTTACAATCAAATAAATCACCTGCTCAACCAGAGCTGGCGCGAAACTATCTGCCAAACAAAGGCAAATGGGGGCATATTTTGCGAAAATCCATTATTTCTACAATTCCAAATTTCAGAAATGACACAGTTTAACTTAATAGACACAATTTTGTCTGTGTACCTGGGATGACTGCATTATTCAGAATCATTTTTGAGCGTGCCGCATGTTGCTGTCGCCCCCAGCTAGGACTGCGGGTCGTTCCAGCTGGAGTTCTGCCTGGAGGTGTCACAGATGATTCCTCTTGACCTGATTTAAATGGTGAAGTGCCCACTGAACACACCTCTGGAGTCTAGGACAGAGAAAATAAAAATATATTATTATAATGAAATTAAAACACTTTTTGTAAATTAATCTAAACATATCTCAGTTTTTAAAAAACAAGTAAAAGTTAATACATGTAAATCCAATACAAATACACATAAACGGAATCACAGAAGAACAATTTCTAAGGAAGAATTAGTGCAAACTGTCTTATATTTATTTATATGCACAGTATTCATTGATAATTTCTAACAAACGCTTGTTTTGTGGCTTTTATGGTGGGTTTGTGTAAGTGTAGAGGTCAAGGTCAAGTCTAAGGTTTAAGAGAGAAAAAAACAGACTCACTGGTTTGGGGTTGACCTCTGATGACACTAGTCTCAGGAGACACCGAAGCACACTTTGAGTGCTGGGTAGGGCTGAGGGCTGGGGCTTAGGTTGCCATTCATACTCCAGCTGTAGTTTCCCAGGCTTGCCCAGCATGAGGTAGAGTTCTGCCAGTGTCACATTCTCAGAGCCCTGTGAGCTCCAACCATCGCCTCGGATTTGTTGAGGGGATCGTTCAGTCCCGCCCACTTCCTCACCACGCCCTTGAGGTTCTGATTGTGGCGGTGCTTTTTCTGATGCAAATCCACCTGCCGTTCCAGGCTCCTCAATCCGGCCCTCTATAAGGGTGGGTTCTCCCTGAGTGACAGTCTCTTTGTCCCGCACACTATCATCAGTCTGACTCACTGCCTCTTGCTCCACAGTCCCCACTGCATTTCCCTCCTGTCCAATGGGAAGAGATGGATTGATGGTTGGACTGACTGGAGAGGTAGTGTTCAGGGTGGGATTTACACTGGTCTCCAAACCTGGAGCGGAAGTGCCACTATCAGAGCCTTCAACAGGATGTCCGTCGCT
Source organism: Siphateles boraxobius (assembly GCF_051911475.1). Classification (NCBI taxonomy): domain Eukaryota; kingdom Metazoa; phylum Chordata; class Actinopteri; order Cypriniformes; family Leuciscidae; genus Siphateles; species Siphateles boraxobius. Next base: position 13,117,343 of record NW_027509193.1, read on the forward strand.
TCTTTTCGGGTCTCCTCCCACCGGGCCTGACTTGCCTGATTTTCCTCTAGCAGGCTGAATTCCCAGAATGTGAGCTGCAGGTAAGTCCCTAATACCTGTCCGTCCACGCCCACTCTCCTGCCAGTGTACCGTGCAGGAAGCCTTGGAGTGCACAACCCGAGCCACACCTGGCAGAGTAGTAACTGTGCTGTTCTCTGCAGGAAATAGGAACAGGTCCTCCGACTCACTAGACTGGGCCAAGCTGTCTAGAGCTTCTCGTTCCGCTAGGCTCTTGCGCTATGCGTGACAAGTTAAGGAGAATTACTGTTACAAAGCACATAAGCATGAGTACTGGCTTTAGCATGCAGATCTCTGAAAAATTTCCCAAACAAAGCTAACAAATCTATCAAAAATGTATCCCATAAAATAGAGGAGGGAGGAAAAAGGAAGGAAATGAAGCTCTTGACGGCATGCTGAGATCTGAAATCTGAATGCAAGGATACAATTCGTTGATCCTGGACAGCCCACTTTTGCTTCAGGAATTCAATGAGAGTGGAGACCTTCCGGTGCAACTCGACGACCATCCTATAAACACATCACAGGCATGAGTGAATATTACAAAATTTGTTGTAACTTTAATGTCGCAATGAAATTGAAGTATCGACAGATATTTTCTTCCGTATGGTGGCGTACATGGAAGTGTAACACATTATCGGGAAAATAAAGTGGTTCTTGGTTTTATGTATTGGTTGATGATTGGATTTGCTGAATGGAAGCAAATGAAAGCAAGCTTGCAGGGGCGGGTATCAGTGGACAAAATGATTGGAGAAATCTAGCTGTTCACCAGTCTGTTCACCAACAGAACGAATTATGATATTTTTATTAAAAATTGTGTGGTCCAAAAAATTAAACATGCATGGATGAATTGCTCACAATAAGATCAATATATTTTCTAAATGAAATCAAAATACATATTCATGACTCCAGAAATGATTATGAATTCATTTAACATGAACATTGATATAACATGTTATGACATTTCGAATGCTAATACTAATTAAGAAAAAAAAATAATAAAAAAAATAAAACAAAATAAAACTATGCTATATAAAAAAATAATAATAATGACAGCATGGAAACTATGCTAAATATAAAAAAAAGAAAATACAATTTTACAAAATCTATTATAAATTATTCCTGAATACTTCAATCTAATCAATTCCCAGATTACAGGAGTAAAAAAAATGTCATATTGTCGTTTTGCAATAAGCAATGAAATAAAAGACAAGTGAAGGTCAGATCTAAAACAGGTGGATCAGTGAAGTATGCGAGAGAGGCTTTAGGTGTGTAAGAGAATCAATACACATGAATATCGCAATATTATGTTTGGCGATACTTTATCGATTCTCAAAAAGACTGTATCGATATTTATTTATTTGTTTACATCTAAGATTCATGTCAGTGGCTTTGTGTTCGGTTTAAACCCGACCGATGGAAGTGTTATCTCAGAAATGGTGCATGGTTAGCGTTAGCATAAGCAAACCAAGCTCACAACAAGATAATAGAATTATACTGGCTCCCGTTGCGGTGTTCAGAGCTTAAGTGTGGACTCATTTTGGCTTCCACTATAAAGAAATCTACAAGTGATGATTGCACAATAAGCCATGCTAAAATCCAATACAGAGGAAACGCTTTGAATCTGAAGCTCACTTATCCGCGCTTCTGAGAGTGGCGTTTCGATAAAATATACAAATATGTACTTTACGCTTTCCTCTCAATAACAAAATAAACACAACAAAAATGACAGCAGTGAGAAATAATCAGCAAGATAGCATCTGATCATAGTGATGTTTGCACCAGCTCTGCTATTCAAGCACTCCAGTTAAGACACACTTATTTATATAGCACTTTAAAATAGATAAAAATGCTTTAAAACAAGAAGTTTACAGTATTAAATATTTTTAAAAAAAAAACAGTGTCATGCAATCATTGAGTGGACTAGGCATTTTCTATTATTAAATACTTCAGAAATAAAAAAATTCTATGCTGTGAACCTTTAAAGCAGGATTCAAGAATGCAATATAATATATAATATACATGTACGTTTTTGTGCATATGGTGGTGTATTCTATATGACAAGTTTTTCTAAAATTAGATCCTCTTCCTAAAAAACAAAACTCGACTTTCGTACAGTATCGTAATATATTGTATAGTGATACGGATCGTATTGCCAGATTCTTGCTGATACACAGCCCTATTTGTGTACTGGTGAAGCTCACCTGAGCCGAGGATTATGGGCTAGACTCTGAACCCGAGACCAGGAGTGGTTGCTTCGTGGCTGAAGTTCGACGGCCACCTTCAAAGGTAAACGCACAGGCTTCTGATCCTCCTCATCACTCACACCTGAAACAGAATGAAAGGAAGAAAAACTATGATGAAGCCTACTACAGCTTCTCCATCATTTTGATGGTGGCCTAAATCTGCATCACCGCCCATTTCCAATCAGTCCCACAGCCTGAAACCATGGAAACCATGAATAATCACTCCTCCTACACCCTGGAGAGCAGCCTTGGCACACTCGTCCGTCGCCCCGGTCCACCTAAATACCCATGGTGCTCCATTTTTTCAGCTTTCTTTTGTTACCCTCTATTCAATCTGTTTAACTAACTAAATCAATCTTTTAAGAGTGTTTTTGCTTTCTCTCTCACACACACACCATCTGGATCGCAGAGCTTCTTCAGCGCACGGCACATGGGAGCTTTAATCCTCAGGTTTCTACCTTTGGAACGCACTGTGGTGGCCCTGAAACACATACACACAAAATTATAGATGAACTCCAATATCATCACAACCTATAAAGATGTACAGTAGATGTTCCAATTAGACATCATCACAACTGTGTATTATTGAAATTTCTTCTTCTCACACACACTTACCCCTGTTGGATAAGCTCATTAAGTTTGGCTACATTTTTGTCATCCATCACTAGAGGGAACAGGAAGACACCCGGGGAATGTTACATTCAATATTTCCCCATATGCAACCATTTAAAATGTCCCCCCTTGATCCAGAAAAGCAATTGACTGATATACTTACAGCCTCCGACCTTTTTCCTGAGTTCAGCATAACAGATGAGGCCATAGAGCTCCTGAGAAGACTTTTTCAGGACACGTGAATACACTGAGAAAGATGGACAAAAGAAAGCATTAGGATAGGAGAAAGAAGAACATGAAATTATTGAGCAAGTCGAATAATAAATACTGTGAAATATTATTACAATTTAAAATAACTTTTCTATTTGAATATATTTTAAAATGTATTTTATTCCTGTGATGTCAAAGCTGAATTTTCTATCATTCTAATATAATGCTCTGATTAGAGGATGGATACCCGACCCGAGCCCGACGGGACAGAGTTCGGACAGATATTTAGAAATTATGTTCGGGTTCGGGTCGGGCTCGGTCACATCAGCGCGATATGGCATTGAACATTTTAAATTTAAAACAGCTTATTATGTTGGTAGCCAATGTGCCTGATGCTTTCACGTGATGCAAACGTTCGTTTTTGTGATTAAAATACATGTAAAATATTACCATAACATCTGTCTTCCTGTGTGCGGAAATTTGTTTATGTAGCCGTGACAACGAAACACGTGCATGCGCGCCTGCGTTAAGTGCGCTTGTTTCTCCGTCGGCGCTGATGCACTCATCCTGCTGACATTTCCGAATGTCTTCCTACAGTTGCTTAAAAGCAGGCTTTTCACACAAACAAATGCACATGTGTCATTAGTATGAGAAAAAAAATGGGATTTTAACTGTAGGTCTCGGGTCGGGCTCGGACATAAATATCTTTATGCCTGTCGGGCTCGGGTCGGGTTCGGTTACTGCTCTGTCGGACGCGGGCCAGGCTCGGACAAAAAAATTCGGCCCGATCCGCACTCTAGCTCTGATGCTCAAGACATTTCTAATTATTATCAATATTGAAAACAGTTATGGAAAACATAATATAATTGTTTTCAGGATTTGTTGATGAATAGAAAATCCAAAAGAACAGCATTTATTTAAAATAGAAATCTTTTTGTAACATTCTAAATGTCTTTACTGTGACTTTTGATAAATTTAATGAATCCTTTCTAATTATATAAGTATTTGTTTTTTAAAAAAACCAAAAATCAACCGTACTGACCCCAAACTTTTAAGTGGTACTGCATGCTTTTATTATCACTATATTATTAGCAATCAACCGATAAAGACAATGTACCACAAATATAGAAGTAGAGTTCAATGCCGTTTATAATACATTTATATATGATAAAAATTGTCACTTCAAATCACAATAAGGATGCAATATAAAATGATTAACATGCAAGCAAATGTGGATAGTGTGGGCACACTCATTATTTGATAATGCCTTGACTGACAAAAACCAAGCGGTGTGGCAGCCGAGAAGATTAAACTTCAAAGATGAACGTGACGGAGTGAATTTAAATTGGATGCTAGGTACATCTTTGTTGTGTCCAGTTGACTGATGGACAAACAATTTATGTGTGACCCGAGGGGAAACAACACCTAATGCGAGTCATGTGTTATTGAAATGGCGGTGCACTATCCTGGAGTTCATGCAAAGAAAATAAAGGCTCAGTTGGCATAGTAGTAAACAGATAATATGAAAAAATGTCTAAGCTACTGCTGAGTTTTGAAAAAAGGCAGACTATTTAAATTTGTACTTGATTGTACCTGACATTTTTTACCTAAGCAAACATTACCTTGACATTTAAGCAGTAAAGTTTAGCCTAACTAATACTGTCACAGTTATCTTGTAGGAATCACAACTACATAGCAACAGACATTTATTAAGCTTGTTGGTCTGGGGAAAAAAAAATTGTACAATTTTTGAATTAGCAGAAGACTACAGGCTGTTTTTGGTTTCAAAACTAATTTTACATTAACTAAAAACAGGACATTTGTTGCTTGATGCAATGATTTAAATGTCGATATTCAACACAAAAAATCTGTATCAGATTTAAATCTCACATAAAAAGTTCTACATGTATGTACTACTACACTATTTTTGGGGTCTGTAAAAGCTGTTAATGTTTATGAAAGAAGTCTCTTATGCTCACCAAGGCTGTATTTATTTTATTATGGTAAAAACAGTAATATTATGAAATATTACAATTGCAAATAACTATTTTCTATTTTAATATGTTTTAATATGCATTAGTTTCTAATAATAATAATATGGGGACTCTTTGATGAATAGAAAGTTCAAAGGATTCGCATTAATCTGAATTAGAAATCTTTTGTAACATTATAACTATCTTTATTGCTACTTTGATCAATTTTATGCATTCTAGCTCAATATAAGTATTAATAATAAAATAAAATAAACTTATGGTAGTGTATTTATTTAGGAACTAATATGGACAATTATCTGGTGAGAAGCTCCTATCAAAAAAAGGACTCTACTGTGGTCTGTAAATGACATACAAAGTATAAACTGTGCATCTGTCAATCTCACCGTTGGTGAAATCGATGTGTTTAGAGATCTTGTGCCAGGTTCTGTAGTAGAAATGGCGCACCTGCTCCTTGTTCTTCACCATACTTGCCGGTTTACCCTTCTTCTTATATTTAAGAGCAATATTGTTCTGAATAGCTTCAAAATCCTTCCCATGCTATGAAAGAACAGGAGAGACAATGACAAACAGTTATCCATAGCTGTAGATAAAATAAAATACAAAATATATGAATCTTCCATTTACATGACAAATTAGAATGTAGGAATAAATAAATCAATATAAGATATCACAGACCACAACTGTACTTTTAGAGATGACATGTACATATTTGAAAACTACTGTATTAGGAAAGTTAAATAGCAGTCTGTCCCTTGCAAGTCAAGGATGGACGGAAACTTTAATAATTTTGTCCCATATGATTAACTAATAGTTTTTTTTTCACCAAATCACCATTAAAAAAAACCTACAGTTTACTAAACGTCCAGAGGGCTGCCAAAAAATTTCAGCAAGTTTCATTTTCATTAAAACTTACAAATTACCTCATAAAGTCCTTCAAAGAAACTGTTCTTGTCCTCAGTGCTCCAAGACTCCCACTGTCTGCGCACTCGTTTTTGACTTCCCCCTTCCTCCTTCTCTGCAGGGCCCTGGCCCTTTGGGGCCGATCTGGATGCTCCAGCTGCCCCAGAGCCGGCTGAACTCGCAGAAGCTGTCAAACACATGGAGGGACCTGCTTCTGCACCTGAGGGGAAAAGAAAGAAGGTTAGTATGTCAGTTCTAACACATGCTGTAATTCTTGCAGAGAAAAGCATTGCAACAAGTATATATATATATATATAACCCAACACTAAACAAAACTGTCACTTATACACAAAATATATCAAATAAAGAGTGATAAAATGAACACGCTTAATTTGGATGGCTGTCCAACCAATTACAATTTATTCATAATATTTTGGGCTGTTAATTTTTTTTTGGCTTAACATAACAGATATTCAAAACCAAGGAAAAAATGTGACTCTTTAAAAAAAAAAAGAAGCAAATAATCACCTCAAACAAAAAAAAATTTAAATTTCATAAAATTAAAATTTGTGCATGTCAGGAAGTATGTGTGGAGTCCCGACTCCCTCTGAGGGTGTCCAGACCTCCCCACTTACACACACTCAAGAGCATGCAACAAGTGCACCCCAGAATACATTACAGCACGCTATGCTATTGTCTACATTTAAAATAAACATTGATTCCCTTATAACCCCTCTGTACATTCAGATCACAAACAGATCATTCAAGCACGTGACTTGTGATCGTGATTCACTGTAGAGGCAGAGTGGTCACTCATCTCCTAAACAGATGCACAGACTGGCTGTTGCATCAGAATGAAACTCCTGAAAGTGATTTGTCACCTGCTGAATGACAGCTGAATGACAGGGAAATAAATAACCATTGAGTCTGCTCACTTAAAATAGTGCACTGATGCAAATAACGTCATTTAATATGGTAACAAGCAACCAAAACATCCGTGCTAAGATTAAAGAGGCTTCAGTGTGAGCAGTTTAAGTCACTTTCACTCCAGAAAGCGTGAGAGCTTCCCCGCGTTACGTCAAATCAAAAGCAGCAGAGACGCTCACAGATCACTGTACAAATGCCTTAAAACACGACCAAAAGTGAGATAAAAGTACAGAGAACGGGTGCACTGACAGGTAAGCATCGCACACACACATCGAGAGATGGCCACTCACCTTTCGCTTTCGCACCGCCGTGACCGTTCAGCGCCGGGGACGCGGAATCTTTCCGTATCCGCTTGCTCGGAGGTCGCACGCTGGAGCGAAGAAAATGATGCTGGTCCTGGTTGTTCGGGGCAGCCAGGACTGGGGAAAGGGCTGTCGGGTTTAGCTGGACTCCGGGTGGGCTTGGTGTTTGGGTGGAAAGAGTCGGAGCCAAACCGGGGCTGGCCGCGGTTGATGGATTAAGTGTTTCCTCTCCGACTCTCTTTGTACTCGTTTCCTCGCTCGCCTGATCTGCGCTCTCTCCATCCTCGCCTCCTTCGGGCTTTCGGTCCGGTTTGCTCGGCCCCTCCACTCCCGAACCGCCCCCTTGGCCCACTGTCATCCTGCGCAAACACAAACCAAGCATATTCGTAAACATTTTCCGCAACTCAAAACAACGATCAACTTGGAAAGACGACATTCTGCTCAACTCAACATGGCCGCCGCTGTTTGTTTCAAATCCCCTCTCACCGTCCCGACAAATCGCATCGAAAAATATTTACTCGCTTATTCACAAATGTGACCAAAAACATATATTCTGCTTTCATTACAGCCTCCTTTTGTGTAGTTTGGCGTGACTCGAGTTGCAAGCTGCCCTTTATTTATCTTGAAATTCAAGCGCGAGCGCCTACACTTTAGCGCCCAGCAGAAACGACAGACGACAACGCAAATCTTTCGCGCATTCGACCTCTATCTAAAGTGCTTGTTTCTCAAGCACTCTTACCCATTCTCGAGCTCTTCGGAAGCAGACGGCGTCTTCTTTCTCTTCACCATGAGTTCGGAGATTTTCGAGGCCAAAACTTGACGAATTTGAACATATTCAAAGCGCAAACGAGGTCAGGCAAAGTCGTCCTCTCCTGGCTGCTGCTCCTACTGGGGTTCAACTCCGCGCAGCGCAACTGGGAGCTCTCGTAGCCACAGCAACTCTGACTCACAGACTCACTAGTTTTATCACAACAACAAACACCTGTCATTTAGCATATGTTTATGATAAAACACCGCACAATGACGCCAACTTTGAATCTGACTGTTCGCCAGATCTGCTTTTGAGGCATTTCGGTCAATACAAACCAATGCACGCGCACTGCTACTATTCTCTCTCTGGACTTTGCTTACACTATACGTCATCATAACTAACAGAGCAGAAGCATTTTTAACATGTTACATTTAAATGTTGCTCAGTGACACCCACAGTCTCTATACATCCCAAGATAAAATGGCTACAGTGTTAGTTGATTTCATCATCTCAACAACAAGCAGGACAGACTTGATATAGCACATATAGATCACGTTCTTGAGAGGGGGTGTGGTATTGTGATTTGCATACACAGCAATAAATGAAACAATCGCAGATATAGCTTAACAGTGACTACTTCTAGAATCTTTCATTTTTACAGCTTTTTAAAATAAAAAGTTTCACTAGTCACTTGACAATGTTTTGCTTGATTAGGGTGTCTTTGGCTCATAAGAGCTTAAAATCTTTTGACATAACAGACTGTCAAAAATAACAAATGCCAAAACACGTTTTCCTCGATAAATGTAGCAAACATGCATGTTTAGATGTTAGAGTTCCGTTGCTTCCTATTATATTTTAAACATTATTGCAGCCAAGACTGAGACCTCTATATTGTGGGTGCAAAACAACTTTTAGCTTGATTAATCCCATGAATCACATTGTCATAATGTCTTTATGAAATAAGATACAGTTAGGCAATACCGATCCAAGATGCTCAACCACTGCTACCAACAGCTGCAGCTGTCAATGTCCCTGTGTCCAGTCCAGTTAGAAGGGAACAGTTAGATTAAAAAATGTTTTATTTACCCCTCTTTGAGCAATCAAGTTATATTTTCAAGTTATAACAAGTATAAAACATATTACATTTAGTTTTTTTCTAGAAAGAACCCCATTTGACTGAGCACCAACAGTGGCAGGTACAAATAAACAATCTGAAATACATTGTCAACTTGATTCAGTATCACGTGTACAATTATCCAGGTTATTTAGCTATCACACATCTTTTGAGGGGCTTAAAATAATGCACGAAGGAGAGGCTGTCAGTCTGATTACACCACAAACGAATTGCAACAGCTGACACCTAACCAGCAGTGCCAGCTGCACATTCATTGACAAAGTTGCTTCGCTAACTTGCTAGCTAAACAGTTGCCGTTTCGTTTGCGGTAAAGTCATATAATCAGCTCAGACATGTAATCAGTATTTACTTATTGACAAAAAATTGATTTTTAGAAGTTCTATACCTGTTTAGGAGATTTCTTGTTGGCCTTGAGAAACTCCGTCGTATCCAGAAAGACCAAACAGAGGGTTAGCAGGAGAACCACTGAAGTGCATCCCTTCCTGTTTTCCTCTGCTGTCAGGCACGCCTACCACAACTCAAAAACAAATCCTCTGATTGGTCAAAAGGATGCGCCTCGACGCGTTCGTAAAATGATTGACGGAGGAGTTATCCAGTCAATCATTAAAAATAGAGGGGGCGTTTTTTCAAAGCAGCCAATCAAAACTTACGCTCAATAAACGTCATTTCATTCATATCGCAAATGTTTTAAAATAACGGTCCCACCCAAGAAGAACAAAGACCGACAGACACTCAAGGAAAACACGATGGAATCAGTTATTATTGTTAGTGAAAGTCAATGTAATTTACACGTTTATATATATTTAAATTATATATATATATATATATATATATATATATATATATATATATATATATATATATATATATATAGAGAGAGAGAGAGAGAGTCAGAATCAATATTAAAAATTTGGATATATTCAATATTTTATTTAATATTACATTTTATATATGCAATGTACATGTATTTTAATATTCAATATTTTATTTTATTTAATGATTAGTATTCAACATTTTAATTGTTGTTCAGAACAAAATATTTTACATATTTATTTTAATTATGTTCTATATTGTAAATGCTCATAACAATATAGCCTAACTCTAAACACATCCAGGGTTTAAAAGAACATATAAAGCACAACAAGGTTTGCCATTTCACAGAAATCTTAAAAACATTGGGGGGAAAAAATCATAGTTTTAAGAGTTTTATAGTTATTACTGGTCATGATCAAATTTACAGAAATCATACAGAAAAAAACGTCTTTTTTGTAAATTTAAACCTATGAATATAAAATATACAATTATAATTGATCACATACACATTTTTAATACCCTTGTCATAATTTGTCATAACAAACATTAATATAATTTATACATTTTTTCTACGAATTTATGTATTTTTATAATTGATTTTACGACGCTCAGGGAAGTAAGAAGTACTTTAAGCTAACCAATCAACTCACTCTGTTGGCCATATATAACCTGACAGCCAATAGAATTCGACTTCAGTCAGATTGATTTCTAACAGAGCCATTCCTATAATCATATTTGCAGTTCTGCATTTGAGCTGTCCAATCCTTTCTGGGCGTGGTCAGTCAGACCTCACTTTTTTGGCAGTCTAGTCTTTTAGTTCAGAGTGACCGAGGCTGTGGCAGAGCACTAGTTTCTGCAGGAGGGCTGTCTGTTGTTGAAGTTATTGGGTCACGTCGCAGTAGACCGAGACAAGCAACCATGACTTCAACCAATATGTTTCAGGGACTTGAAACTAGTGGCAAACCAAGTTCAAGGTATGGGGTGTGTGCTGACAGTTTATCTGGAACAAATCAGTGTTTATTGTGAGTCTATTGTTGACACTTACATCTGTTTATCTGAATCAGTAATCATGATTCTATAGGGATGGAAGAGAGCGGAACTGTAGCATGGCCAAGCGCTACATGCTAACTCTTAGTAGCTAAGAGACAATACTTGTATATAGTGCACCGAGTGAGGTCACATTTCTGGATATAACAATTGAAATAAACAGCCGTGGAGTGTGTGTGGTGGTAAAATACGATATTACAAAATATATTGGTTTTAATTTAGTCAATATTGTTTGTTAGCCGTTAGCGGCAAATGCACCGAGACTCAAAGAGAAGTTTTATCAGCCACATAGACGTATTTTACTTCTAATCAAAGACGTAATTGCAATTGAAAATAATGGTTACGTTTAAAAAACGGTGTTTTACTTTTAAAAAAAAAGGTGTTTTTTTATAATAAATGCAGACTTTGAGGTAACTTAACGTTAACATTAAGCACATTTCCTGGAAACGTTGTTGTTCGGAAACGAAATTATGCCGCACGCTTTCGTTTTGTTTACTGTGCTGGGCTTTTATTTTCGTAAATAAATGCACGAATGATATTTAAATGCAGCGTTTGACAATTGGTAAAACTTTATGGCCCATAAAAGCCGGACCGCCTAAACTCACAGCTGCAATTGCGATGTTCAGCCTCACATATATGGTGGCGCTGTGCTGCAATGTTACGTGTTGTTTTAGGACATTTTTTATTAATCTAAAATTCTCAGTATTGAGAGCAAATATGATATTCGTGTGAATCCATGTACATATTTGTATGTCTGTGTTTAGGGTACTAAGACCTCCAGGTGGAGGGTCCAGCAATCTCTTTGGTGGTTATGAAGAAGACACTTCTGCCTCCAGACGGCCAAACAAAATGTCCTCCTCTATTTTTGCGCCTGCAGAAGAGTCTCAGGGGTGTCCCAAACGCTCCAATCCCCCAGGTGAGCTTTCATCAGACAGTGTATTTTCTGTCTTGGGCTTCTTGCACTCTCTGAGTCAAATTCATCACCACTCTGTTACTCGGTTTTACGTGTTTGAGTCTCTCTCTCAGTCACTATGCAAACGGGCACTTTTGCATTTGTTATCTTGTCATAGATAGCAGCATCAAAGCCTTTACCTCAGTCTGATAAATTAACCGGTCAAGTAACTGACTCTCATACGGTCTGAACTGATGAAATTACACATCTAGATAAGGTTAAAGGTCAAATTGCTAAAACACTAGTGCCTCTGTCACAGGATAAGTATTGATCTGAAGTTTAAAGTGCCCTTAAATGTTATCTACCTTTGAGACTATGTTCTGAGGTTATAATTGGTCCTCTTCTGTTAGAATAGTAAGAATATTTCATGCTGTTTGCATGCTTTGCCCTGAGGGAGTCTTTTTTTCTCTCACTGACATTCATAGATGTCATTTTTTGTAATTGTTTTGTGATAGTTTTGTAATTGAACAGGAAGAAACTACTGTTTTAGAAATGACCAAAAAAATCCTGCAAAGGTTTATGGTTAAAATTATAAATATAAATGTTTATTACCTGAAATGAACAATTGCTGAAATAAAATCATCTGTTTGCAATGACCAAATCAAACAAAAGTAACTGAAATAGATCAACACTACAAAACTAATGGTCGCCTTCTGCCACAGTGTGTCTTAACATACTGCCTCTCAGTGTGGTAAGAGGGCTGCTCAGGAGCTGATAAAAAAACCCTCTACAGAGGGTTAAAAAAACAATGCAGAATATCATTGGCTGCCTTCTCCCATTACTACAGGACATTGAAAACACAGCTACTTATCCAGATCAAAAACATTAAAGTCCCTGTATAGGCAATTTAAAAAAAAAATCTAAACGCATTATAAATGTTAGAAATGTATTGCTAAAACATATTACAAAGACTGAACTGTGAAGTACTGAATTGTGGAGTTAGACCGTTAGACAGTTATTCACCATTGCTATTTTCCGGATTTTTTGGGCGGGTCTAAAACAGGGCTCGATGAGGCACTGGAGCCCCTGAGCTCCTGGACACGCCCCTACTTGATGAGGCACTGGAGCCCCTGAGGCTGGCCGCTCCACTAACAATATAAATAGAGCACATTCGCATCAGTTTGCCGCTCAATCGCGAGTTACTGTCAGTACTATTATAGTTACTACAGCGTACAGTTTGCTAGTTATGTCTTCGTCACGGAAATGCGTACTACCTGGATGCGATCATGTACAAAACAGATCGGTGTCCTTATTTAAATTTCCTAAAAACGATCACATCAAGAATAGGTGGATTAATTTTGTGCAGAGCCACCTTGATGGAGAGCTGAGGATCACCGCCAAAACCCGCCTCTGTAGTGATTATTTTACACGGGATAGTTTTATAAACTTTCGTCGGAGACAACTGGGATTCACTGATAATCCGCTGTTACTGGTGAATGGGGCCGAACCGACTATCTCCCCCCTCGGCCTTCATCCTCCCGTCGCGCCTACAACTGGTGCCATCATCGGCAGTGCGTGCCCACCAATGAGTGTAAGTTTGTGTGCTTATGTTATAACGTTAATTAACCTAATAAGCTTCTAGGAGCATCCATTCCGGCTGTAGCGGATCGTGACAGTTGAGTGTGGCAAGCTTTACCGTGAGTGGGCGTGGTTACAGCACAGCCAGGGGACCAGCCCCCAGCATTTGAGAGCAGAGACTACTGCTCATTTTATCAAGATTTTGATAGCTTATTTTAAGTACTTGCTGGCTTTCTTTATCATTCAAATTTGGCTGGGTGGCTAATAACACATTTTTCTGTGATATGACAAACTCAGAACACATACTTAATTTTGACTTTAGAGGGACTTTAAGGACTCTTCTCACCACAGTCACCACCTGTTTACCCTCCTAACCTCAGGATGGCAATACAGAGCAATTAAACGCGCAGTGCCAGATTCTTGAATAGTTTTTGTTTTTATTTTATTTTTTTATCCAAAAGCCATCCAGTCCCTAACTAAGGGCTATCTTCCACTATTTATATATGGAAACTTACTTCTGACTGTGCAATATCTGTTTGAAACCTTTAACTTGCACTGCTGCACTTAGGTTTTTAAATGGAATGTTATTTGTTTACATGTGTGTATGTATTATAGCACAGCTGAAGAGTCTCTTAAATTTTCTTGTATCCTGATGCAATGACAAAGGCTAATTCTAATGAACTAAAATGGAAAAACAAATTCTAAATATTAATAAAACTATAATAGCATCTCAGTGATACAAAAGCTGTCATTCACTTGTGTAAATTAATATTGTTTCATTGAGAATATAGTTGTACATGATTGTTTGAATGTATTGATAACAAGTATACATGATGTTCCAATAATTGCCATAACTAGCATTAGTGTATCTTAACAAGCTCTGATTTATGTGTCTCTTATTGTCTCAGGTGGAAAGAGCAGTGGGATATTTGGGGAGCCAGAGGCTCCTTCGACTCGGAGCAGGGCAATTCACCATGGTGGAGGATCCAGTAACATCTTTGGGGGAGCAGAGTCGACCCCATCTTCTGTGAAAAGTCATCCTAATAAACCAAAGGTAGACAACCCCTAGCCAACCAGTACGCTTCTGCTTTTACATTGTTACTAAAAATATATTATAGTTTCCACAAAAATATTAAGCAGCACAAGTGTTATCACCATTGATGATGATGATAATAAATGTTTATTGAGCAGCAAATCATCATGTAAGAATGATTTCTTAAGGATCAAGTGACACTGAAGACTGGAGTAATAATGCTGAAAATTCAGCTTTGTCATCACAGGAATAAATTACATTTTAAAATGTGCTGTGTTATTTTAGATTTGATTATTCAATTTCTCTACCTGAAACCTACTATTAGACCTGCCTGAAAAGCACAGTTTATTTAATTTTTATGTTTGTTCAATTGCAGGGGTCACAAACCCTGCTCCTGGTGGGCTACTGTCCTGCAGATTTCAGCTCCAGCCCCAATCAAACGCACCTGGACCAGCTAATCCAGCTGTTCAGGGTTACTTGATAATTACAGGCAGGTGCGTTGGAACTGAAGTCTGCAGGACAGTAGCCCTCCAGGAGCAGGGTTGGAGTTTGTATTTATTTTCGCTATTCCTCGATTTGATTATTTGTTGTTGTTTTTTGGTACAGACTGTTTACTTGTCTTTAACAATATTTGCATTGTATTTAAGATAGGGTAGTAGTTTTTAGTGTCATACCTTATAATAATATAAATATAGTACCTTATTTATTAAGGTAACATGGGTCAAAAACAATGAAAATAACTAGGCGTAACATTTTATGTATTACTTTTATGGTGGGGCCAGTAGAAAAATCCTTTTTTACTGATATACTGCATTTTTGATCAAATAAATGCAGCCTTGTGCTTTTAAAAACATTAAAATCTTACCAACCCCAAACTTTTGAACAGTAGTGTATGTCATTTAACACAAACCATAATTGAACATAATTTAAACTCTTAACTCCCTTCTTTTCTCTGTAGGACAGCTTTAGTGTGGGTGTACCTGCTACTCCAGATCCACCAGGTAAAGAAACCCAGTGATTTACAAAATATTCGTCATGTTCTTCACGCCCTAGTTTATTTCTCCTCAGTCTGTTGTTGGCATGTAATTCCTTTTCCCATGGATTTAAATCTCTCTTGCAGCCCCGGTGCCTAAGCAGGTGACTGTAGTTGAGGAAAAAGTGAAGGTGGAGCCAGTGTCTCCTAAACCCACACCTGAAAAAGAGGCAGCAGCCCCTGTCTCTGCCCCTGTCTCTGCTCCTGTCCCTGTATCTGCTCCTGCCCCTGTCTCTACCCCTGCCCCTGTCTCTGACCCAGTGCCAACAGCCAATCAAAAATCTGAGCCAGCCACACAGCAACCAACAGAAAAAGACCATGAGCCACGCCTTGGACCACGACCTCGCTCTCACAACAAAGTGCTTAACCCACCAGGTGGAAAGTCCAGTGTGGTTTTCTATTAGCCACAACTGCTGCTTTCTATCATTGTCATTGCCCTTCTTCCATCTGCTTTTAACCAGTACTAAAACTCATCCTCTCTCATTTACTTTATCTTTTGGATATTTCTTTCCCCTGAAGTCTGTCACTCTTCATTCCTTTATTGCTTTTGCACTTTCTGATTGATTCCTCACTTTCCCTTCCTCCTTTCCATCTAATTAGAATCAACTGTCACTCCAATAACTGAATGGTTATGTTTCCTTTAAAATGGTTTGCGTTGCATATACTGTTGTTTCTCTGTATGATTATGTTCTCTCAATTTGCTAATGTATTAAATGCAAGTTTGCCTCAAGAAAATCAGTACAGTCTATGCCGTGTTCAACTGGAACCACTGTTGGTCGCCAAAGCAAGCTCTTCAGTATCAGTGTGTTCAGATCTTCCTTTGAAACTCAGTGGATGTGTTCTGATGGTAATTGAAAATTTACTTTTGTGCAATAAGGTGACTTCATTTCTCCTTTTCTCCCTCTTGCTATTTTTTTTTTTTTAAGAAAGACACCAAGCCAAATGTAAAAGTAATAGCTCAGATGCAAAACCAAACGCACAGTTATAATTGATAATCGCCGAAGCACACATGTATGGCAATGTAGAGAATATGTACAATCAGACATCACTAACATATCACACTATTACAGTGTCCATACATGCTTTTGAATGTAATCCGAGACCCTTAAAAGAATCCTCTGATATGCCTGATTCTGTACTTGAAAGGAGTTTCTGCGCCATGATTGTTTAATCCTTTGTTCCCATTAGCCATCTGCTTTATTCTTTACATGATACTTGGAAGGTCAAATATGACACGTGTGGGCATTTCCCACATTACTATTGCCATCCCTGCCCAAAATACTTCAGTGGATGCTTGGCAATGTGACTGGCTGCGATGATGTCACGCCGAGGCCTGTTTATACAATACACTTCTGTATTGTTCATTTGTATGCTGTATTTTGTTGCTTTTTTTCATGACAGTAAAAGGATGTTTTACCATGTTGCTCTAAATAAACAGAAATCTTCATTTAAAGAGTTACTTGTGTGCATGTGCTTGCTGAATTTTAGCTTCCTGAGTCAGGTCAAGATTCTTTAGACCAGGGTTTGTACATGGTGTTTAGAGGTTTAGTTCACTCAAAAATGAATATTGTCATTTACTCTTCTGTCTAAAGACCTAGAATATCAACCACACCCTACCCAACCCACAACTCTATCCCTCCACCCCATTAGTGTCCAGAGAGGTGGAGCTGGACGTCACTTGGCTCTAGCACCACTTGCATTGACAATTGCCTTTATGGCAATGCCATTTGAAGCCGCGTGGGGGCTAGCAAACAACATGGTGCATTCTGTGATGGGTTTGGCAAGAACTTTTGCGGTCGGCTCTGCAAAATTGTTTCTGTGATGCCTTAAAGCGATTATCTTCAAATGGGAAAGTGACCTCATATGTGCGATTCCCTGTACCTCTGATTTATGTATTAGTGTCGACAGCACGCTAAAAAAATCAAGTCGAAAGAAGGATTAACACATTCAGTTGATGTTTACATTTAATATGCTACTTATTTACGGGATAGGGTATATTAAATATAACAATAAAATCATTTTTGCTACTATAAATAATGTGGTTAATGGTTGGTGTTTGATAGCAGCAATGACAATGAGACATCACTATTCCGGCCTGCTCCATGCAGGCGCTGTGACGTCAGCTGGCCCCTCCATCATCATCATCATCAGCCTGCGAGCGAGAGTCACCGACGGAAACAGCATCACGAACCCCCGCCGCCCTGTCAACCACCACCGGATTGATTTAAAATGTCAAAAATGAGCTGTCTGACATAACGCTAGAAAGCAGTATCCGATTTTGGTACGTTAGCGGTAGCCATTTATTCCCGTATTTATTTATTTATTTATTTATTTATTGTCCGGGTTTTTTCCTTTCATTGATCTTCCAGTAATGGCTGGGCTCGCGAGCTGCGGCTGTTGAGAGGCAGGTGCGTCGTCAGAGACAGACGCGCGTTGGGCGTGATGTGATGCGATGTATTTCGCTCCAGCGCAGCGATGAGACAGACACAACCGGGGAATAATCGAGTGCTATAGCGAGGCGCGTGTGATCGCGCTGCCGACACTGGCGCAGGACGCACGGGCGGGGAAGAGGGCTCGTCCCCTCGCGAGCGCTCCGTCTGATCAACAAATATCGAATATTAAACGTTCGTGCGTCCCGAAACCCGGCTGTTGCTGGTGAAACCGGGCCGTGGAGCGCAGCAGCATCATGTGCACTTGATGACATTGTCATGAATTCTTAGAAAACATTTCGCAATTTCGAATCGTGTCGCCGCTGATTTATTTATTATTTCTCTAATAACGAGCTACGATCAAACGTCGCCAAGATGATGGAGCTGGACGAGGTGGTGTACCAGGACGATTACGGTGCCGTGTCTGTCATGTCCGAGCGGGTGTCGGGCCTGGCCAGCAGCATTTATCGGGAGTTCGAGCGCCTCATCAAGAGCTACGATGAGGAGGTGGTGAAGGAGCTGATGCCGCTCGTGGTGAATGTTCTGGAGAACCTCGACTCGGTTCTAACGGAGAACCAGGAGCATGAGGTGGAGCTGGAACTTCTCAAGGAGGACAACGAGCAACTCATAACGCAGTATGAACGGGAGAAATCGCTGCGCAAACAGGCGGAGGAGGTAAATAATAATAAGATGATCTCATCGCTCATTATTTTCATGCATACGATGTCCTATTCTAGCAGGAGTTTTTTGTTATCTGATCATAAAAAAACTAAGAGTACCCTATTGTAGACTAGCTACTTAAAATGTATATAGATATCAGTTGTCACTCTTTATATCCCAAAAATATGCCTTAGGATGACATTTAAATTCTTAGTTTTATGATCAAAGCTCTGTAGTTTTAAACATATAAAGCATGCAATACAGTGATGACTGAGAGATGTACAAATAAACGTTCCTCAAAAGCATTTGTATCATATTTGATGCTCGCATTTTAACCTTATTTTCTAAAAAAATAAAAATAATTGTGAGTGTGTATATATATATATATATATATATATATATATACACACTCACAATTATTTTTATTTTTTTAGAAAATAAGGTTAAAATGCTCAATAATCATTCATGGATTATATATAAATAATCCATGAATGATCAAGTAAACCAATTTGCTTTAATCCAGTAAATGTCCATTTTTAAAATGTTCTTACAATATAAAAGTTATTATTAAGTTTATTTTATAAAAATCATTAAAGATGCAAAATGCAAATAGGCATGTGTACCACTGCCTGAAGGTGGACATTTTTTTAATTATACTAAAGGCATTTTACTTACTAAAAATGTGTGAAATTGAAATTGCAACAGGTTTTTAAGCAAGGTTTTGTTGTCTTTATAGGGTTAACGCTTCCATCTATGTACAAGAAGTACTACCTTCTTGCTTTATTTACACACAGTAACTGATGTCGTAAACAATTATTTCTGCTCTTTGAGAAGTAATTATGCTGTAACATCTGTGTTGACCTGGTCAATTTATTGTCCTTGACCCTGGGACATCCACTTAAAAAACTTTATACAGTCCTGTCATGTGCACTAGAGTTCCTCCAGAAACCCCTCTGTTTTATCCCATAATTGATTGAATGTGTTGCTCTCCCTGGAAATAAATCGCTAAATCTTACATAAAAGATTGTCTCATACGCACGTTTGTACATAAGTCATATATGCAGACAAACACTCTTATCTTTTCTTTGTGCATCAGCACAGGCACTACTACTATGACCAGACAGCTACAGGGAACAGATACCCTTTATTGACCCTTCAAAAGCATCATAACTCCCTTCTAACATTGCCAAAACATTTTCCAAATGTAATTATATTATCGACTGCACAACTAGAGCATTATTGGCATTCTTGTTTTGTTAAGTTTTATATCGAGTTCAAACAGTGTAAGTAGGCTGTAATAAAAATGTGATTGTTTTATGGTTGTAAGTACAAAGATTTAGTGTGTGAAAATAAAATGGAGAGTGATGATAGAGCTGTCAAAACTGTGAAATGTAACTTTAAGAGCAGAAATTATTGTACCAGACGACAGAAAGAAAATGCATAAAAGAGCAAAAGAGGCTGATTTTCAGAATCATGATTCCGAGAAGGAATATGTGCTGACGGAGTGCAGTAAACTGCAGTGATGCTTCTCACTTCTCATTACTTGGTTACTTCAGTTTCTACAGTGTGAATGCTGGGATTCGCTGTCGATCCACACATGTGTGTAATAGTCTATTTTTTCTTCTGCCTAGATTTATGTTATATTTGTCAACATTTGTTTACAATTTTTATTCCAGAGAACCAGCATTTTTAAATAAGTTTTTTTTCTCGTTTTATCTCTAGACAGTATTTATTCATGCTCTCATAACATATGTTAATACTAGACACTATAACAAACTATACTATATTATAATTGTTTCACAATTGTTTCGTTCCTGTCCAAAAATAATAGATGCCGTAAGGGAAATTTGCATGTAGCAGGCTTGTTTATAAGAGCAGAAAGAAATAGGCTGTGGTTTAAAATAATACGATTCATTGAATACAAATAGTTAAGTGTTAGGGATAGCTATTTTCTGTTTCATGTTTTAATGCAGCAACACAAAGATTTATTTGCTTGGGGTCTAAAGGACCAAACTGGGAGGATGATGGGCGGGGGGGGGGGATTATGGGTAATCAATTTTCTCATAGAAGGAGGCTGGCTGACGCTGTAACCCGATTCTCATGTTATGAGACAGACAGAAAGCACAGAGTGAGAGAGATAGTGAGGGATGGAGAGAGAGAGTGAGATAGTGAGGAATGGAGAGAGAGAGAGAGAGGGATGGAGAGAGAGAGAGGGATGGAGAGAGTGAGATAGTGAGATAGTGAGGGATGGAGTGAGAGAGAGAGATAGTGAGGGATGGAGAGAGAGTGAGATAGTGAGGAACGGAGAGAGAGAGAGAGAGAGAGGGATGGAGAAAGAGAGAGAGAGAGAGAGAGATAGTGAGATAGTGAGGGATGGAGTAAGAGAGAGATAGTGAGGGATGGAGAGAGAGAGAGAGTAAACATCATTCTCCAGTTTCACATCCTTTGGGATTATGGCAGTAGAATATAGTGGCTACAGTAAAAACATCCTTCTCACTAGCCTGTATTAACACACATTCTCACTCTTAGAAGAAAACGTTCTATATAGAACCTTAAAGGGTTCTTTCAGGTGCGTCATTGAACCACATTAAGAATACGAATTAAACAGCTTGTAACATCCCTAGGGTTCTATATCGAACCCCATTGAACTTGTGTATAGGCTGTATCATTGTCAATCCTCATGAGAGAAATCAGAATGTCTAATGACCATGATTGAACATTAAAATAAACTTGCAAGTTTACATGTAATTTAGCTTTAGAAAAACCGACATATCTAACAGTATAAAAGCATAAAAGGTAATTAAAAAGTATAAAAGGTTTTAACTTTTGCTTCATATTCACATCATTCTAATGCATGGTGACATAACAGATGACTTGGCTCTACTCCAATTTGTCCTATGTAATTTAATGGACGTAATTGTATTCAGTGTTAAAATCTCCTATGCCTGAATTAATATGCAGAGGTAGCTGCAAGCAAGTTTGAAATATATTTCCCCCAAAAAACTTCACGAACTTTTGACGTTGCACATTATTCAGACTGTTTAGGCATCGAACCAGCCTGACATGACAACGTCAGCTCAACCAATGGTAGATGGGGAACCTGTTTGGAAACACTATGAACCATGAAACCATGAAACTAGTGATGTCGAAAATAAACATTTCACCTGTAATGGCTTTTCATGATTAGAAACTGCAGGATTGAATGAGGGATCTTATGTCAAAGTATAGTAAGGACTTGAATTAGCATTCTGGGATTACATTATACAAATCTTTTCATAACATCCTAATGTCAATATAATCCCAAATGTAGACATGCTGCTAATATGGGGTACATATAGTACTGTAGAAATGACTGTGTCAGTGAAAAACTCATTAGAATGACATGATCGGACTTGTGTGATGTTTGCATTGAAGGGGGATTTGAAGTTTGTAGTGTTAGATGGAGTGTGTTTGGTTTTTCCCTCTCTTTGCAGTGCTGGGATTACTGAATTCCAGCAGGCTGTTTGTGGCTGGGCCGCACTGCAGAAAGAGCCTATTGTGTTCCACTTAAATCCTTGCAGCTCAAAGTCACCACACACAGCACTTGGAGTGTGTGTGTGTATGTGTGTGTTTATGTACCCTGTAACTGTTTGTGTGTGTAAATGTGACTGTATTGTAATCAAAGAACAAACCCTTCACCAAATGCATCTTTTTGTCCGTCTGTCTCCCATCTATCTATCTATCTATCTATCTATCTATCTATCTATCTATCTATCTATCTATCTATCTATCTATCTATCTATCTATCTATCTATCTATCTATCTATCTATCTAACTATCTATCTATCTGTTATGAATTGGAAGACTCAGTCGGATCCATTTGCAGCTTTTAATGAAGGAACGTCAAAACAAGCAAGGGTCAGGCAACAGCAAAACAGGGTGATCAGAGAACAAACGCAGAGAGTAGTCATGTCACAGGCAGAAGTTCAGGGCAGGCAGCAAGAGACAATAATCTTAGAGCAATCCAAGTCGAGACAGGCAGCAAACAGGCAGAAACGAGATAACACTCCGAGGTCAATAAACAGATCAGTAGAATGGAAAATTATGGGAATTGTAGTTTTGTGAAGTGATCAGTCTGGTGTGGAGTGCCCTCTGGTGACTCTCAGGGGCACTCCAGCTGGTGATCGTTACACTATCTATCTATCTGGTCTGTCTCTCTTTATTGTTTTATCTATCTATCTATCTATCTATCTATCTATCTATCTATCTATCTATCTATCTATCTATCTATCTATCTATCTATCTATCTATCTATCTATCTATCTATCTATCTATCTATCTATCTATCTATCTGTCTGTCTCTGTCTCTCTTTATTGTTCTATCTATCTATCTATCTATCTATCTATCTATCTATCTATCTATCTATCTATCTATCTATC
This sequence comes from Siphateles boraxobius, assembly GCF_051911475.1. Taxonomy (NCBI): domain Eukaryota; kingdom Metazoa; phylum Chordata; class Actinopteri; order Cypriniformes; family Leuciscidae; genus Siphateles; species Siphateles boraxobius. The sequence goes on from NW_027509193.1 coordinate 13,140,378, forward strand.
TATCTATCTATCTATCTATCTATCTATCTATCTATCTATCTATCTATCTATCTATCTATCTGTCTGTCTCTGTCTCTCTTTATTGTTCTATCTATCTATCTATCTATCTATCTATCTATCTATCTATCTATCTATCTATCTATCTATCTATCTATCTATCTATCTATCTATCTATCTATCTATTTGTCTCCCATCCATCCATCCATCCATCTCAGGCTTTTACCTGATTCAAGCTGTTAGTCAAAGGATCTGACCTTGTGTGAATGTGTGTGTTTGTGTAACAGAAGTTTATTGAATTTGAAGATGCCTTGGAGGCAGACAAGAAGGAGTTGCAGTCCATGGTGGAGACTTTGGAGCTACAAACAAAACAACTGGAGCTGAAGACCAAGAACTATGCTGACCAGAGTGAGCGCACATTGAACTACATTCATTCCTACGCACTCATTGACACAAACAGAGATTTGAGTATCTTTCACTGTGCGTCTGTGATGTCCTTCTCTTGTAGTCTCTCGTCTGGAAGAACGAGAATCAGACATGAAGAAAGAGTATAACGCCCTTCACCAGCGTCATACAGAGGTCAGAAGAACCCCCATCATGCAGTTTTTCTTTTCTTCTTTCTTTTATTTTTTTATCTGCTAAAAATTGGTCTTTGTGATTATGATCTTGATAAAATGATTTTTGGCATGGAAAATGAATGGAAACATCATGGAAATTCATTGGTCTAAAGGTGTGGGGACACTATTAGCAATAACTCAAAAGTTACAAATACAAAGCTCCACTTCTCATAGATATGCTGACATAGTGTATATGTCAGCATATACACTAACATTGATTTTATTTTCTCTAGATGATACAGACATATGTGGAACACATTGAGCGCTCAAAGATGCAACAGTCAGGCAGCAACCAGTCTGAATCCACAGGCTGCGGACGGTCGTGAGTAACTTGTATAATCAGCGTGATGCAGCCCTTCCCAGCCTTTGTTTAAATTTTTTTCGTTTCGTTTATTTCACACGTCATCATTATATCATTTGTACACAACTTCAGAATGAAACAATGGTGATTTGTAGGTCGCATGAAATGGGGACCCCAAAGAAGCTACTAAATTAAGAGTTTGGAATGTGAATTTGGAATTAATTTGTGTTTTTCATGTTACTTTTGTGCTTTTAAGTAACATGTTTTGTGGGTAATCAGTTTAATTAAACTGCAAACTAATATTCTCTTATTTTGGGACACTGTCTACTTTGACTTTTGTTTGATCGCTGTGACGCTGTATTGCAGTTTGGATGTATGTATCAGAATAGTTTAGATTTTGATGATACAAAATGGCCCATTATTGGAACAGTTGTCTTGGAGACAGCGTTGCTAGGCACTGGGTGATGATGCGCAGTCACAGGTTGTAATGTCTTGCTTAGTCAGATCTAGTTTTGTGGCTGGCTTATAGTCATACTCAATTATACACACATTTCTATTCTCATTTAAATAGAGTCAGCTGATTTCAACTAATTAAACATTTTCATAGACATACTTACAGGCTCAAATTTTGGTACAGAGTTGTGAGAGAGTCAGAACTGATGTATTTTGCCTAAGAATAAACGGAAACGCTTCATTTTACAGTACAGTACTTACAGTGTACTTACCTAGAAAGTACTGGGTAATATAAGGTAAGTACATGGGTTAAGGTTAGGTTTAGGGGTAGGTTCAGGGTAAGTACCTGGTTATTACCCAGTTATTGTAATTACTATAATAAGTACATAGTATGTAAATAGGAAACAGGACTGTAAAATGAAGTGTTACCGAATAAACAAGATTTCAAATGCTGTAAATGTAGTTTTCTAAAAAAATATATAATTTAATTATTAATGTATCAAATATGGAGCTTTTAAATAGCTTTTGGTGTTTTACCTTGACATGTCTGAGCTGAATGAGTAATCTGCACTGATTACTCATTTACCCACAGAATGTAAAAATATTTGTGTAAATTTTTATATATATATATATATATACAGTATATATATATATATATATATATATATATATATATATGTTATATTTAAAATAAAATAAAATATTATTAAATAATAAAAAATTCAATGACAAATATTTTTTTAAATGAAATAAGTTTTCCTCTTTTTGTTTTTTGTCTAATCAATGTGTTATTTGCAATTTCATCATGTTTTCAACATGAATCATTTCCATCTATTTTTTTACATACTGTATGTAACGTGACTTTATGTCCTGTGTAAGTATTGTGTCACTGTGTTTGTGAGCGTGTGTGTTCACATTCATTTTGTCTCTTTCTTTCTTTCTGTGCATGTGCCGCTGTGTGTCTCTGCAGTAAACGACACAACTGGAGGAAAAGGTAAAATTGCCCGCAATCTCTGACAGCTTCCCAAACCCCTGTCGCTGCAGTCCTTTTATCTCCCATTTTACTCCTTTGAAATAAAAAAAATGAACCCCCTGCCCGTTCACTGTAGTTCGCATTTTGGTTTGTGCCAGAGACTGAGAAACCTGTACCTCTTTCTCCTATGTGGTTTTGTGTCTGTATATGTTTTCACCCTGTCCATTGAGTTTTTTTGCTCATTTTCTTGTGCCAATTTAGTTTAGTGGGAAATATTTGACCTTCTACATCTATCTGTTTCTTGTCCTGCAGTAAAACAGAGCGTCCCCCATCACTGAGTTTGTTTCCTGGTGGAGATGGCATGGTACGTGGGGGTCTTGGGGGGGCTAGAATGGTTTCGTCAGACGTCTGGCATTCCAGCGATCTCAGCAGACCTGTCTACGCCCCTGGCTACCAGGTGTGACAGATATGACTCCACCCGAATCGCCAGGGGAGGAGTCATGATAACCATCATTCTGTCAGACACTCCCCCCTTAAGCCTGCTTGTGTGGAGATCAGGTTCATGGGTGGTGTTTCGATGGTCACCAGCAGGCCTCCGGGGGGTCCATGAATTTGGCCGTCCTTCCTCTACCTTGCTCTCTGACGTTTTTGTCTTATTTTAGCCATCTGAAATTAACAGTTGTGTTTTATACAAGATGGTTTTGATAAACTGTATCTCACATAGATGAAGCATCTGTCAGCTGTGCACGGATAACTAATGATCTCTTCTTTGAAGGAAGAGAAGATATGAGTTATTCACTTCCCTTTTTTCAAATGACTCAAGTCACATGAGTATAAAAGCAATTTAAGGTTGTTTGACTAAGCTTTTTATCTGTGGACCTTTCATTTTGCCATTTCAGCTTCTAGGTTTTTTGACTCAAAGATAAATATATTTTTATTCGAAGGATCTAGTCTTATTGCACAGACATTTCATCATTTATAAATGTTTTATAAACAGTTTTACATTTACATGTTTGAATTTGTATGACAATATATTTTTGCCTTGCTAGTAAGTCTAAATATTTGTTTATCAAGCAAGTCAAAGCAATGTCAAATTCACTAGTGTAGACGATTTAAGTTTAGAAGTTTAGCAGAATATGTTTATTATCAAAACGTGCGTGTGATTTGTGGTTCCCTTTGGTTTAAGGAGGATGGTTCAGATTCAGACTCCGTCGCAGCCACGCCCAGCAGCACAGGCAGCAAATCAAACACTCCCACCTCATCTGTTCCCTCGGCAACAGTTACCCCTCTGAACGATGGGCTGGTGTCGGTGGAAGAGTTCAACAAGCCCCGGGGTCGGGGCCGCAAGAATGCAAAGCGTCTTAGTAGAAACATGGAGGTGCAGGTCTCTCAGGAAACCAGGAACGTGAGCATTGGTGAGAGAGAGGGAGAATAATCACTGAATAAAATAAAAATAAATCCTTCAGAAATCATTCTAATATGCTGATTTGGTGCTCACATTTCTTATTATTTCTTATTATTATCAGTCTTGAAAACAGTTGTGGGTATTACTGATATATTTTTTCAGAATTCTTTGATAAATAGAAAGTTCAAAAGAACAACTAAATATTATTTTTCTAACAGTGTAAATGTCTTTACTGTCATTTTTGATCGATTTAATTGATCTTACTACATCTACAGATTTACAAACAATGCAAAATTCTAATTTTCCCTGACAGGACAATGATTGTGTGTTCTTCTTTTCAATTGTGTGTGTGTGTGTGTGTAGGTATGGGCAGTAGTGATGAATGGTCAGAATTTCAAGAAATTATAGACTCAACACCAGAGCTAGAAATGCGCTTGGACCCTCGAGACTTCGAAAGAGGAAACAGGTAGATGCATGCACATCATTCACACCATTAAAGCGTGAACAAACAGTACAAAATACTCAAGTTTACGTAGAAAAGGACCATCAAAATCAAAGTTACAGATCATTAAGAATGTTGTTTAGAAAGTTGCTTTGTGTAATGTACAGGATTCAAGCTTTGAAGTGAAATAATGACGAGAACCCTTGTTCCTTTGAAGTCCTTCTCAGGGCATAGTGAATGAGGCATTCGGCATCAACACAGACTCTCTGTACCACGAGATCAAAGACGCCAAATCTGACATCATCGGTGACGTGGACGCAGGAGCAGAACTTCTCGGTAAGCTTCATAGTTCAGATTATGACCTTCATTGAACATTTTACCTCAGCAGTTGATTGACACTTATCATAGATGCAGGTTATCTTGTTTTATATGTGACCTGCATTTAATATCAATGATTTTTCATTTTTTTATATATATATTTCAAGTACCATTGCTAAGCACATAGTGGCTAAGGGCTTTTCTTGCTTGCACTTTGAACTGCATGCCTTTTGTCAGGAAGCCCACACTGCTGGATGTATCCTCAAAGCAAGGTCTCTTGGGATATCATGCTTGCTTTATGGCTGTATCTCCTGCCCCTAAGCACATTTTGGTGTGATATAGTTGTTTAATTTGAGTACTTTCTGTTATTTACGTTGGCGGTGTCTGATTTGTTTTGTTTCATTATCAAGGTAGAGCTGTTGATTTGTTTATCTCAGTGTGAAGGTGGATCTTTCTTTTGATTGGCCGTCTCACTCACTGACCCTTGACCCCTCTCTGTGCTTCCTTCCCGTGTGTGCTTCTCTCGGCCACGCCCCTAGGGGAATTCTCAGGTGTGTATCTGATCACTGATTGGTTGGTATTTTTATTTCTCATTCTTTTTTGCTCCTCATGACCTTTGCATGGATTTAACAACAATACGCATTAAAAAACACAATGAGTCACATTACATTACAGTTTTTTTGTTACAATTGCTGGGACACATTTCTTAATACTTTTTTTTCAAAACAGTTCTCCTAACCAACTTTCAACTTTTTCACTGTTTTTTCAAAACAGTTCTCCTAACCAACTTTCAACTTTTTCACATTCAAATGCACTAAAACTGCCAAAACACTTCATACATGTGTCAAACCCAGTCATTATTCCATTACACACTATTTCTCTCAAAGGTTTTTCATCCAACAACACACTGTCACTTATAAAACACAGACCTAAAAAACACTAACATCAGGTAGCATTATACAATGTTTTCTTTTGAAAAATGTCTTTACAAAACATTAATGACACTCTCTACTGCTTATAAATGACTGCAGTATATGTTACATAGCACATGTTTACATTACACTACAAACATTTTTCCTAAGTTTTCTCATTTTGAATGGATGGTAATGAAATTGAAAGACTGTTGGTGTTTAGTTACATCTAATTGCATGGATCGTATTTGTTTTTTTCTAGATTCAAAATATATTTGAATATGGTATTGCTGTAGAAATGTTGCAAATTTCTGTCTTATTCATTTTTTTGTTGTACTAGGTTTTGAACTTATGTTTAACAGTTTTGTAAACGAGCGAATTTGCCTGTAGTACATAAAGTTTTATGGTGTTTGTGTCTAAGTGAAAAAATAATTCATGTCATTTCAAAGAATTAGTCATTGAATGCATTTTGTGCCAAATAAAATGATCCACAGTTTAGCCCACATAGACTGATGTTGTGATCACTGAGTGAAGAGTTGTGAAAAAGTGACCTAAGGATTGATAAATGTGTCCTAGAGATTAAAAAAACTGTAAAGACCGTATTAAACTATACTTCAGAAACACATAACATTAAAAGGTTAAACTTTATTTTAAAGTGTCATTGTTACAGTGTAATTATACATTTATATTACTGAGTAATATTAATTAACTACAGGTATTTCAAATAGTTTTGGTTTATGATTAGTTGCATGTAATTGTGCATATTTTATAGTTATTGCTATAGAAACTACATGTAACACGAGTAACAAGGACACTGTAAAATAAAGTGTTAACCATTAAAAAAAAAGAACATTTAAAACACTTAAAAATGCAATACTTTTCAAAAGTTTGGGGTCAGTAAGAATTTATTTTAAAGAAATTTAAAATAAAGGTTGTATCAGTTTCATCAAAAATATTCAGCACAACTGTTTTCAACATTGATGATTATAAGAAGAAATTGAGCAGCAAATCATCATATTAGAATGATTTTTGAAGGATCATGTGACACAGAAGACTGGAGTAATGATCCTGAAAATTCAGCTTTACCGTCACAGGGAAAAAATACACTTTAAAATATACTCTGATAGAAAACAATATAGCAACAATATTTCATAATCTTTTCATTTTTGATCAAGTAAATGCAGCCTTGGTGAGCATAAGAAATTTCTTTCAAAAACATTAAAAATCTTACCAACCCCAAACTTTTGAATGGCATTTAACAAATAGCTCCTTTGTAATTGTTAATGACAATTATTTAATTAAAGATAAAGGTCTGATATATTAAAAATACCTTTTAGTGTAATAGTGACAGCTGATGATTTGTTTTATTATTTTTTCTTTAAAAAGAGTTTATCAGGTGTGTGTGCCTATTTGTATGTGTGTGATGATAAATATCTAACATGTGCTTGTCCATCTTTCTCTCTTGATCTCTTCATCCTTTTTATAAATTTCTTCTCTTTTCACTTCCATCATTATCTTCCTCTTTTAATATCCTCTTCTGTCTTCAAATTCATACTCCTTTCTTTTGGCTGCCTCCTCTTACCTCGCCACTTTCCCTCTCTTTCCTCCTCGGCTCTCTATTTCAGTCCGGGATGATTTCTTTGGTAAGGCTCATAGCCTCCTTTTACCCCTCACGTTGTTTTCAGTAAGACATTGTGACACTTTCCTGATGTGTAGCGATGCTATTTGTGAGATGTTCTCCTGTGCTTCTGCTCTTATAATCCTATTATCTTCTGCTGCTCAGTGCCGTGCTTTCAAATGCATGGCTTTTCAGCTCATATGAATCATATTATTTTAATCAAGTCTGTTTGGATGTTCTACAGTCCACTTATCAAGTTCGACTGTGATTATGTCCCTGTAGATGTCCTGTTAATCAAACCTTGAAAGGCCATTAATTAATGCAACAATAAAGAATTGAGCTGATTTCACTCACCTTTTTTTATTGGGCCCTATTAATAACTGTACTGTAATTCTTTGTGTTTGTGGTGTAATTTCAAACAATTGTGATTTTGTAGTTTTGAATCAGCTGTACCTTAGTCTATTCATCTGAGATTTACCAAGTCCATGGTGGACTGTACTCCTGCTAACACTGTATATCCCACAGGAATGGGGAAAGAGGTGGAAAATCTACTAACAGAGAACAAACAACTACTGGAGACCAAGTAAGAGATAGAGACCGTGTTTGTATTTGCACATGTACATATGCGTCTGCATGCCTGACAAAGTCATTTGCCTTGTGTAGGAATGCACTAAATATTGTGAAGAATGACCTGATTGCTAAAGTGGACGAGCTGTCGAGTGAACAGGAAGTTCTCCGGGAAGAGCTGGAAACAGTGAAACAGTCCAAGACCAAAGTGGACCAGAGGGTGAAAGAACTGGAGGAGGAGCTAAAGAGGTCTGCAACTTTTGCCTGTGTTTGTTTGCAAGGGTTTGTTTCCCTTGAATTTTTCTGTCCCAAAATTGACATTTGTCAATTGATTTGTCCTTAGGACATTGACCACCACCTTGTCTCGCCAAAATGTGATATTATTGATTGATATCTGCTGCACTCCATTACGCACCATGTTGAAAAAGATACATTTTTAGGCTGATCTGCCCCAATGGTTTAACAGTGTTCATCAATGTCAAAATGATTGAGATGGCGTCCAGTCCAGCTACCGCATGTTTACATAGAAAAACAATGGAAAAGCAGCACAGTTGAATTCAAAAATTTATTCTGTGTGAACAGCCCCTTTAGTCTGTGCCTCTGAAAGTGGGTTGTGGTGTTTTTTAGAGTCTGTGAGTCTAAAGCTCTGTTTACATCAGGTAGAATTTGGGTTTTGGTTGATTGGATCACAAGTGGTCGACGCTAAATACAGGTGAAAATGGGGTCTAAAACATTTTGAACTTGTCCATTTTCAACCACTTCCAGAGGTAGTCGAAAACGCATTTGACCGGATTGCTTTCGTATGTGTTCAAACAGCCACAAAAGTCCTCCTATAAATGGGATCATGTTTGTCGCTGCGTGTGAATGGGGCTTTAAGGTGCATTCACACTACAAGCGACAAAGGAACATGATCCCATTCATATCAAAGAGTGGGGGATTTCCGGCGACACGAGCAACAGCGACCGTTGGCGACCAGATGGGGCGTGTCCAGCGATGCAACAAAGTTGAGATCAGAAACGAAACGAAAGCTGCTGCTCTCTGTATGTTTTTCTGTCAATCTCCGGTCACGTTCATATGTAAATTGCACAAGCTTATTTCTTCCAGAAGATCGAAAGATCTGAAAAAGCCTATAGATTTTCCTGCCCATAGACCCTCCCCTCGAAGAAATCAGGACCGATGAGGTTGAAAGTGGACAAAAGACACAGATTAAAACGCCAGGTGTAAACGGGAATGTGTCTCCCTCGTCTACTTGTGATCCGATCGACCAAAACTCATCTTACTACCAGGTGTAAAAAGGGCCTAAAAGTCTCTGTCACTCCACTCTAATTAAAGTCTGAATGTCTCCCTTTGGTAAAAGGTTGAGAGCTGAAGCATTAGGAGCATCTCAGGACTCTAAAGATGAGGGTGGAGAGGATGTAAGTATAACACTTCAGTCTCATTTCAAACACTTTAATTCTGCTCCAAAAACTAGTGAACTGCCTCACCGATGTGAAAAGGTAGTGATCATTTAATTATGTCTCCTCCAAGAACACCTTGTTTTAACTCGGTTCAAAGGCAGCATAGCATATACAGTATCCTTCATGGAGAAGGCAATCACGCTCACTAGGTTTTGGAACAATGCTTTTCCTTATATCATTAATAACATTAATACCCTTATTTACTTTTTAAAGTGAGATTTGAAATGCTTTAAAAAAAGCAAAGTGCAAATACACAGTCAGTTGTTGAATGTGTGTATTACCAATCACTTCTACAGGGCTTGCTTTGTTTTGCTCTAACAGTATTTAATTAAAATGCAATGCACAGCAAACCTTCAACCTTCTCACAATGCTTCACTACCCACATATTTGATGCTGTGAAATGCTGAAGGGCTGATGCACTAACCTCTGCTTCACTGCTGCTGTGTTTTGTGGTGCTGCTCTGTTCTGTGTGGCTCTGTGGTGCAGTACTCATCTCCACTGCAGGACGATGTCGCCATGACGCAGAGACGGCGGTTCACACGTGTGGAGATGGCTCGCGTACTGATGGAGCGCAACCAGTACAAGGAGAGACTGATGGAGCTTCAGGAAGCTGTGCGCTGGACAGAGATGATCAGGTGAGGGAGAAGCAGCCACATACCTAAAATCTCACATCCAAATCAACTTTCATTTCGATTACTTACAAGCTTCTGTTATCGTGCATCCAAGCATGTGAACAAAATCTCATACATTTGCACATTTAAATGACTTCATCAATACAACACTCATAAAAAGGGGTCAATAGGGGTGTAAAATGTATTGATGCATATTGATGTAATGCATTAAATGGAACAAAACATCCTAGGTACATAACTGATAACATAAACTACAATACAAATGTAAGATTTTTTTTTTTAAGAAGTTAATAGTTTTATTCAGCAAGGACGCTAGACATTTTTAAAATTTCAAAAGATTTCTATTTCAAATATATGCTGTATGAACTTTCTGTTCATTAACAAATCCTGAAAAATAAAATGTATTATGGTTTCCACAAAAATATTAAGCGGCACAACTGTTGACAATATGATTGACAAATGAGCAGCTCAGCATAATAATAATAATAAATGTTTCTTGAGCAGCAAATCATCATATTAGAATGATTTCTGAAGGATCATGTGACTGAAGACTGAAATTCAGCTTTGACATCACAGGAAAAAAATACATTTTCAAATATATTACACAGTTATTTTGAATTGTAATAATATTTCACATCTCAATTTTTACTGTTTTTGATCAAATAAATGCAAGATTGGTGAACATAAGAGACTTCTTTCAAAAACATCAAAAAATCTCACAGACCCAAAACTTTTGAACAGTAGCATAACTAGTATAAACACAATTAAGTATTACATGGATTGGAACTAAATTATATTGCAATTCATACTTTAACTAAAAATGATTTTACATTTAATGAAATGTTAAATGATTCATAAAAAGGTTCCATGCTTTACACTTTTTAATGAGTTAACTTACAGTTTTTATTTGAAATAACAAAGATAAAATAATGAAATAAAATAAAGTGTAATAAGATTTACATTCGCCCCCATCCCTTATTTGGCCTAAATGGTCTGTCATTCTTTTTTCTTTTATATTTTGTTACATTCTGAGACAAAATTTTTAAAACAGGGAAATTAGTTTGGCTGTACAGCACAGTGACTTGCAAAATTCTTAAAACCAATAAGAAAAAAAGAACCGTGATAAATCCTGAAAAAAATCGTTATATTATATTTTTGCCATACCCCTAATCCAAGCTCGAGTTGAAGCTGCTTCCTCGAACCCATACTCTGTAGACAGCAAACAAATATGTTTAACATTAATAGCCTTTTTTTTTTTACAGTGCAGACTTCATGTTCTCTTTGTCCGTTTCACTTCCACAGGGCATCTCGGGAGAGTCCTGCTCTACCAGAGAAGAAGAAATCTATCATCTGGCAATTGTGAGTATTACGGCAGATTTAGACATAGTTTTTGACTCTTAAATCAGTATGTTAAGGAAGTGGATAAATTTCACACCATTGCTTTGTGAGTTTTGTTACTTATGTTATGATTTACATTTCATCTGTGTTTTCCTGTTCATTTGCCTACTTACTTTGCTCTGTGTCTCTCTCCAGCTTTGCACGTCTTTTTAGTTCATCTGCGAGCCCTCCTCCAGTGAAACGTCCGTACACCAGTGTCAACATTCATTACAAGTCTCCTTCTCCTGCTGGCTACAACCAGAGGCGCTCCCAAACCATGTGCCAGATCTCCACTTCCAACTGCATACTGGAGTTCCTGCCTGAAGAGTGAGAAGAGACATGCATACCTGTCTGTGTCTTTATCCCATGTGTCCTCATGTCCTCATCCACACATCCACCTGTCTGTTTGTCTTCCCTCTGTGTCCTCAAAGTGTATTCTCTCTCTTTCTTCTGCTCAGGCAAGCTGAATCCTGCTAAATGGTGTGTGCTAATGCTGGATTTGACTGTTAGCTGTTGCACACTCACTCACAAGACGTTTACTTTGCTTACATAAGGAAATATCATAGGAAATATATTGTATTTAAATAAAACTAACTAATAATAAAAACTACAGACTAACTCTAACATAACCTCTAAAAGGAAACGTTTCCTTTATTTTTAGAAAAATAAATTACATTTATTTTGAATCTACTTTATTTAGGTTGTGGGGTTCAGTTCTCAGGGAACATACATCATGATAAATGTGTATTATTTTTTAATAAAAGCATCTGCCGAACATTGTAATTTTATTTGTATTATATAATTTATTAATATATTAAATTAGCTTTTATTTTAATATTTTCAGTTTCTCAATTTTAATTTTAATGTCTTTTCATTTCGGTATGTGCTTTTTATATTTCTATTAAAGTGTATTTAGTTTTAGCAATTGTATTACTACTTCAACTTATTTTATTTCAGTTTACGTTTAAGAAATATAATAAAAAAAATTTATCTAATATTTATTTAGGCTTTATTTAATTGTTAATTTATTTACTAATAGTTTTAGTTTAGTAAACAATAATAACACTGCTGCCAACTGAATAAATTTGAATATTTGATTAATTAATTTATTAAGTTTAAATAACATTTTAAAAGATCAGTTCACCTCAACATACATATCAGATGTTATTTTTTTAATCTGCTTGCCAGTCCATTAGCATGAAATAGCGTCGGCCAAATGTGAAAATGTAAGGGAAATATATCACATCATGTTTTCACATCACGCCGTGTGTCTGTGGCATTTATTTTGGGCCTCTGCTGGCTGGCTGGTGCTCTCGCTCTTTCGCTGACTGCTCCTCTCTCTCTCTCTCTCTCTCTTTCTCTCTCTCTCTTCGCCCTGTAGAATGCCCAGTAACGGTGTTGCGTCTCTCCTCAGCGATTCTGCGCTCTGTACGCGCAGAGAGCAGCGTCGAGAGCAGTACCGGCAGGTGCGTGAGCACATGCGCCGCAAGGACGGCCCCATGCAAACCTGTGGCTGGAGTGTCCCATCCCGATTCAAACAGGTATGTTGACCCTTCACCCCTGACCTCTGTAAGCAATTTATCTCTACACAGAGACTGGAGTGGGACTGCTCTGCAGGGAGCGCCCTCCACAAATAAAGTGAAATAGAGTAAAAAAGAAAATAAATATGCAAAGTGCACTTTAGATATGCAACCAGGAGGGACGTGTCTTAGTTTAGCTCCTCCCAAGATCAGGGATGGGCGTTTGATTTTATGTAGGCGATGATATGAATGGCTTGTTGAAGATGTGTGAAAGCAATTTAGTTAGTAAACTACAATTAACAAAAAGTAACTAAGTATGCAACAGTATCAGATGGTTTATCACACTGATAAAAAAATATAAATGGTGACAGGGTTAAAGTGAACTTAATTGTGCAATAAATCTTATAAAATCTTATAAATCTAAAAAAAAACAAGTCAAAAATAGTGATGAAGAACAGCATTTCACTAAAAAGAAGTCACTTTTGTTCATTTAAATAAAGCTGAAAATAGATTAAATAAAATGTATATTTTATAAAAAATATAAACTTTTTTTATATTTTTATAAAATGAAAATTAAAAATGTTTCTTTGGCAACATATATATATATATATATATATATATATATATAAATAAATTAAAGCAAAACAAATGTTTTTTTTTTAAATGACAAAAGCACATAACAAAATTACTAAAACTTAAACTCAAATGAAAAATATTAATAAATACTATTATATAAATAATATAAAAATAACACTGAACGGTGAATCGTTTATTTGCACTGTTATTTATTTGATCAGTCAATTGTTTATGTGCATGATCCGTCCACATTAACTGATTTACTAAAATGAATCAGGCTTCCTAATAGTATATAAGAGAGAATAGTGTGCAGTTGCTTATTTGTGAAGCAACTGCACACAGTAAATTGTGAAGAAAATTTAGAAAATGTGAAGAAAATACGGTGATGTGGCATTTTGTCACAATAACAACATAGCAACTTCTATTGCCCAACACTGTTCAAGGTGCCTTTTAACTATTATAAATGGTTTAACATGTTCGTGCCACATCATCCATCTGAACACTTGCTATTGGGCCTGTGACACAGGTATAAGCTCTTGCCTGTAAAAAAAGTAAAAAAAAAAAGTAAAAACCATCACTGTCTGCTTGCTGCTGCCATTGTCTTAGTAACGGAACAGTGTTTTTTCTGGAATTATGTTCTCAGATTTTTTGTTCCATGGAACTAGTTAGCTATGGAACAGTCCATGGTGTGCTGGTTTGTGGTAACAGTGTTAGGGTTGGCATGGTGACGGTGTGTTTGTTAGGGTTGCCGTGGTGACAGTGTCGCCGTGGCGCTAACTGTGATCTCCCACAGAATGGCTCCCAGGCGGACAGCACTCAAGATGCCACAGTGAAGAGGACGCAGGCAAGTCTGAGCGGCAGAGGACCAGCATGCACCTCTCCCACCCTGTCCCTTTAAACCCCGGCCCTAAACCTGACTCAGCCTCAGTCAGCAAATCATAGCGTAGACACAGCAGAAAACGATATAGCAGAAAATGCCTTTGCTGAAGCTGAATTTATCTTTAGGAATTAAACCTCTGGTATTTACAGCTGTCGACATGCTTTCCTGCTAACAATGCTTTGCTAACACTATCAAGTTAACACAATGTTTAGTGCATTTTAGACATGTGGCCGATTGTACATTACTTACAACCTACAATGACATAAATGAGCCAGACATCATCATTTAGACATCATCACCCTACACCTGAATCATGATTTGCTGCTCTCTCTCTGTCTTTCAGAGGCGTTTGCTGACTGTACAGTAGATTAACTTCTGTCATTGCGCATGCATCTGCCTTGTAACCCTCTAACAGACTTTGATCTGCTGCTCTGGTTTGCTGTTCTTGGTTTCCCCTTTCCCTGTCTGCCCTGGATAAAGGCAATCTTAACCAGGGCATGATGGGAGTATGGCATCTTTCTGCTTGTAGTGTGTAGCAGTGATCTTATTTACAAAGGCCTTGTAAACATCACCGCCTTCCTGTGTTCTCTTAGGCCAATGAGAAAGAGGATAATCGTATGAAAAACGTCCCTGTGCCAGTGTACTGCCGCCCTCTGGTGGAGAAAGACCCCAACAGGAAGGTACAAGATGACGACAAACACGCGCAGACTATCTGTTCTGAGGTTGTGAAGTCCTGAACTCAGACTCTTGTTCTTCTGACACACAGCTGTGGTGTGCTTCTGGCGTGGATCTCACTGGCTGGAAGACATCCAATCTGGAGGCTGCAGCTCTGAAGTCATCCAATGGCTCCGATCCCTTGACTGGTGAAGACGAAGGCGGAGACGGCAAGAGCGAGCAGAGCTCACCAGAGAAAAAGAAGGTAAATGGATTTAATAAAAACACATGTAATTAAAGAAAAATGTCTTTTGAAGACATGTTCAAAATAATCAGAAAAATTTGGGGTCGGTAAAACGTTTTGAAAGAAATGCTTTTATTCAAGGAGGCATGACATTTATCAAATGAGTCAGTAAGTCATGACATCACAGGATTAAATTACATTTTAAAATATATTTAAAAAGAAAATAAATGCAGATTTGGTGAGCATAAGAGACTCAAAACCAATACAGAACCTTACCAACCCCAAACTATTGAATAGTAGTACACACACACAGTGGGATCAAAAAGTCTGAGACCACATTGAAAATTTCATTTCAATCAAAATTTAAACCTGAAAAAAAGCAGAAAGTTATTTTGCAGCAGAATTTAAGACAAAGAAATATTGTGATGTAAAATGAATGAAGAATAGTTAACATTCTCCACTTTCTATTGGACACTAAACATTTAAGCAAATTTGTGACATTGAAAGCAAAAGGGAGACTAACCAAACAATAAGGAATCCTCAAATTCATGCTAATTTTTCAGGTAAACTTTTCATTCAATTTATGCAAATAATACATTTTTTAACTTACTGTAATATTTAATAACTGTTTATAAACATTTTAATTTCATTTTACATGATTGTTTGTTAAATCTCAAAATGAGTCTAAGGTTTTTCACAGCTTACCCATCTTTCTTTCAGTAGAAAAAGCTAGAAGTGAATTTTAAGCATCATAAATGATGAACTGAACTAAATCTAATCATTGGTATTTCACCCTCTTCTAGCCTAAGGAACTGCATGAAACTGACTCCATGAACAGCCGCGTGTGGATTCTGACCAGCACTCATTCAGCCAGTAAAGTGGTCATTATCGATGCAAACCAGCCCTGCTCACTAGTGGACCAGTTTAACGTATGCAATGCCCATGTGCTGTGCATCTCCAGTGTACCAGGTTTGTGTACTTCTAAATACACTGTCGATTGTAACAAACACTGTTGCAGTTGAGTTAACTGTCACATGCATTGTCCATGCAGCGGCCAGTGAGAGTGATTACCCAGCAGGTGAGATATTTCTGGAGCAGCAGGGTGTAGATGGGGCTTCAGAGGAGAAGGGTGGAGTGGAGGGCATGTTGGCAGGGATCACGATCGTAGGCTGTGCCACTAACTGCAGCGTAGTGCGCAGCAACTGCTCCTCTCGCACTGACACCCCCGTGCAGGACCGAAGCCAAGGTAAGCAAACTGACTGAAAATGTATGTTCTGAATCTGTGAGACTAAATATTAGTCATCATATGCTTGGTGTTTAGCTCCTACAGCTCCAGTGTGTAGAAGCTTAGCTGTGTCACAGTCTGCGGAGGAAGCGACAGAAGCCATTGAGGTGTCGGAGGAGACGGGGCCAAGTGAGAACGTGGACAGCACCCTCAGATCTTTCACCGAGCATGTCTTTACTGACAACACACACAGGTACCTTACATATAGCCTACTTTTAAAAGCTACTTTAGATAAAAGTGCATTGACATCTTACAATTTCCTAAACCAGTTATCCTCTATTATATTTTTCTGACTGCAAAAGGATGTGTTTTATTTGCTGACTACTTTAGGCAAGGGCGTATAATTTAGGAGTGACGCTAGAGACATGTTCCTGCAAATATCAAGCAACTATGGGATGGTGCCTAGCAATAATTGTGATCACACAATTAACATATGTATAACCACTGTTATTGTAATTTTGGCCACATCTGAAATGGGTCACAACATTGACATTATTAGAAGTCAAACTAAATATGCTAGAAAACCCTGTATAAGCGTTTTGAAAGTACATGTGCACAGTTATCTTTCAGAATCATCATTGGTCCAATTCATTTTAACCCTGCCTGTAAGTGCTCTCCTTATGTAATATGTACTCTGATGCTGATGTATGAGCGATGTTAACAATTGCACTGCGGACAGAGTAAACAGTGTCCATTAATAATCCTTGTCCATGGACTCCTTGTCATTATTAGTTACCTTTCATTTTAACATTACAGAATTCATTAATTAAAGTCAATCCCTGAATTATGTTTTTTTTTTCTTCAGTTTTTAATATGCTTGTTTAGATATTCTATCATGAAGTAAAGAAGACTAAATTGTAATGTTGTTGGTTTACATAGTCAAAATTGTGTTATTATTGACGTAACAACATACTGGCATAAAAAATACTCCCTTTATGAGTTATGAGTGTGTTGGCTACCACATCTATAAAAAAATGTTTTTAAATCTATCGTATGTGCAAAATCGTATATTAAAATCAAACCTACGCCCTTGACTTTCATAAATGATGTGTTAAATTGAAATGGTCTACTCTGTGTGTTCTGCCATCAGTGAGGCGGGTGTGCCAAAGGAGCAAGTGACATCAGCCCCCACAGACTCAGAAGAGGCAGTAGACGATCGGGCAGGAACAAGTGCTGCCCCAACCATGTGGCTGGGAGCCCAAAACGGCTGGTAGGCATTACATCTTCTAATGTATTTTCACATTATAAAGTCATAATTCCATTCCCAACATTATGTAAAATACACTGTAAACTCTGTCCACAGGCTTTATGTCCACTCTGCAGTGTCCAACTGGAAGAAATGTCTCCATTCAATTAAACTCAAAGACTCTGTACTGAGTTTGGTGTAAGTAGAATCCTAATGAACTATGTACACTACCGTTCAATTTTTTTTATTGTTCTTGAAGGAAGGAACGAAGTCTCTTATGCTCATCAAGGCTACATTTATTTGATCAAAAATACAGTAAAAGGAGTAATATTGTGAAATATTATTCAAATTTAAAAGAACTGTTACATCTATTTTAAGATGTAATTTATTCCTGTGATGGCAAAGCTGAATTTTCAGCATCATTATTCCAGTCTTCAGTGTCACATGATCCTTCAGAAATCATTCTAATATGATGATTTGCTGCTCATGAAGTATTTTTTATTATCATCAATGTTGAAAACAGCTGTGCTGCTTAATGTTTTGGCAGAAACATGATACTTTTTTCAGAATTCTTTTAATAAATAAGAAGTTCATAAGCATATTTTTGACATATAAATCTTTTGTAAGAGTGTAAAAGTCTATACTGCAGCTTTTGATCAATTGAATGCATCCTTACTGAATGAATGTAAAAATTGTATTGCCCCCCAAACTTTAGAACAGTATATACTACTGTTTACATGTTAACCAATAACAAGTATCATGAGGTATATGAAAAATTCTGTAATAATTCCCTCTGTCTTTGTCTCTTTGTGCTTCAGACATGTGAAGGGGAGAGTTTTAGTTGCATTAGCTGATGGAACACTTGCGATCTTCCACAGAGCTGAAGGTTTTCATCATGTTAAACTTATTAAAAAAATAACTGTCATTTATTATTAAAGCAGGGTTTTGCTGTAAATATTTTTATTCATGCTCCCCATAATGTCAAATGTAAACATAGATGGCCAATGGGATCTATCCAACTATCATC
Organism: Siphateles boraxobius; assembly: GCF_051911475.1. NCBI lineage: Eukaryota > Metazoa > Chordata > Actinopteri > Cypriniformes > Leuciscidae > Siphateles > Siphateles boraxobius. Next base: position 13,158,818 of record NW_027509193.1, read on the forward strand.
TAATGGATCTGGGAAGACCCCACCACTCCATTCGATGCATGGCTGTGGTTCATGACAAAGTCTGGTGTGGTAACAAGAACAAGATCCATGTGATCCAGCCTAAGAGCATGCAGATTGAGGCGAGTCTCAGACAGCGAATGTTATGTCCTCACCATAACCTTTGTCTTGGGACTTTTATTTTATATTATGTTTCTCTCTCTCTTTCATATAGAAATCCTTTGACGCTCACCCACGCAAGGAGAGCCAGGTGAGGCAGCTGGCATGGATTGGTGATGGTGTCTGGGTGTCAATCCGTTTGGATTCCACGCTCCGCTTATACCACGCACTCACACACCAGCATCTACAAGACGTGGATATCGAGCCTTACGTCAGCAAGATGCTGGGTAACACTTGCTTCTGTGACTTCAACACTTCTTAGTTATAGGTTCTGGTTAGAGATGAGTTTAGTAGTGACATAACATGTTTTGCTGAATTGCCTCCTCTTAGTATTTAAGGCTTAGCTTGGCAAAATAATATTTTATTTTATTTTATTTCTCCAGATCCTTAAAAGCAGGTCAACTGAAAGTTTACACTATAGTAAAATAACTTTATTATTATTATTATTATTATTATTATTTAAATAATATTATTATGTTAATTTATTGATGGAAACATTTAGGCTAATATATAAAGATCGGTAGTCACAATATAAATGTTTTACATTCTGCTGTGTTGTCTGTGATTGACAGGTACAGGAAAGTTGGGCTTCTCTTTTGTCAGGATAACTGCCCTGCTGATTGGAGGAAACCGCTTGTGGGTGGGCACTGGAAATGGTGTCATCATCTCAATCCCTTTGACTGAAAGTAAGTCTGGTGCGAGTTTGTTTGCAGACACACTTCAGTGTTCACATGATTATCCTAACCTTTCCCGTTTCCATTGATCAACCAAAACATGTCCCTGTCAGTGGTTTATGCTGGTTAGCTCTTCTTTGGTGGTCGACCAGCATGGTCTTTATTCTGAAGCTCGCTAGCCAATGAAGTCGTGCCGGTTAAGCTAGTAAAGAGGTTTGAATCTCACTAACTCTTCAGTTCACTGGGTTGCCAACACCCTGGGATTAACCTGCAAACTTTAATGTCATCATCCCAGATCATTAGCCGCTAGGTCATCCTCCTTAATCCATTAATTACCCAACAAACCCTGTGTTGCCTCTTGTCATCTCCTTTCTAGCTTTTCTTCTTTATCCTTTTTCTCTATTGTACCACTACCCTCTTTTGCTCTGTCTCATAAGTGTTGCTCTTTTGCCCTGCCTTGTTCCCCTTCCCACTTCCTCCTTCCTGTAGCCGTAGTTCTTCATCGAGGGCAGCTCCTGGGACTGAGGGGTAAGTGTGGAGCGTTACGACTGTCATTCTTGTAAGATCAGTAACATCACACTTCTTTTGGGAACACCGTGGTCTTCTTTAATTTATTCCATCGTTCAATAAACTTTCTTTCTTTCAGTGGTTTTAGCATGTTTTGGTCATGATGACTTATTTCTCTGTGCATTACTATATTTATAGTTTATTTAAAATGTTGTGGTCATTTTTTTCATTATTTTCAACGGGGAAATGCAGATTCATATAAATATAAATCCACATATACATATTTATCAGATAAATATATACATTTATATAGTCTGTTGAATATATTTTTGATTCAGCAATTATATTAGATTTATGTTGCAAAAGATATATGTATGTCTATATATGTATATACACCTTGGCCTTCTTTCATTAAACTATTTTTAGTGGTTTTATTTTTTAGTAATGAATGAATTGCCTCTGTGCATTACTATCTTCATTATGTACATTTTAAGTGTTGTTGTAATGTTTATCCATGGATATATATTTTTTTTGTTTTGTTTGCATGCTGTGAGCTCTTTATTAAAGTCTTCCTCTTCAGCAGATTCATTTCTTTACTTAAGCTCTGGCAGTTTCTGCGATTGGTCAGTGCGCTTTATGATTGCTGGGTTCTGTTCTCTTGTAGCCAATAAGGTGTCACCCACATCGTCAGGGGGAGTGATCCATGTATATGCGGATGACAGTAACTCTGAGAAGAGTAGCTTCATACCATACTGTTCCATGGCCCAGGCTCAACTCTGTTTTCATGGACACCGAGATGCCGTCAAGTTCTTTGTGTCAGTGCCAGGTGAGTGTCAAATCAATAATAGTATATTATATGCTGTGAGCTGTGTCAGTCTCAAAATATGTCATCTTTTGTTTCCAGGCAATGTGCTGGCCACCCTCAATGGTAGCGTGTTGGACAGCCCATCAGAGTCTCAGGGGTCCTCAGCCCCAGCGGACACAGAAGCTCAGAGTCTTCAGAACGTACTGGTGCTGAGTGGAGGAGAGGGTTATATTGACTTCCGCATTGGTGAGAAGCAATTGATAAGCGAAATTAGCATGTACATTGGGTCATAAAACCATAACTTATTCATTCTGTCATTCTCAGGTGATGGTGAGGATGAGACAGAGGAAGCCGATGATGGTGAAGCTCCTCAGATGAAGCCAGCGTTGTCTAAAGCAGAGAGGAGTCATATCATTGTGTGGCAGGTGTCTTATGTTCCGGAGTAACACGGACAGACACCTCCTGCCTCGCCCCCCTTTTCCGCCCCCAAAGATAAAAGTATGAATCCTTTCTGTAACTATCCCCCGAATTCTGTACCTAAGCTATGTAACTACCACGGCCTTGTAACTACCCCCTTAAAGTCTTATATTGAACCCTTCAGCCTGTATTTTCCTACCCTCAATTATTACTACCTGTATGATCCTTCAATCCACCCTGTAACAATCCCTTTCCAACAAAAACACAAGGTTCAAGAACTTCCTGCAACTTATGATTGAATGGCAATTTCAAATGAAATGCATATAAACAGCTTAAACAATACCAAACTACGTTCCTGAAAGAACTACCCAGTTTTTGCCAAATACCGTGACCTTTGTTTTTACAGTCCCTCAGCACACAGATCACTCAATGATATGAACTCATCGTGAACTCAAGAGTTTCAGAGATGAGCAGAATCATTTTGAAAAAAAACAGCTAGATGAATATTGGAATACAAAAAGGAAAATGCAAAAGTGACTTATGTAAATACTGGAATACATCATGCACTGGAGAGTAAATACTGGAATACATCATGCACTGCAGAGAGAAATGATGTGAGGATAATCAAATAAATGGTGGCCAGGATTTGTGGGTAATCTAGCACAACCCAAACATGTCCCAATATCATTTCAGCTCATTAAGTAAATATGTAAAAGAATATTCAACTAAATTGATTTTTTAAAAAGCACGCAAAATCACTTTAACCAGTTGCACCTAGCCCTTTTTCAAACTAAGTGAAATGTGTGCTGACTAGATCTGCTAATTTCCCTTTTGGACTAAGCTTGAGGTTAACAGCTGAACTGAAGCCTGCGATTGGCCGGAGGTTTGAAAGAGATGGACGTCCCGCCCAGTCGCCTTGTATGTAAATCATCAATCTGTGTTCTTTGTGTGGTTAAGTATTAAGAAATAAATGTTTATGTGCTGAATCCTTCTGTCTGCAATGCTATTATTTGTTGAAATGCTGTCATAATTTAATATCATCAATACTTCATAAACACAAATACATTTTAGTGGAAAATATTCTATCGTTCAAGGTTTTTTTGTTGTTGTTGAAAGAAATTGATACTTTAATTCAGCAAGTACACATTAAATTGATCAAAACTAACAAAAGATTTATTTCAAATCAATGCTCTTCTATCAAACTTTACATTCATCAAAGAATTCTTCTATAATGTTATTTTAAATAATAATAATTCATAATTTTACTGTTTATATTGTATTTTTGATCAAATAAATGCAGCTCTGGTGAGCATAAGAGAATGTTTTTAAAACATTTTTAAAAAATCATACCAACCCCCAAACTTTTGAATGGTACTAGTTTACACAAAATAATACACAAAAAGACCAATGAACAAAGGAATAATTTATTTGTAGTGTACAGTTTGGTCAAGTGAGTTCCAACCACTAGATTAGAGCAAGACCAAGCATTATTGGGATATTTAAGTTTTTCAGAGCAAGCTGGCCCTTTGTCATTCATTATTGAGTCCTTTTGAGTCATGAATAATAAGTGTATTTTTACATAGTGCATTAAGATGACAAGAAGCATGCCCATATCAAAAGTTGGATGTAAAAATGTAAACGATGTCTTTCGAGTGGATGTAAACACTAAGTAACTTTAGAGTAGTGGATGACTTACCAACCCACCAAAGATTAGTAACAAAGTGAATATCTGCAAAAATCTGCAAAGAAACCCTTACAAATGTTAACAACAGCATGAGTAAAGCAGTAAGAAAATGGTCACATTCAAAAATAGCTTGACCAATGACTGGATTTCAGTGATCCAGACAGATGCCACCATAAGCTACCTTATCCTTTATTATTTTGGTCACTCTATGGCTTGAGCAGAGCAGCCTTTACTCTGTGTGGAGCAGGAATCAGATGCAGATAAAGCTGCAAAAGCTGTGTTACGATGAGTGCAACATGATGGCTTTCAGGCGTAGATCCAGTGCTGACTGGACTCTTCCCAGCAGAGCAACTCGTTATGCGCAAACCACAGCGAGATCTCTCTCTGAGCACTTTCAACTGAATCACTGCCATGGACCACATTCCTGCGCAAGAAAAACAATTTAACATACACCCACCCACCCATCCATCCAGTCAAATATGCAGATACACACTAACCTGCTAACTTCCACGCAAAAGTCTCCTCTGATAGTGCCTGGGAGAGAGTCTGCTGGATTTGTCTCTCCTAGCATCTTTCTGGCGGTCTTAACCACTTCATGCCCTTGCCATACCTAACAAAACATATATGAACACACAGACACACATAAAGTTTTAAAGATGGACATTTTCATAGCAACATCATTGAAGCTGTAGGGCAGGGATGGGCAACTCCGGTCCTCGAGGGCCACTGTCCTGCAGAGTTTAGCTCCCACCCTGACAAAAATTATTGTTTAGTAATCCTGAATACATTGATTAGCTTGTTCAGGTGTGTTTAATTAGGGTTGGAGCTAAACTCTGCAGGACAGTGGCCCTAGAGGACCGGAGTTGCCCATCACTGCTGTAGGGTATCTGGGTGAATCATTGACTCCCTCTGAACACAAATGAAGCACATTCTTCCTAAAACCCAAAGTCTTTTAGAATGAGTGTAAATTATGGACATTGGCATGAGAATGCCTAGATGAGACCGTTTCTGAAACATTTACGACTCTGTCCCAGAACAACTCACAAACTTCCCCCACTGTAGGCAAACCCAGGTGGCCTTTCTGTCCACACACACAAATAATAACTTTTAACGAATTTCCCCATTAAAGACATTTTAATGAGATATATTTCATATGTGTTATGTGGGTACGAGTGCCCAGGGCCTATGAAGATACGTGTGAGTAGGCTTGGGCGGTATCCAAATTTTGATACCGTCAAACCTCCTCCCTATTTTACCGGGGTATACGGTATTACCGTGACTAATTAAAAATTATGACATAAGGCTCAGACAGCGTCACCAAACTGTTGGCTTGTGTCTATACTGTTCAGAAACTGAATACCAGATCGGGCATAAAAAACACACAAAAAAAAATCAAGGCCAACCCGTGCACGTTGTGTCTGATCCCTGTTGACGGCATTAAATGTAATATGAGCCGGAGCCCTATTTAGACTCGACTATTTTTAATACGTGGGCCGTTATAATATGGTGGCGCCAAATAATTGTTTAACCCAGGTGCTCAGGGGGTGGTAGATATAAATACTATTTATAAATGAGCAAAAATGGGACAATTAATAATATTTAATTATTTTAATTATGACAATTGTATTCATTTTATTAATTCATTTAAATTAAATTAACAAGCAACAAGCCAGAAGTGCATTTGTAAATCCGGTGACACGCGTCCATTGATTTTTATTAATACGACTATTCTGTCAGTGCTGCAAAGATTAAGTTGCGATCGCCATCACCTAGTGAACGCGCATATATATAGAGAAATGCAAATCATGGATTACATAATCAGAAGGTATAGGCTAGCCTTTTTCTTTTCGTTTTGAATTGTTTCGTTTAAAGAAATTGACGATTGATATCTCCGTAGTGAACGCGCGTATAGAGAGAAATGCACATCATGGATTAATCAGAGAGTATGCTGCCTATATTTCTTTTCCTTTTGAATTGTTTCGTTTAAAGAAATTGACGAATCGCCATCTCCATAGTGAACGATAGAGAGAAATGCACATCATGGATTAAATAATCAGAGAGTAGGCTAGCCGATTTCTTTTCGTTTGGAATAGTTTCGTTTAATTTGATGATCGCCATTTCCGTATGAACGCGCATAGAGAGAAATGCACATCATGGATTAAATAATCAGCGAGTGGCCTATTTCTTTTCATTTTGAATTGTTTCGTTTAATGAAATTTCAAGCTTTATTTAGATATCTTTCATGTCTGTGAGACATACACTGAGTTTCGGTTAATTTATGATGAGATTTCAATGCAAGTGACCGCGGCGCGCCAGCGCACGATCATGTCATGATTATGTTGTCTGCTATATTTGATTCTTATTTATTATTGGTTGATAAAAAAATAAAAAAAATTAGGATACAATTTATACAAAACGAAATTCACTTTAAAGAAAGGCCTTTTTACAAAATGAAACTTAATTAAGTGGTCAATGTTTGACTCCCGATGCATCCCATCTTACTCGTGCTGTTCAGTTTTCATTATCAACGAAAAAAAAAAAAACATTATAATATTTTAACAAATATAAACGAATGCGCTTATTTAATGAACTCCGGGCAAAATGCATCCTCGCAGCACTGAGTGGGTGGTTGTTTCGGAGATGCGACATTAGGTTAGAGGTGTTTCCATCTCTCGCGGTCACCTTTTTTATTGCAACATTTACAAATTGCCTAGTCAGTATTTACCGCCTCTCCCTTCTCTCTCTCTCTCTTTCTCCTCCACACTGTCACTTGATGACAACTACATAAGCATTTTTAGGCATTGAATAAATTATATTTATTTATTATATATAAGTGCCGGTAATGACGGTATTGAAACTGATACGTTGCTATTTTAAGACCCCGCGGTATACGATATTACCGAAATACCGCCCAACCCTACGTGTGAGTGTATAGTTCTAAACGAACGACAAATGCCTGTATTATGCATTTTTAATGAATAATCCAGCAAACTCACTATCCTAACAAAGTCTGTGAAACTTTGTTCTGCTAACACTGGCCGAAGTCAGTGTCCTGTTACGGGTTTACGACCTAAAGGAATGTTCACAGAACTGTGGCTCTCTCTGAATTCTTGCTGAGAAGGAGAAATGAAACCTTTCTTTTCAATCCTATATATTCTATATATAAATATAACCATGTGAGAAATATATTACCATGTATCTAATGTTCCAATCTCATGATGTGTCCTTTTATGTGGTTTGTTTCATGTAAACTCTAATACTTACAATTCCAGACTGTTCACACTATGATCAACCAGAATCAGATGTGTGACATATTTGGTCTCTAAAACCTGGTACTTTGAAGATCGAAGTGATTGTATATACGATATGTCGGTAACAACAACATATTAATAGTAAAAGCATCTTTCATAGTTTCTTCAACGAATTGACAACCCCAAGGAGCTCTCTCTCTTAGACAAAGAGCAATAAAAACCAAAGTCCCGCCTGTGAATTCCAACCCTCTTATTGGCCAAGCCAACAGGAAGAGGCTGGATTTCTCCAAGGTGATAAATGAAGCTTCCCCACTCCGCTCTCTCTCTTACACTCTTGTCCTCGTTTCATAATGTAACGTCTCGCCTCCGGGCGAGCTCTTCGCCTTTCTTTTATTTGTTTCTAGTTTAGTTTGTGTTTTTCAGTCTTAGATAAGTCTCCGTGTTTAATTCCAATCGACGAGTGAAAAGAACACCGCGTGACATATCTCTTCAGCAAATCCATCTACAAGGGACCTTTAAACACCTTTGGCTACAACTGAGTTACCATGGGACATCAGCGCGAGACTACAGCTAGTCGTCTAAAACACTATTTAGGTGAATTTAAACAATGGCAAGTTGCTAAATGCATCTTGTTCACATGTAGGGTCCCTGTTCATGTTGGACAGGCATTTTAATTACATTTTGTGTCTGTTAAGAGGCACAAAGACACTCTTTATGTATATGCCCCATAACTGCCGTTTTAGCTTAGTGGGAGCTCTGGGCATTTGCGGGAACAGCTCCGCATTGCAATCACCAATCCGGTTCATTTTTTTTTCTATAGACAGTACTCAAAGGTATAACGATCAAGATTAACTTAAAAATTGCCCGGAGTTCTCCTTTAAATTCATTATATTCATTTGATTGATGTACTGCCTCTTTGCTCATTTTCCAAGTCCCTTAAATGTCAAAGATCTTAGCTACAAGCCTACAAATTAAAGATACTTTACAGAGTATTTGCTTATAGGGCAGGAAACCCAATTCTTGTGGCCACAGAATTGCTTTTCCTGAAATCCTATAAAGTAGGATGATATTGTGGATCCCCACAAATATTATTCTGACAATTGAGCTAATTAATTTTGCCTGTTTTGTAAGACGTGGTCCATGTAATTAATTACAATCAACTTGTGGTTAATTGCAAGGATACACAAGCATGCATACAGGTAAAATGACATATGATCCCTTATCGGGAGATTTATTAACATGTAAGACTGATCTAATCCAAACATGTATGAATAATTATTAATTACCAATTATTAATTATGATATGCAAATCCCCCACGGATTGGATCCGCCCATGAGTCTTTACAAAGCATAAGTATAGAAATCCTATTGGACCTATATAGAGAGACAATGTGTTTCTTACCATAGCAACAATGGGCCCTGAGCTCATGTATTTGACCAAGCTGCTGTAGAAAGGCTTCTCCCTCAGGTCCCGGTAGTGCTGTCTGAGCTGCTCCTCTGATGCCTACAACCATATACTGTATTAATGCAGATGATATATTTCTTATGATATATTATTATTTCTTTTTTTTATGAAAGCTCAAGATACTCCAGTGGCGGTCTCACCTGCAGAAGCTTCATGCCGACCAGTTTGAAACCCTTTCGTTCAAAGCGGTGGATGATCTCACCCACCAGTCTGCGCTGAACACCATCTGGCTTCACTGCGATGAACGTGCGCTCGTTTGAGCCAGTCCATGCTGAAAAACATCTGAAATTAAACCCTTTTAAACCCCCTCGACTTCTCAATGACATCGCTTGTTTTTTTAAGTACTTCATTACAAAAAATAAACAGGTCTATCCTGTAGAAGTTAGTTTAAGTGGTATTTATATGCGGGAAAATGTAGTGAAACTATTCGAATAAATCCCTGTAGGGCGATACAAACTTTATTTTGACTAGCTATATAAGGTTATATATAAGGTTAACATACGCATACAATCATAATCTATCTACACATTATTAAAAAAATTATGAAAGTAGAATATGCCCTAGTATCCTATTAATCCCGAAGCATTAAACCTCTTAGCCCTCGCCACCTGTGTAGGTCACATAAAATAACTGACGTTGAACGCATTTCCATTTCAAATGTATTATTTTTTATTTACTTGCAAATAAGTATTATTATAACTTTATGAAAATCGTATAGAAGTAGTCAATATCGTGTTAGCCAATCGATTACTGTTCAAGGATCCTGCAGAACAAAAGTGTCCATTAAAATGACTCGAGGGGACTTGAAGAGCACGGATTCTTCTGCATACCTGATTCAATAATCCTCGATTGTTTTGCATCTAAATTAGCGACCGCGAGCTCATTTGTGTCGGATAGTGACCTTTCAGAACCCATTTTGGGTGAGCAGCCGTCTCAGGCTCGCGCTACTGCTGCACACCAACGGACCAATCACGGGTCAGCAAACACTGTAGAACCAATCGCAGCCGCAGCAACACAATAGGATCAAGTCAAGAACAAGGAGAAAGGCATTTTATTGCTTTGCATTGTTTTTTTATTACTCAGATTATTCATTTTTCTGTGAATGATCACTATCATATGCCAATTCGTTAACAAAGTAGACTAGGAGCCAAAACACATTTTAGGTGGTTACCAAGTATTTATGTAGACTAACGTTGATGACGTGTATGGGCCGCATGTGTTAAAGCGAGATGCTCGTGTTACTGCATGCTGCTATTACTTCGCATCACCTTGCCTAATAACATCTCCTAAACATAGCACTATGGGCGTACATACGTAGCGCTGTAATGTGTACATCTGATAGTTAGCCTAGCAAACAATAACTCACAAGATGATTTAAAATAAGTCGCCGACATGAGGACTGCTTGAGTTGTTCAGTTCCACCACTTTAAATTTTATTTAGCTAATAAAACGACTAAGACTTTCATAAGGCACTACTTACCCGTCTTGAAAACGTTCGCAAATATTGTTAAGCAAAGTATGATCATCTTCGCAGAGGAGGAAACCAGGCTGTCAAGAGTTTTCGGAATAGAGGGGGAGGAGACGGGTGCGCGCGCTGAGGATTGTCGCTAGGTGACATGCGCATGCTTGCCTGGTTTTGCAAGTCCGCACCCTATGGTCCGCACCTACTTAAAACATCTTCCCCTGGTTTCACAGACAAGGCTTAAATCTAGTCCCAGACTAAAATGCATGTTTGAGGTGTTTTAACTTGCACTGACATATCTTGTTTGAACTCAAAATGCACACTAGTATTGTTTGTTAAGGCACGTTTATAAAAGCTACTCAAATTACCTAATTGAATTTAATTCTGGCTTAATCTAAACCTTGTCTGTGAAACCAGAGGGCTGTTCCATAAAACAAGATTAGAATATAAGCCAAGCTAATTTTGGTTACCCAGACTTATTGTCGACTGATTCTGTTTCATAAAGCAAACTTAAAATAGTTCAAGTTACTATTTTACTTAAAATAATTTAAGTTAGTAATTTATGCTGGGAAACTAACCTGGTCCAGGGCAGGCTAACTGTCAGGCTAAGCCTGAGTTGTTACACGTTCATCTAACACTGACCACCAGGAACACAATGATATTACCACTGACTCTCCCGCATGCCATTATTTGACTTTATTAACCACTATCAGTCCAAAAATAAATATACATACAGAAAATCAACTTAAATAAGGCTTCAATGATGAATGAGACAATAAAGACCTATATTGTATTTTAAATGTTTATGTTAATGTTATGTTATATATATATATATATATATATATATATATATATATATATATATATTACACAGAACATCACAATCTAAAAAAAAAAGCTTTTTAAAGCAGCAGTTAAAATCACAAAATTAAAAATAAATAATTACAAAAGCACAGACTAAATTTGGTAGGATTAATCTGAGTTTAGTAATTGGCCTACAGTATACTAGCCGATTTACCCCATTACAATAGTCCCTTCACAGCTATTGATATCATAAAAATACACTTGTAGGTTTAAAATTCTAAATAAGGCACATCTAATGTCCATCAACAAATATATTATGGAATATTCTTTGATTTTAGTTTCCTATATCTTTTCAAAATCCTCTCCATAGTATAGGCCACTTTAAAAACTAAATCTAACCAATCATTTAAAACTGTGGATTCCTACTTTCTCCCAAAAAATTGTATTGCTTTAAAAGCTTTATTTTTTTTACATTCTAAATAAGTCATCTTTATTAAGTAGCATAGGTTGTATACCCAAAATTATATTTTGTATCTTTATTATATTTGGTTTCTTAAAAATGTCTTCCATGCTTTCACGTGCTATGGAAAATATGATATTTCCACTTGTGAACTGGTATTTACCAGTGCAACATGTGTTGCGTTCAAGTGCTTTTGTTGTCGTAATGTGGTAAAAAGATGGAGATGCAGACCTGTTATTTAGCTAAAACTATTTTAGATTAAGTCATCTGCCTGTTCATTATGTTTCGTTCACACCAAACGCGAATAGAGCGAAATTTATCGCTATTTAGTTTTATACCGTGTAAATTCGTGCACCGAGCCGTGACGCCCTACCGTTTCGGTTCAATACAATGTACCGTTCCACCCCTAGCTAACAGTAGCAAAAAACGTTTAGTTGTTAATGTGTACAATGCTTACCATTCAACACTCTCGCATTGCTCTCCGCCATTTTGAAAAGGTCAAAGGTTATCTCATCTCGGCAACTCGTGAGTCAAAATATTCTACGAGCTGTGCTAACCTTGAAGAAATTGATGGAATCCCTGTCAAGGAGGTTGTCACATATCTTCGTGTAAAACTTTGCAAAGACGAATCATACCGTGCTTCTCTTAACTTTAATCCTATTATCAGTACAAAAAGAAAGTTTGACTCTTGTTGCAGAGATTTATCCATTTACGGTCGTGTCTTATTGTCTAAATCTGAAGGTTTGTCAAGATCTGCGTATATATCCCAAGCTCTATTTGTACCCAAGATGTTCTGGACCCTTTTTTTTTTACCAGTTTTGTGAATTTCACACATAAGTTTACACAAATTTGATTGAAAATCAACATTTAAAGAGGTCTGAAGGATGCGTCATGATCTACTACAAACTTAGACCAAATTAAGTTTACCAATTTTTATTCTACATCTGTAATAATGCACACAACTTAATCATATGTAGCTCACATTTTGTAAAGAATATTACACATATTAACACAGATAATAAAAACAAAGTCTTTCCACAGAGGATTATACTTTTGGGTTTGGTCACCTGTCCAAATGTGCTGAAGAAATCTTTTTTCCCTCTCAGTAATTAGCCACATAATCCAAGGAATATGGATAAAAAATCTTGGCTATATTTGGTTCTTATAAAGCATAGCATTAAACACAAGGCAGCCTTTACGGCATGCAGTGCCCATAAAATTAGGAACAAAACCACTGCAACAGAACTCAGATCTCCACAGCATGACCTTCAAGTGGACCTGAGCATCAGACAGGTGTACCCTCCTGTTTCTTCTCATCCTGACTCCTGAAGTAGTCATAATTGAGCATGATATCCCGTTTCAATGGTAGAGAGGGCTCTGGGATAGTGCTGGCATCCACACCCAGCTCTTTGGCTTGCTGGGCCAGGATCATGGCACGTAGCAGAGGCGGGTATTTCACATAACGGACAGGGGCCTCAGGAACGGGTTCACAGCTCTTGAAAACCTCTTCTTCATGTTTGGGAACCAGTCGCCAGTCATGATACATCACCTTATCCAATTCGCGCTCTGCGGGCTCCTCTTTACCTGAAACACATCCAAACAATGTCACAGCGAGGCTGCTGTATTTATTTGCTACATTTGTTAATAGTTTGCTTGATACATTTATTTACTCTGTATAATTCTACAGAACATATGTAATGCTGTCCCCTGTTGACTACCGCTCAAAAGTTTGCAGTCGGTATGATTTTTTTTAAGGTTTTTGAAAGAAGTCTCTTCTGCTCACCAAGGCACATTTATATAGTACAAAATGTTATTATGTGATCCATTTTAATATATTTTAAAATGTAATTTACTCCTGTGATACAAAGCTGAATTTTCAGCATCATTACTCCAGTCTTCAGTGATACATGATCCTTCAGAAATCATTCTGATATGATTTGCTGCACAAGAAACATTTATTATTATTATTAATGTTGAAAACAGTTGTGCTGCTTAATATTTTTGTGGAAACAGTGATATTTCTTTCTCAAAACTGTCTTAATCTGCTCAAAATACACCACTGTAAAATATTAGGTGCTGATCATTAACTGAGGTAAATTTCAAATATCACAATTACTCCACAAGAGTAAAAAACAACAACTAGTTATTAGTCTTACATTTACATTAAGCATACTTTTATCCAAAGTGACTTTCAAAACAATTGATCATAAATGTATTAGCAATGCCACAAATATCAAATTAGTACATAGCTAGAGTAGAAGTTATATGGCAGAAGAAAACTGGAAAGAGATTTAAAAAAAAATTTTTTTTAACTAGCTTTTATTTAAAATATGTGCCTTTATTTATGGTTGTGTTCGCAGAAAAGGTATTTTCTTACCTCTAAATGTTAAAATGCCCCATGCTTTCCCGTGATCCATGTTCTAAATGAGAAAACATCAGCGTTTGAATTCACACATGCACTGACCTCATACATAAACATTTGTACAATTAAAATAATCACAGAACGTACCTCTGCTGTATAATCCACCTTGACTTTTGTTAATTTCCAGTAGCATGGCTCTGTATGCTCGTCCAGCCATGATTTGCGTGTGAAGAGCCGACCCACACCAAACAAGCGCATGCCAGCTAGTAACGTAAAGAGGCGGGTTTCTCTCTGCACATCTTTCCAAGCCAACACGGGCAGCTTTTTGCCAGTGAAGGGCCGTGTCATGGTGTCGTAGTCTAAGGCATACCGCTGAGAGTCCCGGGGCCGATTCTTCAGCTCCCGGTAGGCCCGGATCTTCCGTGCCATCTCGGCTATAAGCCTCAGGCGCTTTTTCTTTACCATGTTGCCTAGATGACCAATAAAAAAGAAATTACAAAAAAATAAGCACCAAAATATGGACATAAATATTACATCAGGTTTCACACAAACTTGTGGGGTTCATGCAGCTTGACAGTCATTACTGCAAATATCAGGGTATATCAAATTCAGTTCAGTTCATATCATGTTCAGCTATTCACTCAAATTGATATGCTGATAATTTAACCTGAAATGAAACATGAGAAAAATGTAAAATAAAAAACAAAAGAATTTAAACTATTAATTTAGACTTTTGGACTTTACTGTATATTGAAACCAGGGAACTCACAAAGAAAAAGTCTTAAATATTGCTAAGTCTTTTATAATGTATGAAAGTTCTATTATATTAAGTATTATATGAAAAATCGCATATGAGTCAAATAAGAGACTCAAATGGGATATATGTCACACAAAAACACACTGAAAAGACTAACTCATAAGACTATTTCAAATGATCAATAATAATTATTTTCCCTTCAAATTAATACATATATGTTTGAAGGCATATTTAAAAGGCCACAAATAGAGATGTGATTTGCAGTTATAGGTTTGATCTAACGTTATCTACTGAATATGAGACAGGAACCGTTATCAATTTTGCCCATTTTCCCCTCATTATTTAAGACGTATGCTAATGTAAAACGAAAAATATATCAAACAGAAACATCTGAACAGCGCCTACTTCCAATGGACTAGCTAAACAACCAGCTAAATAGTCTTGGGCACACATGCTGCACGTGTTACAACTAATCACTAGACAAAGGGGTGAACGCACTACACTGCAGCATTACAGCCAAAGCCATAAGAAGAAAAGTGAATTTAATAAATACAAATAAGAGCATATTTTAATCTATTTTCCAGTCAATGAAAGTTATCTTACCTATCTGATTGACTTGACCTCCACACAATTACGTCACGGTTGCTGCTGTCCGTTACGGAAATCGGTCCGTGCGAAACGCGCATGCGTGTTCTTGTTCCGCTTAAAGCGACCAACACTATTGCTTTATTTTTAAGCAATATTTTAGAGGGTATATCTTAGATGTTTCTCAATTTAAGTGACCATAAATCTGTTCAGTAACATAAACAGGCCTACTTAAATAATCTCTTCTGCAGTACTTTCATTATGCAACCTTTTGTCAGAAAAGTCCTGTACAAAATTAATTAGAAATGCATCATCCAAAAGTATGAGTTGTTTCTTTTTTTTGTAATAAGAGCAACACTATGATTGATTTTTAGAAACCTTTATTAAGATCTCGAAAAGAACAAACAAAAACATATTCAGCCCCTATTTTAATGCATATATAATTTCTTATTTTTTCTTTACTTGTATAAAAGGCCATGCTTAATGTATGTTGCAGAAGAAGCGAGAGAAGGAAGAGAGAAGTGAATAAAGAGAGAGTGCTTATGACATACAATACATGCAGAACACAGTATAGGGACCTGTATAATTCTATACATACATTGAGAGCAAAAAGTGCTTTATGCATAACAAAAACATGATTTGCTTTTATTTAAAACAATGAATTACAAAACCTGCAATATAAACCCCATATGAATTCAATATGAACCTCATGTAGAGATGTTGCACAGATTGAAAACTGAATCAACCTCAACGTCAGTTAGCATCAGTCAGTTTGACAACTGCATCAACATATTTTCAGGAAAACAGAGTTTCTCTGGAAATACTGTTCAGATATACACATATACACACACACTTTGAGTAATAATAACTAGGGCCCAAAGTAATTCCTAGAGACAAAAACTGGCAAAAAACACAGGCATTTTCCTCACCATTTCAATGTAATGGTATTTAAAACACATTTATGCAGACAATATTCATAATGACGTCACTGTTGTTACTTACTGTCTGTTGGTAAGTCCAAGTTTGATAAAAAAAGATTAGAGTAAAAACATACAATGGTTGTTTAAACAAAGAGGAAAAAGACCGTGGCACTCTGAAGTGCTGAGATGTTTGACTGGTCTGTAATGTAGCATCACATTTGAGTATGCATTACTTCAAAGGAGATCAGGTCATGTTTTCTACCCCCAAGAGAGTCAAAAATGAAGAAATTTACAGTTCATTTAAGGTGTCATGTATTGTTTGTGTTCCTTGTGCATGCAAACAGTTTGAGTGTTTGCCTGTGTTTCATATGGTTGCATGTTATTGTTCCCCACATCAGAACAGGTTTATGAGGTTCATATCTTGCTTTTTGTCTAAAGAGCTAATGGTCTTTATTCCACTGGAGTTCACAACAGAATAAAAACTGACTATGAATTGAATATTTAGCGACAAACTAGTAAAACAGACTTGACTGACCTTGAATTCTTTTCAAAGTTATTCAGCAAGCTCTGTTATCCACCATTGTAACTGGCAGCACAGGTTCAGCGTTTATATATGTCGATTCTTCTTTATCTGTGGAGACATTTTCTAATGTGTGCATAATGACAAGCTGAGTGGATGTGCACGCGGCACACGCCAGTCTCAGGTCCAGCGGCAACGTTTCCGCTGGCAGGCCTCCGGGTCCGAGGAGCAGCCCTCAGAGTCACTGCCCGAGGAGGGTCCTGGCGGGGTGTGTGTGTTCGAGTGGGTGTGCGTATGATCCAGGCTCAGCACCCATCCCAGTTTGGAGTGAAGAAGATGTCTGAGGCCGGGCGGCAGGGGCAGGACTCGAAGGGCATCCACTCCGGACGGGAGCAGCTTGCGGAGTCGTGAGCAACAAAGGTACTGTAGAGAGGTGGGAGCGGAGACGGAGCGAATCACCTTCATGCTGCTTTTGGCCGCGGTGGAACACGCCATAGGAAAAACATGTTTATTCTTCATCTCTGTAGCTGCTACACCTGCCAAACATACAACAAACAGGTTAAATTGTATTAAATGTGTGGTTTAACAGAAATAAACCTGTTCAACAGGTGTGTGATTGTTCAATAGTGTCTGATCTCCAAAACCCAGGGATGTGCAATTTCAGATTTTCACAGTCTAGTCAGATTTTCAAGACTAGTCAGTCAGTTATTATAGTCTTGTAAAATCATGATCACTTAACACAGCTAGGAGATTTCTTGTGCATATATGGATGCAAAGCACAACCCTTAACTGACAAATTGTCAAATAAGTAGGTTAACTACTAAAAACAATTACTATACTAACAAAATTAACACTTAACCTCATTTAAAGTTATGTTTGCAAAAAAGGAGAGAAAACTTGATATATACAGTTAACTAAACAGAAAGAATGTAATGGTGTGAAAAAAACATATTTGTCTGGTTACTAAAGCAACTTTTACATTTTAAGCTGACAGTCTTAAAAATATTTATTTTTCAAGACCTTCACTGCACATATATTACCTATATTACCTCTCCTAGAGAGAAAGTGACACTTAAAAAAGTGCATTATATTTCAAAAACAAGATAAGATAATATCGCAGCTTAAAGGAGTTTGTCATGTGCAAGATTAGGTTAGCTCTTACCGATACACTTGCGGTTTTTGAAGAAGGTTAGGGTGCCGTGCCAAGTGTCCAAATGAACGCCAATAATGGATCCCTGTCCGAATCGTGACGAAAAGCTCACTTTATCACCATTGTGATGTAACAGACCTGACAAAAACACATGCATACATACATAACATTGCAGAAGAATCCTTATGCACTATGCTTTCATGTAAAGTATAGGTGTTTTGTGCAAAAGTATGTGTTTGTGAACTGAAGCCGTTTTACCTGTATATGACAGACCCCAGCTGTCTTCATCTTTTCCCAGCAGGCTGCAAAATGTGTGTCTGTATTTGTCTAGATTCACATCTGACGTGCCAATACCAACCATCTACATAAACACAGAGAATTCAACCATTAAGAATAAACAATCCCATATACACTACCATTCAAAGGTTTGGGGTTGGTACGAAGTCTCTTGTGCTCACCAGGCTGCATTTATTTGATCAAAAATACAGTAAAACAGTAATATTGTGAATTTTGTTAACAATTTAAACTGTTTTCTATTTAAGTATTCTAAAATATAATTTATTCCTGTAATGCCAAAGCTGTACTTTCAGCTGTACCAAAGAGCTTTCAGATATTCATTATGTAATCTGATGTGATATGTAAACTGAAAAACCAATTACTATATTATTCAAAAAAGAGCTTTCAGCATTACTCCAGTGTCACATGATCCTTCAGAAATCATTCTAATATGATGATTTGCTGCTCAAGAAACTGAATTTAACTGAAACAAAATGTTGAAAACAGTTGTGCTGCTTAATATTTGTGTGGAAACCGTGATACATAGTTTCAAGATGCTTTTATTAATGGAAAGTAAAAAATTAAATAAATAAAAATCTTTATAAATTAGGTAATATTATAAATGTGTTTACTGTCATTTTTGATCAATTTATTGCATTTTCTCCAGTAGTAATTTGTCCCCCCCCAAAAAAAATCTTTGACCTCAAACTTTTGACCTGAAGTGTACACATTTTCAAAAAGAAATTGTAAAGAAATGTGGCTCACATCATGGAAAACTCAATTGATTCAGCAAGTTTCATCCTCATTAGCTGTATGCTGACAGTTATGCTTCGGTCTGCTAAATCAGCCATGTTGCTAAATGTCTAAGTTTAGAATCAATCCTTTTCAGATAAAATGCCCCAAATAAGCAGCGGAATATTACTACCACACAAATCACGCATAAAAGACACACTCTTGTCTCTCACCATGTCTGTGCCATAGACAGGGGAAGTCATTTTAATCTCCCAGAAGTGTTGTCCCTCCGAGAATTCTTTGGAGCCGCGAATGGCAGCCGTTCCACAGCTATATTCTGAGTGGAAGCTCACTTTCCTGTTCTCACAGCTCAGCAGGGTTGCAGACGACCGGCTGCCCTCATCCCACACCCAGTCAAAATCTGACGAACAATTAAACAGCCAATAAGAAAACAAGTTCAGTCATAATAAGCATGATCAAGGTAAAAAATAAATAAAAAAATGTATGTTGCATTTGGCACCACCTTGGTCATCTTCTCCACAGTGGCAGTCTCGCAAGTGTGTGTAACCCCGGAGCCGTGGGTTACAGCTGAGCTCCATCTGTGAATCACAGCTGCAGTACGACTCTCCTGTTACAGGCACCGCACTCGGAACCGCCGGCACAATGGCTGGATACTCGGCTTCGGAATCAGAGTCACTGTACTGAAGGACAAATGCGTGCAAATTCAGATCTGACATAGTTTCGGTCTGTTTTGTCAGCCATTTGTGCTTTTTTGAACTGAAACAGCTCTTGTGATGTTCAGCACTTCAGACAAAAGGCCATCTCATAATTAAAAAAATAATTGCTGCCTCAGCTAAAGGCATTTCCACATAATCCACACCAACCTGCTGGCGATCATAACTCCACTCGTCACTCTCGGAGGCGAGCACCAGCGCTCTCGCATCTGCATCCCGTCGGATTCCACTCCACACGTACCTCCACGCCCTGCTGTTTCTGCTCCGCCTTGACATGCCAACCAGGAGCCACCGCACCTGTCCATCACAGACAGAACAGTTGTTTGACATAAAGCATAAACAAAGAGAACAAACAGCCCTGCTGGAGAAACACATTGTCAAGGCAAGTCAAATGTATTTGTATAGCACTTTTCACAATGCTCACTGAAAGTCATGATGTTTATAATATCTTACTATCTTCATGCCTTATAGTCACATATTAGCAGATTAAAGCTTGGCGACAATTTACAGTACTGTGCAAAAGTCTTGGGCACATTAGTATTTTAACAAAAAAAGGTAGTAAGCCAGTTATTTATTTCTCTTTTGCTGTAGTGTCTCAGCAGGAAATAATATCACTTTACATTTCCAAACATTCCTTTTGCCATTAATTGTAAAAATCCAGTGAGATTTTTGTATGCACAAGGAGTCTGTCAATAACTGGTATGATACACACAGAGATCTGATCTCACCATCACTTGGGATTACATGAAGAAACTAAACATGACACAAACTAAATCCCAGTGGCAAATCCAGTGACCAAAACTGTGGCAAAACTACCTGAAAAACTATGAGCAAGTGTCCCTAGGACAAAAGCTGTTTTAAACGCAAAGGGTGGTCACACCAAATATTGATTTGATGTAGTTAATAAAAGTTTAAAAAAAGTATATATATATATATATATATATATATATATATATATATAGAATAGTAAAATAAAACCTATAGCAGTAGTTTGCGTTTTTTGTGCATTTTTTCTATTTTTACAGCTAATTACCCTAACGAAGTTTAGTGTTTAGTTATTCCCTCAAATTTTAAAAAAAATACAATATTCTCATATGTTGATAACCGATTATTGTCAGCCCGTTGCGCGTGAGCTGCGCTCGTAAGCTACACTGAAACCTTAAAGGCTGTAACTTTAGTGTTTCGCGCGAGAATGTAAACAGGCAACACGCTCAGATTAACTGTCAATTACGTGCATTCAGTAATTTCATTTCGCATAAGCAGTCATTATGAACTAGCTGACATGTCGGTATACTGTATCTCCTAATGACAGATTCCCCACAAAACATTAAATAAAAATAACATGTTCTCTTGTTAGGCCTCGCAGAAATTGGTCAGGGAGAGCCAGGCACCTTGCAAGTCTGTCTGTACAGATGAAGGCTTAACGTTATTCGCTTATAGGAGAACAGATCGCCTGTAGTCACACTGTTAATATGGAATCATATTTGGATTTCAATATTATACCAGCCCATATAATAATACTTGTAAGAAAGTGCAACAGGCTTCGACATGATCTTGGCGCTAACGGAAGCTCGCGGACTTAGCAGAGGCTACATCCTGGCTGCTGCATTCACTAGGACAAGCACAAGCAAACATACCTGCCTTTTAGGGTTACCACCGTGATCGCTGGGTCCCGTATAACGTTACCTAAAGATTTTATAATGACACTGTAATGTATTTATCTGTGAAGGCAATCGAATTCTGTCCACCAGGCAGGCACCAGCTAACTGTCACACTTTTTTGTGACCTACTTTCACGACAGACGTAAACAATGCTTTAGTAAGTCCCGCCTCCCCACTTCAAAACTCCATTGGCCGAAAATTCCAAGTGGGTGTGGTTTATTTTCTAGCTCGTGTAACTACAGGTCTAAACAGCTGTCACTTAAATGTCAAACTCGTCCCAAGACTGAAGTCTAAACCCCTTTCTGACGTTCACTGCACGCTTCCCAAGTACCTAGAGGCAGATGTTAAAATTTGTTATAATCGATTAACTAGAATCACTTTGGACCATTTCAATTAGTCAAACAGCTCTTTTCTGTGTTCTTCATGTTCTATAGCAAATTTCAACCGATCAATTTAATCGACTATTTAAAAATGTTCTACCACATGTATCAGAACAATCTGTTATCAACAATTTGTCATGTTTGTTCATACCTACAAAAGTTAGACCCGAATATTTTCATTTACATTGATTAGGATTGATATTTAGTTAATACACAGCAGTCAAACCAGATCGGGTTTACGCTGCGTTCACGCCAGAGCCATGTAGAGTGATATATATATATATATATATATATATATATATATATATATATATATATATATATATATATATATATATATATATGGCTCTGGTTCACGCTAAAGACCGTAGTCTCCATAGGACAACACGTGACGTTATATTCGGAGGTGTTGACATCATCGGACTGGGAACGATGTTCTACACATAGACTTTAAGGTTCTACATAAACATTTTTATCAGTTTAAATCAGGTAATTGCGATAATTACGACATGCCATGAACGCACCTTTAGCCCAAAATCAAAAGAAAAAAATAAGAAATTATATTTTTGCATAGAGACAATGAAGCCTTCAGTATTTTAGGACCATCTTAAATAGCAAAAGTAAAAGGTCCGGGCCCATTATGAGATTTTTTTTTTTTTTTGCTTATTATTAAAATAATGTCACAGTCTACAAATAACCGTAAATGTTCATAATTAGACTATTTTATTCAAAATATAATTTATTGTTTCTTTTGATTTTGAAACGAGACCTGGATGCTTCTGACAGCTTTCGTGATTCACTCATAATGACTATGATGTGTTGCTGTTTGATAGAATCATGTATTTTCCTACAGCTGTTTTGACATAATAAACGAACTGGTATTTATCACGGTTAATTTTCCTTGCAGTTACACCATTTCTAGTAATGATGTGCACTAAGAGGCTCTGAAATGATGCAGCGCTGCTCTCTAGCGCCCCCTCTCCTGTGGAAGCGTGACTGCAGAAACGAAAAGCGTCTTTTTTTTTTACGAAGAGGGGAGTTTTTACGTCATGAAGGGGAGTTTGGTTGAGGCTGCAATGCAGAGATTCATACAACCAGATGGTAACCTGCGGATTAATCCCTCATATAATTATATCCGTCTCTTGACTCTCCATGATGTGAGAGCATCATGATTGTTAAATGTATAGTTGCAGTTTCTGAATATATTTAGGTGATACACAATTCTCAGATATGATTTGTGCTCTAGTGAAAAACACCTGGGTTCATAATAGGTTGCAATTTGTGCCCATGCAGTTAAATGACATGTTACACTGCCAAGTAATATTGGCTTGAACTTTGAACTTCTGTGGTATTTTCCATTGTTACATCACATGTGATTGAATAAAAGAGAAACTGAAATTAGGTTGAGGAAGTTTTATTCGGAAACTGGACAAGCTGCGCTGGTGTTCACCCATTAATGGAACCAGAAACAGTATCAACTACAGGTAAAACGCTACACCTCTGAAGAAATGTCATGTTAAGAGTTAAAACACACTCTCGCTCATAAACACACGTGTGCATTCATTCATTTCACACTTAGTAAACTTGCACATCAATACCTTAAGACAATGGTCTCCATGGTAATCAATGATAAACATACCCAATGGAACTCAACAAATTTCCCACAGAGCAATTCACCTACCTATACAGATATACATGTATATTTCTGATACACACACACACTCACATAATTCATTTAGATAATCAGGATATCAATAGACTTTGATCCATTTAAACTGTTTAATGAACATCTCAAAATCTTCATAAATAATCAGCAGAAACAAAACAAACAGTAATAATCCATCTTTTTTACATTTAGGTCCTCAACATCAGTGTCAATTTAAAAGGTCCCAAAAGTGAGAAAACAAAATAACAGTTGATTTGTTCTTTAAACAAAAATAAAACTGACAAAATAAAAGGATGACAAACAAGTGTAGCATAGGAGAAATAGGGCATCTATTTAAACACACACAGGACGAGGGCAATAGCTACACAGCGCATTTACAGGGGAACACACATCAGGCTACTATACACAGAGAGGAGGCTCAATCACACATTCACTTGCAAACAGCACACTCACGATACACGCATGCACGCAAAAAAAAAATCCCCTCTCATTGTTTCGGGTGGTGAAATTACTCAATGTGTATCATCAGGAGGATGTTTGTGTTGGTGCGTCTGTGTGTGTGTTTGATGGTTGTTCATGTGTAAGAGATGATAAGAGCAACGATTAACCCTTGGTGGACAGGATAAGAGCAACAATTAGACCATAAAGCCCCAGAACCTCAGCGAAAATGAGGATGAGGATCATCCCCACAAATAAACGAGGCTGCTGGGCTGTGCCCCTCACTCCTGCGTCACCCACGATACCAATGGCGAAGCCAGCCGCAAGACCACTAAGACCCACGCTCAGCCCGGCACCGAGGTGCAAGAAACTCCTAAAGAGAGAGACAAGCACACAAAACACATTTGTATAGTGTTATATTTTTTTTTGTAACAATATTTTTTACATTATAAATTTTATAAAATGTAGACAATTGACAAATGTAATTGTGATTTTCCCATTACATCCAATTAATAATTAAATAAATAACAATGAAAGAACAAAAACCTTACACCTCCATGTACAGATGTAGCCTCTTCAATTGTTTATATACCCTACCTATCAATTCTAATATAATTTTTTAAAATCTTTTTTGTAACAATATATCTTATGTCTAACTAACAAAGACAATAAAATGTAGACAGTAATGGGGATCTTTACATTATAACTAAAAGTGTATAACAAAACACAGCAGTCTTCAATGTTACAAAAAGTTACAAAAGTGATTCAGTCAAGAGCTGTGAGAAATTCTTTCTTTTCTTGCTTGATTAACATTAACGACACAGATAACAGCAGGTTTATTAGGCTGCCGTCACTTTAAGATCGAATACATGCTCTAATATACAGTTACACATGCATTTTCTCTCTAAACTGTTTACATTCACTTAAGACATAAATTACCGTTTATGAGGATACTTCCATTGGGTCCCAATTATGCTGCCAAAAGAACTCAGTTCAGTACTCACATGCTCTATGAGCTGCGGCTTCATGTGCGTGTCTCTCCGACAGCATGTGCATATAGCGAAATGAGTTCTCTTTCTACACTACACTTTTACATTTTAATATCACTTGTTTTTAAACCGCAATGCTTAAAAACGCATGTAAACCATAAGCTTTCGTGACTGCGTAGTACAGCAAAGTAACCAAGCTAGAGATGATAGTCCAAGATCTCTACCGGTTGACAGATTTCTACTGGTTAATCGTGTCTATCGGTACATCGGTTTATATACTCTCACTATCAATTCTAATAAAAGTGTTATATCTTTTTTGTAACAATATCTTTTTTGTGTCAAACATTGAAGAGAATAAAATATAGACAGTCATTGGGATTTTTCCATTACAACCAAATAAAATATATTAATAATAATAATAATTTACAAAAAAAGAACAATAACCTTACACCTCCATGTACACAAACTGTAATAACCTCTTTAATTGTTTATATACCTTTATTGTCTATCAATTCTAATATAGTATTATTTCTAGATTTCAATTGTTCTTATCATATAAAACAGATGGTTAATTAAATTACAACTCAGGCAGCAATAACAAATGAGCTCGTTTTTGTTTCTGAGGAAGCTGAGAGTGACTTGTAGGAAAATCAAACAAGACACACACGTGAGGTGCGTGACTCACTTGTAGAGGGTGACTGTGGCAGAGATGTTGTTGGCAATGAGTACGGCCACCACCAGGCCGTAAATGGCAATGATACCCGCCATGACCACGGGAATGATGGACTTCATGATCAGCTCCGGTCGCATCACTGACATGGCAGCAATGCCCGTGCCACTCTTGGCTGTCCCATATGCAGCACCCAATGCTAAAAAGAGAGAAGAGGAGAATTAACACGTGCAAGGAGACAGAGAGAGTGAGAACAAATACTTATGATGGGTTAAAGTTCAATGAATACAGGACAAGGCAAAGTTGTGGGTTCGAGCGAATACCCAACTAATGAACAGCGAACACCATTCTAACACATGTGTCTGAAATATCAACCCCCGAATACACACCAGCTGTTCTATGGCACGAACACAGTGTAACTGTTTTAAGGAAAAACAACAATACAAGCATAACCACTGGGGTTTTTTTCATGCACTGGTCAATGTTGAGATTTGGAGAAATGTTGCTTCCATAACATGTCTTCTTTTAGTGCAAAGGAAACTCATACTTAAGTATTTGTTTTATTACACACATTATCCATTCACGTCTGTAAATTACAATACATATAGGCAGTTTTCTAAAAAAGTTTTTATTATTAAATCATGCACTGAGCCAGAAATCAGAAACTTCAGTAGCTCTTTTTTTTATTCCTTTCTATATTCTGAAGTTTTTTTAACTGAGGTGTTTGTTCATATATCATTTACATAATGTTATTCCTAAAAACATGGTAATTTTTTTTCTGGCTGTTGGCTATATTTTCAGATATATGGAGTGATACAAAAATATATACAAAATCCCTTTCAGTAAAAGATCTTTAATAATGTTTCTTAATCTTTATCCAATGTTCAGATTTCTGTTCTGGAAATGTATGTAAACCATGCATATTTAAATTAGATAATATATTATTGTTTGATAACATTTGTGTTTAAACAACATTTAAGAAAATCTGGAATACAAAACCAGTTAGGGAAGTATGGTAATATTTATCAGTTACATTTTTACCCTAATTAAATGTGTTGTCTTGCTTTAAAGGTTTTAAAAAGCAAGGTCAGCAAAACATTAAAACAGTGGCCAATTATTGTCTCTTTCAGTCACATGACTGAATACACCAGCGAGTTCCCTTGGTTTGTAGGAAGCAGACGAGGAGGTGCTTCAAATTTATTTGGATCATTCCGGGATTTAGGCACGGTGTGCTGACTGACACTGAGTAAATGTAAAATACTAAGAGTAATGGCTGTTGTTTGAATACAGAAAATAAGTGTGGCTCTGACTGAGATAAACAGTTAAACGGACAAGGACGTTTTTGTCTGGGCGTGTAAGTTAGTTCGTGTTTTAAAAAGTACTGTCGTATTAGATAAGAGCAAACCTGCTCATGTTAATTAAGTAATGCATTTCGCCTTAGCTTGAAAAAAAAAAATCAATGACACTAAAACGACGCTACTGTTACAGGCTAGACCAATATATAGAATAGATGAGATTATTAGAATAACAAAAAATCGGTCGTGTCTTCCAACCATATATGTTTAGAGGACATTAAATAAATGACGTCTTTGCGCAAACATTTTAACAGGAGACTCAGCTCGTCCGAAACGAGAGCATCTTAGGTCTTCCACGCAGGGATCGGTGAACCGTGACAATTAAGGAAATAATGAAACGAAATAAATAATTTATAGACATTACGTCAAGTGAGACGTCATGTGCCGTGATGGAAACCTTCGCATCCCTTCTCCTACTACAGGTAGCGCTAAACGGCTCAGCGAGCCGCAACACCACCAGTCTGCCCCTTTCACAGACAACGGATCGATACCAAGCGATCATTGCGTTTACTCAGGGTTTTCATTTAATAAAGCATTCACTGAATTTAAGGTTAAAATGACGCGTCTCTTACCACTGAACACCATTGCTGCTGAGGCACCCATCACTGCGAAGAAGGGTGAGTACTCGGGGCTCGAGGCAGACATTCTTCTGGCGCGTTCAGGACACTAAAACTAAAGACAGAAAGGGAAGAAGGCCTCAGTCTAGGAGTTTAAGGTTCCAAAGAAGATCTATTCTAGGTTGACAGGTCTTGTAAGAGCAGGAGAGGATGGTCACGAATCCGACAGGACGCTGATCGCCGGTGGAGAGGAAGAAAATGGCGAAATGGAGAGTGTCACATGATCCACCATGAGTGCAGGGTCCATTTCCGCTTCTCTGGGGATGACTTATGAATACGCAATGCGTTTCTTTTTAGGATTTTGAAATGACTGATTGTCACGGGATCACAGAGAGAACTTTCAGCGTTTTAGTAGAATTAAATGCACATTAGTAATTTTGTGTGAGCATTAGTTTTGTGTGGCTCTGTCATTTGAATAACACCCCTATTTTATAGGTATTTTTGGTATATTCCATTGCAGGCTTCCACTTTGATATGTGTGAATGCAATCCCGGATCATAGAAGGAATATAAGCCTGTAAACCAGTTGTTTATCTGGTTTAAATTGTTTAAATCTTTCATAACCACCAGATGTTAGCCAAAAATGATATGGATAAGATCAAATATTTTATTGTATTAACCATTTTTAAGAATAAGGTTGTGGAACTGCAGGATACAACATATAGCCTAGGCTTAAAATCCAATTGACCAGTTTTCTGAATGCATTTACTAGAACTATTTGTAGGCCCCCATTAATGAAACTAGAAATATTTACTAAAGCATTTAAATGTCAAAGAAATGTTGAAGTAACATTATTTTAACATTTCCTGTGGACGTGTATTAGGTGTACATTGTCATGTGCTTCGTCTCATGACTTGGAGCTGGAGAGTCCAGAGAGGAAGTAACTTTATGTTACTCACTCTCGGGCACAGACATGAGCAGACTCCTGTAATATTAAAACTGCTTTGTTTGATGAACGGCTCTGAAGTGTGTGTGTGTGTGTGTGTGTGTGTGTGTGTGTGTGTGTGTGTGTGTGTGTGTGTGTGTGTGTGTGTGTGTGTGTGTTTCCCTTTTCTGATTTTTGATGGGAACCAAAATACTAAAAGTTACACTCTTATATGCTTGATGGCTGCTGATGACAGTCACCTGATATATCATTACATACATTTTACACATTCATAGTGTAAATTCACTGTCTATTTACACATCTAGGCATTTACACTAAAGAGAGACATTGCCAGGTGCTTAGTGGGAAAATGTAAGTTTCTGGGCAACATTTTCAATCCATAATGCCTTTTATCTATAAAATGTAATACCTCAGTTGATTATGTTGTTCACGATTCAATGTTTTATGCAACTATAGCTGCTTGGACTTAATTGTCTGACAGTCATTGACTTTAATAGAAACAGAATCAATAGCCATTCAATGAAAAAACACATGACAAAACACTTAATAAACTAAAGAAATAAAATGGTACATAATATAGACAATTATAATTAAACTAGCAAATATAATATGCCTGCATTTGCCAGTGAAGAAAAGTCAAAATCTTCAGGGAGCACAGGCTGATTTGACTGAGGAAAATCTAAATACATATATTAAACAAGGGGCCGGTGTCACAGACAGGGCTTAGATTAAGCCAGGATTAGGCCTTAGTTCAATTAGGGCATTTAAGTAGCTTTAATAAACTTACCTTTGAAAGAAAAAGAAAAAAACATTAGGGCAAATGGTGTGTATCTTGAGACAAAACAATGGCACTGACATATTTTAAGATCTGTCAGAGTATAGCCTAAGTTACAAAACAGCTCACAAATGCATTTAAATCTAGGACTAGTTTAAGCCTGGTCTGTGAAACCGGGGGAATATGATTTATGGCTGAGAATGCTCATTGGAGGGTTGATGTGGTTTCATTGGATGTCGCTGTAATTCCTCATATTTCGTGTGTTTGTCTACGTGGCATTCGCTCACATCTGGTGTCCGGTGCTGCACTCTGTTGGTGATCTGTATCCAGCACAAATCACTTGGTGCAAGTTTAAATATGTCTTCAATTTCGTCTCACTCTTGTTATGAGCGTGGATAACTTGTTTAATCGAGTTATATTTGCAGACATACGGTTTTAATACATAAATGTATTTTCTCAAAACAACCGTAGGGGGCACCCGGATTTGAACCGGGGACCTCTTGATCTGCAGTCAAATGCTCTACCACTGAGCTATACCCCCACGTCACATTAGCAGTTTTCAGTTATTCATATATAAATATAGATATAATCAGTCATGTACAAATTCCCCATAACGCATAGGCCTACTAATATTTTAATAATAATTCCGTAGACTGTTTGTCCATCTGTTTAATACATTCATGACACAAATAATTTTACACAATTAGGCCGTTTCATCCTCACAAAGGCTCTTTATTTTGAAAACCAATTGGTAATTTTTGAACATCCATTGACATAAAATACATGCATTTGAAAATAGATATATTTTCAGATAGATATGTGCAAAAATTATAGGCAGAAGAATAGGACACAAATAAATAGCCAGACAGCCATAGATCTGTCTCTTAGAGTTTGTGTTACTGTTTCAAACCATGGACTGCGCCTTTAGGAAAATATTTTTCTAAATAAAAGGTAGGAGGAACACAGCAGTCTGGTGTAGTAGGGTGTGTTTGTGTCAGGTGCTATCCTGTAGGAACAGTGTTTGTATGACAGAGAGATGAGAAGGAAGTGTGAAGTCTCATCCTGTAAGTGTATCCTGCTGCGTCCTCCAGTGAATTCAGTGAACAGCTCCTCATCTCAGGATCCAGAGACATGATCCCACAAACACAGAGCTTCT
Source organism: Siphateles boraxobius (assembly GCF_051911475.1). Classification (NCBI taxonomy): domain Eukaryota; kingdom Metazoa; phylum Chordata; class Actinopteri; order Cypriniformes; family Leuciscidae; genus Siphateles; species Siphateles boraxobius. The sequence goes on from NW_027509193.1 coordinate 13,189,131, forward strand.
TCCTGTAAGCTGCAACAAAATACAGCGCATATAGCGGTTATAGTGAGGCCTAGTAGCTAATATTCTTTTTTTTAACTAACATAACCCCGCGTTAGTCTGTTGTGCTTATTTCATTTTTTTTACTGTTACAATTTTAATATCCAGCTACATTTTAAAATTATACTCCTAATTACTAACCATACAACCTGCCTTCATGATTTGGTCCGTCAACCCAATATTATCAAGGATAGCTAGTATAAACAGCACAAAGAGTGTTGTTTTTCTTGATAAAGTGTAAAAACACAATTAGCTCAAATTCATCGCCAACCTTTGTGTTCAAATCCCTCCTGAGGACGTGAATCCCGCATCCGCTCTCATGGATGCTATGGCGATCACAGCATGTAGATTATGTAGGACAGGAACATGAGGCCGATGATGGCGAAGAACATCAATACCAAGATGTCCAGCATGATGTTTGGAGAGCAGAAGCGGAGGATGATCAGGCAGCGATAAGGGCTGTTGGACCGCTGTGGTCTGAGATCCTCCCCGCCAGCTGATCGCTATAATACTACTGTCATCCCTTCTAGAAAGATGCAGCAAACAATAAGAGGGGCCGAGCGCTGAACGTGGAGTTTATCATGCGTATCCTCTTTTGATGAGTGCAAGATTTGATTATTAGGATCAAACTAGTCTGTACTTCAATAAACGAAAAAAGGGAGGTATAACTAGATGATAAGAAAGCATTACTTAATATGGGTTTGTTTATCAGGAGAGGCAGCTAAATGTGTTACATTTGAAAGTTGAGCAGGATGTGTGTGCTTCTGCTTTTTTCTTTTAACTCCGAATGCATGTGAAGATTCACACAAGGTGAACCATGACACGAGGGCAAGCATTTATACATGCTCACAAGGTTTCTTTTGTGTGACATAAGCATTTTTCTCTCTCACATTTTCGTTCCATTTCAATATTCTTCCTGTTTATTTTTGGGTGATTTGTCATTCAATAATGACCATTACTAACAGTGAGATGTTATACATACAAGTCAGAGTCTGTCACACCAGAGTGTAAAAAAAGAACAATCAACTTTAGCTAAACCTTGTTAGATTTAAGCTAGAATAGCATGTATTGGAATAACGAGATGAAACAAAACAAAAGGGTTTACGTGAAATAAAAAGCATTGAAGTACTTAATCTGATTTGGATATTTATGCAATCTTGGATATTTTAAGTATCTTGATTTATATCTCTTTATGTCAACTTAAATTATACAATACCATTCAAATTTAGGGATCAGTAGGATTTATTTCTGAAAGAAAATAACAGATTTAGGACTATCAAAAGTGTCAGTAAAGACAATTTTTCAAAATATATTTCAAGAAAGCCTTTTTTAAGTAAATGCAGTTCTTTTCAACTTTCTATTCATCAAAGAATCCTGAAAAACTGCATAAAGCTCACAATATTACAGTTTTTGTATTTTTGATTAAATAAATGCAGCCTTAGTGAGCAAATGATGGCTTTCAAACACATTAAAAAAATCTTGCCCACCCCAAACATTTGAATGGTAATGTACATTTTAGTAAACACTTACATTTATGCATTTGTTTATCCAAAGGAACTTACATTGCATTTGAAGGTACAGTACACATTTACATTCTTATCAGAACTTGCTTTCCCTGGGAATCGAACCCATGAACTTAGCGTTGCAAGCACCAACACTCTACTGTTTGAGGTACAGGATGAGAGTGGCAGGAAAAATCATGCGGACACAGAGTTAAAATTAACTCTTTACAGGATATTTTTGAGCTTTACACCATCCAACAGGCCAACAAGATCGTATTAGACTCTTCACATGTATTATATCCTGAGTATGCGCCGATGAACTCTGGTTGGAGATACAGGGTTCCATTATGCAAATATAACCGATAGAAATATTCATTAGTACCACTGTCTGTCAAATTAATTAATGAGCGATTGCAGAAGGAAGTTAAATAACTGCAATAGCTGGTATAACAGGAAGGAACCGAGGGTTGTGTTATATGTACTGTTTTTATGATGTAGGGTTTTTAGGATTTATAATGATTGTTAATGTTGCATGTTACATGTGTTGACGTTGCAGCAGTTCCCTAATCTAAAACAAATTTCTCCTAAGGGAGACAATAAATGCTACCTTGACCGTGTATATAACATATACGTTGGAAAAAGTGCAGCAGCTGGTTATAAGGTGTTTAAAAATGTTACACTGAATTGGAGAGATATTGGTGATAGTACACTGATACTAGATATCAAAGAAATTCTGCGGATATGTTTTCAAGGAAAAAGTAACCCAGATATTGCACCTTTGAAGTTACAATTGTGAAAAAAGTGTGAAAGCAAAACACTTACTTTGATCATTCTCTGTATCTATATTTTGGCATTTTAGAGAACAATGATCAGTAGAATCTCATTAGAGTCTTTGCACAGTAACATAGTTTCCAGTTATACATGCTAGGCTCTAAAACATTCTAATACCGTTAACAATTCTTTTCGTTCGACAAACCCGCCTGCCTTGGTATACAAATAGATTTTTTTTATTCCACTGATATTGATAAATTGACATTAAAATTCCGTCTCGTACAATACCAGCAAGGCAATGTGAATAAGCAATGAAATGAGGAAAAAAAATCAAACTAACAAAAACATCAATAACAACGTCTTACAGTTTCATACTATGCACATGGAACACCCCAAAACCGTAATGGAACAAAATCAATGGAATGATTAAAATCCAAAGCAAAAATGGTCCATAGAATTGTGCTTGTGCTCCTCGCTTCTATTCTACAATGCTGTTCCACTCCTCGCTCGCTAAGTGACTATATAGTTTCTTTTTTTCCCTTTATTAAGTATATCACTATTTCCTTGTCATTTTTAAAAGCAGGAGCAACAGAACAAAATTATGCTCATATATTCTAATTCATTTCCTAAAGGGCCAGCGGAATGTGAAGGAGCTTGAGAGAATATGAAAGTAGCAAAAGGCTTCGCCCCTTAAGATTCCAGTTTCAACACATGATGCAAATGGTAAGACGTATGGAATGATTGGAATGACCAGAAGTCTTATATTCAAGCATTGTTACAGAACCACAGTCAATGAGATGTGAAACAGTACTGAATACATCACAATTACAGACTGCAAAAAAGATATGAAACAATTAAAAATATATATGTATATATAAAAAAAACCCCGTAACAACTGAAGTTCGGACCAGATTCTTTCACATATTGTCATAGCAACTGATAAGATAAATTTGTTGAGATGTCTGCGAAGTGCTCTATGGCAGGCCCTGTGTGGTCATGTATTTTGTGGGTTTGTGTGTGCGAGTCTTATTAAGACCTAAGTGCCACTTGTGACAGCACCTTTACAGGACTGAGGAAACGCGTATTTAAAAGATAAACAGACAGCAAAAGCAATAGAAAGTGAGATGCATATAGAGAGAAAGATATGGGTGAAAGGAGTAAATCATTCACTATTTATGCAAGTACGTGTATGCGCTGTTGGGGTGTGTGATTACATACTGAACTATGTTTGTTTTGGATCATAACCGGGTCACAGCGGCTGACCCCTGATAGGACAGTTAGTGCAGGAAGAGAAGAGGAAAAAGATGAGATCTTGAAAGGTGAGATGGCACTCGGCTAATCATCTGCGTCTCTGCCGCAACCCCCCCTCTTTTTTTTTTCAACCTTTTCATCCTTTCACTCTCTGATGTTCAGATGGCCTCTACGTAGTTAGCAGGCAGCATCCCCTGCTGGCCGGTGCGCTCCACTCTTCCGTACATCCATCCCTCGTCGATCTGCTGAACGTCCACTATCAGGTCACCGTCCAGGAACGACACCTCGTCCTCATCAGCTGCGGTGTAGTCGTACACCGCTCGGTAGCGCTTCTGCAACACATGCAAAGAGGACCGTAAGGACTTGAAAAGGATTGTGTGGGACAGTGTGTGTTAGAGTTTTAAGAGTTTATTACCCCAGAGCTGGGAGGAGGGGCGGCAGCGGCCTGACGCACGGGCTCAGGCTCATAGTGATAGTTCTTAGATGCTGCCGGGGGCTGATATGCTACCAGAGAAAAATGTTCATATTTTAATGCCTCACGGGAAATTGAGACTGCAATGATCATCCAGACAACAATTAAAATATTGTGTACCTGGAGTTGTGATTTGTTGAGGTGTCTGTGGGTGCTGAGGTGGGCCTTCCCCTCCCATTCGGCTCTTCTCAAAGTCCTCATGGTATTTAATCTAAAACACACACAGACATGTACAATGTGTCAAAACAGGAAGAAAGAACAGTAACTATGATGTTGTCACTGTGCTTTATATTCATCATCTCAAAGCCTCGCAAACTAACATTTAGTGATGTACTAAACGTAGTGAATTCTGCAAAATATGTCACCTAAGTAACATTATTTAGCCGAATAACAGTAAAAATTGTGAAAATTATTGGTCATAAAAAGCAGATGTCTTGGAAGCAGCTGGGTTACAAATTATATAAAACATATGCAACATATGACATTGATTTCCAACAAAAAATGTGTAGATGAATAATGGGAGTTATATTACAGTTTCATTATAATTCAAATAATTCTAATTGATAATAAATGGGGGAAAGTCATGTGAGAGGAGGTAATGCCTCCATCAAGCTATTATTGGATATGATCAGTTATGATTGTATATGACTGGTCTGTGCGATAAATCCCGCTTCTTGTTTTCGTGAGCATTCTTGAATCGGCCTGAATGAAGACAATGATGGTGTTAATGGGAAGACTAATATAAAAGTAAGCAAACAACTCAGCCACTTAGATATCATCGCTTTATGTTAAAATCAAACTTGAAGTGCCCTGAAAACATGATGACTGTGTTTTTTTTTGTAAGCAATCAGCTTGGAAAAATAACATTCCCGTGTCTGTGACCAATGTGTACAATAATTTTGCAATATATAAAAACAATATAAAAAAATGTCCGGACTACACACCACACACACACACACACATATATATATATATAAATATTCTATTTGCAATGGAAATCTTTTGTAACATTATGTACTGTCACTTTTAATCAATTTAATGTATCCTTGCTAAATTAAGAAGTACTTTTTCATAAAAAAAAGAACCTTTGAATAGATGTGTTTGATGACTTCACTGACCATGTACTAAAAGCAATCATAGAGCAACAATGAAGACAACCACAATGCTGCACATTTTACAGACACATCCTCAAACTGAGTGGTTTTCTTCTGCAGCAGTGGGCACATTGGCTAAGCGGTTCAAGCTGAAATAACTATAGGAAATTGAAGCGAGGAAGAATAAAAATAGAATGCATGAGAAATATTGTTGCAGTGCTATAACTGAACTACTCAGAAAACCGTCCTTCATTTCGTAAAGTGGTGGTTTCAGCAAGAGGTTTTAATCTAATTAAACTTCATTCTGAGCGAGGGTGACAAATTAATAGTAATTCCTGCACCATCCACAGGGTGTCTCCTGAGCCAGATAATAGCGTGTGGTCTTGCTCGCTTTCATACTGACAGGAAATGACAATGCAAAAAGGAAGTTGGTGACATAAATGTTGCCAGGCAACAGCACAGATACTTCAGCAAACAGGTATAGTGTGAAGGAGGAAGGGTGGGACTAAACAAGTGCTCCATCAAGGTCAAATAATTATGACTGGCTAACAATTCATTAATAAACAATGAAAGGACATTAAGATGATAGAAAAACTATATATTTGTGCTTCTTGGAGAGATGACGAGAAAGGTTGGGACTCCAAGGCACAAAATAAAAAGCAAAAGTAAATATCAGGCATAATACACAGGCAAGAAAGAAAATGAACAGAAAGAACAAAACAATGCTTCCATATCTATGTTTTGGTAGATGATTTTGAATATATTGTTTAAGAGTTGGACCTACGTTGCTTATTTGGTCTTGCGTTTTCTTGATTCTCTGCATCTCTGGTGTGTCGGCCACAGCGCTGAAGCCCCTTCCTTTGTTCTTCTCAAATTCCTCCTTGTAGAGCACCTGCATCCCAAACACACATGTAAATTAATAGCAAATATTCAAGTAATCATAATTGTTCATTTCGATTGAAACAGGTTCACAGGTGTACTTCCCACCCTTATATTACATCAGCATAAACGCAGGTTAGTTAATGGATAATCATAAAAAACAACATTTGGCATTTTCCAACAGTGAACACAGGTGCATAGCATTTAGAAAAACATTTATCATCAACCTCAGAAGGTCAAAATCTAAATATTATGAGCAGTTTTATTTTCTAATGATTTTATTTGAGGAGGTTAATCATTTTTTCAAATCTATTTGGGTCTAAATACAGTTTAAAACCCTGATTTATGTGGTTTTGTAATAAGCTAGCAATAAATTAAATAAAGGTAAAAATTGGGCAAGTTTGGGAACAAATGTTGTTCCGTAGCTACAGATAAACTTCTATTGAAAAATATATTGATTTTTTGTGACAATAATAGAGATAATGAGGATTACTGGTTTATCTTTACTAATGAGGTTTATACAACATCTGTAAAAACTGAGAAAGTGGAATGAGAAGTCATGATGGTTGTTGCTTGTTTAATAGTTTATCTGACCTATAGTTCTAACCAAAAAAAAATCAACAAACATGGGATTTGTGCCTCTAATGTTTTAAAAAGTCACGATACACCAGAATCTGTGTTCCACATAGTTCAACATAGTTCTTCCTCACACAAGAGCAGTGTTGAGTGTGCAGGTGGAGCTCAATGCCACAAAAACCAGAAATCACCAGAAGAGGAGAGAGGATGATAAGAGAAAGCAAATATTGGCATGTTGTACCTGGCTCTGCATCTTGCTTTGCTGTTTCAGGCGCAGGTTCTCCGGAGTGTCTGCAACACTGGTGAATGACGTCTTCGGATAGTGTCTGAAATACACACAGAGCCATTTTAGCTAACATCCGCATTTGAAATCCTTTAAGCATTTGCAATTTAACATCTCAGTATTTCTCCTAGTTGAATGACAAGTATTTTAATTATTAATTTGTTTAGATATAATATTATTCAAATCACATAAACTATTTATGCTGCTGACTGTAGCTCATTGTTATAATGGGCTATTATATTACCCATCAAGGCTACTCAAATTGGACACTTTTTAACCATGTTGCTGATAAAGACAAAGATCCTGAATTATTGGTTGTGTAGGTAAATGCCCACATGGGCTTATCACTGATCTGTATGGGGATAGTGAAGCTGCAAAAGTGTAATTTGTGTCTTGTGTAAACAAGGCAGCTTATTTGCCCTATTTTCACAGACCAACACAACACAAAATTAGCATGACAGAGACAACCCCAACCACAATCATCCAACGCAACATATAATTAGAGTACCAGAAATAACAGAACTTTACAACAGAGTACACAAATTACAATTACAGCACTAACTGATATATTTGGTAATACAGTAGTAAACAGAACTATTACACTAATCATATAACAATATATAATGTGCCACGACAGGTTTTAACAGGACTGATTCAGTAAAATGAATCATACTTCACAACACAACAACTGAGCCAATCAAAACGTTGTCTGCTCCTGGTTACAACAGGACACCCGGTCTGCTTAGTTAACCTCTATATAGTACACAGACGCTGTGTTGCTGCAGGCAACCAACACATAATACAGAACTCTGTAAATCAGTGTCAATAAATATAGACTGATCTTTCCTTTCTCAAAAAGCTATGCCAAAGCCTTAAAAAAGGCATGTAGTGACCTACAAACTAGTTTCAAACATACTTACCATTATGTATACAAGTACCATTTATTTATTTTCTGATACATCATTTAATTAAAAGCCAATAGAGATACAGGGCTCAACATCAAGGATGGGCTGCAGTCTTATTTTAGCATAATATTACCATACATTTTGTAGCTAGTAGGTTTTAATTTTTTATTTTAAGTTTAAGTTTAGTAATTTGGTTATGTGCTTTTGTCTTTTTTTTTTGTTGATTTTTTAAAATATATTTCTATTTAGCTTTAATTTATTTTTATTTTCGGTTTTAGTCATTTTTGTACTTCAACTTATTTTATTTCAGTTAGTTGCCAAGGCAACATTTCTAGTTTCTAATTTTGTATCTAATATTTATATTTTATTTCAGCTTTATTTAAATTAACAAAAAATATTTTCAAGTTTTAGTCCCTCTGTGGTGAAAATCAAGCTTTTAATGTTGTCTATGTGGTGTTTTAAATATGCTTTAAAACAAACCATGTGCAAATTCATAAGTCAACACCAGTATTTTCTCTTTAAAACTGCAGTGAACCAAAGACAGTCCCAAGAACGCGGTTTGAAATCGCTGGTGTTCTGACATCACAAACTACCTTGTAACCAATCACGTTACAGAGTTACATTCAAGCTATTTTAAGGCATGAAGAATTGTTTTCAAGGAAAAAACGTTTAAATCATTTTGGTGAATCAAAGATGAGTTTTAATGGATAAAATGACTGACTAAATGGGGACTTTAACAATAACAGCACTGATGGACTGATGGCAAAAACAAACAAACATTTAGTGTAATTTCTGCTGATTTAAATTATCACCATTAACTTAAGCTATATAGCTGGCTAACATGATGTTTTGTCGGTAACATTACAGCTCTGTCATTTCTAGTGATTACTGTATGACAACCTAATTACCAGTACTAAAAGTTTAATAAATTTGACTGTTATTGCCATTATTATTATTTTTTCTTTTCTACACAGTGTCAAGTTGTGCCTGTCACATAAAAATATATGCACACTTTTGTGGTGGGCGCAATGGAATAAACTAAAAATATATATTGCTGTTGTTGCCTGAGATATATCAGCTAACTACCATTTTCGGCAATACTATCAATCAGTATATTGGCATGCAGTAGTCCAAAACACAATTTTTTATTTTTTTGTTAAAGGTTCTCACTCAAATCACAGACACAGAGAGGTAAACAAACATGCGCAGATAAATGGCACTCAGGCTGATTTATATGTTTATATCAGTTAACAGACAATCCCATCGTGATCCAAGCAGATGATTTTTACTTCGGGTGGACCTGTCATTAGACCATCACTCTGAGAAGTAAACAGGCCTTTATCTGTTGGACGCAAGAGGAAATTACTCTGCCATGCTCACTTACTCAAATTATCTTGGAAATAAGGACTGAGTAAACAGTGGAAGAAGCAGATCTAGACAGAGGGACATACATAAATCATTAGCTAAATAAAGACTAAAGTCCCCTGCTGTATTATGAACATGAGTGTGAGACACACTCACAAAAGGGATGCATTTGCATATTTTCTATGCCAGCTGTTCTTTATGACTTCATACATTTATTCTGCCCATGCTAAGACTGGTGGTCTGCATTAAAACACTTCAAGTGTTAATGAAGTATGAATGGGCAGGGATGCTATAACTGAGGTATCTGACTCACAAGACTAGTCTATTAGTGATCAGAAGTGGATACCAGAAAAGTGAATTCATTTGTGCATGTATATGTATGGGTCATTGTTGTGAAATTATAGGAATTTCCCTCAATGTCATTTCCACAAATGACTGAACAATTCAGCTACTGTGTGAGCAGACGTGACCTTTTCACAATCAAAAGACAAAAAGTGTCTTGTAAATCTTCAATTACAATGTACTAACTTGCTCTTCCTTTAAGATGCTCTTTTTACTTCATTTTTTAAACATCATTTAAGCCGAGCCAGCTATTGCACACTGTTGCCCACTATTGGAAGTTAGCCACTAGTCAAATAGCTATTCAGACATTGTTTTAGAAACCATGAATTAGATATGGCTAATTTTAATATGCAACACCCACTTTTCAATACATCAAGTTCTGCATTATATTTGTGAATTCTCTAAAATGGGATTGTGAATGGAAATTTCGCTGTGATTTTAAAATTTTTAAAGTAGTGACTGAATTTACTTCTGTATTATGACGTATTTTTAAGTGAAATGGCTTACTAAACAAGAAACAAATACATGGTGAGACGTGATTTTGTCCAATGATTACAAAGTTAAATATGTTAATTTCATTTAATGCCAACTTTAAGAATATGTATAAGCAGGCCAGACACATAATACACAGAAACCTCACATGCAGAGAGCAGCGATACTTACGCATTACAGTATGGTCTCTTCTCAAAGCCTTTGTAGTTCTTCATGTTTAGAGTCATCTTACAGACCTCGCAGCTAAAGCATCCTTTATGCCAGTACTGAAAGAGAGAGACACAGACAGATGATAGATTAAAGCTTTAAAATGTGTTTGTATTAGGAGGTGTATGCAAAAAAGCAGGGAAATTGTCTGCAACGGACTTGGGAGAGATAAAGACAAATAAAAAGAGCAAATGAGATGAAGTCCTTCAGATCCCCTTAGTGTTGCTAATTCAGTCGCTATGGTCGTTACAAAGTCTATGCGGTTCGCTCTGAGGATTGAATGGAAAAAAACAATGGAGTGCTTGTTCTTGGAAAGCACTTGGAAAGAAATACAGGCTCAGGCACCACATGTGTTGCAAAAGAAGTCTAACTTGAGGTTACATCCATTCGGAGTAAAGACAAGGTTTTTTATTCTGTGTGAATGCATTCATTTTAAAAACTCTCTGGCATGTCTTGAGTGAAGATAGTTTATATGAAACCCCCATAGCACACTGGTTGTCCAGTGGTCACTAAGCAAGTTACATCACAAGTTTCCCAGATTCTTGCAGAATTTGGAAAAACAGAAAGAAAGATCCAAAACAAATGCTGGGAAACACACTGACGCTACTGAGATATTGGTCTCCAAATGGCTATAAACCAAACTATGTAGCTGCAATTTATGCTAGTCTTTGATTAGAAGCTTCCTTAGTTAATGTTAACCACGGGAGTGTTTCAGTAATAAGAGACCACACACACACACAGAAAATGGACTGGGGCGACTGACCTGACCCACTACCCTACATTCCATCCATACAGCCAGTCATGCATGCTGACTGCAATGCGTACAATTTAGATGTTGGTATGTTTGTCTTTCTATATCAAACTCTTTGGCAGTCAGCTGGAATGTCGTAGTTTGATCACATGTGCATGAGTGTGTGAGCAACAAAGTCATGCATCTACTGCAGTACCAACCAGAGGAAGTTGCTCGCAAACACTTGAGCAGAAGTTCCGTTCATAACCGAAAATACACCTTTTACATTTTTTTTAATGGCAAAGCAGAAACTTCAGCATCATTACTCCAGTCTTCAGTGTCACATAACCCTACAGAAATCATATCATCTAATATGATGATTTAAAGAAACAATTCTTATTGTTGAAAACAGTTGTGCTGCTAGATATTTTTGTGGAAATTGTGATCTTTTTTTTTAGGATTCTTAAATGAATAGAAATATTTTGTAACATTGCGAATGTGTCAGTTTAATAAATTGCATGCACCCTTGTTGAATAAAAGTATTCATTTCTTTTAAATAAAAAAATCTTAATGACTCCAACCTCAGAGACTATTTTATGGTGTTTTATTGTTCTTTTTGAAGCTTGATGGTCATCATCTTCTGCTATTGTATAGAAAAGGGCTGCTTAATCTGCTTAACTTCTCTTTCTGTGTGCCACAAATAAAGTGTCCTGAACAGAGTTGATATTCATGTGGGCAAGTAAATATGCATTTTTGTGACCACCTCTCTAGGGTGCGGTTCTTCTGAGGTGTTCTTCAGACTGACAGATGAAGACCTTAAGCACTGAAGCAGAATGACAAGCAATGGTTGGCCTCTCTTCAAGCTGAGGGAACCATCAGCATGCCTCAAAAGAATGACAGTGTGAAGCAACTTATGTGAGGCCTTTACTTTAGGCAATGAATAGGAACCAACTTGTGTACGTGTGTGGGGTCAGTGCTATTTTTCGACATTTGTGGGAGGTGTACCATCAAAAGCCTCAACTTTTACTCTTACGTAAACTGCATGCCTCATTCGCGCACTTTACGTCGGTGTAGACATTCCCCAAGCTGTTTCGTTCAAGGCCACGGAGACTGTCGGCAATCGATAAATGTGCTTTGAACGTCCATTACACGCATTACTTATTATCACTCCGCCCCAGTTTCCCTCCCTCGCAAATACTTGCGCTGCAAGAAAATAAAGGAGGGCGACCCCACCCTCTTGGAGCAACTGAAGACTATCAAAAACCCAAGATTTCACCACTCACAAAACCAGAGCGATAAGGATATGGGTTAAGACGGGGGTGGGGTCAGTAGAGAAAACGTTTCACAAACGTGTCGAGCAGCAACACTTCCTCAGGCCGGTTGGTAAACATGTAGTACAGATGTGCACTTCATGTAAATGCAAGAACCGACTGATATCGCGGTTAACGTTGGACTGATATTTCAGGAATGCGTTTAAAATTGGCCCAAATATAGCACGTTTTTAATAACTCACAGGCCTCATACGTACACGGGCGAAGTTGCATATCTGCGAAGCTGGCTGAATAACAAAAACCCCGAGATAATATACAACCCAAACCGCGTGTATAAACCAGTTGTTTGATTGTCTTTAAGACAAAATCGTCTCTTTGACATGACTTGGGCTGTTTTGGGTTTTTCGGGTCCGTCCATGTCGCCCACAGGACAGACTGACACGTCATAAACAAACCTCCTCCTCCTCGCGACAGAGGCCACGAACAGGCTGATGGCGTTTGTTTGAAAAATAACGACTTCCGCGGAAAATTTCTGTCGATATCAGACGATATACACACTGAAACAAATAAATATATCATCTACAACTTGTAGCATGCTTTGAAGTTATCACAATCAAGGCTTTGCATTAACGTTACTAACTTAGCCCCTTCGCTTAACATTAGACGTTTCCGCTCTGCTCACAATCTCGATAGCCACAGCATCGGAAATGGTCTCCTTTAAGCCACACTATTAAATCTGTATTATACTTATCTAGATCCAAATATACCCCATTCTCACGGCCAGATGTGTAAGCTATGCTAACATATGCTAAGTAACGTTATGCCTTACCTTGTCAAGACAATTCACTTTTTCCGTGGGATACACCACTCGGTTACATCTGCCACACAGTGGGTTCATTTTGGGAGGAATAGTAGCGAAGGAATGAGATGAAGAAACGATCCACAGAGCAGAATTTGTAAGATAACGCGCGACGTGTTGATCGCTAGCCGTTGATGAGTCCAGTTCGCACCGCTGGCTGTCAGACACGGAAGGCGCGCTCACGGCACTGCCGCTCTGTCCTGCTGCGCGCTCCCGTTCAGAGATAAGCAAGGGCATTCAGCGGAAGACTTTCACTCTCAAATATTTATTCTTTATCACTTGAAATGGGGAAAAAAAATCCCGCTCGTAAGTTAAATGACTTAACGCTTGTCGTATCATGTGTTTATATTCAGTTTTATTTGTTTTAAAACCACATCATCCAACGGATCTTAGTACAGATACACATAATTGGGAGTGTACCTGCCCTCATACCGTCTATTCAGTCAAACTATGGCGTTTTAGAATAAATACTGATTACAAAGTGTTTTTAAATAATGCGCACTCAGCATATTCGAACTCTAAGTAAAACTAAAACAGCTACAGTGTCTTTGCTGTTTGTTAATGTATATCAGACAGTTTTCACACAAGCTTTTCACATTATATCCAAAACAGTGAAACCGACGCTTGCTTCAGTTTCGAGCTTTATACTTTGTGTCGCCCTTTGTTTGAGCGACACCTGGTGGCTAAATATGCATTTCAGTAAAGTAGGCCTAAAATACAGTTTTAAATATACCCCCCCCCCCAAAAAAAATATTTTGTCATAATTTACTCACCCTAATGTTATTTCAAACCTTTATGAATTTGAACACAAAATAAGATATTATTAAAGAATGTTGATAACCAGACTGTTGACGGTAGCCATTGATTTCCATAGTATTTTTTTCCTACTATAAGGTTTATATTTTTACTATACCCGTTTTTTGACAAATGTGTCTAGTCTCCAAAGTAAAATTTCAATTGCACCATATTTTTGGTTATAGCTGCTGGCAAGTGACATTCAGACATTTGTCAAGTGTATAAGCCTTTTTCATAAATATCACAAGTTGTTACATGTTTTTTAATTGTTCCAAATTTATACAGAAAAATCAGATCTTGCATATCCAGTTGTTGTTTTTTTCGGGGGGGGCAGACATAGTACTTGTTCAAAAAACACAGATTTCCCACTTCGTCTTGACAGATTGACATTATGTTTGGCGAATATATATTTTGAATAGCATTGGCTTATGATTACCAAAATGCTGCATCTTTTGTTTGCGGACAATTATTTGAAAGTCATTTCTGTGCCAACATTTTATTTAGGCCTACATTTTTACTTCTTGAATTGTTCTGTGTTTACTGTTTTATTTTATTTATTTATTTTAGTATATTTTTATTTGATATAAAGCCTATAATGGTTCCCATTGTGACTTTTTTCTTTTCTTGGGCAGTATTGGTTGAAATGTTATCTTTTTTTGGTAGTTTTTGTGATTGTTTTTTTTTAATTAAAAATGTTAAAATGTATTATTTGTTTATTTTTGCCAAGATTTAGTGGCCAATTGCTGATATATACTGGAGTAGAGTCCCAACCTCTCTTACTTGTTGGCCTAATCATATAATGTTGGCTTCTGACATAATAAATGGACTAAAGTTACATATGGCACAACAAATTATTTTATTATTACATTTCAGATTCTATCCTCAATAACATAAACAAACAAACAAACAAAACAATTCTCAGATTATTACATAATTTATGGGTATTGCAACCAAATGAGAACACAGTTATATAAGCTCAGAATATGTCCAACACAAACAGTCACATTATAATATTTACACAATGGGTTGAGCTCTCAGTAACCTGTCAAGATATCACCTGTGGCTGATAATATACAAGGGGGTATAGCTCAGTGGTAGAGCATTTGACTGCAGATCAAGAGGTCCCCGGTTCAAATCCGGGTGCCCCCTCTTTTTTCTCTCTTTCTTTTCTTCAGGCCACTTAAAAATTAGGAGAAATCTTTAGTAATCGGTTTTCAAGTAGGCTAACACATGGTGATGACACAGGCTAGTTATCTGAAACCTGTCATGAATATCATATACCAAAGAAAGGGTCTAGTTAAACACACAGATTAATGACTAAAGCTCTCTCTCTCTCTCTCTCTCTCTCTCTCTCTCTCTCTCTCAGAGTTGTTGTAAAAAGCCGTAAACCTCAAACAAACTATTGCTTGTTTAGGCCAACAAGTAGTAAGATGACAATGGAAATATGTCGCAAAGAGCATCTGCTTTGCGAAAAGGAGTAAGGCACACTTAAATCCACTGAACTACGTGTCAGGTATCAGTAATGATGCACAAATTGATCTGAAGAAAGTCTCATGAAATCAAAATGTCTTTCTGTATTTGAGTGGAATGCATGTAGTTATATACGTAGCCACCAGGTGTCCCCACAAACAATTTGATCAAGTATCTATTCTAGTGGAAAGGTGTGAACATTTTAACTGTATGCCTACTGACTGTGTAACAAGGGCCATAACGGTGTTATCACAATATTGCAGTCACAAGGATTTTCCTTTTTGAGAGCAAGGCTGTAAACGTGTAAACTTAATACTGGAATTCACTCCCGACTTTTAATTTCGGAAAATATTTTAAAACGGTAGGAATTATACACGTTTTAAACGGTTACAAATAAAACGGGGGATGTATAAGCTACATAAATCATAGGCCTACACCATCAGTTGATCTCAACCTATTTTATTTTAAACTAGAATCGAAATTCTTGTTATAAAATAACCAAATTATTATGTTTAGTTGTTTAAGCTTATTTTAATGTTTGTTTTGTTTGTTTGTTTGTTGAGAGCTCCTAGTCGGCCCCATATTTCATGTTGTTCCGAACAATACAAACTAAACAATAGCAGAATCGCTCGTTCCCAGGAGACGCATGTCTATAGACAACAATATGTGTTATAAAATTCCCTCAAAGTGTCAAACATGTTTAACAACCTCCAACTGGATGGATTCAACTTCATCTTCCCAAAATCTGCAGAATGGGTCAGACTTTAGGCTGAAACTGAAAATTGTGGCAAAAATAAATGTTGTAGTGTTTCCCAGCCTTAACAGTAGGCTATCGTTCTTGTGGAATGTCATCACAGCAGTGTTTTGATGGAAGTTGGTTTCCTCATGCTTTTGTATCGGATTGCAGACTGTGAAAGCTGATTGCAAATCCTCAATTCTCATCCTGCTGGATGATCTATCTGCTGTCTTTGACACCATTAATCATCAGATCCCTCTGTCCACTCTGTCAGCATGGGCTTCACAGGAACTCCACTTAGCTGGTTTGAATCTCACATGTAGCTATAGGTCTTTCAGGATGGGGGGGGACAGACACAGGCTCTGGTGCTCTTACCTTCACCTGCTCTTGTGTGTCTACATCAGCACCAGAAGGTCGGTAAGTGAGTAACACCCTTCACCGAGAGGCACAAAATCACTTTCCAGAACATTTTCGTTCACTGTTCCTTGCTGGTGGAATGATCTTCCCAACCCGATCTGCAACGCCGAATCCCTGACAATATTCAAGAACCAGCTGAAAACCAATTTATTTTGTCAGCACATAACTGTATCGTGCTGGGAAAAAAATCTTCCCCAATACTTTACTATTCATTATTCTCCCAGTTCTAGCTTACTAATCTAAATCTATGTCTAAACTTTGTATTACCTGCACTTCTCATGTTTAATGTCTCTTTATGATGCTTGCATTCCTCATTTGTAAGTCCCTTTGGATAAAAGCGTCTGCTAAACGAATATATATAAATGTAAAGTATTGATTAACTTGCTCATTCCTGCACCCTTCTTTCAAAATCCCTCTCTTATGGTCTTTATCTTGATGTGTAACCAAATTGGAAATTAGTGATTTCTAGGCCCACATCCACCTGCATCCGAAAGCACAAACTTCCCTTCTATAGTAGGGGCGAAAAACAGTATGTGACAAAAGAAGAATGTAACTGATGCTGTTAGGTCACATCATAATAATGACAACACGGCGAATGTAGTACGCCCAGATTACATTAATACTTTTTCGACCATACTTTTTTAGCTGGCGTGAATTAATTACTTATTCAAAATAAATATCAACTCAAAAGAGTATGCGATTTCAAATGCAGCCATTGCCTTCCTGGCAAGACGTGTCACTCGCATTTTAGGTAGTATCTTGATGTTGTTTAAGAGTGTTCGACAAGATGTGTTAGCCTTCTCATGTGGTAATGTTCACTGTAGCTCATCCCGATAAAGTGCAGTTCAACTAACAATCACGACATCTACTAACAGAAGATGATCCTAAAGCATGCAGCTTTGATATTCAGAACAACAGATTGCAAGACAAATACCCTGACAGGTAAAGCGTTCTCTTTTATTCACTCAACTCAACCCTTTTAAATTTTGATTTTCTCACTGCAGCAGGCCATGATTAGACCAATTAGACCAATGCAACAGGCCACATGTGGAACAACTCTTAGAAGAGTGACAGTGCTGAATTAAAAGAGTTATGTATGAAATCCCATATTAATCTTGTTGAATGACAAACATATACACAAAACAAATATTCACACTGTCACACCTTTTAAATAGCCAAGGGTGTAGACTGATCATTAGATGAATATTCCTTGAAATACACACCTGTGTGATTTAGTTGTGTGTGGGGGTATAGCTCAGTGGTAGAGCATTTGACTGCAGATCAAGAGGTCCCCGGTTCAAATCCGGGTGCCCCCTTCTTTTTACTGTTTATTAAACTCAGACCAGATTGTTAAATGACAATAAATCAGTATGAAAAAGCATATAAATAACTTCAAATCTTGGCAATAACCCACCAGGCAACGGAAGCCTTCCATGAATCTTAATGGCCATAAACCTTACCTACCAGTAACACTTTGATAAAGGGCCTGTTTACCAAACACACACCCTTACCGACTAAGCAATTATTTCATTATTTTGGACTCACTTGATGACTCAACAGGAGGAGAAAGCATGGATACACTATCATCAAATTTACTCACTCAACAAGGCTGTGTTGTGTCATCAAATGTAAGAACTCCCAGTGGTTCTTAACCCGGGTGCCGGGGCCCACTGGGGGCCTCAGCAAACTTTGAAAGGGGCCTCAAGAGGACTTCAAATTATTTAAAATAATACAAAACAAGCATTAAAATAAGCTAAAACAACAACAAAAAACAAGATATTTCTTAGTATTTTTTTTTTAACAAATATACATCTTTCTAGTTATGCCAAGCTCTAAAATACTGAATGAATGAATGATTGAGTGTGTATATGTGTGGGTGGCTTTTGTAGTCAAAAAGGTTGAGATCCACTGCCATAGACATAACACCTTTTGAACACCTTGTTACATGCTAATTTCAATGATTGTTATCTATTGTCTTTTACATTTATTTTTTTGCCAATCAATGTATCGCCTATCAGGGCTATTAAATTAATTTGGAATTGGGGCCAGTTCATGAATGAGGCAAAATAAGGGGTCGGAGATATATGTCTTTTATCACAGGTTGAAGGCATTTCTCAAACAAAACGAGTCCATATTTCATCTCTGGAGGCTGGACTGAATAAGCAAGCTCTGTTGCTATATCACTGGAATGAGCCAGACCCTTCAGTCACCTCTCAGATATCAAATACAGACATTAGAGAATACATGAAAAGAACATTTCAGTATCACACTGGTAACTTCTGTAACCAAGTGAAATCTCATAAGCTTAGAGAAGTCATTCAACTCATTTGATATTTAGAAGGAGAGATATTGATTAATACCTTGATTATAATCACTCATTAGATATACATTGAAGCAGCAGTGGACTCCAGAACACCCCCTTCACTAGATTATTTGTAATCTGTTGTTGGGGACAGCTTTGATAACAATGATTTCTACCTTACTGCATTAGAAAAGTAAAATGCACACAACATGCATGCCAAATAGATGTTAAGGTCTTTGGTCTGTTTCAAGTAACAGTTAAGAACAAAAGCATTAGCATACGGTTTGACAAAATGAGGGGACTGATTATCATTTGAATGATCAATGCAAATTGAGCTTCCGTTTGATCTGATAACGATCGATTGTCGTTCTGCCAGTACCTTTGTTTTACATACTCAACAGTCAAATACATTTTGAACCCAGGCTAAATACACTTCTCAAAGACAAAGGCAAGTTTTTAGTAGATTTTTATTTGTACAAAACTTTTTTGTACAAAATTATATAAGAAAACATACTATGAATATCAAGTCTGTCTACTTTCAGAATAAAATACTTGAACAATATGTTCCATTCTGCATGCACACATCTGCACAACATACACAAATCAATTCCTTTTAAATACTTCAAGTAATGTTGTTCAATAGCTTAGTGGCTCATCACGGATCAGTGTGGGCATCCTTAACCCTCCCCCTCTCAGATGGCTGCCTGTAGACAATTACTCCACATGGGAACCGCGGAGCCGTCGGCACAGCCAGAGGGGAATACAGCGGCACCAAATCATCATGATCATGTCAGATCATCTCAGAAGTCTGTAATGTAAACAAAGTGACCTCTAGAACGGAGTCACATAATGTCCAAACACAAACGTGTACACACATACACATTCTCTCACACACGCAGAGAGTCTTTGCAGGCTCATTCTGGTTTCCAGAGTAGTTGGATGAGGTGTGTTCCTCCTGACTTCAGCATTATTTCAATATTAATCCGAGAGGCACTGAGAGCTGGATAAAAGTCAAAGAAGGCCTAATCTCTCTTTCAACAGTTCCAGAGGTTTAAGAAGCACCGCTGCTGGACTAATTCGCCACAACACGGGAGCGCATCCAGTCTAGACTGGCTGGTAAACTGCAGGGGGAAAAGAAAGAGGTGGTTATACATCATGAAAAATTGCTCTCACTCAGGCTACAGGCTTGGAAACATCTCAACCCGATAGTGCCTACCGCATAATATTCACAAATTTACAAACATGATCACAACACAACAAAAACCTGTAGTACACAATCTGCTACTGCTATATTGTCAATAATATTTCAAGTTGAACACTTACTGGACTGAAGCGACTTAGGTTTACTTGATTATCTATACATCATTTTTTTTTTTTTTTAAAACTTGAGCTTTGAAAGCTTTTAATTGAAAAAAATTGAAAGGCGAGTATCAAATATGATACATCAGGGATTTGAGGAACATTTATTTGAACATCTCCCAAACATCATTGCACTCTATGCACAATTAAAACTACAGAGCTTCGATTGATAAACGAAGCATACAAAAAGCATCTAAATCTTATATTATTGAAAGACTTATTATTGGAAGAGTGACAACTGATATTTATATGCAGTTTATGTAAGAAGTCTGCTATACTGTTACGAAGATCTCATAAATCTACATTACAAACTAATAGAATTCCGCTTACTTTTTTGCCATATAAATATCAGCAACTGCACCAAATTGCATATTTTTGCCTCTAAATAAAACTGAGGTGTTTATTCCTCCTTGAGTATAAGCTCCATATTCTCTCTATATCATATACTATAATGGCAATTAAAGCCAGATGTATCAAATATGATACTAGATTTAAAAAAAAACAAAAAAACATATACAAGCTTATAGATTTTTTTCTAAAGGTTAAATAAATTGCTGATTTGAAAGGAAAAAAAGAAAATTTTCTCACTACTATTTAATACGTCAGGCTTTACAGGGTTACACAAGCAAAACACAGTGGCAATCATATGCACTCCTATAAAACACACATACCCTTCTCCAGTGAGTGCGCAGCAGGCCTGGACATGCCAGGAACGAGCGGTGAGCGAGCTGAGGGTCAGACTCTGTGAGATCTCTGCAGCAGACATACTGTTCTTCATGTCCTGCTTATTCGCCAAAACCAGCACAGATGCGTTCTGCAGATCCTGGGTGGAGAAGGAATTTAATTAAACCATTAACAAGAAAGAATAATGTTCAGAACAATTAAGACTAGGGCTGATCTCACTTGGGATGGTCTAACCAAACCCAACAAACCTGATCATTTGTTTGCAAATCCAAAATGCACATGGAAATCCCCAGATGATATTTCAAGTTTACATTCTTCCTTTTGTCCATTAAGTGAAAAACATGCCTTACTTGCATGATTTTAACAATTATTTTTGTGCTGCATGAAATATTTTAATCAAATAGACTACAATAGTGGTTTGATCAAAATTATGATGTCTCTGATTTGAAAAAAGGCCATTTAAAATTTGTAAAAAGATTTTTTTTTAAACCAGTGGTATTAGAGATTTTCGTTCATTTAAATAATGCGGAAACAGAATCAAATGTAAATATTACATGAAAAACTTAAACTAAATAAAAATTTGAAATTGTGTCTTGGCAACTAAAAGAAGTTCAAGTACTAAAGTTACTAAAAGGCCATAAATAAAATAAAAAAACTGAACTAAAAATACATTTGAAAACAAATTAAACCTAAATAGAAATATTTAACAATCGAATAACAATTACAAAAGCACATTTAAAAAAAGATTGATAAAAGCCAAAAAACAATAGTTTTGAACATATTTAAAAGGATAAACAAATTAATATTATATTATATTAAATACATTTAAATAGATTTTAAACCCAGACCTTGATAATACATGTGCAAAGTGTATGAGAAACCATGAAATATTCACAAGAACTGTCATGAAGCAGCTGAATGAAAACTAACCTCGTGTGCAAGCATGCGATGAAGCTCCTCTTTAGTTACAGTCAGGCGTTCTCGATCAGTGCTATCAACAACCAGGATGATAATCTGTAACATTTAGAGAGGAAGATTATACATCTTGTAAAGGCTATAAAACTGAAAATAATATACTGTATCTGTCTATCAGCAGTAGGGAAAGACACATAACCAGTAGAGATTCACATAACTCTCGTCACACTAGCAAAGCATGTAGGTTAAGGATACACACCTCTGTGTTACAGTAATACGAGTTCCAGGTAGCTCTGAGATTCTCCTGGCCGCCAATGTCCCAGACGAGGAAGCGTGTTTTCTTTACGGCGATCTCCTCTACATTGCTGCCAATTGTGGGAGAAGTCTGCACGGCTTCTTTAGTTAAACTGAAGAGAACAGGGCATTGAAGGTTTAAAAACTGAGTGGAAACATGTAGCATGTCGATTTGTCATGGTACAGTGGTAGTACGAAGCCATGTGCTTCTCCTGCTTACACTTTCAAAAAGAAAAACACTTACAACTGGTAGAGGATGGTGGTCTTCCCAGCATTGTCCAAACCGACAATAATTACTTTGTGTTCTAAGAAGAGAAAAGGGAGGATGTCACAAAAACACCAACATTTTAAACATAATTTGTTTGACCTTTTCTGTATGATAATGCCATCTGATAACATCAAGCTTAATATCGAAGTAACGCAATTTTGAGAACTCAGTGAACTATGTCTGCTTGTGTTAAACAAAGTTTGGAAAAGTTGTGTAAATTGGTGTAGAATAACAATAGGTAAGCAGAACTCCAGTGATCTTTGAACCTCACCTGTATGTACAATATTATCTGACATGTGTGCAGATAGAGCACAAAATCCTAACACAGACTTGCATAAACGTGTTTCTTTCAATGACATGTTATTAGTGTCACTTAAAAGGCCATTTCACATTGGAAACCTGAGGAATCTCGTTTCTCAATTCAGCATTACTCGTATTTTATCATGGTTGAGTAATTTGACTTCGAGAATACACACTGTACATTTTCAGCGCGTGAAAGTTTCAGAAAATAAACAATTCTAATAAATGTTTAATAAACACGCACCGATGAGGACGTTCATGATTGGTTGCCTGTTGCTAAACAACTTGGCGTTATATCTTTTGACACCATAACAATATCGTAAATATGAACCATGGTTAGAGGTGCTGACCATCTTACAAAACTACACACGTGAAAATCAAGATTAAAACTGGCCTTTAGTCGGAGTTTGAAAACATGTTAACTATTAAGAGTGAAGAGTAGCCTAACGTTACCCTACTAGAAACTAGAAGTTTCTCAGAAGTCAGGACAGAATGATATCTGGCAAATGATCTTTTGATTCATGTTACTGAACAGAAGTAGTAAAGGTAGGATTAACTACAGCTATAACAACAATTAAGGCAATTTTAAACATATATATTAAAATATTATATTCATATTAAATATAATACTTAACTTATAAAAATAATACTCAAAATGCTATCATAATAAAAATATTAAAACCGCAATTTCCTAAAAAACTTTTTTTTTTAAAACGCTTACCTCTATCTCCGAAAACAGTCATCAGTTTGGCGAACAGTAGCCCCATTTCCGAAGGCAGTGATTTTAAAAGGCCGGGTTGTTAACCGATCACACCGGGTTTTCTGAATTCAGCGAGCGCTAAAGTCTTCTGGTTCCTTTGGTTCTTTATATCTGAGCAGTAAATACTTCTATAGCTGTTAAAACAACAGACCAACGAGCGATAGTATTCTCTTATTCTTGTTGCTCCGTATTGTCAAACATTCATTAAGATGTTTAAACTATTGTCGAAATGTTAAGAGATTCTTTCCCTACGTGTCTGTTATTTAGTCGGCTGGTGTCCGATTGCCCCTCCGCTCTGATACATAATATCGGGCCGAAATACGGAATTTCGTCGTGTTTTTCGTGGGCGTATGCATATTTAAACGACGAGTATTGACGCTGAGGTCGCGTCACGCGTTTCAGGGGTAGTCGAAACGGCAATCCTCATTGGACGCCCACGGGGATGACGCAAATTACCGTACAATTCGTTTTGTCGGTGTATGGAACGGGGCGTGGTCTTCGACGGTGTGTTGTTTTATTTTCGAGTTACAGGGGAATTTGAGAGGAAGTTTAATGGAACTTTAATCAGAAAGTAAAAGAGAGCTCATGGAATTCCCTGGACTCTCTGTAAAGTGTTTATTATTACCGACCATAACACACTAATTTCCTCTTTGTCATGTCTCTTCACATTGTATATATATTGTCTTTATTTGTCTCTTAGACCTACTCAAATCAATAACCTTACTTGAGAACTGTATTTACAATGCATTGTATTTGTCTTGTTTTTTGTTGCATTGTAGCCTACTTGTCTGTAATTGAACTAATAATAAAAAACCTTAATTAACATTTTCTTTCCGACCTCAGTGACCCCCTAGATTCTATATCAACACATATACAACCAGAAATCAATCAAAATCTACCAAAACAATATTATTGACTTAAGTAGGCTATATTGATTTGATGAAATGATTTAGCTTAAAAACAAATCATGTGAATTGCCACCAGAATATAAAAAGTGATGACACCACAATCGTTCCATACTTGTAATGACATGTTACTCTTTCTGTTCCTCTTGATATGATCTGAGCATGAGTTTCCTGTTATCAATCTCCTTGTAAGAATGTTGTGAGCTGAATCAGGTTTCTTGCACACCCACACATGCGGACTCGTGTTTTCTCAGCATGAGTCTGTTTTAAATGCTTTGGGTACTTCTTGAATGTATCTAATGAGACACAATGTGAGTGCATCTGCTACAGGAAGAGCAGAAGCATGTAATGTGCAGTGCGTATGCACATCACTGCACAAATGTGTGAGTGTGGTTAAGTGTCATCCGCACATCTGGCCAAGAATGGTGTAAAGTGTTTGGTGGTGTGGTGTTTTTTCATGTACCCACCTGTGAACAGAAACGGTTGTTGGTTCAGGTCAAGACGTTTGTGTTACAATAGGGAAAAAGAATGAAGGAAATATTTCTTCTCATGCCTAATTACAGTTTCCAGGCAATGCAATCATATTTTGCAAGCCATTAATGCAAAGTAAATAACATTTTAACTTACATGGGCTTAGTGTGTTATGCTCTTTATCAAGAGGAGTTGATCAGATACTTTGCGTGATCAGTACATATACATTCACTCGTGAGAATTCAGGGGTTTAACTGTTAACCAGAATTGCCCCCATAAATGAGGTGATGACCATCTTTTTATTTCTTCCTCGCACCCCATTGTCTCAAATCTTGCATTGTTTCCCCACTCCTTCCTTTTTTGTGTTCTTCCTGGCCCCCCACCACCAGATATTCTTTCTCCCATTCCCCCACCCCCATCACACCCTTTCCTCTTACTCCTCTATTTATCACTTCTCACGTTTCCCACAAGTCTCTTTTTGACTCAAAGGCTCCTTGATGCCTGACACAATATTCAAAGGCCTCCCTCATATGCCAAGATATTTCCAGTATTTCTGCTGTAGTATGACATTTATATTCATATATTGAATAAACTAACATGGCTAATAGCTTAGTTAATTATTTTCATATTTTAAAGTGAATGAATTTAATATATTATATGTAATATTTTAATTAATTTATATTTAATATACTAAATTAATTAACCATTATTCATTTGGTGATTCCAGACAAATATAATATTTTGTATGTTCTATAAAAAAAAAATATTGATTGAAAATAAAAGAGTATAAAGTATAATTTTAGTTTTTTTGGCATTTCAATGTGGATTATAGCGTGATTATTTTAATAAATTAATAATAATGTATTAATTGAAACACTTTTCAGTCACCCTGTGGCCCTCTTGGAAGTTCAGAACCACTGATCTATACTCTGCATTCATTTTGTAGGCTTCTAAATGACGTGAAAACAGCTATGGCACAGGAAACAGTTCATCCAGATTAAATTTTTAATTAAAATATGAATTTATCCACAGATTAAAAACAAAAAAGTAAAATGGAGCTACAATCAGGCACCAAAGAATACGTCTGTTTTCCTTATATTTTGAAACAATTGCGATAATGCAACAATAACATTATTTAGTAAGCTATTTACTTGTATATTTAGCAAATTTCATCATGATGATCTTTTAAAACATAGTTGAGGGTAAAAAGAGGCTCATAGACATTCACCAATGCTCTGGTTACATAAAATAGTAAAGACTCCAGATTTTCTTCCATTTCTCTCTCTCTCTCTCTCTCTCTCTCTCTCTCTCTCTCACACACACACACACACACACACACACACACACACACACACACACACACACACACACACACACACACACACACACACACACACACACACACACACACACACACACACACACACACACACACACACAACACAAAAAGCAGTAGCATTAGCATGAGTTTGGCAGTAGGATGTGTGTATCTGTGTATGTCAGTGTTGAGTTTGCAAGAGTAACTGATCCAGCTTCTCAGACTGTGAAGTGATTCCTTAAACTGTCATGCAATAAACACTTTGTTTAATCTTAAAATGTAGTGCAAACATAGCGCGTTTTTTAACAAGGTAAAATGGTAGTCTAATATCACACACGACAACAATAACAACTGTCCATGTGTTGCACTGAGTTAAGACAACCCACCGTGTTTACAGTGGGAGTGGCCTGATGAAAGATTACGGCACTTGTGATTGGTTGGCCTGTGAGACTGACGTGTGAATAAGGCAGAACATGTTTCCCATGGCAGTGGTACACTAGCGGCACAAATGCTAAAAGCCCTTGAGCAGGCACAGAAGACGAGACAGAGCCGGTTACAATCAACACAAAGCAATTTGTGTTAATGGTCTCAAACATTTTGGGCTTTTAGTTTGAAAATGTGTGTCTTATTTATATTTGCATATTAGCCTTTTATAAATGCTAGCTGATCTGTATTAATGTCTTGATGCACTTGTTAGCCCTATTAAACTATAACATGTGAGCACCACAGCACCCCTTCTGGATTGGAGGAGTACGCATCAGCGGCGGAGCTCTGTAAAGGTTTTAGCAGGCTAAAGACTGGATAGACCTTTTGAGACTCAATAAATAAAATAAATAGAATAAAATAAGATGCAAAAACACGCTCTGCAGTAGTGTAGTCTGGGAAATCAAACTGGTGGGTCACTCCCAAGACTTTCGTGTATCAGAAAGACCTTGTTTAAGACTACAGAGGATGCAAACAGGCACATACGCACCCTTACTTTTGCAAGATTTTGGTTATACATTGTGAATCGTGTTTAATGCTTAGCAAGGAAAGTCATGCAGTACTATACAAAAGTAAAACAGAATGAAGAAAGCTTCTTCCTCCTCAAAAACAGGTTGAAACTAAATATGCAATGACCAAGAGCTTTGTTAGCGTAATGCGAATGTCGTGAGTGTTAGCTGTACAGCGTTTGTCAATGATTGTGTGTTTCTCTGGGTTGTAAACAGATCCAACTATAGAGATTCTACTTAGTGTTGTTCTAAACAACTCCTCTCGGGTAAACCTGCTCTAGCGAATGTACACATCTCTGCTCCACTCCTCCTGGCTATGGTTACGGCCCGTGGTCGCCCCGCCACTCTCTGCGTCCTGACAGTAGCGCTCCCTCAGCTTGCCTCGTCCACGCTGGTGCTGATTGGCTGGTGGTGGGACCATGTTGAGGTTCTCCTGGTCAGGCTCCGCCCCTTCGTCCTCCCAGGAGGCCTGGCGAGGAGCGTGGTGGGCAGGGTTTAGGCGGTACGAGCGACACGGGTCCGGCTCCTCGTATGGATCGGTCTCCATGTCGTCGGTGTAAGCAGAATCCCGGCTGCCCTGGGTCTCGGAATCGAACGTGTCCTGCCGCGACAGGCTTCGTCCTCCTGTTTGCAACTGGCTGCGTGATGAGCGCAGCGGCTGCTTGCCACCCAGGTCGCTCTGGTAGTCTTGGAGACTGCCGCGTTCAGGCCCTTCCCTCTTCTGTTCTCCATGCACCAGGAATGGCCCCTACAGCAAGCCACACCGCCGAAACACACCACAAGAGGTCAAGGCACATGCAGACACACACAAAAACAGAGCGAGCGGCATGTTAATACAAAGGTTAGAGGTCAGCTTTTTACCTTAAAAGTTAAAATGAAATATTTCAAAACATTCCAGGCAACAATGTCCATACAATAAAATACATTCCTTACTCATGCTATTAGGGGGAAAAGGCAAAAAACTGGTAGTTAGAAGATATATAGCATTCTTATGCTTTATAGGATAATTTCATAAAATGCTAAATCTTACATTTATGCAATAATAAAGGATCTCGCTTTACTTAAAAATACCCAGAAATACCTTTTATGTTTTCAAAAACATAAGAAAGTTAAAGGCATCTGACAAACTACAGACACAAACCCACACCATGCACAATAATAATAATAAAAAACACAAACAATTAGTGCTATCTAGTGGCCATATTAAACCCATCACACAATAAATACAAGCTCCTTTTAATGCTGATGATTCCAAAAAATATTGGGCTTCTAGATCAGTAATCTTTGGATTCAAAAGTTATCTGATATTGCAACTTGAAAAAATATACAGAAATATTGACCAAAATCTATTTTCTCTTTTATCATTTAAGTTATCATACGTTTTTTTCTATTTACATTTTTTAATTATAAATATAAATATAAATATAAATATATATATATATATATATATATATATATATATATATATATATATAACATTTATATAAAATTATCAAGTGAAATTAATTCAAAATATTGACCAAAATTTATTGGATCTTTTATCATTTAATTTATCAGAGAGGTTTTTAATTTTCTTTCTATTTTCAAACCATTATAAACATAGGACGGATTATATATAATTTATATAAATCATCAAATGAAGCTATTTCAGTATTTAATTATATTTGAGGTGCCCTGTGAATAAATTAGCTGTGTAACTTTGGTCTCCTAGACAACTATGTAACGGTAAAGACTGAGCATATGTATGCTCATTTCTTCTTGTTCAGATTGTGGCGAGACAGTTCTGAAAACGGCATTGATCCATGCTCTGTCTGTCTCACTCACTCACTCACTTTCTCACTCGCTGTCTCTCACTTCTGCATGCAGACACACAAACACACACTTTCGTTTAACTTGGGTAAACAACACGGCGTCAATGCATGTGTGCAAGCTCCTGTTAGAATTTCGACTCAGTGTTAATAGGATAATGGATATGAGTGGGTTTTTCAGGGCTGGTGCCATGGCAACCTGGAAGAGGGTGGCGATCTGAACTATGTCTCCCAGACGACAAGAGGCCATTGGAAAGTCCGGCAGCCAAATCAAATGAGGGGAGGGGTGATGTGTGTGTGTTTGTGTGAACTGTGGCACGTGGTGGACTTATGATTAGGAGATGTTTTGTTCATGTCTATGTTGTATTATTAATATCATTGAGAGATCAGTCAAAGGAGAGGAGCAGAGACAGACAACAGAATTACAGTTGGGCATTTCTATCTCTTGAGCAGCCATCGTTACTTTTCAGTGATTGGGAGATGGGTTCTGGACCCTTCAATATCCCATTGTAAGCCCGGCCCGTCTTTAGAGGGCATGTTCCTCTTCTTGTTGCCCTTGCCCTGTAGCAGGGGAGCCATCGAGGAGCTCCATGTTGCGACGCAGGGAAGTGAGCACCTGTACCTGCAGGTTGGAGACGGGTTCGGGCGAGGCTGCCAGGGCGGCTGTGGCCATGGTGCGATTGAGCAGAGGGTTGGGTGGGTTGCTGCTCGGAGGGTGTGTAGCCTTCCAGTAGGCCTCCAGGTATTCAGCCAGGTGTTCACATGCATCCTCCAGCTGATTCTCATCTAATATTATGTCAAAAAGCTCCTGAAAGAGAGAAAAGGAGACGTTTCAAAAGAAAATAGTGAGCAAAGCAAATGTGCAGCTTACATGTTGGAGACAATTACACAAGTTTTATCTGTTATCTATGCTATATTTGCATATGACTAGATAAGACTGAATCTGTGAGTACACACATTTTAAAAATGCTGTATGTGTCTAAGAAACAAAGAATGAAGGAAGACCTAAATGTGTACATAAATGTAAATCAGTAGAAATCAAAAGTCATATTCTCACAGGAGGACACTGAGCGAGTTTATCAGCTGCCACCATTTGGACGTTGAGATGTTTGGCCTGAGATTTACCCCTGGACTTTATCAGCCTCTGCAACACCTGATAGCGAGGGGGAAACAGAAGAGCAAATATACAGCCAATAATAAATGTTCAAATACATTGTGATGAACACAAAAAAGAAATTCATTTTTTTATTTACCTGTATTTTTATCGTACTGACCCCAAACCTATGAGCGGTTATGTGTATATTGTAGCTAATATTTACCTTTGGAGAGGCGATCTTGATGTAGACTATAATAGGTGCCAGTGATGTCTTGGCCAACTGAGATGGATGGTTGATTGTGTCAGCATCCAGAGCCACTAACTGGAGAGTCCGAGCCAGCTCAAAGATTCTCTCGATTTCACTTTGTACCTCAGCTGCCAGATGAAAAAAAATGTATATAGCATTATTTACTAAAATACAATACACACACACACACACACACACACACAGACACACACACACACACACACACACACACACACACACACACACACACACACACACACACACACACACACACACACACACACACACACACACACACACACACACACACACACACACACACACACACACACACACACGAGTACATCTTATCTTAAATTTATACACTGCAGAATCAAAACATTCTTAAAAGAATAATGTTAAAAAAACAGCATTATGGTATTAATAAATGTTTTCAGATAATGGATCTGGAATATGTGGTTGTTTTTTTGCAGTGTATATCAGAGAATCTTGAAAGCACACGCAAACACACCTCTAATTTTAATAAACAATGAATTTCAGGAAGACTAACCTTTTATTTCAGACTCCAACCCATGTTAGTACACATCATGCACGTGGGGGTTTTTAGGGTCTGCTCGAATATATGCATATGTGAGCATGTTCTAGTTTAATTGCATTCATCTTTAAGTAAATGGAACGCTGCACAGTATGATAGTAGCTTACAGAATAGCGGTTGCATGCTATTTTAGCTTTCTGCATTGATCCATGGCAGTCTGTAGAAAGCAGCAGTTAGCTGTAGATCAGTATGTGTGTTTGAGTATGGATATTTGAAGTGGCATCACACTTTTTACAGTGAGTCAGAATCAATGCATTCAGTCATTTTTTCAGAGTGTAAATAAAATCAGCAAGCCATCATACTTTTTTAGTCATGTTACCATTTAATTTTTTTTAATCAAATGTAGTGCTATTTAAGGGGCAACGTCACGTAAACTAACATATTTTGTAATAATGAAATCAGAACACCTTTTTTTCTGAGACAAAACAATTAGGATCTCAATTACGGTGACAGTATCTTTAAACATTAAAACAGCTGAATACAACTACAAAGCAACCTAATTAATATGAACGAATCAAAAATATAATGAGAAACAGCAGTGTTTAACTGTGCCCTAAGTGTGTACATCACAAGAAGAACTCCTGGACCCCACAGAGTACAGCATAATATGAACACACGTAATGAAAATATACTGTTCCAGTCAACTGTTATCCAAAATCTATCACTTAATTTACATATACACTACCAATGTTTTAGAAAGAAGACATGCTCCCTAAGACTGCATTTATATGATCAAAACAGCAATATTGCGAAATATTATTACAATTTAAAATAGCTGTTTTCTATTTTAATACATTTTTAAATGTAATTTATTCCTGTGATGCAAAGCTGAATGTTCAGCATCATTACTCCAGTCTTCGGTGTCACATGACCGTTCAGAAATAATTCAAATATGATGATTTGCTGTTCAAGAAACATTTCTTATTATTATTAATGCTGGAAACAGTTTTGCTGCTTAATAGTTTTGTGGAATGTGTGATGTATGTATGTATATATATATATATATATATATATATATGTATATATGTATATATCTATATATTCCTCTTACATTTTACATCCTTCCAAAATCAAACATGTTTTTTAAACCATTGAAACTATTACAGCAAAAATAGTAAATAAAAAAATATCTGTTTAATATCTAAAGATATTATGTATGATTCCTAATTTTAGTCATGTAAATAATACCAGCAGGCATGCCTGATTTTCTTAGCCCATTGTCACTTGATGTAACATAAGATGCATGTTACTGGGGTCTAAATGAATGAATATGACTTGAGAGAGAGAAAAGTTACTAGAAATGATTTATTGTGATTGTTGTCTCAGGTTGTTAAATTTTACGTCTAGATGCACAATACAATATGACAAAAAACTCCACTACTACCCTACACGCTGTGTTGGCAACAATAGGGACTTTCACACCGGATAGTTCTAGGAACTTAGTTATAGGAAGTAGCCACCAGACTGGTTCCCGAGAACTAAATGTTCCTCTAGGGCCGCTTTCCTGGTTGCATTCACAGCGCCTGTAGGAACTCTGAAGTGGCGTAAGCCGCGCTTGTTGTTGGAACTTTTATTTCGACTGCACCGAGGAACGCCTGAGCACACAGCGCTCCCATTCTCCGTCTTCATTAGGTTACGATCTGTTTTTAAAAATCTTGTCTAATACGATATTAGATAGAACTGTTATACAAAGTAGACAGTATATGAAAAAGAATTAGTGTTTGCCGTGTGGTTGATGCCCAATGTTGCTAGCTGAGCAGAAATACATAATCATGTTTCGCTTGGTCCCCTCAAAGTTGTGTTGGATTTTCTCCTTAGCGTAAAGGTTAAGAGGCCCATCTATCCATGTTTGTAGAGTTAGTTCGTAGAGTAAATGTATAGGCTATAAACTGTGTGTGTACACTGCTTTTTTTAAAATGGCTGGTGCTGGTGTTTCACGTGCATTCAGCCAATCAACGTACACTTACGTCACTGATTGTTGCTATTGTGCTGGGTTAGGCCCTACTCTAAACTAGGAGCTAATTTAGTTCCCCCAAAAGGCGTTCCTAGAACTAAAATTGTTCAGTTCGTGCGGTGCGAACACGCCAAAAAACGGGTACTCCCACCATTAGTTCTAGGAACAATGAAAAGGTTCTTCTGGTGCCAAAGCCCCTAATAACTTTAGCTACACTTTTAAAACACTTGAGCTACTGAAAAATGTAGTGCTGTCATGACAACTCTCAGAGTGTTTGGCACGGTAATCGTTTTAAGACAATGTCATTGCAAACAGTTAAGGACACATCAGCCTGCATCATCTAGAGTTTAATGACAGAACTTATGGATTTAAGTTGTTAGTGTGGTTACTTTTAGTTAATAACGCCACAACCGACAAGTTAAGACTGTTCACACCAAACTCAAGGTAGAGGGTTAAATAAAAGGACAGATGGATGTAGAGTTAGAAAAATGGATGGAGAGATGAATGAATTGACAGATGGATGGTCATGAAGGGGAAAAGGGTGGGATGACTGGATACGTACCCAGTACGTCTGACGTGGAGAGAAAGAGAGGTAAGAAATGTGTGGTGGGAAACAACAGAATGAAAAAGAGAAAAAGCCAGATCAGACATGACGTAACAAAGCAAGAGGAGGAAACACTAAGAACAATGTTTAGGAAACAGAGAGAATGTGTACTAGTGTACACAAGTGAAAAAAAAGGTACTCTATAAAAGTAGTCTAAATGTCTATTCTCATAGAGAGCACGTATTCACCAAAAAGTAAATTTTATTTCTTAGTCTGACATTTTTCTATTGAAAACACTTAAATATTCTAAGACTTTCTTCTTTTCTCTTTACCAACTATACTGTAGTACCAGAATGAATGGATTTCATTCATCTCAACAAACAGACTGTTTGTTTTGCTCTTAATGTGAATACCTTTGCATTTTGAAATTTTCTTCACTTTTTTTTGCTCTTAAGTGCCTGGACTAACATGAGTCCAAAATATTTGCTGAGTTTAGTCATTCAGCCTGTTGCTAAACTAAATGTTTAGTCTGTTCAGGCTTTATGACCAAATGATGGAGCTCTTTCAGATGCAGTTTCACATTTGTGTGCAGGTGTGTTTCATACCCAGACTGGATCTGGTGCTGGAGCGCTCGATGATCGTGTGTTTGCTGGGGTTGTTTAGGACGGAACGTTTGGCGAGTGAGATGTCTGCTGTCACCCTGGTGATAGATATTCTGGAACAAACAACAACCCATAACCATGGTATGCCAATTACATACCATGTAACGAGTGTATTGTGGTATTTTCATCATTAACAACCCACACAGAATTTTGCCATCGATATTAACAGTTTCTTTGATAACATAAATTTTGCCAAAATTTCAGATTTCAATTTTTTTAATTTCATGTCTTCATTATGACAATGACATGCATAATTTAATACCAACCTGCCTTCAAATTTGTGTTTTAGAAAGTCAAAGAGTGCTTTCTGCATCATATCTGTCACCTGCAATGTAACAAACACAGAACTGAACAACATGAACTAAATGACTAAAATTAAAAATTGACAGTTTGAGTTTATGAGAGAGAGATGCTGTCTTGCCTCGTAGCCTTTAAGGGATGGTCCCACCAAAATAATGGGTCTCATGGAAGGCACCACATCATAAGGAGGAACATGTTCCATCTGAAAGTTCACACACACACACACACACACTTCTTCAGTGACATTCAGTGTATAAATCTGAATTATAAAGAACTACTTTTAGGATGCCCAGCTCCCCTTCCCTCTTCTGACAGATCATCACTTTAATCAAATATAAGACCTCTTCATGTCCTGCTGAGGGTCCTTCACTACATGAAGTGTGTGTGAGAAAAACAGAGACAGAGATCCGCTGCTCAACTGATCCCCATTTGCCGTGGCTCCTCCCACTCCTTTTCCCCTGCTATATTACATGATTGACCAAAAGTTTCAATGGGCTAGTTAGAGTTATGAACAACCGGAATATCTAAAAACAACCGGAACAACTACAATATAATGTCATCATTTTGAATACTCTGATTCTCCCAGTCGGGCATCTGTGTATGTGTGATTGTGTGTTAGTAGCCATTGTGACAGCAGTCACATGCGTGGGCCAAGCTCTATTTCACACACCAGTAATGGAAACGGAAACCGTGGAAACCTGTCAGGGTGTTTTTGCCTCATCTTGTGTACATGTGCAAGAGGATGGCATTATGTCCACAAATGTGGGTGGACACATGGGCCAGATTCATTAATTTCTTGATTCAATCTGAATGAGGCATTCAATACAACCTGACATTTTTTCCCCTTTCCGAACAATTTCATTGTGAACAGGACTGGTACAGAAACCCTGTGTCAATATGCCACAACAAATCACATTTAAGTCTTTAGAGAAGCAAGCCAGCATAGAAGAATTTGTCTTTTCTGACCATTTCTGAAATACATTAACAGTATTTGCTGAGCTGATGCAGGGACACTATTACAATAGCTCTAAGACTCAGATATCGTCACAACAATTGCAAAGACAGAAACACAAAACCAAAAGTTTGTTGTTGCTATGACTCACCGATTTCTGTTTCTGTTTGGCAGGCCCACCTATCATTTCACACACAGACACACACACACGGACACACACACACGGACACACACACACACACACACACACACACACACACACACACACACACACACACACACACACACACACACACACACACACACACACACACACACACACACACACACACACACACACACACACACACACGCACACACACACACACAGCAAAAGAGAGAGGGCAAGCAAGCACACAAACAGAAGCTTGTTAGTGACAAATTGTTAATACATTTAGGATGCTGGGAGAAAATGATTAAACAAATTCAGATGTGGCCAAATTAAGAAAAGATGGAACTACTAAAGAATAAGATATTCATTCAGGTTGATCTGAAGTAAAATTCTCCCAGCATACACACAGTCTCACAAGTCTTAACTCAAATTACTGGATTTGTGAGTCTTCTATCTAGATTCACCCAGAAATGCACATTCTGTCATCAGTTACTCACCCACATGTTGTTTCAAACCTGCATGACTTACTTTTTTCATTGGAACACAAAACGATGTGAAGAAATGATAAACAGCACCAATAAAAGTAACCAATAAATTTTGAATGCACAATATTTTAAAGGATAGTTCACCCAAAAATGACAATTCTATCATCATTTACACACTCTTAAGTTGTTCCAAAGCCATATGAGTTTCTTTCCTCTGTTGAACACAAAACAAGATATTTGTAAAGAATGTTGGTAATCAAACCAATCAATGACGGTAGCCATTGACTTCCATAGTAGGAAAAAAATACTCAATGGCTACCATCAACTGTCTGGTTACCAACATTCTTCTAAATATCTTCTTTTGTGTTCAACAGAAGAAACTCATACAGGTTTGGAACCACTTGAGGGTGAGTCAATGATGACAGAATTTTGGGGGGAACTATCCCTTTAAGTCTTCTGAAACCAAACGATTGCTTTGTATGTGAAAATACTAAAATATACATTGTTATTTTTTGATAAAAGTTTTATCTGGTGCAGTTTCCCAGAACTTCACATCAGTGGACATTCAAATAAGTCAGGATGTGTCAGGATGTGTCAGGCCTGATTTTACATCTATGATGCCAAACATGATTGGATTTCATATTTTGTTACTGATCTAAGCAAAACTAATGTGAATGCACATATTTAAATCACATCTAAAATCGAGGGCTACGTTTTTCAGTGACAACTTACATTTTACTCTGTTCTTTACACAAAACTATTATATGGCTTCAAAAGACATGGAATATTGTACATGACAACAGCTATAGTACTTTTGTGTTGTTCTTGTTACTTTTGGAGCAGTCGGAACAATCTTCCTAATATTTTGTTTTGTACACACATATACATATATAACCTGGTTCATACAGGGTGAGTAAATGAGGAAAGAATTTTCATATTTGGCTGAACTATACTTTTAATAATGCATTCACTCTGTCTCTAAAATGTGAATTTGAACACAAACAAACACACAAACAGCAAAGATTTCTCACATTTTTCAGAGACACAGAAGGTGCTCGGTTAGGAACGAGTCTGATTATTAGTCGCATGTGATGGAGGCTGTCTATTGATGCATTCTGGGGTTATCACCAGGGGTTACCTTCTTAAAGAAAGGGAGGCGGGGTAGGTTGCCTTGAGGGGAGGTGACACTTCCGCCCACACCCTTATGGTCACGGGTGTCGGCAGGCTCCACCTCCTCAACATCCGAATCCAAAGCATCGTCATATAGCCCAGAGGACAAGTCAGCTAGGGGACCGATTGGGAGGTGGGCGGGTTTTAATGAAGGGATAGAACAAGAGAGGGGAGGAGAAAGAGAAGTAGAGAAGGAAACGAGAGTGAAAGAAGAGGGAAACAAGGGTAACGGACAGAAAATAAGAGATGAGGAAGAGAGGAAGAACAGCAGCATGATGTACAGACTTTGCTAAGTCAGAGAGGCGATGAATAGAACACAGAAGGTGTTTTAAAGTGAAAAAAAGCACACAAAAAAAAACAACCTTTTAAAGAAGAACAAACAGTGGCATGTGTTGTGAAGTCCTTTCTCTAAGTTTGGGTTTTTAAATAAATAATAAATACATGTTCCAGTTTCATTTGATGTTTACAGTTAATGGGTTAAACTATGGGAACATAATATACCGAACTAACAACAAACAAATAATATTATATTACATTTGGTGTTTAAATCAACATACTGTTTATTAAACTAAGTCACATGACAGTCTCATTTAGTTTATTTTTTTATTTTTACATTGATTCCATAACAATAACAACAACAATAATTGACTATAATAAATGCTATAGCAAAAACCTGTAAAATTAGTTTAAAGTAAAAATTGTAAAAGTTTATGGACAGGCCATTTACAATGACCTTGGGCTCATCAAATGTATTTTTATTTAACCACCTGTATTATTATGGTTCAAGTAGATTGGTATATTAACATCATATTATTTTTGTTTTGGTTTTTGTATTTTTCGTTCAATTACTTCGAGGACGATGCCCCTGATTACAAATGAATCAAACTCCCAGAGCTGACACAGCCATGACAGATCACATAAACTACAGGTAGTTCAAAGACTTCGAACTACAATTACAGATGATGATGACAATAAAGAGAAAAGGAAGAAAGAAACACAACAGACTAGAAGAATGAGTGATAAGAGGGAAGAGAAGAGGGCAGAAGGGATCCTAACCGGACGTTCTACCTAAATGTCATTGTATTCAGTGTGAACCCAGTGTGAATGTAATGAGTCGATGTTCTGTGTGTGTGTGTTTAGAAGGACAGGGATGTCATATCTCCATCACAACAGAACCAAAAAACTCACAGCATTACTGTCTGATCATACCTGTTCCAGGTGGAGTGGGCCTCCGAGCACCTGTGGCAACATCCAGACTAGAGCTTCCACCGGACTTGCTGGTAAATAGATAGAGAGATCAACGGAAAGTAGTTAAAACATACGGTACCTGTCAAACGTTTGGAAACATTAGAATTTTTTTAATGTTTTTGAAAGAAGTCTCTTATGCTCACCAAGGCAGCATTTATGTAATCAAAAATATAGTAAAAACAGTAATATTGTGAAATATTATTACAGATTAAAATAACTGTTTTTCAATTTATATATATTT
The DNA here is from genome assembly GCF_051911475.1 of Siphateles boraxobius. Taxonomy (NCBI): domain Eukaryota; kingdom Metazoa; phylum Chordata; class Actinopteri; order Cypriniformes; family Leuciscidae; genus Siphateles; species Siphateles boraxobius. The sequence continues at coordinate 13,227,605 of NW_027509193.1, forward strand.
TAAAGTGTAATTTATTCCTGTGATGGTAAAGCTGTATTTTCAGCATCATTACTCCAATCTTCAGTGTCACATGATCCTTTTAGAAATCATTCTAATATGATGATTTTCTGCTCAAGAAACATTTCCTATTATTATTATTATTATTGTTTTTATCAATTGTTATCAACTGTTGTGTTGCTTAACATTTTTGTGGAAACAACGATACTATTCAAACATAATCAAATATATATATATATATTATATATATATATATATATATATATTCATATTTATGATTCGTTCATCAATAGAAAGTTGAAAAACAGCATTTATTTGAAATGGAAATCGTTTGTAACATTATAAATGTCTTTACTGTCAATTTTTAATAAATTTAATGCATCCTTGCTGAATAAAAGTATTCATTTTCTTTAAAAAAACACACATTCGATCGGTAGTGTAGCTAGTAATGCAAGAATAAGCCTGTTACACACAGCCCATATAAGCAGTATAACTGCAGCAGCACAGGCAGCAGATACAGGCTCACTGTGATTGGCTGTTACCTGGAGCTAAGGCGGTTTTGTCTCATTCTCTGTTCTTGTAATTGACGAGTGCTCTCAAGCTTCACTGGACTGGGGATAAACCCCACCTCACATCCTTCCTTCACCAAACGTCCGATCCACCAGTCATTATTATACTTCTGTTAACAGAAAAACACACAAACTTACAAAAATACACAAGTGAACACACAGCCTCTGAATTGGGTCTACGTTACAGATACAGTTCTGTCCATATCACTCTCAGAAGAAAAGGTTCTATAAAACCTTAAACGGTTCTGTAAAGCGCTTCACATATATAGAACATTTGAGGGGTTCACATCATGTAATGATTTTATGGATTTAGTAGTATTCTAAATACTACTTTTTTTCATTTTAATTACATTTTAGGAATTAAACGGCTCATAAACATACTTTATAAGTAGGAAAAATTTAAATAACCTGTTAAACATTAAAGTATTATTCCATAATTTAAGACAATTTCCCCTTAAATAGAACCTTTTTGGCATTTTCTTTAAAATGTATTCAAGAACACAAAAGTTCTATATTAAACCCTATTGAACCTTTTTTTCCAACAGTGTATAATTGCATATTAAAGGTGTTCTAAGCAATTTCAGATATTTTGATATTTCAGAAATTTGATGTCTATGATGTCTGTAATTTTATCAGTGGCAGTTAAATTGCTTACAACACCTTTAAAGGGAAATATGTCTGTCTGACCTCTTTGATGTGCAGGAAGTCTTTGGGTTCGAAAGAGATGGCCATACCCTGAACCGGCACATCATCATTAGGGCCTGGGTTATAGCCAACATTAGTCCTCACCGCAAACGCTACAGGCTTGGTCTTCAGAGAGAAAGTGGATGAGAGAGAGAAAGATAAATGGAGGTGACATAGAGAATTAAAACACAGAGTCAAACAATCCAGAGCGGAAGGAAGGACACAAGTCATGTGATTGGATTTACAGCTGACATATGGAAGTGATCAAATATACAGTGAAGAGGATGGAATAATACTGCAGATTAAAAAATAATTCACCCAGGTGTGTCTCCGTGACTGGGGTGGAAACTTATTGGTGTGGGACCACAAAAAAGCTTAAGTGTTATCAGTAACTAATTGCTTTTAAAGAAAGTGTGTATTTAAAAAATACTTTTAACAATAAAATCTGTGCTCTTTGAACGGAACAGGACTGGACAACTAGTCTGCCACATCATACAGTGCGAGAGAGCCACTGCACAAACACATGTTAACCATGTGTAGCAGGTTTTCATGTGTGGCTTCGGTAACTTACAGCAACAGAGATATGAGCGCTGTGTGTCATCTGAAGGTTTTAGATCCAGTCACTGTTCTCCACCAGCGCTGCTCTCGTCAGTTTTGTGTTCTACATGTGTCTCAAAAATGCTCCTCTCTCCACCCAGATATAAAATCTGCTGTCTGTTAATGAAGATTTGATGGATGAACTCACAACTCAATTGGACAGTGGAATTGTTGTGTCAAAAGTGATGAGACTTTTCAGTTTTATGGACGTTGGTATCTTTGATATTACTTTGGGTCACTGTCACTATGGTTACTGGTAAGAGAATTCGAATACGTTCTTGATTCCCATTGCTCATTCATACAAACTTCGAGTACAGTATTCGAGACACTTCTAAGTTGCTGAGTGAACGGGACATTTTGAGACTCACATCAGTAAGTAAATGCAGTGATCATTCCCAAAAACTGACAGTGTGAACGTAGCCTAAAAAAGACTATAGCAACTCCTACTTCATGCCGTATTTAAATTCAGTTAAAAAATGCCCCATTGACTTACATTACATTATACATATCATGGCCAAAAGAATTCGTGATAACGATATATCACGATTTCTTTAGAAATCTTGACTAAAAAGATAAATTAAATAAATAATGCTATAAGTCAAATTAATCTTTACTTGGTTCATATTGTGTTTTTTTCCTTTTCTCTTTTTTGAAGAATCACACCATTGCATACAAAAGGAACAATTACACTTAAAGCTCCAGTAGGTAACTTTTGTAAACAAATATTTGTTAAAACTGTCATTATGTCCTGACAGTAGAATATGAGACAGATAATCTGTGAAAAAAATCAAGCTCCTCTGGCTCCTCCCTGTGGGCCTATTGCTATTTGCAGAAATACACCGCTCCCGGGCAGAAACAACCAATCAGAGCCAGGAGGAATGTCTTAGCAGTGTCAATCACGCTCGTGTACGCACTGATCACCCCTCTCTTGCACAGCGCGAGCGCATACCGTCGTTCGTGATTCTCCTGTTCGAACTCGTTCATCCAAATGAACGAATCTTTTTTGGAGTCATTTCGTTCATTCAACATTTTGATTAACGAGTTCGAACAGGATCACGAACGTGCATCACAGAACAGAGCAAGGCGAGCATTTGGGCTCATAAAACGTAAAGTTTTTTATTTATTTTTGAAATGACCGATCGTTTCGCTAGATAAGACCCTTATTCATCGTCTGGTATCGTTTAAAGCCCTTTGAAGCTGCACTGAATCTGTCATTTGGTCCTTGAAACGTTTGTCCTATTGAAGTCCATTATATGGAGAAAAAGCCTGGAATGTTTTCATCAAAAACCTTCATTTCTTTTCGACTGAAGAAAGAAAAACACGGACATCTTGGATGACATGGGGGTGAGTAAATTATCAGCAAAAGTTTTTTTAAAAGTGAACTAATCCTTTAACGTTATCTTACTAGCTATTTATAACTTATAGAAAGAGTGGAACGTTATAAAGTTACATGTATTGCAAAATACATAATGATTTGTGGACCAAGTTTGTAGTCAAAGTATGGGCAGGCCATAGTCAATGTAAAGCATATTGTTGATGTTTCGTCCCTATTAGTGAATGTGCCATAACGGTTTATAATCCGCCGTCATCGGTGGCCCTGCTTACTAGCCTGCGCGCGTTCACGGCCGGCTCCGCTGTGGGGGGAGACCTGTAGCGCAGCAGAGAGCAAGGGGGGTGGACCTGTAAGTTGTGCTTGTTCAAATTTTCAGGCTAAGTCAACATTTTCTCAAAACTCCCTACTGCAGCTTTAATAGCAACCAGTTTTAAACAACTTCCTTCAGTGAACTGATGTGGCTTCATTTCACAGAATGAGGCAAAAATGTTATTATTTTATATTGTATGCATAAAGGCCATGTCAACTGGCATTGCATTTTAAATATACATTATCCTTAAAATAAAAAACCCAAGATGGCTTGAAGAACACAGATAAACCATAATATTGTCGCAATGGTGGGTTACTTAATTCTCTTCAAGTTTAATTAGTTCAAATGTCTTTATCTGCATTTTATTCAGCTACAGCTTGTGATATCTGGATGTCTTTGTCCATATTAGGGATTTCCTGGAAGTTTTATTACTCCTATGAGTCTCACTTGCTGACTTTCTGCGCGAGGGTGCCCTACGGCGTTGAGTATGAATAAAACACACATTACATGTGAGAGTTTAGTGCTCCATAATGCTCACATCACCCTATTTTGGGTCTCTAAAGATGTTTGAAGTAAACACATGATAATCTTGAAAACAGTTTTGCACTAAAAGCCCGAGGGATGTAAATATAAAAAACACAAGATCCCAGCTGTTAAAGGATTAGTTCACCTCAAAATGAAAATTTCCTAATAATTTACTCACCCCAATGCCATCCAAGATAGCCATGTCTTTCTTTCCTCAGTGGAAGAGAAAATAAGTTTTTTGAGGAAAACATTTCTGGATTTTTCTTCGAATAATGGACTTCAATGACAACCAGCGTTTTGAAGTCCAAATCAATGCAGTTTCAAAGGTCTTTGAAGTGCTTCAATGGACTGTGCACGATCGCAGCTGAGGAAGAGAGTCTTATCTAGCGAAACGCTAGGTCATTTAAAAAAAATATATATATATATATATAATTTTTAACTACAATTGTTTGGAGTGAGCTGATCTGCAACGCGCCGGGAACTACGTCATCACGTTGAAAGGTCACGCTCGCAAACGTTTAGGTTTTAAAAGATTTAAACACCCAGGATACGCACACGTAAGGACCATTTTAAACAATAATATGACACAAAGACATAAATATGTCATTCAACATACAATACAATTTGAACTATCCTCCTTCGCACGGTGACCTTTCAACATGATGACGTAGCTCCCGGTGCGTTGCAGATCAGCTCAATCCGAACAATAGTAGTTAAAAAGTATATATATATATATATATTTGAAAATGACCTATCGTTTCGCTAGATAAGACTCTCTTCCTCAGCTGCGATCGTGCACAGCATTTTCAAGCACTTCAAAGACCTTTGAAACTGCATTGATTTGGACTTCAAAACGCTGGTTGCCATTGAAGTCCATTATTCGAAGAAAAAGCCAGAAATCTTTTCATCAAAAAACTTATTTTCTCTTCCACTGAGGAAAGAAAGACATGGATATCTTGGATGGCATTGGGGTGAGTAAATTATTGGGAAATGTTCATTTTGAGGTGAACTAATCCTTTAACAGTTTAGGTTAATGTAACATGTCCCGTTTCAGGACTGGCAAAACAATTGCAACTTACTCCTTGTATAGCGGCCAAATCTGCAAGATTACACAGGCGGAGGTGGGTTAACAGGTTGGTGGGCGGCTTTGCCCTTTTTTTGCCATTTGCGCTCACATTTGCTCGGCAAGTCCTGCAGACTGGGGTGATTAACAAGTCATTTTCAAGGTATCCAAAAAACGTCCACATTAGCGAGCTAACTTTCTTGGAGTGCGGGGTAAAGTGTCTTTATTTTTGATGACATGATTTTATGAAGCAGTACTAGCTGCACACTGTGTCTGCTTGTGTTTTTTGACAGATGCCAAACAGCGTAAAGGTGCAATACCGACACCTACTGTACGTTGGGATGTCAACCAGATACTGGCGCTGGATTATTTGCATGTCATATTATCATATGTGTACTATTCAATTTAAATATTACGGTTATTGTCAATACTGTTACATAACAACACCCCTAATTTGCATATTGAATTGTGATGCAGAATGAACGCAGCTTAAACAAAAACTTAACTTTAACATATACTTTAACACTTTTTGTTGCCTTGTGCAGCAAGACCTGCAAGCACTAATATCTAAGTCAGGAAATTCAAATCTAGTTAATGATTAAGGTGTTTATGAGGTGTTGGGCCTCTCAAAAATATGTTTTTTCTACAATCAATCAAGTATATTATCATCACTCCGGGCAGAGTCAGAATAATAGACCCATGATATATGAAAAGAGAGAAACTGGAACAAGAAAGAAGATGAAAAAAATAAGACACCTTAGCCTTCTCGAGGGTGGCAAGAGCTTGTCTATCGGCTTCTTTCCTGAGAGCCTCAGGGTCCTCCTCCAAAGACACGTCAGAGTCTGAAGGACGACTGGTGTAGGAGTCTGCTGAGCCCTGCCAGAGAACAGAGAGAGGCAGTGAGAGCGAGGGTGAATCCGTGTTAACAGCCTTTGGCACAGTGTTTGAAAAAGCTCTTTTTTAATTAGTATTCCTTATCTAAAATCAAACACAGTAACAATTTTACATCTCTTCTTCTACCAGGCCAAAAGAGAAGTAGCATGAATGACCACATACAACAATGATTTATCGTACGATATGCAAACTATTTGTGAATGAAAAACAGGTTGAAGGAAAGGGCAGGAACAGTGTGGGAGGAAGTGAAAGAGAGCAGAAGGTACAGTACAAATTCGAGAATAGAGTTTCCAAGTATATGAGAGAAGGAAAACAGAAAGAATACTTTAATACTTAAAGCAGCTAAATCAAAGGAGATGAGCTTCCTATGATTCTTACAGTGTGTGTATGTGCAATGATGTAAACAAATATTTAAGACACTGGTGTTTTCTTATACATGTGCTCATATATCCCATTTGTATTTAAATTAACTGATTTAATTTGTTTTATTTTGTTGTATTGATAAGATCACATTAAAGTTATCATGGAAACTTTGTCTTCATGATATTCCTCATACATTTATGGTACTTTTCAAAATCTTTTTGCTTTTTAAATGTATAGATTTGTACTGTTACAAATAAAAATTATATAATATGAAAAATTTAATGAATCATTAAAAAAATACAATAATTTAAACAAGGAGTAATACGTTTATAAACTTCAATACTCTTCTTATATAAAATTATTAATAACCTTTAGCCTACACAAATTCCATCATGACCAACAATTTAGCAATCAATATTTTTGACTAAAATCTCAGTGAAGAACAATGACGTGATAAATGCTATAAAACACAATGAATGTATAATTTGAAATTATGATTTAAATGCATACACACTCCTGAAGGTTGTTAGTGAATACACTAAATAAACAAATTACACTGTAAAAAGCGTTACGAGAGTTTAAGTCCACAGGGCCAGTTGAAGAAACACGCATATGCCGGTATTAAGTTCATGAACATACTAAAAGCAGACACACACACAAATCGTCGTGGCATTGACTTTCACAGTACAGTACAGTTTCAGAACCTTTATATAAGACTCCCACTCCTCTTATCTCTTTTTTCCCCACTTTCCTCTCTTTTTTGTCTATGTTTCAGGTGTCGAGCAGACTCTTATTCGTGGGAGGAGTGGACGGGCGTGCGGACAGCTGCAAGAATGACTCATTGGATGGATGCGCTTGCGTGTACATGAGTGCATTAGGTTTGTCACATATTTGTGAGTATGTGTGTTTGTGCCTGTGAGTGTTTTAAATAGAAATGAGAATGTGTCAGTCTGACATATGCTATATGCAATGATGTTAAATTATTCATTGTGAAACAGAGGGTCAAAGGAACCCGGCGCACACACATTAACTATCACAGGCTTCACTAAGTAGCAACAGATTGCGCGTACACACACACACACACACACACACACACACACACACACACACACACACACACACACACACACACACACACACACACACACACACACACACACACACACACACACACACACACACACACACACACACACACACACACACACACACACACACACACACACCAGTAGGTAAACTTGACAAACACAAACGTTTATTTAGCCCCCAGTTCTAAATGGGGACATTCCTTAGACTTGTATTGTTTTTATAAACAGCTATAAATACAATAACCTAACTCACACCCTAACCCTATCAGAAAAGATGTTTACAATAAAAAAAGCTTATTTGAATATGGTTTAGTAGGTACACTCATACCAGAATGATTAAAAAAAAAGCCAGATACATTTTCAGTTTTGAAAAATAATAAGCTGACTTCACAGGCCTAACATTTTCCAAATGATATTTTCCACTAGTAGCTCGACTATTTCAATTCAGACCTTTTTTTCATCAGACCTCAACTTAAAATGGCAAGGCTAAAAGCAACAATTAATAAAAAATAAATAAAGCAAATCAAAATGTCACTTAAGTCTGATATCATATCTTCTTTAAGACTCCATTTTGACTACATAGACAGGAAATTCATTACACAATTAAAAGTTTATAATATTCTTTTTTTTTTACAGTCGCTAGGACACATTTCTCAATACTTAGGTCACTTTTTCAAAACTCTTCACACAGTGAGCACAACAGAAGTATATGTGGGCTAAACTGTGGATCATTTATCATTGCTTTGGCACAAAATGCATTCAATGACTACATCTTTCAAATTACATTAGTTGTTTTCTCACTTCGACACAACAACCACCAAAACTCTGTGTACTTACAGGCCAATTTGCACATGCTTACATACTGTTTTCAAAACTGTTAAACTTATGTTCAAAACCATAACATAATACAAAACTGAATATGACAGCAATTTGCTACATTTCTACAGTAATATTGTAATGAAATATATTTTGAATCTAAAAATGAAATGCTATAAAAACAATTGGACAATTGGACCAACCACAGCTGATTCCTATTGTATCTGTATCGGTGAATGGTGTTTACAAATTCTTGTATTTTGTAATTAGTCTGTGCAAAAAAAAAAAAAAGAAAAAGACATAAAATATATTGAAGCATACTGCATCATGTCTGATTCATTCCAGTAAAATATATTGCAGTGAATTCTAAACAGTAGAGAGGTGTGCTTGTTTTACAGAAGAAAACATTGTATAATGCTACCTGTTGTTAGTGTTTTTTAGGTCATTGTTTTGTGGGTGACAAAGTGTGTTTGTTGTCTGTCAACCTTTGCTAGTGTGATGGAAGAATATGTTGATTTGAGACATGTATGAAGTGATATGGTAGTTTTAGTGCATTTTGAAAGTGAAATGAACTGCTGTGCCGAGCTGAAAGTTGGTTTGGAGAACTATGTGAAGAGTTTAGAAAAAGTGACCTATGCTTTGAGAAATGTGTCCTAGCGACTGTAAAAAACTGTAAGATAATAATAAGAGAAAACAGCTTTTCAGGCACAGTACTGAGATATGGTAACTATAGCTAAAGGAAAACTTATGCAATTTCTATAGACTCATGTCGTTCTAAACCGTTAAAGCTTCATATCTTCTGTGGAACACTAAAGGAGATGTACATTCCTGGGCAAAATAAAATGGGCCAAGCCCAAAATGGCAAAACACTAAGCTTTTAATTGACTTAACCACAAATGAATGGTCAGGAAATTAGCCAAATTTAAGCAAATGCACTACTTAAAAAGCCATTGCTGTCTCAGAAAAACATCAGAGACAGAATGAAGTTTTAGGCAGAATATGGGAAGTTGTGTGGGGAGTGATGAATCACAATGAAGACGACACCGCTCCAGAGCCGTGTCTTCAAAAATCTGCTGAGAAATATGATGAAAAATGCATCTCCACCTCAGTGAAGTATGGAGGAAGAGACTGAGTCATTGTGTGGGGAGCCTTTTTAGCTGCTGGTATTAGTGAGCTACTTCACTGTGAAAACTCATTTAATGCTTTGCAGCACAGGAGAATATTGTCTTGCTTCCTAAAAATAAAAAGTTGTTATCTAAAGAGGAATGATCAGATCAACAAGACAATGCTCCGGCCCAAATTGCAAAGACAACCAAGAAATGGTCTGAGAACAAGTCCATCAGGCTCATGTTTGGCCTGGCCTCCAGATTTGAACCCTATAGTAAATATTTGGTCTCACATTAAACTCAAACGAACTGGGAGACATTTTTCAACTACTCGAAATGTTTGAAACCATCAACATTGAGTGGAACAACACTGACTCTTCATCCTGTAAAAGCTGTCTGCAAGTTGGGGAAGGCTATTCTGTGCCACGTTACAGTATTTGTGCAATTCTTGCTAATTTGTGATTGAAATGGTTAAGAGCATTATAAGACCACTAAATATTTTGCCCTTTTTTTTCAGAGTGTACACATTCCTCGCATCTTGATTTTGGGTGAACCAATCTTCATTTTAATTCCAATGTTTAAAGGCACAACTTCATCACAATTTAAATAATTTTCATTCATTCATTCACACAAGATGCTTTGTATGATCTCACACTGACTTTTAATTCTGGTATTTGCACCTCTGTCCTGTTTTGTGTAACTGTCAGCCATGTATGCGCTTGGCAGTTTTCAAGGTCGCTCCCAGGTCACCTCAGTAAAGGTTTACGACATCCATTCTCTTCAAACAGCACAGAGAAATTCACAGTAATATCCCAGGCTTAAATGTTAGGAAGTTGGCTCCATTGTAGTAGCAACGTATTAACAATAATATTAGCTTAGGCTCCGCTGAGCTTGTAAACAAAGTTGACATTTTCCGTCTTCCAGTGTGTAAAGTTCTCTAGGCCGTGTAGAAAGCAGCCCGCAAATACTGTACATCAACAACACTGTCAGACTCGCGCTAGTCATGACATCAGCGGCGACAAGACAGGAACATGGAGCGGGGAAAGAAACAAAAGACATGCCAGAAGATGACGGCTGACAGAGAGAGAAAAAAGCGAGAAATGGGACGAAATGAAAAGGAGTGTGTGGGAGAGGTGGAGAGGAAGGATTAGTACTAGCTCTGAAAACATTTTCTCCCACACAGACATTGTGGGATGATCAACTGTAACAACTAGGCCTCTCTATATGAAATGAACAATAAATCACTGGAAGATTTTTCTGATGTTTTTTCTTTTATAATGATTTCCCAGATTTTATAAGAAATATGATTTTGCTTAAAAAAGTAATGCTATTTATGCACATTAAGCTCTATCAGCAGCATTTGTAGCAAAAATGCAGATTAGTACATAAAATATTTCTCTCAAAAATCATGGTATACAGTACTTCCATGGAAGTATTCAAGAACAAGGAAAACATATTTAAATAAATAGGGTCCCTTTGCAAGTGTATCATTCTATCTGGGGGTTCATATATCATAGTGTTTGAAAATGTTCAATGCGTGAAAAGTGAAAGAGTCACAAATGCACGTCACGTCTAGAACTATGCAACAAAACCATTTGCTTCTGAATTAATTTGTTCCCAAAGCACTACATGGAACATATTGTGTATTATTTGTCCTTAGGACAGCTGAATTTTTCAGGGTATTCAGTGAACATAGCATGACAGACAATGGTGAGCAGAATTCACAAGCAGATAATATTATGAATACATTGACCCCAACAGCAAGGATTAAGATACTTCTAACATATGTTTGCTCATATAAACATTTGATGATACCATCCTCACAATCTACATTTACATGTATTAATTTAGCTGACGCTTTTATCCAAAGCGACTTACAATTGCTTTATTTCAGAGGTCGCACGCCTCTGGAGCAACTAGGAGTAAAGTGTCTTGCTCAGGGACACATTGGTGTCTCACAGTGGATTCGAACCCGGGTCTCTCACACCAAAGGCATGTGTCTTATCCACTGCGACATCACCACCCATCGCATCAATCTGATCCTAGACTGTCAGATCTCTTCAAGCCACCTAACCAATAAATCTTTATTATGCTATAATCTGACTGTCAAACCTAAAAAGACAAATTTAATGACAAATCACATTTAGATATATATGTTTATTATACAGATATAAATTTGACAAGCCAAATACCCTGCTGTTAGACTAAACCTGTTGATGAGACAAAAGATGACGACTTTTTTCTTTTTTACATTTTCTATGCATACTAAGCAAGCATACTATTTATTTTCAACATTTTCACTTTTCACTAACTAGCCTACTTAAAAATGAATTACTTTCAAACAATAAATTAATTTTAAACTAAACAAATCTCCAATCTCCAGTCAGCAGTCTTCAAATTCAAACATCCCATCAAACAACACAAATTTACTGAGCCACATGAGATTCAGTCAAGCTTTAGTCACTGTGAACCTGATTTTTCTCAAATACAGAGCAATTCTCCCTTCAGCATTTCACCTGCTTTTTTACATCACATCACAGCACTTTAGCATTGCAAAAGCACACAACAAGGCTCTGATAGTGATTTGACTGAACGTTGTCTGAAAAAGCACCTGCGTAGAAATGTTTTCACCCTTATTTATTGTTCTGCCTCCCCAAAAATCTCCTTTAAAATTATCATTGGTGAAACATAATTAATCACACCTGATGCAGTTCGTTAATGAATCGATGAAAGTCGGTATATGGTTTTGTTAAATAATCACGCTCCATGGGTGTAAAGACCAGACAGAACCCCAGGCTAAGGGCCTTGTGACAGGGCAGCCAGCACCAGCAAGGTCTCTGAGCAGTGCTGGAGGTCTAATTTAAACCCAGCAGGCCTAAGCAGCTGCCCAGCCCAAAATGGAATCAGACAGCAACACGAGAGAGAGAGAGAGAGAGAGACAGAGAGAGAGAAAATAAAAGGAGAGAGAGGTAGAGAGAAGGTGCAAATAAGACTTATTGCAAAGATCCATGTGTCCGAGGCAGTTTTTTTACGTAGTCGTTAGTAAACCTAATTAACCCCCACATAAACTCACACGTTTCCAGGTGTTTCTTACCATTGCGGGCCTTTGAATCCGTGCGTTGGTCTCCATGGCACTCGCTCCTTGCAACGGTAACACAGAGTCACACCCCAAGATCCGAGTGCACACCGAACACGATGTGTGTGTGTAACACAAGGGTATATTAACTTGTGTGTAGCTGTGATGGGTGTGTGTTTCAAAAGTTAGGCAGAGGACTATACGTGTGTGTCAGAGAGTGACCAATTGCTCTGCTAACCTCAACACCCCCTCCTGGCTTATTCTGACACACACAAATACACACACACACAGTTGAAACCTGTACTCAGTTTCTAAGTTGAAAGGGGTAAAACGAGAGAGAGAGAGAGAGAGAGAGAGAGAGAGAGAGAGAGAGAGAGAGAGAGAGAGAGAGAGAGAGAGGGGGAGATTTGGGGTTGGGGGTGGGGGGTCAAATTGCAGGACTTGTGCTACACTTGCAGACTGAGGGGTTAAATTTAGCTGTGACAGGCAGGGGCAGATCTCTCTCACTCTCTCACTCAATCTCTTCCGTGTTTAGCTCCGGTATGGAATGGAGTGGAGCGTGCCAGAAAGAGTGGGAATGTAAACGTCAGCCCAGCAGAAAGAAAAAAAGAAAGAAAGAAAGAAAGAAAGAAAGAGCAAGGAGGGATTTGTGAGAGACCCTCTTTAACAATTCTCTACATGACAGAAGGGCACCTGACTCATTGTGTCTGTTACCGGTAGATCCCACACATCCGTTTATTCAGTCACTCCACCTGAGGTTGAATAACTCAAGTAGAACAGCTTCATTTAGAAATCTAATTGCATGTGAATTTAAAATCACCTGCATGTGACCTTAGTGATAGACTGATATATATTGGTAAGGCAGATAAACCTGCCAGTATTTGAACATTTTGAGGTTATTGGACAATAACTGTGCCTGTCCGGCCAATTAATGAACAGGTTGTTTGTCCTTGTGTCATTTCCAAAATCAACTGACAGGCAGGTGAGTCATTGGCTAATGGACAATTTCTGTTTTCAAAAGTTTGTGCTTAATTTAAAAAAAGAAGTAGTTTAGTTTCAGCATATACACTACGGGTCATACGTCTGGGGTTAGTCTTTTTTTTTTGTGGAAAAAAAAAATCTCACAATTCACCAAGGATGCATTTAAAACAGTAAAAATAGTAATCTTGAAATTTTATTTTTGTTTTTTTCACATATACTTTGAAATGTAATTTATACTTCTCAAGAAACATTTCTAATTATTATCAGAGTTGTGCTGCTTAATATTTTTGTTGACACAGTGATTCATTTTTTTCAGGAAACAAACTATATTAACTTTTTATGCAAAAAAATGCATTGTTTTTGCTAAAGCATTCTGTCTATTGTTGTGAGTTCGAAATCAGATCAAATTGTAATTACAATTAATGCAGAAATCTATGGTAAATCCACATTACATATCCACATTTCCTGCAACACGTGTACCATTTATTGTAATCTACCTGTAAGCTGGACAAACACTTGCATGTCACTTTGGATTTAAGTATCTGCTCAATAAATCAATACAAATGTCAACACCTGTAAATAGAATCAAAACTAAATAATAATAATATCAATTTAAAAAAAGCTAAATAAAGAGATACAATATAAACTTTGACTTTTGGAGTCCCAGACATTGGCATATATGCTGGCATCCACAAGTGGTATCTGTTTGTTAAGACGACCTTTGACCCTCAGGAACAGCCACTCACCCATCATCACCTCACTATAACCTGTTTGTCACCACTCATCATCTTTGCCATGTTCTCTCTCCTTTTTTAACTCATTTTGAACTCAACTGCACCTTTATAGCCCATTTGTAACACTTCTTTTTCTGTGGAAATGAATGTTTATGCCATTATTAAAAATTCCATATAATAAGGAGTATGTTTTGACACACATACACACAGAAAAACTTGAAATGAAATGAAAACACTTAAAACTTTTTCTCCAGTCCAAAAAACATTTACTGACACAAAGCTAAACAGAATACTACTTTATGTGTATACACTATATAGCCTACCGCTACATAACAAAAAAAAAAAGTAAGTTATACAAATGATAAACATTTAAAATTGTAGCATTCTACATTGTTATACAAGGAGCTCATTCCATTTAGAGTTGCACAGATATCAAATTTCTGGCCAAAATGATAAGCCGATAAATATATTCATGGCTAATAATTGATAAATGGCTCATATTAAAATTCTACACTTTTTTTTGTGTAAATAAATGAATAAATAAAAAACTAAAATCAATTGTTTTAAATGCTACAGGGGATAATGCTATAAGACATAAAAGCTAAATATTGAGATACAACATACATTTTGACATATACAGAGAACAGTTGGTAATAAAAATTAAATATGACAACAAAGACAAAACAACAAAAAACTTGGACCTCTGGAAAAATATATAATACAAAATGCATAATATAGACCTTTTAACCTATTTGAAGACACACAAATATAAACCCTCCTCATCCTGCATGCTTGGTTTTTTAATCTAGCAATAAAACCATAGAGATAAATATGAAATACCACTCTAGACAAAACAGATGTAACCCAGACAAACAAACACAGTAAACAACTCATGCAAACACATGTACTGAAGCGGCTAGCACGCAGCAGCTTTTGTGTGGCATCAGGTGTGACCGACCGTGGCATAAAGGGAAATGCAAGGGGATGTTCTGTTGTGCAGCTGCCATTTGAAGCCATGATCAAACACACCAGCCAGTCCTCAGAGAGCCAAGAAGCACTCAACCTCAGTTCTGATCTAATGGCACCCAAACTAATGGGAAAATTAGAAAGTGATCCATCAAGAGAGCCCATTGGGATACAGGATCAATTATTCAGGGGCCTCATCCTAAGAAACACTGGCTTAAAAGCCACACCCATTACAACGATACAATCATATGTGTGTGTGTGTGTCTGTGTGTCTGTGTGTGTGTGTGTGTCTGACAGTGGGACTGATATATGACCCCGGCTGTTTGCGACCACACATTTTTGTCAGAAATCAACACATCGGCCTATTCGCTTCCACACACACACACACACACACACACACACACACACACACACACACACACACACACACACACACACACACACACACACACACACACACACACCTATATACACAAGCACAATAATCCATTTGCCTCCTCCTCTTCCGACAGTGCAGCATGCTGCGGGGAGATTCGGGACCCTGTCACCATGGAAACCTGGCCAGTATAAGAGCACAACCACGTATGTGTGTGTGTGTGTGTGTGTGTGTGTGTGTACTTGTTCATATGCGTATACGCGTGGGTGTGTATGAGACCAAGGCCTACACAGGTTTTCATACCTTCTGCTGCCAAAGAGGGGGCAGACACACACAGAAACGTACTATATGGTCATAAATATTCATAAATCTTCTAAGAGCATTCTATGGTAGAAGGAAAATCTTTAAAATAACACTAAACATCTTTGAAGTTACAAAAGTTCCAGAGCACAAAGATGTTTATGGACAGCTATATGTGAGAATAGGTGTGAGTGTTAGGGGGGGTTAGAAAATAGAAGAATAGTGTAGCAATGTTCAGGGAAGAAGGAGGCGGGAACCAGCGAACAATCAAAATAAACTTTATTTAAAATAAAACAAACAAACTAAAATACCGCCAGCAGCCCCTCGCGGACGACTGCTGGCTTACCCAAAATAAAACATAACGGCCAGCAGCCCCTCGCGGACGACTGCTGGCTAAAATAAAACACAAATACAAAAACCAGAACAACTAAAATCAGGCCTGTTCCTCTCTCGATCATTAATGTCGTCGCTCCCCCTTTATGCTTCCGCTCCTCCGTGAGAGATGCGAGACCGGTGTGCTATACAGGTGTTGCTCATTAGCAATCGCACCACCGGCCTCGCGCCGTTCTCTCACGTCCCTCGGCCGTCCTGTTCGCCACATACCCCCATCGCCCCTCACAGGCCGGGGGGCACCCACGAGCCTGTGCCTACTCCCCCCCGGCGGCGGCGATCCCTGGGGGGTATGGACCGACAAGCCGAGGGAAACGGAGACGGAAGCATGAGGAGCGACAGATCGAGAGAGGGGAGAGAGAGAAAAAAAAAAAAAAACTTGGTCCGGTTCCCACAACGCGCTGCCATCATGGTCCTCCACCAGCTGGGCGATCTCCTCCGCGGTGCCTGGCGGTGACGCTGGGTAGCCCTCGGTGGACGGCTCGACACTCCTCCGCCGCCCGGTGGACGGCGACGGCTCCTTGGGATCTAGGGCAGACGGCAGGAGTCCCCCGCTCCCTGCTCCTCCCCTTTGCTGGTGGACGGCAGCAGGCTCCGGCCCACGGCGAGCGGCGGCGACTCCCCCGCTCCCTCCCGGACGGCAGCCGCCCCTCCAACTCCCAGGCGGCCGGCAGCGAGCTCGGCCGTCCCCCCGGCAACTCACTCCAGCGCACCGCCTCGAGCGTCCATGGCCGCGAGTCCCCCGCTCCCTGCTCCTCCCCTGCCCGGCGGATGGCAGCAGGCTCCGGCCCACGGCGAGCGGCGGCGACTCGCGCACCCGCTCGATGGCACCGCGGATTCCCCACAGCGGCAAGGACTCTCTGACAGCGCGTTCCTCCCTCTTCCCGGGTTTCGGCACCAGTGTAGAAATGTTCAGGGAAGAAGGAGGCGGGAACCGGCGAACAATCAAAATAAACTTTATTTAAAATAAAACAAACAAACTAAAATACCGCCAGCAGCCCCTCGCGGACGACTGCTGGCTTACCCAAAATAAAACATAACGGCCAGCAGCCCCTCGCGGACGACTGCTGGCTAAAATAAAACACAAATACAAAAACCAGAACAACTAAAATCAGGCCTGTTCCTCTCTCGATCATTAATGTCGTCGCTCCCCCTTTATGCTTCCGCTCCTCCGTGAGAGATGCGAGACCGGTGTGCTATACAGGTGTTGCTCATTAGCAATCGCACCACCGGCCTCGCGCCGTTCTCTCACGTCCCTCGGCCGTCCTGTTCGCCACAAATAGAATGCTAGCTAAAATGATTAACTTACTAAAAAACAACCAATCTACTATTTTTTGGTTATACAAATGATAAACATTTAAAATTGTAACATGCTACATTGTTTTCACAGGACATCATTACATTTAGCACCGTATTAAAATTCTGTACAAAATAATAAGCTGATAACTATTTTCATAGCGGATTAATGCAGGCCCGTCGGCCAGATGACACAACGTGCCCCCAGAGAATGTCTAATAAGGGGAGAAGTTTCACTGGCAGTAAACTTCCGGGTTCTGAACTGGTTGCAGTTCCACTCTGGCTCCATATGAGAGCGCTCACAGGACGCGTGCAGAATGAATGGAGGTCTATGGAGATATAACCCTAAAAATCCACTTTTCTCAGGATATAATTTTTTGTCTAGCAATTTGAATGTTGTATTCGAAAGGAGATGCAAAGAAATTACAGATTACTGGGTGTTAGATTTTTTAGAGTCACTTATTTGCTTTAAAAAAGTCTTTTTAAATGGCAATGACGTTATACACATCTTACGACCAGAGAACTGCTTTACGGCAATCCTTCAGTCACTTTGGTGCTTTCGCGATCCGCACTATCTTTTCTCTCGTGGCATCGACAACACCGCTGACACAGTTAAAAACACGTGCTAGAAGAGTTTTTGTTTTGTTGTTTTAAAAGACCACGCCGAAAATACTTCGGATTCCACGATGCCATCAAGCGGTATCTCTGGACGTAATCAGTCCTTCACTGACCAATCAAAGGCCATTAGCAGAATGCTAGCGTGTTATGGGCAACCACAACTCAACCTGTAAGAAATCTATGGGACATAAGTACTTGTTCATTCAACTTTGGACCTATAAAACCCATGTTGAATTTGCAAAATCTACATTCAAATCTGAGAGTTCTCCAGGACAATCGGGTGAAAGAGACAAATTTAGCCGTCTAGCCCCATAGACTCCCATTCATTTTGCACTCGGATGATCGCCCCCAAGTGGAACTCTAGTGGAACTACAACCAAAATTCGGTACAATAGGGTTTAATAGGGAGTGGCCAGGCTTTCCTTAGACGGCTTTGGTGCCCCCCTAATCGCATAGTCATTCTTATTATAGAACTTATTAAAGAAAGCAAAAAAACTTAATTCTGTGGATTTGAACATTCTATTCCATAATGAAACATCTTCAGCAGCATTTAGCTCACAGGAACAATAATCTCTACAATGAAATAGAATCAAAGAAAAATTAGTTGAATTTAAGGCTAGGGAAGGTTTACCTTCCCCTGGCCACAGACTTATCGGGGCGGTTACCGGACAGAGATTAAACCTAATCCTAGACTAAAATGGCCCTTTAAACCAGATTAACAGAAATCTGCTTTCTCTGTCATGGCTTTAAATAGTCCTAGATTTAGTTTAGTCCAGAGTTTAATAAACTGATTTCCTACCAGGAGGCAGGTTTAACTTCAGATTAAAATTGTGTTTCAAAGAAGACACATGTATTAGGCCCTGGTTATTTCAGGCCCTGGTTATTTCTAGGCTCGATTACTGCAATGCTCTTCTGGCTGGACTTCCATTATGTGTTACTAAACCTCTACAAATGATCCAGAATGCTGCAGCCCGCCTTGTCTTCAACGAGCCCAAAAGGGCTCACGTCACTCCTCTGTTCATCTCACTGCATTGGCTACCACTCGCTGCTTGCATAAAATTCAAAGCTTTGACGCTTGCTTACAGATCGACCACAGGCTCAGCTCCGTCCTACTCTCACTCCCTACTACAAGTCTACATCCCTACCAGAAGCCTACGATCGGCCAAGGAGCGACGGCTCGTGGTGCCATCAGAGCGAGGCACTAAATCACTCTCCAGAACATTCTCATTCACGGTTCCATGCTGGTGGAATGATCTACCCACCCTCATCCGTAATGCAGAATCCCTGACAGCATTCAAAAGACAACTGAAAACTCATCTCTTTTTAATCCTTCCTTCCCTTTTAAATCTTCCCTTGTCTGGCTTTTGCTACTCTGAGCAATGCCTGAACTTTGTATTTTGAGCACTTCTTGCGTTGTTCTTGCCTCTTCACGATGACTCGCTTGCTGTAGTCCTCAGTTGTAAGTTGCTTTGGATAAAAGCGTCAGCTAAATGACTAAATGTAAATGTATTACTAGTGTATATATATATATATATATATATATATAGTTGTGGTCAGAATTAATGGCACCCCTGGTAAATATGATAAAAATGGCTGTAAAAAATGTATTTGCATTGTTTATCCTTTTGATCTTTCATTAAAAAAGTGCAAAAATCTACCCTTTCATTGAAGTAAAAGAATTGAAAGTGGGGGGGAAATCACATTATGAAATAAATGTTTTTCTCCAAAACACGTTGACCACAATTATTGGCACCCCCTTTTTTAGCACACCAGTGTGACTACGAACATGAAATTGTCCAGCTATGACTTCTTGTTTCACAGGAGTTTAAATATGAGGAAACACAAAGGCCAAATTCCCTTAAAGGGACATTGTGTAGGAATTTCTCCCATCTAGCGGTGAAATTGTATTTTGCATTCAAACGTGCTCTCCAGCGCCTCGCTTTTTTAAATGCGTGTTGCATCTACGGTAGCTGTTATGTACCAAAAAGCTATGACAGGATGTCTTCTAATAGCACTTCGCCGAGTTTTCCTTCGGGTGAACAGGTTTGTTATTTCAAACAAACTGCAACTTGACACAACGAACAAACGAATGCTACAGTATGAATAATAACAGTGCAATGCAGCCTTTTAAACTTGCGGGGGCAGTGACAAGCGCCTCTCACTGCTCTGCTCCTCCGTTTCTGCTGCTTTCACTTACGTGACACTGGCTCTGAACGAAAACGCATTCTGGAAACGCTTTGGCCTAGTACTTTTTGTCCCTCTCTGCTATTATAGTTTTTCAAGATGGTGGAACGACATGGAAGCCTACGTGGACCTACCCGTCACATGTATATAAAGATAATAAATTCTTCATTTACGAGGATCAGTCAGTTATTGGCAGAGGTATTTTTACATCATTGAGGACATATTTATGAATACAAATATTGATTTTAGATAATAAAATACCTAAAAAACTACACAGTCTCTTTAATCATCCATCACAATGAGTAAAACAAAAAAAAATAGTTCTGATGTGCATCAAAAGATTGTTGAGCAGCACAAAATAGAAAGTGGCTGTAAGAAAATAGCTAAAGAATTGAAAATCCCCATTTTGACAATCAGGACAATAATTAAGAAGTTCCAATTAACTAAAAATGTTACGAATCTGCCAGGAAGAGGACGTGTGTCTATATTGTCTTAATGCACGGTGAGGAGGAAAGTTTGAGGCCAAAGACTCTCCAAGTATCAGAGATGGAGAATTGCAGAGATTACTTGGGTCTTGGGGGTCAGAAAGCCGAAAAACAAACAGCACCTCACTACATGTTGTTAGGGAGGCTTTCAAGAAAAATCTCCTCGCTCATCCAAAAATAAACTCCAGTATATTCAGTTGTCAGACATGACTGGAACTTCAAAATGGACCTGGTTTTATGGTTAGATGAAACAAAAAAGGGCTTTTTGGCAGCAAACCAACATGCTGTGTTTGGTGCATACGGGGATAAAAAGTACCCCATGCCTACGGTTAAATATACTGCTGGATCTTATATGTTGCGGGCCTATTTTTTTTGCTGGAGGTCCTGAACATCTTGTTCAGATACATGGTATTATGGAATCTAGCAAATACCAACAGATAAAAAAATCAAAACCTGACTGCCTCTGCTAGAAATCTTATAATGGGCCGTGGTTCTATCTGCCATCAGGACAACGTTCCAAAACAAACATCAAAATCAACACACAAAAATGTGTCACTGCACAAAATGAAGCTTCTGCCATGACAGTCCCAGTCCCGCAAACTGAACCATATAGAAAATGAGTGGGCTGAACTGAAGAGAAGAAGTGCCAACATGAACTTGTGCATATTAGGCTATCGGTATAATAATCATCCTGGCTCCGTGTCTGAGTGAGTAATTTACTCTCTTACCTTTGTTCTTTGATTAACATTAGTGACACTTTAAGACCAACCGCTGCTGACAGAGACGCGATCTGACACTCGTCCCATTTTCTCACAAATCTCTTCGTTAATTTAAGACTTTATTTAAATCATTTAATACTGCTCTTAGGAGGACACTCGACAAAACGGACATTTTGGCATAATATGTGTGTGTTATGGTTTGTTCAAGCCCAAAAGAGAACTCGATACGAACTCGCGTCTTTTCTATGGGTCGCGCGTGTGTGTGTGTAATTGGCAGGACTTATCCACCTTTTTCCGGGTTAGCGAATTTATCCATGAGAGGTGCGATAGAATTTAAGATGTTAAAGCAAGTAGTATTGCAAATACTTGGATGTTCATCAGCATCTAAGTGACATGTGGAAAGGTGTTTCCTAAATAGTACTTAATTGTACATACTTGGAGGAAAATTCATCACCTGAACAATCAGAGTACGAGTACAGCGTAAAGAATGAGTACAGCGTGGCGGTGGAGAATGTACATCAGTAGTTCCATCAAATGGCACAGAAAACAATATGGGCAGATGGTCAGATAAGCCAGCCTCACCAATTTTGATGTTCAACACTGATAGACCACGAGATAAAATCAAGTCCAAAGTATGTCCCTGAACATGAGTTGGTCCAGACACCCATGTCTAAGGCTAAAAAAGTCTTTTGAAAGAGGCTTAGAGTCACAGCACACATGGATATTAAAGTCCCCAAAAATTATAGTCCCCCATAACTAGTGACAATTTGAACCATAAATTCTGCAAATCCATTGATAAAATCCTTATTAAAGCTTTAAAAAATGTTGTTTTTGTTTTTTCACCGCGGTGTCGCGAAACCGGTGTTGCGACTGAACACCGTGTAACACCGGTAACAGGACTACCGTAGCAAGCCTAGTGTTTGGTATGTCTATGTTGACGTTAGTGTAGTAGAGTAAATGTGTGTTACCTGTGGAGAGAGAGAACTTGAGAGACGTGAGTTTGTGCAGTCATTTATTAGTCTAATAATAAATGCTTTAAACTGCTCTTTGCTTTGCGTCTCCTTTTATGTTGCTGAACCCTTATGAAACGAGCATTTTTAACAACAGGGGTTTAACAACACGAAAATGCATATTTTGTGTTTTGGTGTTGTTTTAATGTAGAACTTGGTCTATTTCAGTTATATTATGCTAAATAAATATGGGTTGTTATTGTTTTGGTTAACGTCTGTTTCTCAGATCATAAAAAAGTGTGCCCCCTATAAAAAACAAAATGCCCCCTATATAAATGGCTCATATGCAGTTGTATTCTGCACATTGGTGGTGGTTGAGGAGATTCCCCAGTTCCATGTTAAGTGCTTTGAGTGCAGAGAAAGGCACTATATAAATGTAACTTATTCTTATTAGGGGTCATGAAATTATTTTAGTATGTTCCTTAAGTTCCCCTTATAATGTCATTAAAGTTTTTTGCACCAAAAACAAATATGTGGAAGTAATTGAATGATTATTTTCAACCCTCATTCTGACCCTCTGTCTGCCTGAAATGATTCGTTTTTCAAGCAGGGGCTCCTTTAAGGCTTGTCAGTAAACGGCCACTGTTATGATTGGCTAACGTCATTGCATAGGAAAAAATATTGACGCGCCCTCGCTACTGTATGTGAGCAAGTGTTTGAAAAAAATTATCCATGTAAATATGTAATTTAGAGACAAAGTATTATCAAATACGTATTGTTTGCGCTGTAGCTGCTGTCAGATTACATACAGTTGGCTGCTTCATCTTTCAACAAAAGTTTCTTTGTGAACTCTCCATTACACTGTGCCTCAGTTACAAAACAATCTGCAGTCAAATGCTCTGAACAAACATAGAATCTGGG
The DNA here is from genome assembly GCF_051911475.1 of Siphateles boraxobius. NCBI lineage: Eukaryota > Metazoa > Chordata > Actinopteri > Cypriniformes > Leuciscidae > Siphateles > Siphateles boraxobius. Next base: position 13,250,945 of record NW_027509193.1, read on the forward strand.
ACACCAATAAAATAAACCATCCACTTGTTCCTGATGCTGGTATCCTTCTGAAATCTGTACAGAGACGCAAACGAGCTGTTCAAACTGGATGCGTCAAAGCAAACGTTCTTTTGTCCTGTTGAATGGGCATCTGTATACTGTATCTATTGTAGAGCATGAAAAATGGATATTCATTTTGAGATTTGCTAATGATTACATTTAACAAAGCCCAATAAATTAATAATTAATACATTTGTGTTCTCAGAAATTTACTTCAAGGGAGCGCTAAATGACGGCAAAGGTAATAAAAAGGGGAAATTTGGCATTAATTGACATAACAATGTACGTAATGCACAATGCAAAGAAGTAAGGGTAGTATGACTGGTAGTGTACTATTCCAAATATACGTGTGCTGCTCATGTATCTAAACAAAATATTTGTTTGTTCCAATATTAAAAATGGCATCCTTCAGGATTGAAGACCAGAAATCTTCCTGTAAAAAGGAGAAGAACTGCAAAAACACCCACAGACCAACAGCACAAACTACAGGTCAAAGCCTTTGACCTCAGACTGCACAGGAAGGCTTGGTATAATAAAGACTGCAACAACTATATGCAGCTATAATGTAGCTGTTTTAAAATGAATGCTGTGAACCTGATTACATGGTGTATGATGGTTTAAAAGGGGAATTATACCTTATGATGACTCAAGAGTGAAAGTGTCAAGGCATTTCATAAAGAACTGGCCGTCTTACCTGTCGGACGAAGCTGTTGGAGGTTGTGTCTGAGGAGGTGCTGCCATCTGAGCGTTTGAAACGGCTCTTCCTCTTTGCACACTTCCCCTGAAAGAGGGAACATTAGAGAGAGAAAGAGAGAGAGAGAGAGAGAGAGAGAGAGAGAGAGAGAGAGAGAGAGAGAGAGAGAGAGAGGAATTAAATGAAATTAGAAGTAATGGACACTTTTTTGTATGCATGCCCACTCACACAAACACAAACTGTAGATTCCACATCCTGTCTCTGAGTCCAGATATGATTACGCATAATTACTTATGTCCTCCAGTGTTCTCTGGGAATCAGTAATCTGATTGGTCTTAACACTAGCCAATGGCCTGGCTGCCCTTAGCAGGGCCCTCTATGTGGCATTCATAGGCGCCAGACTCCGTTGCCATCGAGACCAGAAGGAGGCTATATTGGGTTTGGTGGCACTAAAAGACCTTGATAGCTTTCTGACACAAATGCTTGCAATAACAAAAGCACTTTAACACCAAAGAAAATGACAAATCTAAATTGGAAAGTTATTATACAGGGTTCACACACGCTGTCATAATTCCTTCAATCTTTTCAAATATACAAATATGAGCTCTTTTTGTGGTTTAAAAAATAAAATCTCTGTAGTCAGCTCTACAAGGTAGGGGTGTAACAATATATCGTGTCACAATATATCGCAATACAAAAATACAACATTGTGCATATGTAATGTGTATAGTTCACCCAAAATAAAAATGACTGTGAGAAAAAAATGTCATGTCAGTTCTACATTAAACTACTACATATAATGTTGAATATAATGAATAATAATGCAATTGGGGAATATTTGTGGGTCCTCCTGATAATGTCTTATGTTACCAGTAAAAAAGTGGCTTTAAGTGGTCAAAAATAACTTAATAACCAATAACAAAATAATGGTTTTCAACTTAAGAATCATGAATATTTTTTTTATTCTGGTGTCACCATTGTCCTGTGCATTGGGTTACCAGCACTAAGTTCAAGCCTATTCATTTCCGCCCCAATGTAATACCAAATTCACCATTTTAATCAACAGAAATTTTTTTGTTAACCTGGCTTTTACCATATGTCTTGAAGTATCAGAATAATATTATATTGTGAATTCAGTATTGTGATATCAAATCATGACATGAGGGTATCGTTACTATACTATACTATAGCACCCCTACTATAAGGTCTTATGCAAACTAGTGCAAAGTCTGACACATTTGCTCAGTAGTTGATTCTGGGAACAACAAAGAAAAAAAAAAGCAAGCCTCAACAATGGTTTTCAGCATTGGTTACTCTAACTACACAATATTATGATTAAAGACACAGACTAATTGCAAGCTTACTAGAAACTTTTGCATAAATCAAATCACAATGCCTTATCTTTACCAATATTGGTAAACATCCCAAGAACTTGCCTCTAGCCTATCTGTGCAGATTAAATAACATAACATTAATTTAAAACCAAACAGAAGGACAGAACCCCACTGTCTGCATTTCTGCTGCGCACTATAAAAGGCTCATTAATAGTCTTTGAAAGTCGGGAAAAAAAGCATAATTTAGCACTGCCTTTACAAGTTACTAATACTAGACAATCTAAAAACTTATTTAGCACCATAGATCATGATTTTCAATATTATTAAAGACAAAATAAAAACAAAGGTTTACCCAATCCTGGTCTTGGTGTGCAAAAACCACCTGCTTTGCTTCACTCAAGTAAAGGAATGATTGTTATTAAGCTAAAAGAAAAGAAAATATAAATATTAGATTAAAGACGCGCTGTGATGAAAATCAAGTTTTTAATGTTATTTCTATGTCTATGTGGTGTTTTTAATATGCTTTAAGACAAACCATGTGCAAATCGACTGTGTTTCTTGGGTCACAAACTACCTTGTAGCCACACATGTCAATGTGCCGGGTGGCTTTAGCATATCATTAACTATGACCGCGCTAAAGCAGAGGTGTCTCAAGAGGGGCCAGGTTATCCTGCTATATTTTTCTGTTGATATGAAAAATCAGGTAAATTTAGCAATTTAGCAGGTGAATTATGTATATGATGGTAATAATGATGTTATGATGAACTATACATTTTGAGTTGTTCAAACCGTTTCTGGATGCTGACTGCCAGAAGGCAGCTGTCTGAGGTGGTTGACGGGAAAATGGTTTGTGTAACATTAGCAGCACATTGTTAGCTGTTGATAATAGTCAAGCAAACACCTAATCATATTAATTACCGTTATATGCCCGACGTTGTAAAGAGCGATACCATTGTGCAGCGTTTACTACAGTAAGTTGACCGAGTGGATCAGGTAGTCTGAGCTGGCGTGAGTGGAGGCGGGGCTAATTAGCATATTCATGGTTCCGTGCATACTAAATGAAGCAAGGGTAGTTACTTTAAAGCTATTTTAAAGGTCCTTGCACACTGAGTCCAAAATTCTCGTCCAAAAATTTCGCACATTCGACCTCACGTTGTGTCAATCACGTTTACACACACTTCCTCCAAACTTTCGTCCGTCATCAAAAAATTCGGATCAGGTTCAATTCTCTGCGTTTTTCATATCTGTAGCAAGCATTTTGAGAGGTGTTTTGACAATTCAGAGCCACCAAATGACGAATTCGAAAAAAGGCATATGAAATTTTTGACTGCAGGAACCTTTAAGGCATGAAGACATTTTTTTTCACTGGAAAAAAAAGGTTTATTATGTTTATAATAGTTTTAAGGGATAAAATGATTGAGGGGGGCTTTTACAACTTAATCTGTCCTGTATGAATAGATTCTAGGATTAAACAATAATTTCAGTTTTTAGTTTCAGTAATTTTAGACCTATTTATTTAAGTTTTATTTCACATTTTTAAGTTTAAGTTTTACATGTAATATCTATATTTGATTTTATTTCAGTCTTGTTTCAATTATTGTAATAGTTTTAACAATAGCAATGCTGAAAATAACCTCATTGCATTTTTGATACCACTTGTACCTTTAAGGCCAATTCACAACACACAGAAAAACGGCAACAAACAGCACGTTTGTTTGGTTTTGTCGGATCAGTGTGTTACCTCTGTCGGTGTCTGTTGGCGATGGTCGGGTTTGTTTTCCCCCGACTGAAAATGTTCAAACAGCGTTTGTCGGTGTTGGGGCAGTGTGAACATGACAGTTATTTTTCATTAAATTCTGGAATCCAACTGCCAACTTGTTTGTTGGCGTTTATCTGTGCGGTGTGAATTGGGCTTACTAATCACAGTATCCAAAGACCAAGCAGGATATCTGAGAGCAATGCAGTACACAATACACATAACATTTTAATCCAACAACCATCTTTACAGACCATAAACTCTTCAATGTGGAAGGTTTGTGAGAGGCAGGAAATGCTCATATACAGCAAAACAAGATCTGAGAAAGGCCAGCAAAATGTCAAGGGAGGGAGGAGGGATGTATTGCTATGGTGATGAGAGATTTCCTGTTGACAAACAGCTTCTGAGGCTAATTGGGTAATTAAGGGAGAAACACTGTGCCACGGGGGCAGGAGAAAGGATTTTTGAGTTACACACTGTCACCACTAGTTTATCACAAAAAAAAAAAAACGAAGAGAAGAGAAAAGAAGAGAGGAGAAGAGAAGGCTTACTAAAGTTTAAATGTAATGTCCTCAAATTACCATGTGTGGCTAATGATATTAATATCTACATTAAATTCTTATGCTTAACAAAACTAGGAAATACACTTTTTCTGTACTCAACCACCTTGTTCACACACATTCACACTCGCTTCTCGACACTCGGCCTCCTCACAGCTATGTATAGACATGATTCAGATAAAGCACCTCTCCACAGCACAGGTCACACACATTCACGCTACTGCATTATATAAAGACCATTACATAAATACAGCCCTAACAATCAGAAACACTACTGAAACATCCATCCACACACCAAACTAATAAGCCGTGCTGAACAGGATGATGGCGACGAGTGGCCTTTAAGGAACAGGTGCACATCCATACATGAACCACCCAATGAAATAAACCACTTAACAGAGAAAAGAGCACAGAAAGAGAGAGGAGAGGGGAGAAATATATTTTTAAAAAATGAAGTTAAACTGTCCAGTCTCCTCACAAATTGAAAGTGACAAACCTAAAATTTAGACAGAAAATAAGAGAAGAAAGAAGAGACTGATCGGGAAGCTGTTTGTTCAGCTTTTACAAGGTCATGTTATCACCAGGGTGGGCAATTACATTTTGGGCAGATTTTGGTACTTTTTTTTTGGCAGTAGATGGTAAGTTTGCACACTTGCTGAAGTAAGAAGTCAGTGAAAAGAAAAGACCATGAAGTGGACCAAGACTCCATCACAAGTGGGCCAAAAGACACTTCTTAAAACAAAAAGAAGAGTAGATTATTTTTTAATTCCTTTTCAATTTCAGTCTGATTTAGGTTCACTTAGGAAAACAAACATTGCCATCACAGTTAGGATAGATAGATAGATAGATAGATAGATAGATAGATAGATAGATAGATAGATAGATAGATAGATAGATAGATAGAATATCAATATAATAAGCCAGTGCTGGTCCGGTGTGGGCGTGGTTTGGGGTAAGAAAACCCCCCACGGTCAAAGCGTTATGTGATGACATCACATTTCATAGCATATGTTGACATCATCTTTCCTGCACTCACAGTGTGTCAGACACCTCTTTAATTTAACTTTAACTGAACGGCTCATGAGACGAGCCTTTAATTAGTAGGCTACCAGATGTAGCCTATACGTTTTAACTGAACAAAAAAGCGATCCCTTATTTAATTGACAGTGATGGTTCCTAACTTATCAACAGAATACTATCATAAAAAATGCAAGACTCTAGTAGGCCAGCTGTCTAGAGAGACAGAGTGAACAGGGACTAGGTGATGAAATAACGTTTTCCCATTAATTACAGGAGAAAATTCGTTTTTTTAAAACAAATGTCAATATTCAAAACAACGTAGCTCATAGCCTACATATACAACTTTCTGTGTCTTTCCTCGCAGAATCACTTCTACATTATGCCGAGCGCGAGCGCAAAGATGCCGCCTTGTTGCCAAGTAACCACAATCTGAGATACGGTTTATAACGACTAATCTTTGCCATAAACAAAATCTGTGTTTTCACTCAGCCATTCTTAGATAGCGGGCAGCAGGTTGTATTTTGTCTTTCGTTGCTTGCTCGCACTCGCGTATAAGCTGAGCAGTGTCTCTCTCTCTTACCTGAGCGTGAGAGCCGTGGTGGTCGAACATGTCCATCTGGATTTCCTGGGTTGAGGTGGAAGGTGTCCTGGACATAATACCCTCCTGTACCATTGATTTAAACTTTAAATTCGGTTTTATTGTTTCATTTAGATCCTGCTTTCTGTTTATTATGCATTGTAAAATAATTAAAGATAAAATAAAGCAGACGAAGGTGGTTTTCCTCTGTCCTGTGTCTTACAGATGGCTTTCCCCCAGCCCTAGTGGCGTTGTGCAGAAACCCTCTGCCTTCCCTTTGCAAATACAACAAGCCCTGTCTCCAGCTGTTCAGCGGAGAAACCAAGCTCCGCCCTCCTTCCTCATCAACCAATCAGGTAGGAACAGGGCGCGGCTTGTTAACCATCCTCGCACTGATTGGCTGGTCGAATGAATATTACTATGAGGTGGATGACGCCTGTTGTTCTCCTCACTCTCCTGTCGAACGCGAGATGACCACACCCATTGATTCTATATAAACCACAATATGCCATTTTTTTGTCTAGGCTACTACTAAAATGGCTCATAGGATCCGAGTCATTTTAGCAAACAGGAATGCAGTTTTTCAATTACCCAATCTTGTAAAAATTATTGGTTAACAAAATAATACAGTTTATAAAAATAGCAACAACAACAAAAAAGTCAACAAGCAGCGCCTCCTTCCTGTCTGATTGATTGATGAGGAAGGATCAGTCGAATTATAAACTGAACGACTCACTTATTAAGACAGTGACTTGCCGCCACCTACTGGCGGTTTTAGTTCCATATTTAGAGTATACATTTATTTTTCAATTCATGTGACCCCTGAGCTGCATTAAACAGTCTGTAAATATACCTAAATGTCACTTCAGATGCAGCTTCGGAAAAAAAATGTTATATGGCCACATTGTAGCCTTACAAGTTTGTGTAATAAATTCTATGTTTAATCAAAATAATTCTTCCTAAGCAAATGTTTTTATCATGTCTATTCAATGTGTTTCTCATCTAACACAATAAGGACTTTAGAAGATCTTTTGGGAGGTAATTAATTTTTTTGTCAGATTAATTTAATTTAGCCATTTTGGGGTTTGTCATGGTCATCATCCAAACAGTAACTAGTTTTGCTACCTAAAAAGTGCACCCAGGGATTTTAAGCTAGGCCTGTAACAGTAAATTAAAATGTAAAATTGAACTAAAAAAGAGTAAATAAATATGACTGCCAAAGTCACCAGAATTTAATGTTTTGGTGTAATTTTGTCAAAAATTTCTTCACAGGCATTGCATGTCCCTAATATTGACCACCCTACTAAATTTTGAAGTACTTTGGTAACATTTTTTGGATGGATTGGGGTGTCGCACTAAAACGGCACTTTGCATTTTTTCTCATCAGGTTCACATCTCCCCGTCTGGACATTTTAATAAACAGCAGTTGAAAGATAGCCTACAAATACGACTGACTACAACACCCAGCAGTAATTTGTGGACCGTACCATTCCTATTGTCGAGGTAGGCATCATGATTTACATATATTAAAGCTCGTACGTGATTAAGCTATAATATAATTGTTTAAAGCGCTGAATGTATATCGAATAAGAACATTAAATAAATGCCTTAAAAAACGATGAAACAAAAGGGAGGCATTTATATTCTATAAAAAACAGAGTGGGTGTATCAAGAGATAATGGTATGAGTAGGAAAGAACAAGTAATTTAAAGCAGAATAAGAACGGGGCATAGTAACCTTAATGGTACTCTTTATAATATGGGAAAACACCCAACAGGAATGTGCAGCATGTTTTAATATCTTGTGGGCAGTTTCATCAAGAAAGACAATAAATGATGACCCAGTTACAGAGTTTAGGACGAGTAGAGAGAAATGTGAAAAGTATTTTAGAATGTGCAAAGAAACAGAAAGGCAGGGAATATTTAGTAGTTTAAAAAAAGTTTTTAAAGAAACTGGATTGGACAAGAGAATAATGTGTAAATGGAATTTAGTACAGTAGGTGGCAGTAATGCGACAAATTGGGTGCAAGCTGTCGTAAAACCCCAAAGAAGAAGAAGAATCTCCCACATTGTCAGTGGCATTCGACTTCCGCTGACTAGCAGCCATGAGGTACGGTTTAACTCGTGATTTACTCTGTTTTATTGATCTAATTCATTTATCTAATTTGGATGTTTTTTATATATATTTTAAGATATACAATACTTGCTCTTTTTTAAAACAGATAATTAGACGACGTACGGTGTAATGTTGCTATATGGTATAGTCGCCATGTTATGTCTTCAGACTGGCAAACGTTGTCGCAACGCTTAGAAGCTGTTTTAACTTTACATGTTATATTTAAATTCAATGTACGCAGTAAAACGTTTAGCAAACATAGTTTATCATTGTGTTTTTGTAAATTTCGTTTTTATTTCTTTTTTTCGGAGATAAGTCAACGTGGGGAATGCGGCCTGCTTATCAAGCATGTTCATAACTTGCATGCTCCATAGATAGATTAGGGTTACTTTGACGTTCTTCTTGTCTGAAAAGCAAGGACAGTTAGAAATAAAGGCTAATATGGCCTCATATTTTTTTTTTTGCTAGATTTTATATATTAGAAATTATATATATATATATTTCTTTTTTTAAATTTGAATTACAATAATGTACTTGTGTGAACCTAAAACTGCATCAAGACATCTTGTTAGGCAGCATATTTTGCTGAAATCCATGGCTGAATATTAATTAAAATTATCCAATTAAGTTAATGAAAGTGTATAGCTTTGAACTAAATGTCAAGAATTTATGGGATTGATCTAAAACGGTCCTTTTTTCCTCCAGCATGCTTAGGCTTCAGAAGAGGTTGGCGTCCAGCGTTTTGCGCTGTGGCAAGAAGAAGGTGTGGCTGGACCCAAATGAAACCAATGAAATTGCCAACGCCAATTCTCGTAAGCAGTTCAGATCTCCTTATATACTTTTCTCTGCATTGGTGCAATTTATTAATCATCTGCCTTTCTACCTTTACTTAGGGCAGCAGATTCGTAAGTTGGTGAAGGATGGTTTGATCATCAAGAAGCCTGTAACGGTGCACTCTCGTGCCCGATGCCGCAAGAATACACTGGCACGGCGGAAGGGCCGTCACATGGGTGTTGGTGTGTACCAGTTGATCAACGTTTGGTTATAATTTACACCATTTAGACTGAATCCGAAGAAGTTGCTGTTATCATGGCAACGGGAATCACAGCAATCTTCACATGGCAATTTTGGCAGTCTTTTGAGGCTTCCAATTATATCTTTTTGCAATTTTCAGTTTATGCATCACAATTTTTGTGCTACGAACACATTGTGTTCTATTGTATTTAGAAACTATTGGTAAATATTAATTCTGTAATCCAGGGCACTAAAAGTAGGCAGTTGTAGTTGAGCTCTTTTCTGGGTGTGTTGTGATTGGTTATGTTTGCATGCAGGCAAGAGAAAGGGTACTGCAAATGCACGTATGCCAGAGAAGCTGTGCTGGATGAGACGGATGCGTATTTTGCGACGCCTTCTGAGACGTTACCGAGAGGCTAAGAAGATCGACAGGCACATGTGAGTCCATGTTAAAGAGAGATTCATTTTAATTGCTTGTATTTTACTCAGAAGTTTGTGTTCTTTTATTTAGTTTCATGCAATCACGCTGAACCATATAGCAGCATTTTAGGACTGCTATTGTCAAATTTGGCAAGACCCATTCTCCTTAATAAAAGTTTGCTGAACGTTCAGTCTGAATTTTGGATACAAAAATGAATGTTTCTGTGTCTCCACTTCAGGTACCACAGTTTGTATCTGAGGGCAAAGGGTAACGTGTTCAAGAACAAACGCATCTTGATGGAGCACATACACAAGCTCAAAGCAGACAAGGCCCGCAAGAAGCTCTTGTCGTAAGTGTGCAAACCACAATAACCAGTGTGCTCCGCATCATTACACCTCTCAGCTGCTACGAACTATCAGAGAAATCTTTTTCTGAATTGAGATGAAAATACCTGAAATATTCCATGGCAGTTTTTAATTATGATAAAACATGGTCTTACATGGTCTGTAAAGAACAGTGCTAATCTGTGTCTTCTTTCACCCTGCAGTGATCAGGCGGAGGCTCGTCGATCAAAGACCCGGGAGGCCCGGAAGCGCCGTGAAGAGAGACTGCAGGCTAAGAAAGAGGAGATCATGAAAACTCTTTCCAAAGAGGACGAGTCCAAGAAATAAGATTCTTATTACCTTGCCCGAAATGTTCAACTGATTAAAATAAATACACAGTTTGTTACTGCTCTTTGGTCTACAGAGTGTGTGTGTATGAATGCATATGCATGCCGAGGGATAATTTTGTGAGCTCTAAACAAGTTTATCTAAACAGGATAAAGATGCTTTAGAAAAGAGCACTCTTACAACACTGTAAAAAACTTTTGAAATGCTAAATGATCACTAATTATTTAACCATAATTATAATCTAACCATAATTAATTTCTCACAGCACTGCTGCCCCTGAGAATTTGACTGATTTTTGGGGAATAATTAAATTTAACAATCTTGGAAAATACAAGTGTAAGGAAAAACAAGTGCATTTGTCTGAAGCTCTGAATGTTAACAGAATGGCATTAGTCATTTAAGAAAAGGTAAGCTCTTTTGATAAAAACAGGAGTTTAAGGCGATTTTAAAGAATTACAAAACTAAAACAACCATCAAAACGAAATACAGGTCCTTCTCAAAAAATTTGCATATTGTGATAAAGTTGATCAATTTCCATAATGTAATGATAAAAATTAAACTTTCATATATTTTAGATTCATTGCACACCAACTGAAATATTTCAGGTCTTTTATTGTTTTAATACTGATGATTTTGGCATACAGCTCATGAAAACCCAAAATTCCTATCTCAAAAAATTTGCATATTTCATCCGACCAATAAAAGTGTTTTTTTTAATATAAAAAAAGTCAACCTTCAAATAATTGTTCAGTTATGCACTCAATACTTGGTCGGGAATCCTTTTGCAGAAATGACTGCTTCAATGCGGCGTGGCATGGAGGCAATCAGCCTGTGGCACTGCTGAGGTGTTATGGAGGCCCAGGATGCTTCGATAGCGGCCTTAAGCTCATCCAGAGTGTTGGGTCTTGCGTCTCTCAACTTTCTCTTCACAATATCCCACAGATTCTCTATGGGGTTCAGGTCAGGAGAGTTGGCAGGCCAATCGAGCACAGTAATACCATGGTCAGTAAACCATTTACCAGTGGTTTTGGCACTGTGAGCAGGTGCCAGGTCGTGCTGAAAAATGAAATCTTCATCTCCTTAAAGCTTTTCAGCAGATGGAAGCATGAAGTGCTCCAAAATCTCCTGATAGCTGCATTGACCCTGCCCTTGATAAACACAGTGGACCAACACCAGCAGCTGACATGGCACCCTAGACCACCACTGACTGTGGGTACTTGATACTGGACTTCAGGCATTTTGGCATTTCCTTCTCCCCAGTCTTCCGGCACCTTGATTTCCGAATGACATGCAAAATTTGCTTTCATCCGAAAAAAGTACTTTGGACCACTGAGCAACAGTTCAGTGCTGCTTCTCTGTAGCCCAGGTCAGGTGCTTCTGCTGCTGTTTCTGGTTCAAAAGTGGCTTGACCTGGGGAATGCGGCACCTGTAGCCCATTTCCTGCACACGCCTGTGCACGGTGGCTCTGGATGTTTCTACTCCAGACTCAGTCCACTGCTTCCGCAGGTCCCCCAAGGTCTGGAATCGGTCCTTCTCCACAATCTTCCTCAGGGTCCGGTCACCTCTTCTCGTTGTGCAGCGTTTTTTGCCACACTTTTTCCTTCCCACAGACTTCCCACTGAGGTGCCTTGATACAGCACTCTGGGAACAGCGTATTTGTTCAGAAATTTCTTTCTGTGTCTTACCCTTTTGCTTGAGGGTGTCAATGATGGCCTTCTGGACAGCAGTCAGGTCGGCAGTCTTACCCATGATTGCGGTTTTGAGTAATGAAACAGGCTGGGAGTTTTTAAAAGCCTCAGGAATCTTTTGCAGGTGTTTAGAGTTAATTAGTCGATTCAGATGATTAGGTTAATAGCTCGTTTAGAGACCCTTTTCATGATATGCAAATTTTTTGAGATAGGAATTTTGGGTTTTCATGAGCTGTATGCCAAAATCATCAGTATTAAAACAATAAAAGACCTGAAATATTTCAGTTGGTGTGCAATGAATCTAAAATATATGAAAGTTTAATTTTTATCATTACATTATGGAAAATAATATCACAATATGCTAATTTTTTGAGAAGGACCTGTAATTGTATTGCCCCTTGGTATGAGTCAAGTAAACCTGTAAGTATTGTTCTGAGCTGCAAAATAGTAATGCAAGCATAAGGAAACCAGTATACTGTTGCTTCATGGTGTTTTATGTAGTTTGCAGCATTTGATCAGTCTGCTCTGTTCGTCTTTGGTATTTAGCTCTCGTCCTGCAGGAAGAGCCATACATGATTGATGATTCTGTGGGCAGTTAGATTTGGAAAGGTAAAATGCATTCAATAAATGTCTCCTGTAGATTGTTGATGTCAGTGCTGTATATGATATTAAAACAATGTGGTAAACATCAGTAAGCAGATTGATGAAGATGACTTGCCAAATACACATCACACAGAATGTCAATATAATGAGTAATGCAATCACTAAGCGTTTTGATTGTCCACCTGTCTTCATTGCCTGAGACCTATGTGACCAAAGATGCAAATGAAGTAGTTAAAAAACAGATGAAGCCATCTTAAGCACTGTACAGTAAAAAACCTTAGAAGTACTTTAAAAAAGTAATGCACAAAAAGAAAAATGAAATGCTATTTTTACTCAGTAATATTTAAAGAGACTTAATGGGTTCTAAATAAAAGTTAAAGAACTTAAGGCCACATCATATATTTAAAAAAAGGTATTGTTTGTGCTATGTCAGATCTTCAAATTATTACATCAACCACCAGTGCAAAAAAAAAACTGCATGCAGAGCTGATCAGTACCTGATGGTAAGCTGCAATGTACGAGAGAGTTAGCAAAGGCTTTTCAGTGTAATAAATGGATTTGGATATAAAATAAAACTGCTCTCACATAAGTCATTGTAGCACAATTGTAGCACATCCTCAGGGACAGGCGTATAAAGGAGCTGTTCAGTAAATCCTGAATATTCATGCATTTATATTTCAGATTTGTGGGTTAATACTTGTTTTGAGCTGAACCCTTTCCATGTTATTTTTGGATCAATACCAGGGCAATGCTTTGAAAGGCTGGAGTTTAAAAAAAGTCTCATCTCCGGATACAAGGACCTTGGAGTAAGCGCTTGGAGTTAGATCCACTTTTGCTAGAGAAAATGAAGACAGATGAAGGTTTTTGCAGAAGATTCAATTATGTACACACTAAAAAAACATTACAATTAAATTTGAGTCATTAAATTAGAAAATAATTTAATTATTAAAAAGTCCTAAAAATCCAAATAACATTATATAATAATACAATAAACTGAAATATACTGTAAATACCTAACAGTTTATTGCACTAGTCACTTATTTGTTTTTAATGAAGAAATAATGCAGTCATCAGATTAAATAATTAATTAAATCATAACAAATAAAATAATATTGTGCAATTGTCAGTGCGAGAAAAACAATGCGTTATTGAGCAATACCAAATTACACAATGAGTACACAAAGACTTCATCTGATACACTGTAAATAATGATTTTCCAAAGCTGTAAATAAAACTAAGATATTTGAAGTTTTACAATAAAATACTAGGACTATGTTAGTTTTACGACTTCAAAATTTCATGTTACTTGCCGTGTCTTTGTAATTGTTTGTACAATTTACTAGTAATTTCTGAGTGAAATTTTTTTCTACACCAATTGCAAAATCCCCTTAATACAACAGTTAGTGTTAAGGTGTTTTGTTTTCTGAATGAAACCATTCATAATTAGTTTTTAAATGTGACACTGAATGACTAGGTTTTGGTCTCACTTTCTAAGATTAGGGATCCATAATCCAATCATGTACAGAGCACATACCAGGACCAGACTACACTCCTACTGAAAAGACAGCAAGATTTGTAAGAACAGTGTTTCACACAGTCTGAACTATTCAAAAGTTGAAAAATGTCTGAAAAATGTAACCTACTCACCATTTTTATGATTTATTTATTTGTCTGTTTTTTTGTTTGTTGATCTCTCCATGTGCCATTAAAGTTTGATCTACTATAGAGTGCCATGTGTTCTTCTATTTTTAAAGAAACAGCTCTAGAAACCGGTTCCTTAATATATACAGGTTTGTGAGATCATGTTCTGTGAGAAGAAAAACATTTGAATGCCATTACACAACAACAAACTTTACACTGAAAACAATTGACATACCTTCTAAACTAACAATCTCAGCTTGTCTCTTGAACTTGAGGGTAACACTTTACAACAAGGTTTCATTAGTTAACATTAGTTAAGTTAACATGATTAATAGCCTAATGAACTCCACTTCTGCAGCATTTATTAATCTTTGGTAATGTTAATTTCAACATTTACTAAAACATTATTCAAATCAAAAGTAGTATTTGTTAATAACATTAGTTAATTCACATTAGTTCATGTTGATATATGAACTGTAAACCTTATTGTCAAGTGTTACCAAAATGAAATTGACCTGGGACTGCATAGTGTGTGAATCTCTCAAATACAATGACACAGGTTAGTGTTAGAGAAACTTTAAGTATTTCAACACCCAACACATAATTCACATGACATCTGAATCAGTCATGACAAATAAGAGCACATAATATAATATATATATACACAGTGCCATCTACTGGACTCATGTCAGTATTACCAGTATCTGGAATCATGGGAGTGGACGATGGGTCAAAACTTTAGTGCTTCAAGGTGGAGAGACACAATACTATGGAAGCATATGGGTAGCAATATTCAATTTGAAATGTAAAATGTAAAATGACAATGCAATATGTAAAATGGCAATGCATTTCTGCATTTAAATTTACATTTTCCATTACATTTGTGCAATTTGGTGCAAAATGAAAATGATAAATTCAATTATATAATTTACATTTGTCATTTCATACACTAGTTTTAATATGTAAATTTAATACATATTTTAACACTTTATAAGTTGCACAATTCAAATGAAAATGTATTAAAGAAATTATTAGATCTGTTTAAGATGTTCAAGAAAAAACTGTAGCAAAATTATCATTTCAATTTTATTTTTCTTAATTGCATTTACACTCAGAGTTAAGGCACTTGCGACTGAATTTTCATTAAATGTTCCGCAATGAACGTAGCAAAATTCAATGTACAAATTGAAAATGCTTTCCGAGCCGCTCACGTCTCCGCCCCGTCTCGCTCTTGTCAATCACTGTTTCTTAGATATTAAAAAAATATTTATTGGTCATTCTGAGGTCACTCATCCCCCGGACATGTTACAAATCCACACTTCTTTGGGCTGTTTTGCTGCTTCGGTTTTTAAAAGATTAAACACTGAATTATAGACGATGATGTCATCAGCCCCCAACCTGCTCCACATTCACCCAAAAAAGGCTAGTCTTCTATTTTTTTATTTAGGTGTTCAAGCACGAAGTGCTGAAAACCTATTGTAATTGCTATTTAAAAAAAAAAAAAAAAAACCTAAAACGCATCGTGCAGCCCAAACCGTAAGGCCTAGAGACTTGAAACTCGGCCAGATGGTAGGCCACACTTTTGGGGAGAACCCATCAGAGTATGACCCCAATTGGCCCATAGGTGGCGCTACAGCAACCAAAAGTACTAAATTGCTCATAACTCCTAGGCCGTTGGTCCTAGCCAAAAAGTAAAGTTATGTCGGATTTTGTCCAAAACCTACTATTGCGAACTAGTCCCTGGTTTTTCGCCTGATCGGAACCAGACCAGTCTAGGCCTATTCTCTGGAAATGTTCTCTGGCGTCTGAATATCAATAACAGGGCTCTCAAGTCTCACGCATTGGGCGTGAGACACACGCATTTCAACCCGTTCACACGCTCACACGCCACACCTTGTATTTCTCACGCTGAGGAGTAAGGGAACTTGTCCCGCTATACAATTAATGGACGAGGCGCAGGCAAACGGAGGGAAGTTCTCTGCCGAATTCATAGCATCTGTCTCGAGTTATACAGAGTTAAATGCTAGCTACCAGCCAATCAGAAATTAGAATTAATTGTTTCCGGGTAAATAATGTGTTCCCGCTGCAACCACGTTCGTTACTAGACAACACGCGCACACACGGAGTGGAAGTTGAAAGAGCACGATCTGATGAATGCGGTTTGCGGACATCTTCATTTATTTTTTATTTATTTTAGCATTTTGATTTTACGATTCCTGGACGATATCTCTTGCCTGTGATCAAAGACAGTGAGAGCTGATGTTGAGGAGTATAGCCAAATTCGTGCTAAATTATTTTTGATGCATTCAAAAACTCTCCAACTGCTTTTAAAGGGGTCATCGGATGCAAAATACACTTTTATATGGTATTTGCAAATAAATGTGTCTTTGCAGTGTGTGGACACAATCACCATGCAATGAAAAAAATCCATTCACTTTTTTTTAATCCTCAAAAAGCCAAAAAGTTGTTGCTCATTATCATTTAAAGAGACATGCACCGAAACGGGTCACTGTGAACAGAGCTGTTTTTGAAGAGGTAAAAAGGGTGTTGTTTTACACAACCATTGAGAAATTTTAACCAAAGTACGTTACAAACTTTACATGAAGACCCAAAAAAATCATACCAACTTGTGGAAAATGGGCATCCGATGACCCCTGTAAAGGTGACCGGTTATACATGCTCAGGGCAAGTTGTTATGACACAATGTTATTTACATTGAGCACTGATGTTCCGTTGGCTTGTTTGGGGTCAAATTTATTTTTATTTTTCAATAAATTTGTTTTTTTTAAATATAACTATTCATTTTATTTGGATGAATTTGTCTTTTAATCAGATTTAACAATTGTTATAATTTCCATTTGTGCTGGTCAATTATGAACAATAGGCAAAATTGAACTGCTAGCAAAAATTGAAGCGAATTTGGTTGGGTCGAGGGACCGCTGCTGCAAATATTTGGGTGGCTCCTCCCCTAAATCTCACTCTAAACTTTTGATAAAACTTGAGAGCCCTCAATAATTATCGAAAAAAAGTTGAAATTTTGATTCAAGGTCGCTAGGGGTTGCAAAATGAACGTTGTGGGCGGAGCCTATTTTACTAAAATGGCTATAACTCGAGAAATAAATGAGATAGCTTCACCAAACTCAGTACACATGTGTATGAGTTCAATTTGAGGTCACAGTAAAAAAAATTGCGACGATTGAACACTAGGTGGCGCTGTAATTGGAAAAAAACACAAAAACGGCTCTGACCATCTGACCGTTAGTCCGATTGACTTGAAAATTGGTTTGCAGTGTCTTGGTCCAAGGTGTCATGTATGTCTATGAGGAAATTGGCGTATCTCATAAAACATGGCCGCCATCGGCCAATGAATTTGAGCACCTATTAGACAAAGTTAACGGAGGTCGATCAGCATGAGACTCGTTGGGCATGTTCAACTCATGGCTGAAAGGTCTGTAAAAGTTTTGAAAGAAATCGGCCAATAGTTGGCGCTAACGAGTTTTACGGCTCTGTAATCACGTGGTGTTGCACACATCCCCACAATATGCATATCATTAGATAGATCTCCTCATGTTGAACAACTTTGCCTCTTGAACCATAGCTGTCAATCAAATCGTTCATTAAATATTCACGAATATGTTAAAAACCTACTTTTGCAAACTAGTCCCTGTTTTTTTGGCCGATCGGAACCAGACCAGTCCAGGACAAATCTCTGGACTCTTTAGATCCATAATTATCGAAAAAAAGTTGAACTTTGCCCTTTGGTTCGCTATAACAGGGTCATTTAGAAAATGGGCGTGTCAAAATACACTCAAAAGCCTATAAATCCTACAAGAAAACTCAGAACTTCACAAACATGTATGAGCATATGTGACATAACATCATTAACAAGCATGCAAAGTTTTATGGAGATCGGACCATAGGTGGCGCTATAACTGTTAAAAAGCTTTAAAACCATATATTTCATATAAATTGCCTGTATTGGCTGTAAATGGTGTTTTCCATCTATTCTGTCAGTGGTTAAATGTATGCTAAATAAAACTTAATGTCTTTTGATGCTTTTGTGCGTAACGGCCTTAAAGGCCTTAACTGCTTGAACACCGCTAAACGCTGCTTGCAGCTTTAATTTTTATTTATTTTTTTATTTTAGAAAAGGGACAGTGTACATTAATTAACATTCTTAAATGTAAATGTACCCAAATTAGCCCAAAGGCTAGTTTTCATTGGTAATCCCTTTGCCAGATGTTAGTAGGCTCTAAACTAGAAAAAAGAGTTAAACATTAACTATACACTACAACAAAAACTAGAACTTGTAAACACCTCTGTAAAATACAATTAAACACAAAAAGACTAATATATATATATATATATACACATACACACACACAATAAAACAAAAAAACATTGTTATTCTATGAATTTGACCCGTCAGATTACTGAGCCTATCTTTATTAATGTTCGATAAATATGCTTTAAAAATAGAAAGGGGAGATGGTTACACATCAAATAACTCACTTTAATGAACATTACATTCAGTTATGGTGAAAAATGAGCGATCACATTTTTAGGTATGATTTTGAACCGTCAGATTCTGTAATCTCAGAGTAATAGGCCTATGCATTTGTAAGGAAAAACTGTAGGATCCCCAACATTATTGGGTAATTAGTTAATAGTAAGAATAATGATAAGTATGTGTATCAGACAATGAGAATAATACAAAACGAAACCATCATTAACACAGTCGCATCAGACAACAACAGCGCAGCAAAATGTGCACCAAACGGGTGTCGACGCCTGATAAGGCAGAAAAACACCAAACCAGGGCCGGACTGGGACACAATTTCAGGCCGGGAAATCCTACACCCATCCAGGCCATCCACCCAAATAAAATTTAGAAACACGGACAACCCTGTTTTTACATTTATTTCACAGTATGACCATAACATAAAAACATAAACAACAAACCTAGAAGTAAAGCAGTCCTAATATCAAATGGGTCTGCACATAACGTTATAAGCATTTGAAGGTCAGCAGGTTGCGTAAGACTTTTTAATTTTAATAAATGTATTTAATAAAATTATTAATAAAAATATATTTTATTACCTTATTAAATGTATGCATCATCTTTCATGTCAAATTCTTACATTTGATCAATAAATTCAGTTATAATAATAAGACACTATATGGCTGTTAGTTACCCATCAAATTAAATAATTTGCACTGCAAAATTACAACTGCAATAAATTCTGTTATGAGATTGATGTTTTAAATAAATGTTTGAATATACAAATTTTAAAAATGCAATACTTAAACATTAAACTAAACCGCCAATAGGTGGCGGCAAGTGACCGTCTTAATTAGTGAGTCATTGAGTCAATCATACAAAAGATTTGTTCAAAACACTGAATCATTCAGTCACAAAACACCGCGCTGCTGTTGCTTTCCTTTGGAACTATTTTCGTCGGTGAAATAGAACAAAAACAGTTCATATTGTTTGTGTCTAAAATGTAAGTAACTTAATATTAAATATTATCTATGCTACTTGTTTATTGAACAATAAATTCAATGTAACATTTTCAATTCAGCAAAACACCTCCCTTAGTTGTGTTATGTTAAACTAAATCATATGCTATAAATAAAATAAAATATTCGAGTTTTTACCTCAGTAGCCTACATTTCTTCTGTGAGTTTTCTGTGTGCTGTTTCACTCATTTGTTTTGATTTCTCCACGAATGTAGACGAGTTAACAAAGAAAAAAGTACAGTATTTACAGATGAAACTGACCTGCACTTGAAGGCCTGAACGGGCAGTAATTTTACAACATTTTGCTGCTTCTTTTTGGAGTGCTTTCTCTTTCTTTCCCCTTTCCCTCTCTGCTCCACCTGGCCGTTTTCTCTCCATCATCGGGCGCTGCTCGCATGTTTTGTTTAAATGTGTGTAAAAAATTTGAGTATCTATTAACAGAAATGCTAAATGACATCCATAACTATGTTGTCAGTGGTGTATAAAGAACTTACTTAATAAACCGTAATGTTTTTATTACCTTAGAATGAGACATTTATATCTACATAACCGCGCGAATCCCCTTCTATGAAGGTCGACATATTGTGACGTCATGTTTCTACCGTAGCCGACAGCGAACAAACAGCGCTACAGAGCGCGTTTCCTCACTACCTTGAAAGAGAAGCAGCAGAAAGCTAGAAGCTAGCCATAAACACCGTGAGTAGTGACTTTTCCCTTGTCAGTGGTGTAAAATATGTAGTTGGATTGTTTCATGTAACTTAGTTCTTCTCCCTCGCTGTGTTATGGCTTATGTGGGGATAAATGTGCTGGTTACATTCATGAGACAGCTGATTAGTACTCTTGTCATTGGCCGTAAAACAGTAACGTTACAGGAATCACCAACCAGTCGATCTTGGAAGCATTTTAAGTTGATCGCGAAGAGTTTTCAAAATCAGAGAAAAAAAGCCTATTGTGTGTAGTAAATGGTGTCTAGGGGATGCGGAGGCGCGCGCGCTGTACAATCATGCCATTTTTGCCGCCCGCACCTTTGGGCTCATGCGGACGCGTCGAGTTTAAACATGGCTTTACGCTTTAACCAGCTCAGCCACAGTAACAGCTCATATTGAGCCAGCTAAACTTTTACTTTCCTGTTAGAAACAATATATAGTTGCATAGTTTCATGTGGTTCTTCTCCCTCGCTGTATTATGGGTTTGCTATGTGGGGGAAATGTGCTGGTTACGTTTGTGAGACAATCAGCTGATTACTATTATTATATTATATATTAAGACCCTTGATCCTCACCTGACTATGGCTTTGTAAACTTTATCCATGATGTGGTTTATAATGGACTGTGGTACAGAAACAGTGACAATGTTACACACTCTTGACTTACTCTGGCTATTCTCTGCTGTCTCAGACGACGATATGTTTGTCCAGTTTCAGGCACCGTAGCTTCTTCGAAAGGGAGGGGTGAGCGGTGGGCTGAGCCCTCAGTGCAACTCGCAGCCGAACCGCTAGATGTCGCTAAAAATCACACACTGCACCTTTAACCGTTTGGCTGAGGCGTACAGTCGAATTGTAAGTTAGCCTTGGATTGCCAGTCAAGACTAACAGATTCGTGATTTTATTTATTAATAATAATAATAATAATAATAATAATTTTATTCAATGACGAATTCGAAAATGATCACTGGTAACGGTAGTAATATAAAATAATAATAATAACAAATAAATATAAAAAACGCTGGCTGGCAGCAGGCCAAATTAGTCGCCAGGCCACCGGGAATTCTCCCGGTGCTCCCGATGGCCAGTCCGGGCCTGCAACAAACGGATTTATTTACCTCAGCTAAACAAGATACGGAAATTATACAAACACAACCTACAACTTCCTTGTCTATTGTGACATTTATTTGAACATCTTCTGGTCAGGTACGACAAATATTTAACTTTATGCCTAAAGTTATAAGCCATAATGAAGCCAAAATTACTTTAATGATGACGAATAATTGATTTAAGCACTCCTTGAACAGACAGCGACTTATAAGCGCGTAGGCTACTTGTTGCATGTTTTTTCCTTTTTTATTTGGAAACTCACAGGGAGAATTTTTTTTGTTACCGCTTACACACCTGTTTATTTTTCCTTTGATTTGTCGTCTCATTCGTTTCTTTGCTAGATTTCCATATCATGCTATAGTTAACGTTAGTCACTCCCTGTATATAATATGTTTTCTTTTCTCACAAATGTATGACTTTTGGAAGTGCAATTTGATTACCATATGCTTAATAAAGTTGAATTAGCTAACCTTCTATGTCATTTTTACTCTTCAAAGTGTACACTTGCAGGTGTTGATTATAATTAATTTACTGTTAGGCCCATAAATAATAATAAGGATAAACAATATTTTAAAAGTAGGCCTATATAATTATCTTACATATGACTTATTAAAAATTAACCACTAAACATAACATGCTAAATGGGGGATATCTATATCTAACATATAAAAAAATGTAATTGTCAGAACGTCGTCTCTCAGTTGCTGAATGTCGCGCAACAACGCTACAGCCCCGTCGCGTCTTACAATTCTACATTGTTACAACGTTGCGAGCATGTAGACAGCGACGTTGCCATAGCAGAAATGCAACGTGCCACCATAGACAGTAAAAGAAATGGACACAGCGATCCCGTTGATTTCAACGGAGAGAGTTGAAGCCCAACATGGGCACTCACTTCCTGATAGCCAAGCGTTCTGCGCAGGCTCAAACTGAGCTTGATGACGTAGATGTCACGTGAGCAACCTGACTGACAGTTGTAAATCTTCTAGTAGCTGTGTGGAGAATAAGAGAGGAAAAAAGCCAACAAAAAGTTATCACACTTAATAAACAAAATACCACCTTTAACACAATACTTGTCTTGAATGATGATCAGAAGTTTCCAAGGTTGAAGTATCACGGCTCTCCAGAAATAAGGGCTTTGATTAGCAGGCGCAAGCAAGCTAATTTCGAACGGTCAATGACGCATCAGAGTAAAGAGTAAACTCACATTGACGTGTGTGTGTGTGTGCGCGCGTGTGTGTGTTTTGGAAATCAAATCGTTTAGTATTGTAAAAACATAACATAATGTTTATTAATATATTACAATACTATTTATAATTATAATAATTAATTTAATATAACATATTACGCAATATAATTACAATATGACATGATAAAAGAAGTGGCTAAAATCGACTTTAAAATAGCCTACTTTAGGATTGTAATCGTTTGAGTAGCCTATCTGCAGTTCTAGTAATTTTAGTTAGTTAGTTTAGTTTATTTTGAACATGTTTATGTATATATCCATTAGATTTAAATATTTGGCTAGTACACACACACACACACACACACACATAACGCATTGTAGTCCTTCACGTCTATTGCGATCTCAAAACTCCGGCCAGTTGATAATACCTAGAAAATATAAATCGACTGCTGGCGGTAGATCCTTTTCCTATTTAGCACCAAAACTTTGGAACAATCTTCCTAACATTGTCCGGGAAGCAGACACAGTCTGTCAGTTCAAAGCTAGACTAAAAACACATCTCTTTGACCTAGCATTCACATAACACTCTATAGACTTCTATAATTTAATATTAGGCTGCTTAGATTAGGTCAGCCGGAACTGGGAACACTTCCCTCAAATCCTGATGTACTCGTTACATCATAAGAAGAATGGCATCTACGCTAATTTTAGTGCCTTTGTTTATCCCGAGGTTTTCCCGCAGCCTGCCGGATCCAGGCCGTTTCCAGATCTGACGAAGGACTTTCGCCTGGACCTGATGACAATGCAGTGCTGAAGTGCCAACTAGCCTCTCCCTATGGAGGATCCCTATACCACTCTTCAGATAAAGCGTTGTGGAATTTTTCGGTTCGCGTACCTACCCGAAGTGATAAGATAAAATAAAAATTCTGCATCAAAATTTATAGACAAGTTTGTTTAGGCATGGTTTGTAAGGAATTACAAACCGGCGCACATATATTCAAACGCACATAACTATAGAATCAATTCTTAATGCGCTTATTGCATGATTGTGAACGCCATCAGCGTCTATCACAGGTTCACGTTTAAAGTCTGTTTAGAGAGAACGGTGTCGTCTTAGCGGCCCCTAATTTAATAACAAATGATCATTTAGACCGAGGTGAATCAATCAAAACTAACTTTAGCTGGAAAAAACATTTTTCAAGAGCCACTATAAAACCAAACCAATCTCTGTTACCTTAAATTATATGTTTATCTCTGTAAAGCTGCTTTGAAACAATCTACATTGTTAAAAGCGCTATATAAATGAGGATGACTTGACTTGACACACACACACACACACACACACACACACACACACACACACACACACACACACACACACACACACACACACACACACACACACACACAATCAAAAATAACAGATAAATAAATGCATGTAAGCTACAGCACAATCTTTCAAAATTATTAAAAATGATTCAAATATAGGCACATATGCAAATAATTTTTTTCCATCTTTTTCGTTTCCTTCTACATCAAACAGAATAATAACCCATCCAAAAAATACTTCTTAGTATGAGCCCAGGAACCATATAAAATACTGTCCCCCCCGAGTCATTTTCGTATCCATTCAATATTGCATGACCATAATATTCCAATATATAAAGAATTGTGAGCTAGGTGTTAAATCATGGTCACAAACACTTGAACAAAACCGTTTTTCTTTATTTCACGTTATGTAGCTATTTTGTACATATGGCTTCCGAACGGGATCACATTCATCTTCAAGCATAGATCTGTAAATTAATAAAGGAACAACGTTAACCGCGATAGACATTGAGATGTTTTTCTTCTTCTTCCATTGCCTGTAATTTCCTGATAATCAATTTCCCCATCCCCCGTAGGTGTAGTAGTAGATAAATAATTTAAAGTTCGTGGATAAATGTTACTTCATATGTATTCACTTGCCACATATCGAATTATTTCCAATTCCTCAAAAACGTTGTTTAAATATTTTGTCGCGTTGCTTTTATGGACTCTGTCTATCTATGCCATGAATCTATGTAATGTCTCTATTGTGCGACATAAAGTCGCATGGTTATGACGCAATTTTTAGCCTATTTTTACAAGAATGGCTTCTACGGGGCCATAACGTAAGATACAAAGTAATGGAACCTTTTATACATTGTCGTGTTTCTTTAGAAATAAATAATGGACAAATGGAGTCTTTGGACGCCTCAGATGTAAAGTTATTTGCTGTCAAAGTGACGCCAAAATGAATGGGAGTCAATGGGATGCTAACAGCAGGTGATAGCCAGCTACAATGGCGGCCCCCGGAGGCAGCTTCTACTTCCGTCTGATGGATTACCCCCTTGCGTGCCACAGACGTTGCCACAACATAAATATGTTTGCTGGGTATTAGATACGCACTTTCATGAGATCGTGTTGTATGTTCCCACCCGTCCTGAGATCTCTCTCGCACACAATAAAGCAAATGCGCAGGCTGCAATGATGATTTTGTGCAATGCAATGATTTCGTCCTCCGCCTCAAAATCATCGTGATGTTTCTCGAACTTCGCTTATAGCCTATCGCAAAGCTAGCATCAAACATATTTCCCGTTCGTCCATCTGTCCAAGAACCCCCTTTAAGCATGCGCAATGTTTCAGATGGTATGTCAAGTGTAAACACATGAATCGGATATCGGTTACAATTGAAAGAACGTGTAAACAGACAGTCAAAATAATCGGATACAGGCAACAAATCAGAATTGGGCATCAAGACCTGCTGCAGGCTATATATGTTACGTATTTTGAGGCATTAGAAGGAAACATGGCGGCGGCAGAGCTGATAAATTTACTGGCAGATGAAGGGGAGCGTGAACGGAGAAATTGTTGCGAACCAGTGCGTTGGAACGTCTGGGATCATTTTCTGCCTTATCAGGCGTCGACACCCGTTTGGTGTTTTTCTGCCTTATCAGGCGTCGTCACCCGTTTGGTGTTTTTCTGCCTTATCAGGCGTCGTCACCCGTTGGTGTGACTCTGCCAGGCGTCGACACCCGTTTGGTGTTTTCCAAGCAAACACATTTACGTTGTGGCAAACGTCTGTGGCACGTTTCTGCTATGTTTCTGGCACGTGCTCGCAACATTGTAACAATGTAGAATTGTAAGACGCGACATTCAGCAACTGAGAGACGACGTTCTGACAATTACATTTTTTAATATGTTAGATATAGATATCCCCCATTTAGTATGTTATGTTTAGTGGTTAATTTTTAATAAGTCATATGTAAGATAATTATATAGGCCTACTTTTAAAATATTGTTTATCCTTATTATTATTTATGGGCCTAACAGTAAATTAATTATAATCAACACCTGCAAGTGTACACTTTGAAGAGTAAAAATGACATAGAAGGTTAGATAATTCAACTTTATTAAGCATATGGTAATCAAATTGCACTTCCAAAAGTGCAGGGAGTGACTAACGTTAACTATAGCATGAGCAGACATATGAAAATCTAGCAAAGAAACAAATGAGACGACAAATCAAAGGAAAAATAAACAGGTGTGTGAGCGGTTACAAAAAATGTTTTCTCCCTGTGCGTTTCCAAAAAAAAAGGAAAAAACATTATGCAACAAGTAACAC
Source organism: Siphateles boraxobius (assembly GCF_051911475.1). Lineage (NCBI taxonomy): Eukaryota > Metazoa > Chordata > Actinopteri > Cypriniformes > Leuciscidae > Siphateles > Siphateles boraxobius. The sequence continues at coordinate 13,277,243 of NW_027509193.1, forward strand.
ACTTAAAGGGATAGTTCACCCAAAAATGAAAATTCTGTCAGTAATTACTCACCCTCATAGTCCAAGTGACTACAGTGGCTCAATCTTAAGTTTATCAAGCGATGAGAATACGTTTTGTTTGCAAAAACAAACAAAAATAACGACTATATTTAAACTATTAATTTCCTTCTCTGTGGGCTTCTAGTCAGTTAACGTAGTGTGATTGCGTAGAGCTACGTCACACGTAGGGTCACTATTGGCCGACGCTGGTCATGTGTGTGATGCGTGTGACGTACAACAACAGAAGCTTACGCCATTACACTAGTGAACTGACTCAAGGCCCACAGAGAAGGAAATTAATAGTTGAAATAAAGTAGTTATTTTTGTTTGTTTTTGTGAACAAAAAGTATTCTCGTCTATTGATAAACTTAAGATTGAGCCACTGTAGTCACTTGGACTATTTTAACAATGTCTATAATAACTTTTCAAGGCTGGAAAGTTTCAATCCCTTAAGAAGCCTATGGAGGAGTATGGAGGAGTGATCCAGCTCTCAGATTTAATCAAAAATATCTTAATTCGTGTTCTGAAGATGAACGAAGGTCTTACGGGGTTGGAACAACATGAGGGTGAGTAATTACTGACAGAATTTTCATTTTTGGGTGAACTAACCCTTTAAGTCGCTGCTTGTTCAAGGAGTGCTGAAATCAATTACTCATCATTAAAGTCACTTTGGCTTCATTATGGCTTATAACTTTAGGCATAAAGTAAAATATTTGTCATACCTGACCAGAAGATGTTCAAATAAATGTCACAATAGACAAGGAAGTTGTAGGTTGTGTTTGTATAATTTCCGTATCTTATTTAGCTAAGGTAAATTAAACGCAATTCTCACGTATCCTTGCTTGATAATGAATTAGATGGCCCAGCGGTTGGTTGAAATTTAAAAGGCTGTGTTGTGGGAAAAATTCTGTAAAACATCATCACTGCGTAAGAGACACTCAGACTCAAATTAATGAAAAGAGAAGTATTTATTCTTGCAAGAATAGGTTCAGTCTAGTACACTGAAGTTACGCTGTGCAAGAGAGTGACACCACAGGAAGACATGAGGCAGCATTTATACTCTTTTCAAGGTTCCTCCTCACCCGCTGTACCTTTCACCCACCCAGATAAGGTCCTTACTGCTGTTCAGTTTCTACTTAAAGACACAAACTGGTACTGAAATAAGCTGGCCAAAACTGACCGTCCCTAAGGTCAGAGGTCCTGTCCCATATGTTCCCGAAACGTCACACACAAGCACGTACACGCATACCTTTTGGTCATGTTGTTAAAACGTTGTTAGAAGGTTGGGTACGTTGTGACAACGTTCTGTGTTTGCTGGGTACTATCTATATACCACTCATTTTATTTCTCGTGCCATTTATATGGCAAAAATAATTTTTGCGTGCATGATACGCACTGTAAACCCCTTTGGTAGATTTAGGGGTGTGGAGTGCGTACGTATTACACGCCATAAAATGCATATCATATGCACGCAAAAACTATTTTTGGCGTAAATGGCGCGAGAAATAAAATTCGTGTAAATACGCACTTTCATTACCCTGGCTCTGCCCTCCTACGTACTTCTGCTCAATTTTCATTTACCTTCAATACTAGATTGTGCTGTAGACTTTGGTTTTCTACGATACATTTTGTACTGGGCCAATCAGCGAACAGGGGAGTGGCTGAGAACGATGACATTGATGTCGTGCGTTATTTTGAGTTGTAGTTCAGTAATGGCAGCGGAGGAAGATGCGAGCGAAGCCATTTGGTCCGTTGTGGCAACGCTGCCGAATATCAAGAAGTTAAAGCCGGAGCAAGAACCTCCCCACGGGGTTGGGGAAAAGTTTGATTTTCCAGCTTGCTCCGTTAGTGGTGAATGAGTTGGCTAAGGCGAACGGTAGGCATATGTCACGACCAAACGGTAGCGATTGGTTATGGCAGATCCAGAGTGACTCTGGGCGGATCCAATAGTTTTAGACTTCAATAGAGTACCCGCCTACAATGAAGTTAACATTTGTCAATGGAGCAGTGCCAGACTCTGTGCAAATGAAATGAAATGTACGAGAGTCTGGTTGGACCAGGCTACACTTTCATGAGATCACGGCGGGCTTTAATGAGGAGCAGTGGGTCCGAAATTCCGTCCCTTTGCAGATGCGCGTCAGGGTTTCTCTCGTCATTAAATCAAGGACACGTAGCCTAATGCCTTAGAAAATCCGATCTGCCTGTTTACATGACAGCCGTATTGGCACATATCTGATTTAGCCTATCTGATATATTTCCACATATGAACGAGGCCTGAAACTAATTTCGAAATATCCGAATGCATGAGTTTTTTTTCCTGTTTACACTGTCATAGAACACATCCGATCTGTGTCACATATGAGCAAAAAATCGGAATTGGGTATTGGTGGGATGAGGGGGACCTGTCTTTAATTCAGACAGATTAAACACACAGGGGATCTGGGCACATCTTGCAGCAGCAGTGATGAGGTTCTTTTCCAGATGGGGTTTAAAGTCATGATGAAATTGAAATGATTACTTTGTGAATCATGGTTACTAATTGAACGACTGCTTGATCTCACCGACTGGAGTGATATGCCCATTATTTGATCCAATCCACATGTGTAGTAGTACAAAAAGCAAAACTCTCATGAACAGCCAGTAACTTCATCCTGTGATTCTTAAAAGAACAGTATTATGGGATTTTGTATATTCTATTGCTATAGGAATTTGAAGGCTAAAAAAACTTACCTTTTTTGAGTTGATCTTGATCTCCCTTTTTGAAATCTGGATATTTCACTTTCAGGCAATTCTTGATGTTATTTTACAGTTCACTGACTGTGTACTCATGTCTTTGTTTTTAAAAGAAGATCTTCAGAGACCATTTAATAAAAAACTGGGCTTGTGGGGTTATGTTTTGTATTGTATTGTGCATAACACAAAAAATCAAGTGCGTTATAAGTAAGAAAGAAATCTTTCTGCTAAACGCTGCTTAAATTCAATTGCTCACAAACAGAAAGAACTTCACAACACATTTCTAAACATATTTCTTTCCCTTTTAAATCCAGCAAAACTTTCTCTGTAACCTCTAAAATATCCTCAGAGATATGACTGACCCAGACCTGATAGGACTGATATAGATAGGATCTATACTTTGGTGGTTAAAGTCACACCAGTCCACATCGGTGACCCCAGTAAAGTAATATTGAGCTTCTTAGAAGATAAAGGAAGAACATGGAATAGAATGTAATGAACATATCTGTCATGAGATAACTGACATGCTGCAACATTTCCAGATTGGAATCATATTGAAATGGTGAATGTTTTTACCATTGACATCCATGAGACAGAATAAAGTCCTCTTCAGTACGAAGGTGTGTCAACCCTAAGTTTTCACATAAAAATAAGGAAAATTGAAAATACTAATTCTTATACATCAGTGGTGTCTAATCATCAGGCCTAATTACCATCACCTGTACCCAAGGGCTCCATTTTGGGTCCAATTTTATTTTCTCTATATATGCTCTTCGTTTTGTATTTGAGGTATCATAAAGTTGTGTACCATATTTATGCAGATGATGTCCAGCTCTACTTTCCTCTAATATCAGGTACAGATTCGGTGTCCTTGTTAGCATTGTTACGTCCAAGGACGTATATTTTTGTGAAGTGCATGGTACTGTGATCTGTGTGTGCTTTCTTTAGCCGCTTTCTGACCAAGTAGTTACAGGTACTTAGTTATAGGAACTGTCCACTTCTAAACAGTTCTAAGAACTACTCTCCTCCAAACTCGGTGTTGCTGTTTGCGTTCGCACTGGCCAAGTGGCCATAGGAACTGGTAGGAGGGGTAAGGCAGTGACACAGGCACGGCGACGGTCTTTATGGCGTCATCACTAGACGTAGCGCGGCCACATACAACAACAACAAACCAGCATGGAGGAGGCTATCGGAATGTTCCTGTTCTGCCTTGCCGGGACCTTAATAACGGAGTACGAATGACGGCGTTTAAAGACTATGCTTGAGTTCTGTAGAGAGAAACACAGAAGACGAAGGCTCCAGCGTAATTATGATCTTAATTAATATAATGGAAGAAGATAGAAGAGCAGAGCACAGGAGGCAAACAAAACGACGGGTAAGTTTAGCTAGCATTAGCAATTAGCTGGTTGAATTGCTAAAACACACAGCCGGTATGGCAGACAGTGCGCTGCAAGTTCCGTGTTGACAGTGGGTGTGACTTAAAAGTTGAACCAAGGGAAAGGGAACTAAAAAAGTCCTCGCTCTAGACTAGGTGCTGAAAGAGTTATAGGAACTACGTTCTGAGGAACTAAAAAATCCCCAACTTAGTCCGGTCGGAACACGAGAAAAAAAGGGTTATATAGGAACTGCGAAAAATTCTACCGGTCGGAAAGAGGCTTTTGTTGTTTTGGTGTCTCCTGCTCTCGTTTGGCTCCTCCCACTTTTTCACTCTGGCAGGTAGCTGATTATGTCTCCAGCTGAACCTGCTCATCAACCAGGAGGGACAGCATAAAAGCCAGTAGAACTGTCATTCAGAGAGAACCTTTCTCCAGAGCATGGTCTGTGTCCTGCCCGGCCCAGTTGTTGAGAGCTGTTATGCTCCTTGTCGTTGACCTGTGCCTCTTTCTGTTGTTTTGGCCTAGAGAACTGTTGCTTTATTGCTAGAGCCCACGGTGTGTTGCTTCTTTGTGAGACGTCCCAGTCCATACCTTTTGCTTGATCATTTAAGCTGTTATTTATCTGATTATTTGCTTTGTTCATTGTCTAGGAACTGTAGGGAGGTGGGTGCCATTTTTAGTTTGCTATCCCCCGTTTTCCCCTGGTTTGTGGTCAGGTAGGGAGAGAGTGTACATTTATTTATTTATTTGTATTTTCTTTAAGAGGTTTAGTAAGAAATTGACACCCCCAGGGGTGTATTCCAGAAAGCAGGTTATGTGACATACCCGGGTATGTTTAAGAGTAAGTAAGCGGATAACCTCAACTTTTGGTTTCAAAAACGGAGGTGACTTTCAGGGTATGTAAGTAGTCATAGCAACTCACTCTCTGAATTTAACCTGCTCCGGAGCAGGTTATGTTCCAGAGTTAGTTTGTTTCAGAGAGGTGACGGAGCATGGCGTGCCCTTTTGAAGACGATCCAGTGGATGTGGAAGCACAGATAATACGAAATCTTTTCCGCCGTGAGAGGGTGATATGACCACGTATCGATGTGTTTTCGTATCCAAATGAATATTTGCGGGAGCGTTACCGTTTTTCAAAAGAATCGTTAATTTATTTAACGAAGATTTTGAAACCATACATAGCAAACGTGACACATTGCGGATTAGCGCTTAACACGGAGCACATTTTGTGCATTGCCCTTCGCTTTTTTGCGACGGGGAGTTTTTTGTATACAGTAGGTGATGCAGCATGTGGGAAAGGCAACTGTGTGTAGGGCTGTTCGTAGAGTATGCATTGCACTCAAACAGTTCCTTCACACTTTTTTACAGCTCCCTGGCCATAAACCACCGAGGGTCATTAAAGAGGAATTCCACAGAGTGGCGGGTTTGTCCGTTCTATGATATTCTATGACGGACCATTTACTTAATCTATCCATACTGTATACAGTCACAATCATTTTAAATGTTTCTAATTATATAACTTTAAATTTCAGGGTTCCCAAATGTGATTGGGTGCATTGATGGAACCCACATTCCCAATAAAGCTCCTTAGTCAATCCATAGCATCAATGTGCAGGTGACAATAGATTTTTTTGGGTGCTAAATGTTTGGATGTTGGGTGTTTAAACTATTAAATCACCCTCATCACTGGTCCTCACTAACTAGGTAATATGTGATGCAACCCACCTCATCACTAATGTTGAAGCCAAATGGCCAGGGTCTGTACATGATGCCAGAATGTTTAGGGAGTCATCATTGTGCCACAAATTTCAACAGGGTATGTTTTGCCTTACACAATGTTTTTTTTTTTTTTTATGTTTTTTTTTACGCAATTATACTTAAACTACCTTTATAGGACACTTCAATGGTTACTTGCTGGGGGACAGAGGGTACCCTTGTCTGCTCTATATGATGACACCCTACCCTGAACCTGAGCCTGGACCACAGGCACAATTCAACCTGGCCCACAGCAGAACACGGGTCAAGGTGGAAATGACCATAGGCATCCTGAAGGCAAGGTTTCAGTGCCTGCGTGGGCTCAGGGTCAGCCCAGAAAGGTCATGTGACATCATAGCTGCTTGTGTTGTTCTTCATTCTACTTGTTCACATTGCCACACTGAGAGGTGAGAGGACCCCCCTTTCTCTTGATGAAGATGGCCAAGAGGAACCCCCAGTGAACCCAGTAGACCAAAGAGATGGCAGGGTGGTACGAGACATGATTTGCCAAAATCACTTTAATTAAAACCAGTTAACAGTCAAGTGTTGTTCATTGTTTCTTTATTTCCTGTGACAAAAGACATTTGTATTTATTGCTTTAGATTTCATTCAACAACAAATGACATATTTATGTTCACATACTGTTTCCCACCTTAAGCTGGTGCTCCAGCAATTCAATTTCAAGACTGGCCTTTTTTAGGTTAAGCCTTTTCTCCTCCATTTGAAGCTGTATAAGGTCCATCTCCATGTCACTTTTTCTGATTTGCTTTGGAAGGTGGACCTTATACAGCTCTTTGGCAGGCAACTAGAAAGACAGAATAATTAAACATGACTGAACATGTCTGTAATACAAACACAGACCAAATATTTAAATGAGGAAGGAGAACTGCAGAACATTTCTTACACTGCTAAGATTCTGTGTGGAGGTAGATGGACCCTCAGCTGTATTAAAATCTCCTGCCATATTCTGTAAAATGACAATGACAATTTATTTATTCTCTTATGTAAAAAAGGGGGAATGCATTCTATGCATCATACCTCTATGGGCCTCCCCACATTTTCTGTTTCTGTCACAGCAGAAGTGGTCTCTTCATCGTCATCCTACAGTGAAAATAAGGAAGGATGCTTGGTCTAGCTAGCAAACAGAAACCTAAAGACAATAATCACTTACAACTGTGACAGTGTGGTGTTGTAGGAGGATCCAACAATACAATGTGGCCATCAGCAACTGCAAGATAATTAAACCAATAAAATAATCATGCATTTTCAATACTCAATGTATATTCATAAACAAATACAACTAATAAAGAAGGACATTAGGAACATCTAAGAGTACTAGTATTAAGATTACAGTATACAGCATATGCAAAGCAGCATGCACACTGCACAAGTGAATCAATGAGTGTAAAATGGTTTTAAAATAAAATCAATGACTTTTAAAATGGTGACAGTGTTGATGATTTTCTTTATTAAAATACTGACAAAAACAGTGAAAACATCAATAAATCATAAGTATTAATATGGTACACCTACATTTTACTACGCCACTTGTCTTGGTAGCTGAGTCTGACGAACTGCCCCCTGGAATCCCATCGACCACAGGTCGCCCTTTATTAAGGGACAGTGCCAGCTCCTCAGCTGGGGTGAGGGGAGGTGGAGGTGGACCCCCACCTGTTTTACGGGCCTCAGCCTTCTTTCTATTGGCTACATAGAAAACTAAATTACATTAAATACTAAATTACATGGCGTCAGTAACAAGTTTAGTAAGTTTAGAAAATATTACCTTGCTGGAGAATGTTTTTGTGTTTCATTTTGACTTCACTCACACTTCTTCTGGCTCCAGAAGGATTACACCTTATAAGAAGAAGAAGCTAACATATAACAAGCCAATTATGTGCATTTACTGTAATATTAAGAAATGTATGGAGGCCAACAAGTAAATAGGCTACTTGTCTATTTTTACATGCCCCAAAGAATTTTTGCCTAATGAAAGGGGAAAAAAGCCCATTTATAATTTTCTAAACTCACGCATTTACTCTGTCCGTTATTTTTTGCCAAGCCAACTCTCTTTCTTTTGCTGATGCAGCAGTATTACTTTTTTTTAGTTATAACGGGCTTATAGTCTTCATAAGCAAGCATTAAAACCTCCAACTCAGTTTCACTGAAGTATGTAGCTCGCTTTTTTTCTCCCTCGGTTTCCATGGTGACTCCTGAAATCGGCGATCCATTGAAAATGTCTTTATGTACTCGCCGTGCGCGCGCATTAACTCTAGGTTACCAATAGGAGGTTGATTAATCTAACTCCTCGCAGGTGTTTTGGAACCGACATACCCAGAGTAAGCAAGTTTGGGGTTAATCAACCAAGAGTTCAAGGTTTATCTGACGGTAAGTTAACCTCGCTTTCTGGAATACACCACAGGCAGACTAAACTTTTGTTTGTTATTTTGGCATTCCCCCCTACTGAAGTCTTTGTTTCCTTCCCAATTTAATCTCTAAGTAAATGGTGTAGTGTTAAGGACTTTAGAATAAAATTTTTGAAAAGAGCTTCGTTGTTGTGGTGCTGTGCCAGGGCCCTGACTATTGCTCTTTAAAATCTTAAACTTTACGTTCTGACCCCTAGAGATTCATAGGACGTAACAGCATGTTTAAAGACCATTAAAGGTTGGATGGAATACAATTTCCTCTATGAAAAATTCCTTTTCCTCTAGTTATTTTGTTTGGCCACCCACCCCTTTTTGATAATTCAAGCCCTACCCTGGGCCCCTTCAAGAAAACATTTGTGGTTAAACACTTGGGAGTTATTTTCGATTCCTGAATTAAAATTTGACAAACAAATAAATTTTGTTGTCAGAGACAGTTTTCTGCAGCTTAAGGTGCTATATTTCTTACTTTTATTCATGCATTCATCTCAAGCAGGCTAGATTACTGTAACTCTTTTTATGCTGGAATTAATCCAGTCCTCACTCTTCCATCTACAACTGGTACAGAACTTACCGTTTCTTTGACTGGGACAAAAAAAGAGGGAGCATATCACACCTGTGTTAGCATCACTTACCTTACCTGTTTAATACAAAGTTGATTTTATTATTTGTATTCAAAGCACTGCATGGACTTGCTCCTACCCCCTAGGGGGCAGTCATGGCCTAATGGTAACAGAGTTGGACTGGTGACTCAAAGGTTGCTGGTTCGATTCCAGTACCGGCAGGAATATGACTGAGGTGCAAGGCATCTAACCCCCAATCGCTCCCCGGGCGCCACTCAAGGCTGCCCGCTGCTCTGGGTGTGTGTATCCATGTTTGCAGTGTGTGTGTTCACTACTCACTACTCTGCTCCTAATGTGTGTGCACTTACTTGGATGGGTTAAATGCAGAGGTCAAATTCCAAGTATGGGTTACTATACTTGGCCATCACGTGTCACTTTCACTTTCACTTTCACTACATCTCGGATCTTCTTCATCCCTATTCTTTCCGGGGAATGCTCAGCTCCTCTGTGGGACTTGAGACCTGGTGCGCAGGTGACGTTCATTAACGCTCATGACACCGGCGTCACTTCGTTCCTGAGATATATTCTAAACCGCAGAACCACACGTCACAGCAGCACTAGGTCGATGTGGCAAGCCGTTTTAGCTTTAAATAGCCCTGGCTCTACTAGTCGTAATTTAGTTTTGACTAGTAAAAATTCCAATTCCAGATATCTATTTCTGCAATTTTGACTAGTTATAATTGGAATTAAGACATGTACACTCTTGAGAAAAATGGTTCTAAACACTACCAAATCAGGGTTCTTTAGCAATAGCAGAACCCTTTTTAGAAGGTTCCAGAAAGAACCATGCTTTGAAAGTGCTGTATAGAACCTTAATGGTGTTATATATAACCTTTTCAAAAATATTTATTTTCATTAATATTAGTATCTTCATATTATTAATATTACTATTATTTTTTTGATAAATTATTTATTAATATTGTTTTTTTAGCCCTCTATCTGGCTGGTCTTATATCTTGTTTCCTCTATTTGGGTTTTACATTAAAAAAAAAACAGCATTTTGTGTCAATTAGGTACTTTCATTTTTTATTGACATGGCAGATTGTAGAAAACAATGACAGAGCTCTAACAACAGAGGTTAGCTGAATACATTAAAAAATTGACACTGAACACGATGTAGATGTAATGAAGACCAAATTCCAGTGAAATATCTTCACAATCACCTATAATGTCTTCCTTCATTATGTGTGTATTCTGAGTGGCAGTTTCTCTCTGCAGATGATGAGGTTATGGTATGGGGCAGCATCTGAAATAATTGAGTTTAGAGTTGCATTTTGTCTCTTCCATTTGATTATGTAAAAATATTTATGTACATGAAGGCCAAAATTAGCAAAAATTGACAGAATGAGCCCTTTACCATGTGTTGAGGCTATCCTATAAGCCTTGGCATAGATGGCATGGTGTTCTCAACATGTAGCAGAAAAATACTGAGTCCAAACATTAGCTCTCTTTGGGTGTTGTTCCCAAAAATTAATTTACATCTAATGGTACTTCACCCTAGCCTAGAAATCTAGACGCACCCTAGCGGCAGCAAAAAATATTTTGCAGCAAAGTGTGGTCTAGCAACTCTCCGTTGGCATTCGAGCTGGAAAAAACAAACTCTGGTAAGGCCAATCACATCGTGTATAGAGTTGGTGGACGGGCTTAACATAATGACGGCAGAGTTGTGACGGTTCCGCGTGATTTCCATAGGTGATTTCCCTGCTACTTGAAAACAAAGAAGATGCTGCTGGCGAACAGCGGTCTTTTGATTCGGCTTTGGCCGCGACTCTGGAGGACTTTGAGTTAAGAGAACATCACTTAAGTCATTCTTAAAAAAGGAAGATGTGTTTGGAGTTGAGACGACCGGATACGGCAAAAGTTTAATATATCAACTAGCTCCGCTGGTGGAAAAACGCATGGGACTCACTCAGCCACAGCCGTTCGTTGCTCTGGTTGGTTGTAGCGCTATCCTATTGGGTAGAGAGGGAATTTGAAAGACAACTGTTTATCCCGCCCCTCGGATTGAGGTATGCCAATTGTGAGTTCCCAGACCTAACATCTTGATAGGTCTGGCTTGCCAGGCTAACTTCACCCAGTGCTAAGGTATAAAGTGCTGTTGGTAAAGTGGGTACTCACGGCTACGGTAAGAACCGTGTGTTCCCCGCCATCCACACCTTTTCCTAACTGATTGGCACACTTGTAAATATACCTAACTCCCAGTGACGTGTCACACCCAGTGCAACACTCCCACCAAGTGCCTAGAATAAGTAATAGCAATATTTACCTATTCAGAAAAGGTGCATGTATAAATGGCTCCTACACCCCGGGCCCATACTTGTGAATATTTACTTTAACCACAATTACCCAAATTACCTATTTTAAACTAAAGGAGTAATTTTTGCAAAGCTAATCTAAGTGAAATCTTCTCTTGAGTTTAGGACATCTGTGTTCAGATAATTTAGTCAGGACCTCATTTGTGACACTTCGACTTCCATCAAAAGGCAGATCTTCATTACAGGCCGATCCAGCTGACTCGTTTTAGTTTACAGCTGCACTGAGCGGATGAAGCTTTTCTTGTCAGGGTACACCTGCGTAATTTTTCCCATCTGCCAGGACCCTCGTGGAGCGACAGGATCCATTATGACCACAATGTCTCCAACGGAAAAGCTTCTTTTTGGTCTCATCCACTTCTGTCTCTTCTGGAGTAGCGGTAAGTATCAAAAGAGATCAGATAGGAACTGCACCTGCCTCCATCTTCTCTTCAGGTACAGGTCATCCTTACGAAAGAGCTCAGGAGGGAGGTGTGGCTTTGATTTTAAGAGCAGGATGTGGTTGGGTGTAAGTGCTTTGAGGTCATTCGCATCATCAGAGGCCTTTGTGATAGGACGACTATTGAGAATGACTTCGACTTCAAACACTGGATGAAGGTTTTCATACCATTCTTTGTGGAGTCTGAGCATGGAAGAGAGGACCCTTTTCGTAAGACGAATAAGACGCTCCCAAACCCCTCCAAGGTGCGACGCGGCTGGACGGTTAAAGGATGATGTCAGACCACTCTGTAGTAAGGCATGCTGAATCTTCTGATGGACTAACTCAGCAATGGCTTCCCTTAACTCCCGCTCAGCTCCTATGAAGTTGGTGCTGTTGTGTGAGGTCAAGTGTGTCACCTGACCTCTGAGACACATGAAATGGCGAATGGCATTTTTGCATGAGTCAGTGTCTAAAGCATAAGCAACTTGGAGATGAACTGCCCTGCTCGCCATGCAAGTAAAGAGGACGCCATAGCACTTCGCTCTACCCCAACCTTTCTTCACCTCGTTTGACAGATCCTCCATCTTTCAAAACAGCAATCTCATCAAAAAACCTCTCTTGCTGGGAAAAGCAGATGATGGCACTTTCTGCCCTCTCAAGGTCACCTGTTGTCTGTAACTGTCCACGAAGTGCCAATTCTTCAGCCTTAAAAGGCAAGTCAAAGCAGTAGTGTCCTTCATCAAGCTGAATTGAAGACTATTATTTGCATGGACCTTTGATCCTCTCTGGAAAGGCACACATCATCTGATTTTTCATTAAAATCCTGATTGTATTGGGCAACCAATAAGTCTTGTAGCTTGGCGACTGAGATCCTATTAGCAGTGACAGCAGAATGGCTCATCATGCCTTTGCGCGGCTCATCTCCTCTCAGCGGACCATTCACGACCCACCCCAGTAGAGTCCTAACAGCATATGGTCCTTCGCCTTGGCTATTTATTATTTCCCATGGTTCCATGAGCTTCGGCGCATTGGTGCCTATCAGCAATTCCCCCTCTGCCTCAAAACTGGGAACTCTAATGCCTTTGAGGTATTTCCATCCCTCTAGGTCCTATTGAGTGAGAATGTTATTTCTGCTCACAGGCATGGTCCTCTGAGTATAGACTTCATGTGAGTCCAGGAACTTTTCTTCATTCAAGCCAGAAACCTCGAGACCACTAAGCAAGAATGTGTCTACAGACCTCTCTTGGCCAAGAGTACGAAGAAGAATGCTAGTTCGGACTCCTGAAAGATTCAGTTTTCTCATGAGATTTTGGGTACAGAAAGAGGCTGAACTCCCAGGGTCTAGAAAGGCATAGGAGTTCACAATCATACTCCCGGACTTGGCCTTCACCTGTACAGGCACAATAGAAAGAACACATTCATCCCTTCTGGCCCCATAGTATGACCACATGTCCCAATGACACAAATACATTATTGACTGACACTTCCTGTATTTTAGATTCAATGTGTTGGATGTTTGTGTTTACATATATCACATGTCAAAGGCTTGTCACATTCCCTGCTCATATGACCTCTCCTCAGACAGATGAAACACACACTGTCTATTTTCAAAGCCTCTAATTTCTTCCTCTGTGTCATCTCATCAAGCTGTGAACACTTCTCCACTGAATGCTGGCTCTTACACACACAGCATGACTCTTCGTCATTCTTGTGTGAAACTGGCCCTCTGTGCTGTTGGTGCCAAGCTGCTGGTGTAGTTGGTCCTGAGACAGTATTAATGGCAGCAACAGTAGCTTGGCCCCTTCCGTTAGACAACTCTTGGGTTTAGAGCAGGTGTGCCCAACTCTGCTCCTGCCGATCGACTGTCCTGTACAGTTCATCTCCAACCCTAATCAAAGACACCTTAAGCAACCAATTAAGGTCTTCAGGATCTGAAGCAACCAATTTAGGTCTTCAGGATCACTTGAAAATTTAAGGCAGGTGTGTTTAATTAGGGTTGGAGATAAAATGCGCAGGACAGTCGATCGGCAGGAGCAGGATTGGGCACACCTGGTTTAGAGGAAGAGTCTGGTGGCGTGCCCTGTAGGTCACCAAAGAGAGGATCAGACAGAATCTTTACCTGACGCTCAATGAAGGTCACAAAGTCTGGGAACATGGCTCTATAACCACAGCGCTCCTGTAGTTCCAAGACGACAGACCATTTTTCCCTCAATCTATATGGCAATTTCATCATTATCAGGCAAAGATTGGATGGCACATTCATCTCCTCCATATGCTGTAAATCTTCCATGACATTGCAACAGTTCCTCAAAAAGATTGAAAAAGACTGCAGAGCATTAATGTCATCAACCCTCATCATAGGCCACATCATAGTCTTCTCCATATAAGCTACAGCAATTTTCGTTTTAATCTCCAAAATTTTCTTTTAATAGATTTTTTGCTCTCTCATAGGCCTGCCCAAGAGCCATGTTATAGCAACTTCGAATCAGTTCTCTTGGCTGTCCTCAGGTATATTGCTCAAGATAATAAAGACATTGTTTATTTGAAGTTTTCCTTTCAATAGCTTGCTTGAAAGCTCTTATAAAGGCAGCGTATTTAAGTGGATCACCATCAAACCCTGGGATAGCTCATGGCGGAAGAGAGGCTAAGGCTTGATTCTGAACCAGCTGAGCAGTGATGTTAGTTTGCTGTTGCATAAGGTCATACAGAGTAGGGTGTTGAACATTATCAAGAGAGGAATGATGATGCGACTGTGATTGCATACGTATACTTCCCTCGTGTGGTCAGTGACAAAAATCCTACAGTCAAAGCATTGGGAAATCTGGATCCATTTCCCTGCACATCACACTCATGCATGTGGATAGGCCGACTCCCTTGTGAGATCGACGGCTGAGGTCCGGCTGGTGCAACATTAGTAGGTCTGGTTCCAAGGACATTCCCCCGCACTTCAGACTTGTGAGAAGATGGTGCATAGGACACTGAAGGAAAAGGATTATCAGACCTTAATAAAGACTGGGCTTGTGAAATGTGCAGCCATCCTTTAGGCCGTACAGCCAATGGCAGAGAATGTTCCTGTTGGAAAGAGCCAATTTTAGGAAGTTGCAAGACAGGAGCTGTTTTCAAATAACTTGACGTTTGTGATTTCAAATGAGCATGAAGATAGGCATTCATGGCATCCTCGCCATTATCCTCCACATCTTCGCCACCACACACACACATTTTCAAACACAGACAATCTAGCTGTAGCAACAGCCAACTTGGCCTCAACCTCTAGCTGTTCCCTTTTCCTTTTCAGCTTTGCTTTTTCTATTTGAAGGGCTGCTTCTTAAGCGTCAATATCATGCATTTCTCTCAAAGCAGCTGCAGACTGTAAAAGTGCAGAAATAATACTGGAAGCCTTTGAATGGACAGAAGAGTGATCTGTATGTATTAACCCTTTACTTGAAACATTGGATATACTATCTTCAGGCCTTATGTCAGAATTTATTATAGACCGCACATCGAGATTCTCATCGTCATTGGCCAAACATTTCTTCACATCATTCGCAAATTTATTAATTTCCTCTATTTTCTGTGCGAGTCAATGTTGTTGCTTGTCGTGTTCAGAGTCTGGCATAGGCATTTCCAGCAAAGTAGTTTGAGTTTCTAACGTCTCATTACACAACGTGATATAGGCTATTTGCTTAGACATTCCTTCACATCAAACAAAGTTTGGTACGTCCTTTTCCCTGCAAGAACCTCATTAATCCTTTGCTTAATTTTATTAGCTTGCATAAATTGAGATTTCAGATTTTTTTGCAGATTTTCAAACAGCATTGTAGTCCCTTAGCAGTTAATTTTCTTGTGCGTTTCCCGAGTCATCAACAGCAGCACTAGACTTATCAGAAATATTTTTCGTCTGTAGCCACAGAAGCAATTTTGGTTTCTTCCTCTGCACTCATCTTTATGCATTAAGCGCATCAAATTCATAGCGCTCAATGAAAACAGCACAATTAACCTTACTTATGCAGAGGCAACCAACACAGCACTTTCAATTTTACGAATCAACAACACTGAAACAGTCTTTCATTTCAATTTCGAGAGTCCACCTTTTTCCAATTCCTAATTCAGAAATATATGAAAGTGTACTCACCAGCTTTCCGTGATGCGGTCTGCATGAGGTCTTACAGGTGTTTCAATTATGACTTCCAGGCTCCGCGACAGGTAAACAATCCAATGAGATGGGCAATTCTTTCAATATCCAAACGATCAGGACACTCCTGTCCAGTTCAGAAATGTATCCAAAACGAAAAAGAATCGGTTCTTACTTTGTGGAGGCTATCCTATAAGCCTCGGCATAGATGGCATGACGTTCTCAATGAGTAGTAGAAAAATCCTGAGTCCAAACGTTAGCTCTCTTTGGGTGTTGTTCCCGTTTATTATTTGGGTAAAAATAATAACCCAATAATTTAAATCCCAATAATAACCCAATAATTTACAAATAATTTACATCAAATGGTACTTCACCCAGTGCTAAGTTATAAAGTGCTGTTGGTAAAGTGGGTACTCACGGCTACAGTAAGAACCGTGGGTGCTTCTCAATTCTTATTTGTGCATCCTCGATACCTTTCCTCGCTTCCTTTCCTCGCGTCTCAGCTCCACTCCTGTAGGTTGCGAAGGAAGGACGCAAGGAAAGAAAAGGAGGACGGAGGAATCGAATGAAACCTTTTTTTATACATTGGAATATTTGATCACTCGAGCGTCACTTCACAACGTCATCAGCAGCGCTCAAAGGATCTGCCCTTATGTTGTTGAAGTTTGTTTATTTAAAGGGGACCTATTATGCCCCTTTTCACAAGATGTAAAATAAATCTCTGATGTCCCAAGAGTGTGTATGTGAAGTTTTAGCTCATAATTACCCAACAGATAATTTTCTACGCTTAAATTGTCACTTTTTGAGGCTCAGAAAAACGCACCGTTTTAGTGTGTATCCCTTTAAATGCAAATGAGCAGCTGCTGCCGGCCCAGAGGGCGGAGCCTCACGAGCTCGCAGGACGTGTCTTAGTACAATCTCTCATCTCACGGAATGATAATATCAAAACATTAACTCTCAGTAGCCGTTTTCATTTCGACCCGGAGTCGGACAATAATGCCCACAGAGCCAGATAATATATGCTGTATGGAGACTGAACAGGTATAGTCTAGTTTATTTACGGTTATAACTTGTTTTTCCATCTTTCTTTTATCCACTATTATTACAGGCCTGGTGTAACGTTAGCGGACCGCGTTCGAATGTTGTAAAAATATGCTGATGAGTTCAGTGAAGTTTTTTGTACATCACACAAAAGGTGAAGCGTCAATTTCACTCTAGAAAATCACTGTAAGAGCTGAATAAACACTCTAACGTTATAAGACGTCCACATTAAAGTATTATCCATAAACTCTCTCCCTCTCCCTTTCATTATTATCATCATATACACAGCGAAGTACAAAAAACACTCGTTATAACTAACAGTAAACAAATATTATACACACCTTTTCAAGGGGTGCTTAATAAACTGGTAAACTGTATATCCGTAAAACAACTCCTATGAACTGTAATAAAGTGCACGCTCTCACTTTCATTACTGCCATGATCAATAGTGTTAACTGTTAGGCTTATCGCTCCAGTAAATAAACCGAGCTAAGTCAGAGTATAGAAGATTATAAAGTATTTATTAAGTTTTTATTTATTGTGTTTATTAAGTATTCTTCTATACTCTTTGGCTATGTGGATTAATACATCCAGCTACACAACCACGACAACACTTGGGAGACATTCTCGTCAGTGCAGCAATGGCGGATGTGTACAACTATCAACTCGCTGTGACCTCGATCAGTGCGGTTAGTGCAGGGCCATATGTAGCAAAATAAAGTGTTTGGAACATTTCATATAGATTTTTGCAAATTATGTTTTTTGACTTCTTCAGACCTTCAGAGTAGTTTGCAAAACTACCTGTTTCCGATTTTTTCCCGGGCTGCACAGGCCCAGAATCCAAGATGGCGGATATATCACCAAAAATTGCAAATAATTGCCTTTTTAAACATTTCAAATGGATATATGTTAGGTATATCATTATATACATACATTTTCTAATTAATTGAATGACTAAGGTAATAAATATGACCATGGGTAATGTTTGGAAGTTTTCCTCTCTGTCCTGCAGTTGCCACGCCCCATTTTTCTTTCACTCAGTTCCCCATGCAGTTCACCACACCTTCAACTAATTAGCTCCAATCAGCCACAGACTTTATTAGACAGCACCTGTACACATAGCCCTTTCTCTTTGTTCATGCCACATGGAAGAATCTTTGTGTGTTGCTGCTGGAAATGCTGTGTCTCATGCCTTGTGTGCGTTATTGAACTCTGTAAGTTCCATACGTTTCTCTTTTGATGTTATGTTAATTATGAGAAAATGTGCACGACCTTGCATTCCTTTCAGTCGGTTTAAATGTACTGTTAGATTGAAAAGTTTATATTGCTCATGTGACGGTGCTAGTTGTAGAATAAGTGCATTTGAGTATTTATAGGCATTATCAGCTCATTAATTACAGGGCAGAGGGAATTTATGTATTGACTTTGTTTGTAGACTACCTAGCTAACATCCTGCATTCTAAGTTCTTATACAAAAGTTTGATTATCATTCAAATGGATTGTGGCCTTGTATTGTGGCATTATGTAGCTAATTGTATCCCATATCCTTTCCCTCCTAGAAACCACACATATACAAACATACCAAAGAAAGACATTGTGTAATTAAAGTGACTGGACAAGATTGTTCTTACCAACACTTCCACTGGTCTCAAGCCAGCCACCTACACATCCCTCTCAAACCTCCTTTTCATGGTCCTTCGAGCCGGAGCCATTGACGACCAGTGGAGATGTCCAGTCACTCCTTGCTTTCGCTACTTCAGTGTCCTCATCGCCAAGCCTTGCGTCCTGTACGCTATGATGACTACGTCATGGAATATGGTCACCGGCCACGACAACCTGCTGAAGCACCAGAGCCACCACCATTTCATTCTGCAGACATCTGTGGTGTTGGACCTCAGTATCAACGACAGTATGAGTCTGAGGAGGATGAAGACCCACCTCAACTACCCAGCGAGGAGGATGAAGAGCCGGAACCACCAGAAGAGCCTGAGCCGGCAACAGAGCCTCCCTCACCTGTCTCTTCCGGAAGAGCCCTAGCCCCTGAGTACCCATATGATCCTCATGTAGCCCCAATTCCTGACCCTCAAACTGCGCTCTTACGGCAGTTACTAGAAGTAATAAATCAAGGTAGACTAATCCAGCGCTGTATGCTTGGTAAAGGCCACTCCTCACGGTCTCGTTCAGGACCATCCCCTGAAAACCTTGGCCCTCAATTAGTAGCATCACAAGCCCAGTATGCTGAAATGCCACCCCAGGCTACAACAAGTGACTAAGCCCTTTTCTTCCCCACCTCGGCAGCAGCTTTCTTATCCACCTCCTGTAACCTGTGCCCCTGCCATTCAGCCCTTAGTTCAGTCCTGGCAGCACACGAATCCTTCTGACCATAGTCAGTTCCCTGCCACCTGTCAAGTCCCAGTCTCATGTAACCCCTTGCTCCCAGCCTACATGTCGGTACCTCAAATTTCGCCTAGAGCTATGACCCACTCTGCCCAGCCAGCATACCAGCCTTGCAATGTGCAGCCTCACCACTTTACTTCTGCAGCCCAACCAAGCCATTTAGCTCCCCCTTCAGGCCGACTGCAGTCATATAGCAAGATAGAAGGTCTCTCATTCCCTGATCTTACTAGAGAGGATGAAAGGATATGATGTTGAAGATGGCCCTATCCAACTTGTTGGATCCAGGAGAGTCGGAGCAGTATAAATATCACATCTTACTGGATCACTTAAAGGTAGATCGGGTGCAACGGATTGCTTTAGCTTATGTTTATGCCCATGATCCCTACACTCACTATTCGGGCCCTAGATGAGCGTTATGGCCAACCCAGACAGCTTGCTCTGAGAGAGCTCCAGGCTATAATGGAGATGCCTGCTATCCAGATAGGTGATGGTAGAGCCCTAGATCAGTTTTCCCTTCGAGTACAGGCCTTAGTGGGTCACCTCCAGTCAATGGGCTATGAAGGTCTTTCTGAGCTTACCTGTGGCTCACATGTCGAGCGGCTATTAGAGAAACTACCCAGTGAGCATTTTTGTCAAGTTTAAGAGAAGCATGATTTTGAGCAGACCAGGTTCCTATAACCTCCAAGATTTCTCCTCCTGACTACAACGGGGAACCCGCTGCCAGCTCAGAAGGGAGAGAACCTTTCAGTCCGTCCGACCAAGGCCACCACCCTTTCACCCATTCAGAGCTACAGCTATACTTCATGGTAGCAAGACTTCCCAAATGACCTCCCCTAAAGTCCAGATAGCTCCTCCTAGAGCCAGTCAGTTCCTCCCCCACACCAGATCCACAAGCTGTCCAGTGAGTGCTTACTGTAACTCCCCTGAACATCACGTCAGTAAATGTGATGACTTCCTCCAGCTCACTGAAGATCAGAGAACTAGTTGGATCAAAGGACAGAAACGCTGCTGGCGGTGTGCACGAGACCACTTTGCAAACCAGTGTGATCTGAAGGGATGCTGCAACCAATGTAATGGGAAATATCTGCAGGTCCTATGCAACATCAACCAGAAGCAAGTGCAGAATTTCTACCTAGACCATCCTAGCGATTGCAATAAAGTGCTGCTGAAGGTAGTTGAAGTGACCCTACGTAATGGGAACAAGTCCCTAGACACGTATGCCATATTGGATGATGGGTCAGAATGTACGATTCGTCTGTATCCTGCCGCCCAGAAACTCCAGTTGGTAGGAGAGTCTGAGAGCTTGAAGCTGAGGACGGTGAGACAGGATGTCCAGACTCTAAACGGTGGCGCCATGTCCTTCACCCTCATTCCGAAGGCCCATCCAGAGAAATCCTATGCCATCAGGCATGCCTTCACTGCTGATCAGCTTTCCTTATCCGAACATTCTCATCCTGTGAAATCCCTCCAGCGGTGCGACACTCATTTCCGGCAGATTCCCTTGAAGCAGCATGATAACGTAAGCCCCCTTCTACTCATAGGAGCTGATCATACTCGCCTTATCACTCCAACACTGCCTGTAAAATTAGGCCGCCCGGAGCCCCTGTAGCAATCAAAACCTGTCTCGGCTGGACGTTACAGGGCCCTGCTAGAGGGTATTGTTAGCCCTCCCTCCACCAAGTGTCACTATATCTCCTTTAAATGCCCACCTGATGACTTCCTACCTCAATGTGCAAAAACTGTGGCAGCTGGACACAGTACCTCCGAGGAACACAAAATTGGTTGTACGCTCTAAACAGGACCAAGATGCAATTCACCAGCTGGAGACTCAAACCCTCCGAATTCCTGTTGATGATGTCCTACGGTATAAATACTTGAGTGACAATGACTGACTGTTTTGTTCAACACTTCAATAATGAAACAAAATGCAGATTTTTTGGCAAATGATCCAATAAATATTTTGAAAATAGTCTCTCACTTGTCTGCCTTTATTAGGAATACATTCATCAAAAAGTTTACCATTTTAAAGCCTTTATAAATGTGAAAAGATTATATATTTTATTTTCTGTGATTTTTCTGCAAATGTTTTTGCCATCTTGAATTTTGGCACTAAAAATGAAGAAAAAAATTGGAAACAGGTTGTTTTGTATTCAGTGGGGTCATAGCAAGTAAAAAAACACCAGTTGCAAAAATCTATATGAACCGTTCCTAAAATAACAATTCCCCACACTAGGTTCTATGTTAGAACGCCAGTGTCTGTCAACACTCGTGGGTGGGGCCTGTGGCTTTAGTGGCTTTATTTCTATCACTGCTGGGTGGGTGTGTACACACACTGCCATCACACATTTATGTCCAAACACCATGCAAAAGTGAATTTTGCATAATAGGTCCCCTTTAAGAAATTCATAATAAATAATAATGAAGCAAGATGTTTACATGTCTTAAAGATATAAAGTGCATAAATTGTCTTATCATTTTATTTGTTATTAAATAAACTTACATTTTGCCGAATTCAGCCCCTTATTTAAGTCCTCGGTTCACTCATGCTGCGTGCTCTCAAACCAGCACATCATCAGTTGGCCGAAAGAAAGTTCTGTTTAGAGACACTGCTATCACGCATACTCAGTAACTCCAGCTCAGCTGTTCTCCGTATCGAACGTGTCCGAAAGAAACAGTTCTCGGTTCTGTACTGGTGATTCAAGAACTGCAACAATCAGTTCTTGACTCGAGAACCGTATCATAGGCCTGTGTGTACTGAGCAGAGAACTGCAGAAACCTGAATATACAGTCGACAAAACATAAAAAAATCGATGCATGTCTCCAGTATGTTTAATATGTTATATTTTAACGCATTATAAACATTTAATAAGCAGTGCATCATTAAAAACGGCCAAGAGTTCACATCAAAGATTTATATCAACTTACTTAGAAATTAAATGAGCTGTTCCTGAAAATATTTTTTTAGTAGCCTGTAATAATAACTGTTTAGTTTTACAGTTTTACAATCCATTCATTGTGTTTCCAAACTTTAAAATAATACAGTAATAATAAAGTAATTATGTGATCAACATGTTTCCAATATGTTTTATTTTGTTACACTTAGCCTACTGGTGTTCAACTAAATACTTAAGAAACGTACATTTCGTCCCTCAGAAAAAATTGCACGCATGCTCAGTTCATCAACTCATCAGTTCTCATTATGTCGAACGTGTCCGAAAGAAACAGTTCTCGGTTCTGCACTGGTGATCCGAGAACCGCTGTGCCGCTGAGTTACTGGAGTAAAAGATACTCCGCGATATTGGTTTATTTCGATTCGGAGGGACTGTCAGGCGTGTCTGAAAGTGAGTAACTTTAGTAACTTGTGGATCAGCACTGACGCAAGACGCGAACTGTTTCGAACGATTCAGTCCGATTTAGTGTACTGGTTGACCGGTTCACTAAAAAGAACCGGTTCAAAAGAACGATTCGTTCACGAACCGGACATCACTAATGTCAATTCAGGCTCAGAACCAGAAGTTATGTGGTGCTGTTATTGCGTATCCCCCCTCAACCAGTAACCTTATCTTCACATAAGCTTTATGACACAACACTGTTTTGAGACACTGCTGTCTTCAGATTGCTGTGACGTATAGCTCTGCGGTTCTGCAGTTGGTTATAGCCATTCCCATGGCTCTCAGACCCATCCTGCTTGCCACAGAAGGCTATAACCAAGATCATGATCACATCACTAGCAAACAGCTTGGAAAGACTATTATAGGTGTCTTCAAGTTAAATTCAAAGCAAATAAAATATTTAGTGGTGTTGTTTCACATCGAACATCGTTTGGAACCACAACGAGGATTGCATAATATTTGCATTGTGATGCAACAGTTGGCTTTTTACCAGACTACAGATCAGTAAATGTTTGAAGTCTGAATGTGGTAAACAGTAACTGAAAAGTTGACAGATAGTTAAGATTAACATTAAGATTTTAGGTTACATTTAAATGTACTTAAATGACGTAGCAGTGTAGCATGTATTTCCAATATATTGTAAAATTAAAACAATGTTTAGACAGCAAGACAGCATGTATAGAAACTATACAAGAAAATAGTTTTAGATTTAGTTAAGCATATTACACTGCTTGAAATGTCAACAACTCAACTTCAGTAAAATATGGTACAGTACAAATGTTTGTACTGTACTGTAATGGTTTGTTTTAACATATTATCATCAGTCAGGATCACATGAAGATCAGGAAGAGCAGTAGTGTCTCATGAGATTTTCTTCAGCTCATGCATACAACTGAAGAGAGTGATGGAAGGAAATACACTGTGGCTCAGACTGTAGGCAAAAGAAGTTTATTTATATTAATTCTAAATTCTTCACTAAGACATTTAGCTATCTATATTTTCAGGCTGATTTCTTTAAAAATGTATGACATCCATAGCCTACCCTAAGGTCCTTGCACATGGATGTTTTTGTGTGTACGGACACTGATCCAAGTGTTTAAAAATTCATTTAGTGTCATCATTTACACTCATGTCATTCCAAACCTGTATGATTTTTTTGTTTTTTGTTTGTTGTTCTTTATAAAATGATAGTCAAAGAGGTCCCGTTTTGTTTTTTTGACTTTCACTGTATGGGAAAAAAAAGTTATCCAAATTATATTCTTATAATACATGTTTGGAATGAGGTGAGTAAATGAAGACACAATTTTAATGTATTGGTGGTCTATCCCTTTGTGTGTTATTTATACAGTTTCACTTACTAGAAAACAGCACATGTATACTACATTCACAACTTCTGCATGTTCCCTTTCTCAAACTACCAGGAGAAACTGGGGTGGCTGAGGGGGTCACATCAGATGAGCATTTGATTGGCTGCTGCCTTTTGCATTCTTTGACCATCATTGGCTACTGCCCCACATAACCGTTACTCCCAGTCATGAGGTGCTGCTATGGGCTAATTCTGTACTCTACACTCGTATTACCCTGGGAGAAGGAGAGAGAGAGAGATAGAGAGAGTTACTGTGTGTGTGTTGAGTGACACAGAGGGAGGGGCAAGCAAGTTGTGCCCAGGGTGAGGGAGAGGGGGAGGGCTTGAGAATGCAGGAGAAGCAACAGATTTCTAGGGAAGTGGACGGAAGGAAAGTCTGAGCAGATTCTAAGACAAGGAAGTACAGAGGAAACAGGCTGAGGTGGAGAAGTATGGGGAAAAATGGAAACACGTCTCAATACAGAACATAGGGGACAAGAGAGGAGTGGAGGAATTTGTTCTTGTGTGAGCCAAAAAGACATATGAGAAGAAAGTGGGCTGATGGATTAAGGGGGAAAGCAAAGCAGCAGAGCAGTGACAAAAAGCCAGGCCTGTCAGAGGAGAAAAGAAAAAGAGAGAGAAAAATAGAGAAAGGGGCAGTAACATTTAGAGGAGGGAGGGAGAGTGAAGAGATTAACTGTCTGAGAGAAAGAGAGAGAGTAAAGAAAAGGGTGCAGTTGTCAAGAAATAAGCGCACGAAGGAAATAACGAGAGGTCAGCAGAGCAAGAGAGGAAGTCATTGGCAGCAGCAGCATCTGCTTTTGAAAGAGAGTTTACCAGAACACATGCATGTCAGCGGCTATGTGTGCGCTTGTGTGTGAGAGTGGATGCACGTTATGAAGACTCTTATGCTTTGGATTCTTCCTGTTATCCTTCTGTGCTCCTTCTGCAGTGTGGCCTTCTGGATATTCCTTTCTAACAAGTGAGTATATCAGTTTCAGCCTGTGTGTGTTTATCCTTCTATTTGGAGTGAACTTTAAAAGACCTGAGTGTTTAAAAATATCGTTAAGGTTTGCTGGCAGCCTAGACCGAAATTAAGTCTTTGTTTCTGTCAAGTAAGCAATATATTTTTTGTAAAGTTTTTTTAAACCTCTCTAATCTTTGCACTGTCAGATAATGGTTTCCCCAAAGAGATCTGATTAGTAAAAGAGTATTACATCATTACAGAGGAATTTTCATTGAAGCAAAACAAGAAGATAATTCTCACATTTTGGAAAATGGTTCAATGTTTCAAAATCCTGAAAGGTCTAAACAATGGACTTTAGAAGTTCATTTTTACTTTGTTTCAGTAAAGTTTCGTATCACATTACACATTAGTAAATAATTGCAAGTTTTATTTTTTTGTCTGAACGCTTATCTCTTACATTCAAACGATTATGTCAGTAAACTTTTTACATTTTAAAGCAAAAAGATAGATAGCTATACAAAAAAGCTTTATTAATTATTTCAGCCAAAGACATCCATTCTGCTCTCTCTCTATACATGTAGACAAATAATATTCACTCATATTGCATAATGTATTAATATTATAGCATGTAATGCAGTCATGTATGGAAGCTTGTTTCCACCACAGAATGAAAAATAAAAAAGGTAATTGGGACTTTTTATCTCACAGTTCTAACTTTATTTCTCAGAATTGCGAGATATAAAGTCAGAATTGCGTGAAATAAAGTCGCAATTGCGTGTAATAATGTCAGAATTGCGAGATATAATGTCAGAATTGAGAGATATAAAGTCAGAATTGCGTGATATAAAGTCGCAATTGCGTGTTATAAAGTCAGAATTGCGAGATATAAAGTCAGAATTGCGTGATATAAAGTCGCAATTGCGTGATATAAAGTCAGAATTGCGAGATATAAACTCAGAATTGTGTGATTATAAAGTCACAATTGTGTGTTATAAAGTCAGAATTGCGAGATATAAAGTGAGAATTGCGTGATATAAAGTTGCAATTGCGTGTTATAAAGTCAGAATTGCGAGATATAAAGTCAGAATTGCATGATATAAAGTCGCAATTGCGTGTTATAAAGTCAGAATTGCGTGATATAAAGTCGCAATTGCGTGTTATAAAGTCAGAATTCTGAGATATAAACTATTCTGAGGGGAAAAAAGTCAATTCCCCCCCCCCACCCATAGAATTGGACTTTATAACTCGCAAATTGCGACTTTATATCAAGCAATTCTGACTTTATAACACATAATTGCTAGTTTATATCTCTCAATTATGACATATTTCCTCAGAATTGTGAGTTATAAAGTCGCAATTGCGAGTTATAAAGTCCAATTCTATGCGACTTTATATCACGTAATTCTGACTTTATATCTCGCAATTCTGACTTTATAACACGCAATTGCGACTTTATATCACGCAATTCTCACTTTATATCTCGCAATTCTGATTTTATAACACACAATTGCGACTTTATAATCACACAATTCTGACTTTATAACACGCAATTGCGACTTTATAATCACACAATTCTGACTTTATAACACGCAATTGTGACTTTATAACACGCCATTGCAACTTTATAATTACACAATTCTGACTTTATATCTCGCAATTCTGATTTTATAACACACAATTGCGAATTTATAATCACACAATTGCGAATTTATAATCACACAATTCTGACTTTATATCTTGCAATTCTGACGTTATAACACGCATTTGCGACTTTATTTCACACAATACTGACTTTATATCTCGCAATTTTGAGAAATAAAATCAGAATTGCGAGATGTAAACTCAGAAAGTCAGAATTGTGAAATAAAAGTTGCAATTATTATTATTATTTATTTATTTAGTGGCGGAAACAAGCTTCCATAGTCATGTGATGAATGTCTTTTGATGCAAACTTATTTTTTTATATAAAATATATTTTTTTCAATTATTTTTTAGTTATCTTTTTAAACACCAACTGACCTTTAAAACATTTAAGAAACTAAATGAATTACTCGTCCTGGTCTATAGTCACAGTTCAGCTCATGTAGCACGGCGTTCGTGGTTCGACTGGTCGAGACTTTT
The DNA here is from genome assembly GCF_051911475.1 of Siphateles boraxobius. NCBI lineage: Eukaryota > Metazoa > Chordata > Actinopteri > Cypriniformes > Leuciscidae > Siphateles > Siphateles boraxobius. The sequence goes on from NW_027509193.1 coordinate 13,304,317, forward strand.
TTCCAAAGATGGCTCCTGTTTGTATACGTGAAGTGAACTGTCTTCATAAAGTATCTTCTTATTAAACTGTCGGTACACTTATAAAGTTCTCAATGCTTCGGTTTGCAGGTAGAGACCCTAATTATGCTACCGTGTTCGTGCGGGGCTATTTTGAGCCTTGTTAGTGGTATTAACTAGTGATTTCTATTTTTACTTATTCTATGCCCTACACCGTAAAAACAAATTTGTTCAGTTTACTTAATTAAATTGTGTAAACTCGTTGCCTTAATTTAAGTAAGCATAACTTAATTACATCAAGTTCTTCTTACTTAATCTATTTAAGTTTTGTCAACTTAATTCTATCTGTGGTCTTAGGAAGTGTACTCCCAGAGTGCATTGCGGAATGAATAAATTAATTGCTTTGTTTTACCATTTTTGGCTTTATTTTACCATTAAAAGTGTATTTGCTATCATTATTGGGGTTATACTGACAAGATACAGCAAATAAAATTGTAATGGTCTAATTAATTAAATTAATTAAAAAAAAACTTGTTACCATTGTCGCCTGCCTTTTTTTTTTTTTTTTTTGCTTTGGCAAAATGGTACTCAAACCAGTCAAGTAATGTTTACTAGGGTTTTCTGGGTAATGAAGGCATAGCATGCAAACAGTACAGATTAAAATTTTTTTTAAGTAAGTTCAACACATTATTGGAGATTAATAATTAAGTTAAGTTAACTAAACAATAGTTAGTACGAACAATGTTAGATTTTACTACTAGCGTTATAAGTTAATCTGTGGTAAAACTAAAACTAACGATAAAACTGGGTACATTCGATTATCATGAAAACGCATCCCAGAGAACGATCGACTCGGTACCCATGTGTTATTTACCCCTAGGTTCATTTTTGGCCGGAATTGTCCTTTAATATTAATGTAATATTGTTGCGTGGTTTTCAATCCTGGTCCTGGGGACCCACAGCTCTGCACAGTTTGTATGTCTCTCTCATTTAACACACCTGATTCAGATCATCAGCTCTTTAGGAATGAGCTCTATGAACTGAACTGGGTGTGTCAGATAAAGGAGACATATAAAATGTGCAGAGCTGTGGGTCCCCAGGACAAGGATTGAAAACCACTGCAGTGTATAAGGGTTTATTCTGTAACAGTAACCTGCTGATTACACATTTCACTCTTACATAACAAAAATGAACTCGGCTGCGTCCGAAAACTGATGAATGCTGCCTTCGGAGGACGCATTCCAAGGTCAGAATGGCATCAAGACACGTCTGAAAGCAATGTTAGCTTCACTTTCTGTCTCCTGAGATAACTTCATCTGATCAATTTTTAAAGGCAGCATGTAGGTTTATCCTCTGCTGCCTTTGATAACCCACAATCTTATGCTTTCCATTCTGTGACAGTTGAGCTACAAAAGTAAAGATCGTCTGAAAGTTGCGGCTGGTCATCAACTGGTGTTGCCTAAATGTAGCCTACTACATTTTTCATGTAATTTCTAGCGCGAAATCTCTATTGTAGGCTTTAAATATTTACTTAGTTTTCACCGAAGCGCGCTCTATTTTTCTGTAGATTATTAAACCGTTACACTGCCTCAGAAGTCTGTCCGAAATCAGTTTTGTGGAAACGTCACGCTCATAAGCTGCCTGCAAAGTCATTGCCTGATAGGGCAGCGAGGCAAAAAGTCAGCTGCCTACGTTTCAGATGCATCCAGAGTGTGTAGCCTAATATCGGAGTCGATAGGAGAAAACCCGGCTGTGATCAGAATCGTTTTGACACGACGAATTTACCAATCGACAATTGTCTCTTTTATTCAGAGGCGGGACTTATTCCGACATATTCCTTCTTTCTCACGTTTTTCACCCAAAACGGCAAAGTCGCATTTGTCATCTGTCACGTGACAGCAAGTCGACTTTTGAAGCTGGAATTATGAGTGGATTAAACAAGCTCTTTCAGTCGGCAAGAGAGGAATAACGTGATGCAAGGAGGAGCAAATCTATTTTTATTTCTTAGAAGAAGATGATCAAATAATAAATGAGAATAATTTTATTTCATCATAAACAGGGTTAAAAATTTAATAAGGAAACATAACATGAACATTTAAAATCCCTACTAATATTAATCTAGTCTAATCTAGTCACACTCTGAGTATAATATTCTCGCCTAAAGGAAAATAAAGTTGTTGAGAGATCTTTCTTTGAAAAGACAGGTTGCAAAAAAGCCAGGTCTGCGTCCAAAGGATGGACTGACTTATGCAGAAATCTATCTTCCTTTCAAGCAGTTAACTTAGAGGCACAGAGCCAATTTCCTCTTTTCATTGTATATGGAGCAAAGCAGTCTTGCCTGATGCAGCAATACAATTAAAATATCGGTCACACTCTGATGGTTTCGCACCTTTGAATGAGAATGCAAATTGTTCTGGACCAAACCATAGGTTCACACCATAGTGTGAAATTGTTCATCTTAATACAAACAAAAACATAGAGAAACTGCTTTTGCTCCTCCTTTCGTCTAGCCAGATGTCTTTTCTGCTGACTTTATATTTAAGTATGGCTTTAACAAAAACATCTTGTAACAATGTGGTCTGTCTAGTGGAACTTTTAGATTTCTGCTCACATCTTACAGAAAGAACAATAGGTTAAAGGTGCATTGTGTAATATTTCTGAGGATCTATTGACAGAAATGTAATATAAGATCCATAACTATGTTTTCAGTGGTGTATAAAGACCTTGCATAATGAACCGTTATGTTTTTATTACCTTAGAAGGAGCAGTTTCTATCTAAATACATCGCAGGTCCCCTTACATTGAAATGCGCCGACATGTTTCTACAGTAGCCCTAAACGGACAAACGCATTACTATGTTGCTCTTCGTGCAAGGAAGCAAGCTTAGTTCAGCAAATAAAACACTGACACAATGATGAACAAGTAACAATAATATTCGCAATAACATATAGATTTACTGACTAATTAAGTAAACATAATTTCTTAATTGTAAAGAAACCTCATTGCTGAACTGGCTACTCTCTGCTGTCTCAGACGATGACATGTTTTCCTGTCGGCCACCGTAACTTTTGTTGGTTGCAATTCGTAACCTCACCACCACAAGATATGATTGATTGCATTTGATTAAATGAATGAATGATTAAATTATAAAATTTCTGATTCATTATCATGGATACAACTTTCTTGGCAAGGATTAAATGCATCACAGTCAGGTAAGGGCAAATAAATGCCTTCTGAAGCATGCGATGTTCTTTTTTAAGAAAAAAATATTTATATTTAAAGCTATAAACACTAATCACTGGCTTCCGGCAACGTCAGTGTTCACGAGACATGTTCGGTTGGAAGGGTGACCTCTGACATGATGTAGGACGTAGACGTAGCGCAAGCTCAGGTGAGAATCAACGAACTCAGAAGCGCTGAGGATAGAGTAAAACAAAACAAAACACTGTTCACTTAGAAGTCTAAAATGAGAAGTTTTGAAAAAATGTCAGAGGATTTCAATATAAGAGAAGAGGAGAGTTTTTTTCTTACAAAAACCCATTGCTTAGCTTCCTTTTAGCTCATTTACTAACCCACTGGATACTTCAAAAACTGGAGCTTCAAAAACTATTCCGTGCATTACAAAGCTGTAAAGATCCAGGATATAATTTAATATAACTCTGATTGTGTTTGGCTGAAAGAAGAAAGCCATATACACTTAGGATGGCTTGAGGGTGAATCAATTATGGGGTAATTTTCATTTTTGGGTGAACTATTCCTTTAACACACACATTTTTAGATAAAGTAGAAATTCAAAGTCATCAGGATATTTCTTTATTTAAAGTATGTTTCCTCAATCTTCCATGCTTCACATTTGTTGTGGCTATATATCATACTCTGAGACGGCCTCTTATCACTGTCATCATATTAGATGATCAAATTAGGCAATGAACTCTCATTATAATTTTTTTCCTACATAGTCGTAAACGTCCCTCCTTCATTATGCTTGTTTTCGTTTTGTTTACATTCTCGCCCTCAGTCACCTGTGACAGACAAAACATGCAATAAACCTGCAATATGCAAGGGTTGCATTAGATTAGAGCATTCTGAATCTTGACTCATTGATAGAAATTAAGATACTGTGTATTCAGAGAAATGTCAACAAAATATGTTAATATGTTATATGGAATTATTTACTGAATTTTGAAGTGTCAACGGTAATAATATCATGCATATTAATTATGGTGATAATTACCGACTCTCATCTTGCAGAATACCGCCACATTTCTAATATTATAATAGTACATTTACTGTATATAATACAGTATAGTATAATAATTTGTATAGCACAAATATATTTGAGAGTCAAATTGAAATTACATTTTAAAATGTGGTTTCTAGTGTTGTATTAAATTGTGTGTCTATTTGTTTTTATTCTTCGCCAGTTATATTACATGCTTAATAATTGTGTGCATTACTGAAATCAAGAGGAACTATACAAATGTTTAGCCATTGCATTAATTATGTTGGGTGTTTGCTGCCATGGCTGTGACCTTTCCCTTATTATGTGCTGTTTCACTGGCAACAGCAGCCTTTAATCACAACAAGGCATGTGGGAGATTAAACTCCCTGAGAACTTCACAGCGACACAGAATCACTAGGTGCTCTGCTCCACCATAGGGAATGTGAATTAGGCTTCTATTTTGATGCCAAATTACAGGAAAGACAAAAGTCTTTAAAGGGGGGGGGGGGGGTAATAATGCCCTTTTCACAAGATGTAAAATAAATCTCTGATGTCCCCAGAGTGTGTGTGTGTGAAGTTTTAGCACAAAATACCCCACAGATATTTTTATAGCATGTTAAAGTTGTCACTTTTTGAGGGTTAGCAAAAACGCACCGTTTTGTGCATGGCCCTTTAAATGCAAACGAGCTGCCTCAGAGGGCGGGGTTTCAAGAGCTCGTGTGTGTTTGTTTGTTAGCAGAGCGATTACCTCGCTCAGACACACTAAAATGACAGAAACTGTTCTGCCTTGAGTCAGACAAAGATGGAGATACTCAAGAAGAAGTGACAACATGTAGAATGCAACAGGACGTCTCTGAATGGTTAGTTGATGAATTTATGTTGCTGATGTGGAGTTAACTATCTTCAAATAGCATATTCTGTCCTGATAATCTATAAATCGCTCATATAGGAACTGTTGTGAGATGCACACAGAGTGACTTTTTATTGCATGTGAAAAGAAGGATGCTAAAGTTTGAGCTGACTCACAAATGTACTCTTATACAACAACTTTACCTCTTCTCAACATGGACTGCGTGTTCCGAGGGAGGGGTTTATGTACATTTTATGGTTGCTGATGTCACTAACCCGGGAGGAATGTCGGGTAGTCCATACCTGCCGTTTGTTGTAGTCCTTTTCTTTAAAAGCAAATATCTCCCTTTACTTTGAACTTTGAGCATTGTAACTTTGCAGATGTTGTTTATGCTCAAACAGCAACATTTCACACTAGCTAAAGATAGAAAAGTGAAATCGTGTTTTACCACCCCTTAAATATTTACTTGAAGATAAGTATAATGATTATATTGAATGACATCTGTAACTTTCTAATGCTATATTGATACATGGGCCTCATAAAGAGTAAACCTAGACTCTAGCCAAAGTTTGGAAGGTCAAAGGGTCACTTGTGTGGCCTACAAAATCTCAGTAGTATAAAAATCATTTTAAGCTTTGTTTTGCCAAGGCTGTTTGTATAATTGCTCGTCTAGGGGAAATCATTTCTGGTTGAAGTTTAGATACGGGTCTTTGGTTTTGATCCATGTGTGAATTGCTCAGAGGAACAGTAACCTATCAATCATTAAATTTAACATTAACATTTCAACTCCTGGCTTGAAAAATGTAGTACTTCAAACAAATGAAAGATACAGCACCTTTATGCCAGGCTGTGTTTACACTGGCACAAAAAAATCCATTCTGAGCCACTTCCAAATGTGGTTTTAAATCAGATACATATCCGATATCTGGACATCTGACCTACATCTAAACACATATATCCGATTCCCCTTGGAATTCCAAACCACCACAAGGCTTGGGCAACATGTTTGCCCACAAAGCTTTTAATGTCGTATTATAAAGCAGACGTGCCTGTAGCCTATGCACTCGCACTAAAACTCACAGCTTTGTTTTTTTTACTGAGGTGGAAACTTTTATAGTTAAATTCCGCACACACAGAAACATCCAGGAGCATAGAAACTGGTTTTCAACCTCTGCCCCGTGAATTTTTTAAATAAAACAGCTTCACTACTGAAAGCTACATTATAGGCCATTTCTCAGCAATGAGGTCATAACTTCGCTGTTATTGTAAATAAACTAACGAGCTTCACTATTACATTCAGACGCACACAAGTTAACCTCTCTCGTTAATTCCTTCTAATTCATTCAAATAAATTAAACCTTACCACGCTACTAAAATAAACGAAAATTATCACTATTTTCTGGTCTATATCCATTCAGTCAGACCTTGCGCTGAAAACATCCATGACAACTTTAACTTATCCATGCTGGCAAATAATCATGGCCACCCAACAGGAATTATAATTTTAGTACGGCCATTCAAACCCTGACGGTCAACCATGTCACAGATAGTAAAGCGATCACCAATAGAATCATTTAGATATCGGGTGCCAGTATCGTCTATAAGTGAATTTAAGCAGGCGGGACCCCTCCCCAGACCCCCCCCCCCCCCCCCCCCCCCCATCGGTGCATTGAGACTTGTAGTTTAAATGCATAACATTCAGCTCTAACCAGTATAGTTTATTTATTCTTAAAGACGTCTGGTCTGGCTCCATTTAGCAAACAATGCATAAGGGAGACTGATAGTGTGGGCGTGGATGAAATGGAGTAACAGACAATAAGTGAGGGACAGTAAAAACAAAGATAAGGAGACAGAGGGAGAAATATATGATGAGACAGACAGGGAGGGAAAGAAACACGCCTTATATTTGTAACGTTAAAGAACAGATGAGTTGTTTTCTTTTTTTAAATTGATTGGCTGTTTACAGTAGGCCTATACTGATAATTAAATTAGTCATTAGAATGAATGACCAGTAAATGTAAATATTGTACATTTGTACTACAATTTTTACTCAGAAATTACTAGTAAATTTCACAAATAATTACAAAGAAAAGGAAAGCAACAACATGAAATTCTTAAGTAGAAAGACTGACAGTATGTTTGTAAAATGTACTCTATAATAATGTTTTTTATTTAGAAATTCTATTTTTTTTTTACAGTGGTGTTGACACCTGTGGTACAACATGTCTTGGTTGACTACTGTGTATTAGTTACAAATTTACCATTGTGTATGTATAGCCATAACAATGCAGGCTAAATGGGAAGATGCAGCAAAAGACAAAATGCTGCCAGTGAGCCATAAGGGTAGGCTACATCATGAACTAATAGCAGTGGATAATAACACTGAATTTTTCTAACCTAATTTGCAAAGGGCTTCATGCAGTGATGAACATTATCATCAGAGGAAGGATAGACTGTTAGCTGAAAAACTGCTCTAGTTTGCTGATGAGTTTCTTCAACTTGCTTGGAAAATGAAAACAGCTGAAGATGGCAGTAATAATGTATTGTACAAGAGTTTGCTATAGCTTAAAGGTTCATGAAACCACCCTCTTTCCGCTCAATTCTAGCCAAAGAGTATAGAAGAACAAGAGGCGAAACTCAATAAAACGTTCCATTGCAACAAAAGCGCCCAGCAGCAGCGCTATGCCCCTGCCATTTTGGGGTGAAAGCGACTTGGCAGTCCACTAGTGTTGATGTGTCGTTCGTGAACGAGCCGCTCTAAAAGCCGATTCTTTGAAAAGAGCCGGACTTCCCATCACTATCCACTAGCTTTTTGCTGTCGCTATGGCAATATCAGCTGCTTTATACATTTTTTTTTAAGTACATTAAAGATCAAATCCAAACTGAATGATGACAACACAGAATAGGACTAGTGATCATCAAATCTCTTTTAACAGTTTATTTCACAGACTTAGTCAAATTTTCTACTTTTCCCCCACAAAACCTTTAGTATTAGCATTACAAACACTGAATAAATACCAACACATAAAATGAAGTAAAGGACATGCTATATCAGATAATTGGAATGTTGGGCAATAAATATATTATAACAGCAATAGAATAGCTTTACGGTCAACTGTTTTTTTTTTTTTTGCAGTACTATCTTATATTAATGACCGTCAAGACTATGTAAACAAAAAAACAGCCACTGTCCATCATGTTCTATAAGATCATCATGTTTGTAGCATGATCCAGGGGATTAAAACTTACAAAATATATTTCAGGCCTAGTGGAGTTGGTAACTAATAATAGTAGTAAATGTGTAAAGTTGCATAAAATGGAAATACTCAATAAAGCAAGAAAAAAACTACCTCAAAAAACTGCTATCTGTGCTGTTGTCCAGTAACTCCAGTTGGAATTTTCACCCCAAAATGGCGGCGCGTTTCCAAAAAAGCATCAGAGTTTCGCCTCTTGTTCTTCTATACTCTTTGGTCTAGCTCACAATCTTTTTGAAAAATGCAACTAAAATGGGCTTGGACCTGCAGAGGGAGGAGCTGAGGCGCTAGGAAAGGAAGCGAGGAAAGGAAACGAGGATGCACAAATAAGAAATGAGAAGCACCCATAGTACCGCATTACTCGCAAGACGTAACTTGCATTGGTCATCAACAAGGCTGAAGTCCACCATTCTCCAGTTCTCGAAGCTCTCTCGAGAAAAATGTTTGCTGGCTGCACACTTAGAATTTATATGTGTCCGTGGTTGATGGCCAGCCTTGGCAGCACCGCGAGGAAACATATTCAACGCACTTGAACTTTTGCATCATGAAAACAAACACTTGCGTCCCACGATTGGCTCTCTTATCTACTACGCGATATCACAGTTTGACATGTCTGTGATTGGAAAGATCCACGTGGTGTTATAAATAAATATGAGACAGTGTCTTCTCATAGGATATGAAAACTCAGTCTCATTAATAATTATGAGACATCGATGAGTCATCAAAGCACTTACAGTGCTCTGCCACGTCACAGCCAGTGACGTGGACACGATGAAGATTTTAAACCCAGAAGACGAAAATAGCGGGAAAAAACTAACATTAACCATTTTCACCCTACTAATAAATCTAACAGATGCTAACATTGACTACGTTTACAAGCATCCAATATTCGGGTTATGGTTGGGTTAAGGTCACTATTCGGCTTTCTGAAACATTAGGAATAACCCGTTTACATGCGTGAGCAGAGAGAGTTACTCCTGTATACATAGAATTGCAATATCCCGATTTAAACGGCGACGCATGGTTAGCGTCTGGACGTACGGACAACCTCAAAATGCAAACGTCATTTCCGATTCTTCTTCCTGTATCCAAAGACAACAACAACAGCAGCAGCACGCGGATAATGAATAGTTCGGGACAGATAGCGATTGCCTTTGTTTGCGCTTTGGTGCTGGTACTGACCTCGCTCCAAAAGTATGCTGTGCTGCGTCTCGCCCAAGGGGGTAATCCATCAGCCGGAAACTGAAGCCTCGCGGGACCCGCCATTGTAGCAGAATTTCACCTGCTGTTAGCATTCCATTGACTCCCATTCATTTTGGCGTCACTTTGACAGTGAATAACTTTACATCTGAGGCGTCCAAAGACTTCATTTGTCCATTAGTTATTTCTAAAGAAACACGACAATGTATAAAAGGCTCCATTACTATGTATCTTACGTTATGGCCCGGTAGAAGCCGTTTTTTGTAAAAAAAGGCTAACGATTGTGTCATAACCACGCGACTTTCTGTCGCACAATAGAGACATTACCGTACAGACAGGAGGAGTAGCTCGCGACAATCTTTTACTGTTTATGAGGCAATCAGGGGGACATAGAGGCATAAAGTCAAGGGAGAAGCCCATAGAGAGTCCATAAAAGCAAAGGGACAAAATATTTCAACAACGTTTTTGAGGAATTAGGTGATTCAGATTTGTCTAACTCTCTGCTTAATAGTACGATGCATCGTTGAAGAAATCAACCACGACTGTTTTCCGAAACCAGTGTCGCAAATTTGTCATTCAACCACGTTGGTTAATGATGTCATGAACTTGGAGTAACTTCTTTTAAGAAATCGTTTGAGATCGAATTAATACTATAATTTTTTCTGCAAATTACGGACATGGCACCAGATCGAGGACTAATTCCAAATTTTCTCAGTTATTTTCCTTTATTTCCAGCTCAGAGACAGGGCGCATTTAGGCCACGCCCACACTGGGGGTGTACTCTCCAACCGTCTCCATTGACTTTGTATTCCTTTAAGTTGCCTCCTTGTCATTTCTGATTTACAACAAAAAACAAAACAGTGTCTAAAAGCTGCTATACTGTAGTTTTGCTGCAAACAAGCTAAAAAACCCAGAACTACGTTTTTATGAGCTACCGAAACGTAAAAGCCAGCCTTTGAGGAAACAAATGTGGATGCAGGCAATAAGACGTGAAGCATCAGCAGGAAGAATGGGTAAATTGTGGGATCCTGACACTCAGTAGGCTATGAAAAATACATTACGTGTGCAATACAAAACATGTCCCTTCATTCTCCCAGCGTCAGATTGGTGTAACAACCCCACCCAGTTGCCAGAGGTGTCTTACCTGGACATTTACTCGTAGTTGTACTCCATCGAGTAACCATGGTAAGCAGTGAATGATTTTACTTCGATTTTGAAAGTAAACATCTTTAAATATATAGATTATGTCTTATAATATACATTATAATATATATAACCCCACTGGGTGGGGTTGTTACATCAATTTGATGCTGGGAGAATGAAGGGACATGTTTTTAAATTGACCAAATTAAGTTTGTTGATGTATCTTTCACGCTCTATGGCAAGCAGGGTGTAGGCTACATATAATTACTTCACGTTTAATGTTAGTGATTTCTTAAGTTATTCACGACTGCTGGCTGTGTACAGACTTTGTTTTGTGACGCTATTTTGTATTGAAGTCTATGTGAAGTCTAGTTTATTTTCCCCTAAAAAGGGGCGGTGACGAAATCGACAGGTAAGTTCCCGGATGTGCCGGTAGTACGTATCGCCGATTATGTTCCCCTCCAGTGGGTGTAATTCAATATGACATGTTGCGCTCTTTCTAAATTGCCTGTATCCTCTTTTGTATCCTTAAACACTTGTTTTTTTAGGTCAACCAATAATAAAAACTTAGATAACGACAGAACTTGCGACCATAGTTTGATGCTTTTGGGAAACGCACCCAGTTCAGTAAATGAATGAATGACAAACTCATAAAGGCTGTTTGTCCCAACTGGCTAAATGATGCATCATGCAGAAAGAGTCACTGAAAATCCCCAAAAATCGAAGACACAAGAACTTCCTGGTTGCGTATGCAACCCACCGTTCCACGTAGTCGACGTCGACTGAATGGGGATCACGCCAGGGAGCCTATCATCTTCGAGTACTATTGAACGAGCCAATGTAATTGGTGTGCATGATTCGCATCACACACTCCGCCCCCACGGTGCTGGTATAAATACGGAAGTGGATGCACGCACTAGTTGCTTTTTCGCTGAGGAGTCGAGTGTAACCCGGAGTCAGCGGTGGTCCAGCGGTAGTGGCAAGGGGACTACGTCCTCCATTCCCTCCTTCAGGGAACGGTGGGTTGCATACGCAACCAGGACGTTCCCTTTCAGTCGATAACGTCGGAGGTAGTCGACGTCGACTGAATGGGGATAACCTTTGAAAACGGCACTAAAGCTGCCACCTTCCAGTGCCTAAACAAAAGCCCCTGCAATTTTAAGGCGGGGAAGGACAGGGCTTAGGCCACGGAAGTCACTGCTGTTCCTACAGGACCACTGGGAAAGCGTTCCCGACATTGGAAGGAAGGGACGCTGTGGAAGCCACATCCTACCCTAGGGGAGGTAAAGTGGAGAATACACATATGAACTGGGCAGATGGCTCCAACATAAGACTTTACACTCATCATAGATGAGCTCAACACTTAACTCTAGTCTTCGGGGTCGCTGATCACGCCGGCGTGATCAAGTTACATGACCAGTTTAAGACGTCGAAGCATAAAAACAAAGTCACGTTGAGCACTGCCGTCCACTTCTGTCGAAAGTGCTGGCTTGAAATTCTATTTTACTTTTTGTTTTGTGTTGATAGACCAAGTAAAAACGGAGATATGATCATTTAAACTTTATATAAAAAAATACTGACGCGTTCGAAAAAGAACGCCAGATGGGATGCGACAGGCGTTGCATTTATTCTAATAACTTTGTCGGTTTTTGTCATAAAACAAAACAGAGAAAAATGTGTGAATCTGCTGACTCGGCTCTTCAGGCTGCACATTTTAGGGAATGGAGGAGGAGCCAACTGAGCAAAGACGCGAAATTGAAAGGCAGAGGATTTACGGAGTTGATAAAGAGAGACATATATACGTTATATATAGAGAGAGAGATTATTGCTAGTTTTTGGAAGAGTTTGAGTAGATTTTGAGAGTAGTTTAGAAGCAGTGTAGATAGTTTAGGTAGTTTAGGAGTAGTTTAGGTAATTTAGGAGTAGATAAACTGTTTTGAGGAGTGGCACAGATAAAAAATAAAAATAAAAAAACACCTGATATTTGTTGTATATAGTTGTATGTATAATTTGATTTTGTGTTCATTTTACCTTTTGTATGGTATATTTGCACTATTGAGGACCCTCTTACTCAAGGAATGAAATCCCTGTAATGTAGCTATCTGTGTAATTGTACATGAAGTGTTTTGTAGAGTTTCTAAGCAAAAAAGAAAAGAAAAAACGCCTATTGCCACACCTGCTTTTTGCTGCATATAGTTTAATTTTATCTCAATTTTACATTTGTTATGTTGTATTTGCACTATTTGCGAACCCTCATACTCTGGGAATGCAAGGCCTTAAATATAGCTCTCTGAATAATTGTGTGCACAACATTTTTTAAAAAGTGGCTTTGCTAAAAAGAAAGAAAAAAAGCCTATGGCTACACCCGCTTTTTTTTTGTAAATCATATTTTTTTTGTATATAGCTTGATTATATCTGAAATGTACCTGTATATGTTGACATTTACAACTTGTGTTTACATTTTAAACCTTTTAAAATGCTTCATTGAGCATGTTTGTGTTTTTTGTAGTAGAAAAGCTATAATTTTTCTATTCGGATTTTGTGTTTTTTGTGTGATTTTGGGTCCAGTATGTTGATACAGTACATCAAAGTGAAAAACTAATTATCTGATCGTATAGGTTATGTTGTGCTGAAAATAATTATACTAAACATTGGTATGGTAAACATTTGTTTATGTTGCAAAATTTAAAAAAAATAAAAGTACTCAAAAACGGCCAAAATAGCCCAAGACTCCGAAGGGTTAAGTGGACATGTTGCATCTCGGAATTTTTTACCGAAATGAAAGTAAGCACTAAGTGGCCAACTTTGCTTGGAAACAGCCTTCCCTCTTTGCTGAATTCCTAACAGATAAGAGCTGGTCTGAGGTCTATAGCTTGCGTTCTGGTCACGTCTAACCGCTATAAGCGAACGGACAGAGAAAGCCGGGGCTGGATTTGCCTCCTCCGGGGCAGCGCTTGCAGGCTCACCACCTGCTCCTATTACGGGAGAGTTAGGAACCTTGGGCACAATCCAGGCCTGGGTCTCAGCTTGTGAGAGTTAGCCGGCCCAAACTCCAGGCACAATACGTTGACCGAAAGCGAACCCTCTAGTAGAGACCATGCGAGAAGGATAACTGATATAACAGAATTTTTAACTCACTGCCTGCAGTGGCTCAGGGGCGGTCTCTGCAGTGCAGTTGCACCAGAGATAAGGCCCAAGAGGATAAAGAGGTACGCAAGGATTTACATTACCTTGCTCCTCAGGAACCTGTCGATCAGGACGTGCTTCTCCATACTTCTGCATCACGATGAGCGTTGTTTAAACACCGTGGCAACATCACTTTGAGGGTGAAGGAAAACAGCCTACTCCAACCCATCTTGCAGGAAAGAGAGCACTGAAATGATCGAAAGCTTTCAGGATCTCCTCTGGAGAGAAGACCCACTCAAAAACTAGGTTCAACTTCTAAAGGTGTAAGCACGCTACCCATTTCTAGGGGGTGCTCGCAGAAGTGATGGTAACTATCACGTTCCCTGTGATAGCCACCTAAACCTCCGCGTTCAGACGTAAGACTGCCCGGAATCTCCAGGGGTAGAACGCGGGTGCCATCGTGCCCCGTCCCTGAAAAAGTGTTCAGGGGAAGTCAAGAAGGCTGTCGATGGGAACCAGGTCTGGTTGGGCCAATAAGGGGCAACTATGAAGACCTGCTCCCTCCTGACTTGGCACCAAAGGTGTAAGCGATGGGCTCAAAAAGACAGGAGCACTGCTCAACACAACATGTGAAGATCACTGAGCTTCAGGAGCATTTCTGCTGAGCACTTGAGTGTGATAAGTTCACTGAACTTCATGAGCATTTCTGCTAAACACTTGCGTTTGTGATAAATTCACTGAGTTACATGAGCATTTCTGCTCAACACTTGAGTGCGAAGAACTTCACTGAGCTACAGGAGCATTTCTGCTCAACACTGAGTGTGAAAGAATTCACTGAGCTTCAGGAGTACCGCTGCTCAACACCTGAGTGCGATGAATTCAGTGAGCTACAGGAGCATTGCTGCTCAACACCTGAGTGTGAGGAACTTCACTGATTTTCAGGAGCATTTCTTCTCAACATGAAGTGTGATTAATCCACTGACTTGAGCAGGCGCCAAGCGACCATGAGTAGCAGTCGCTTTTAGGAGGCTCACTGGGGAAACGCATTTCTGCGGGCCCCGGGGCAGCTGAGAGCCAGTGTCTGTCCAAGGGTCGTCCGCTTGGACAGAAATAACTGGCAGGGAGACAAAACCAGAGAGGCAACTGAATGGCCCCGGAGTGGTCATGACTCAGCTGGACCCCAGGGGATGGAGTCTCCACTCACCCTGGCTGTAACTGTTGTGAGGCTCGTTGGCGGCACGATTGAGTAAAGCGGGAAGAGTGGAACAAAGCGTCCTCAGAAGCTTCTGACTCCAAGAAGGAGGTGACGGGTGAGTTGTGACATGCAAGCGAAGCTTGCGCAATGGTCGCAATGTCTAACAACTCGAAGCATGAATGCCTGTGTAGTCGAGGGTCACCCCCGTTAAAACACGCCCTTTATACATGGCCCCTCAGTTGAAGAGGGTTTGGCAGCAGACCGGGATGACTATAGTCAAACAGGGTGAGCTGCTCTGCCACGGTCACCTCGGGACTCGATCATGAAGCTAGCGCTGAAGTGGTCATATATTGAGGAAGCCAATGGCTGCACCTACCATATGCCCCAGGAGCCTCTGAAAGTTCTTTCAGTGGGACCCTTTCTCACTTCAAACACCAGCTGAACACATTCTCATTGGAGAGACGTGTTGGACCGAGTCCATCTCCAAAACTGAAAAAGAGATACTCAGCCTGTGGGCGAGATTACTCTCTCCCAGTTGACCTGAAGACCCAACGGGCTCTGGAGCACTCGAAGGGAAGGACTGATACTTCAACCCTCACAGGCAACACACAGGATGGCCTGCAGTGCGGAAGGTAGAGATCTGAAGCACATGTCTTTCAGGTCGGAGCTGCAGACCAATCTTGGGCCAAGATGGTCACGACCCACCACCTAGTAGCACGAAGAACGAGTTTACAACTGGCCTTCATACCGGCTGGAGGAGGGGCTATATCAAATCCTTCCAAAGCCAGCAGGATAAGATGAGCATGCACAAGTCAGGAGCACTGCTCAACACTAGGTGTGATGAATATCACTGGATTTTCAGGAGCACGTCTTCTCAACACCTAATGTGATGATTATCACTGACTTGAGCGGGATAGCCGAGCCTGAGGTGGGGCAGCAAAGTAGAAAGAGTGGGGTTAGTGTGCTGTGCAACACTTACCTGTCTCCACTAGCGGCAGGGGGCGCGTGAAAAGGCGGATGACGGGTCCTCGAACGCACCAAGCTGCCTGCTGGCGACCAAGGGCGAGCTGAGGGGTGTAAGGCTATACAGGGTGACCCTCTTGGGACCCACAAACAGATGAATTTGCTCTATCTTTGAAGTGTGGGTACTGCTTGCTCCGCTTTTTTTGGGGGGGGGGGGGGGGGCAACTCCAAGAGCATCTCATCCATCCCTGGGCGGCCCGCTCCGGAATGCTTTCACTGACGGTTGCCACCTGGCTTGGCAGCGCCTGGAGCGGGCTGGTCGTCTCTACTGCGGCCGGCTCCATGCCGAGGTCTGGGTGGAGGCTGTTGCGGAGGCCCAGCGGGAGTGGCAGCCGGGGAACCCCCCCTTGCCGACGAGCAGGCGGAGGAGCTGCCACTGGCAGCGGGTGGAGGCAGCAGCTGGCCGCCGGGGCAGGATGTGCCGGATGACCTCCGCCTGCGCTTGAGCGGCAGAGAACTGTTGGATGCAGTTCTCTGCCGAGTCGCCGACCAGCCCAACCTGGGAAATTGGGGAGACCATGAACCGAACCTTGTCCGCATCCGCCATATCAACCAGGCTGAGCCAACGAGCCAACGACAGACTGCTCCATTGGGGGGATAGCCTTGCAAACCTTCACCGCTCCTCCATCAAGGGTAGTGAGGGGGAAAAGCTATTCAGGCAGTTTCTGGCAGAGAAAGGTGCCGTCCACAACCTGGTAAGCTCTCCATGCATTTCGTGAAAGAAAGGCACTGGGGCGGCGAGCTGAGAACCAGCGCGGCCCGCCCCGAGATACCAAAGCTCCAACTGAGACTGAACGGGACACGGTGGAGGTTCCACTCGAGCCCGGCAGCCTCGGTGGCCCGTTTCAGCATAGCTGACATTCCTGGATCTGGCTCGGGCAATGTTACACTCCCAGAGGGAGATAACACAGCCGAGTCATCATTTCCAGAGGCCAGCTCACCCTCGGATGCTGCTATCGACATCTTATCCTCTGGGGGAACCCCCATTGAAACAGCTGATCGGTCCATTACAGAGGGACCAGCATGCTCAACAGGAATTCCATCGGCTGCGGTGTGATGGAGGAGTGAGGAGCCCACAAAGAATGGTTACTGGGCAAGACATCCATCACTATCCTCCGATTACCCATTCCCACACGGCACCCGGGGGTGGGGCATGGTAATGGGGACTCGCGCTTCGCGGACTAAGGCAAGTCTCGATCTCAACACCGCAACAGTCATATTCCCGCAATGAGAACATGAGCCGTCCACAAAAGCTGCCCCAGCATGCCGAACATATAAATATATATATACATATTTATATACATATAAATACATAGCTCAAACACGTGATGCAACAATTGTGACCGTCAGAGAGGAAAAGGGAATGACCGCATCCAGAAACGCACAGGTGGAATGACATGTTGAAAAAGACTTTCAGAAAATAGGACCATCACCAGTGCCGGAGAACACAGGGGAATGACCGCGGCAACACTGAACAGTGAACTGAAACAGTGAAGCACTCACTTTTCAGCCCTCTAACCAGCCGTCAACACACACAAAAATTTTAAATTTGTTGCTGTTAGAACAGCAGTTGAGAGCTCAAAGCTCGCGATCACCGCTGCACTCGCGCTGTAGAACACCAGCACTGGGAGAGTCTTCCTGAAGAACACCGACACACTCGCTCGTTGTAAACAACAGCACTCTCAGAGACATCAAACGATCGGCTCCGAAGCGAAAGGCTACTAGTGCGTGCATCCACTTCCGTATTTATACCCGCGCCGCGGGGGTGGAGTGTGTGATGGGAGTCACGCACGGCAATTACATTGGCTCGTTCAATAGTACTCGAAGATGATAGGCTCCCTGGCATGATCTCCATTCAGTTGACGTTGACGTCCGACGTTATCGACTGAAAGGGAACTAACTGATGTATGGTTAATACTCTCCCAATAAAGCCAATAGCCTCTGGCATTTTTCCACTGTTTTGTGAGCTGCAAGCATGCCTACATGTATGTAAATGTATTCCTGCAATTCCAAAAAGAGTGACATTTGCGGTTATTATTATATGATAATTTGAATTCCCACTTAAATATTTCAGTGGTTTTGTTTGTTAATTTTCTGCTATTAATGAGCCACTGAACAATATTTGAACCATGAATATTCAATAACTAATGAGTGATCATTTTTGGTTTGTAAAAATTTTAAATCTATTTTTCTTCGCAGTAATGTAAACCCTAATCCTTCATCTAAGATTCCTCAAAAAGTCTCAGATACACAGTCTTGCAAGGGATGCAAGTAAGTATGCAAACCTGCTTATTACACATTACACGTAACCTCTTTTTACATGGCAAACACCAAAAGTAAACACATTCAGAAGAGATCTTTCATGTTTTATCATTTATTTTAATATTTAATAATTTCATATTTATTGACTGTTCATGTTTACATGTTAGATACTTAAATTAAACCATATCATATTTTTTAAGTTTAATATAAGATGTTTGATTGTGTATTTAATTTTCAGAGAGAATGTATTCATTTCCAAAGCACTGGGGAACTACTCTAATAGATGGAAAAAACACGAGACAAACTTTAAAAGATTCAGGTAAAACAGTAGCCCAGAGGAGACCATGAGCTGTTCTCATAAAGGTTAAACTTAGACATCTGTGGCAAAGCTTTGTTAAAGGATGAAAGTAAAAGTACTGTTCTGTTGATTATGGATCATATATAAACCAGTTTTTAAATAGACAAATACACTACAAAAAATGCTTACTTCAAGGCATAGTTCACTTAAAAATTAACAAAGGATCTATTCCTTTAAGGTTAGATTTTATGTCTTACATCAGACTCAGTGTCTTTTTCCTTCCAGGTCATTGCTGAGTGGCAAATGCCATGCTGTGTCAAAGGCTGTTGTCACACAGAATAACACCCCACTTGGGTCAAATGTTATCTATGATGGAGAGAGGAGAAAGCCAATACAGGTGACACAAGCCCTGTTCAACATCTTGCCTAAGGTAGTGTATAAGCATTCAAACATTGGTGAATTACAGTTTCTCTGAAGATTTTGCAGTTACATTGTGTGCGGGTCTGTTTGTAGGAGCAGCCCTTTGGAAATGCTACTTGGGAGTCATGTGCCGTGGTGGGGAATGGTGGTATTTTGACCAATAGCAGCTGTGGAAAAGAAATTAATTCTGCCTTGTTTGTCATTAGGTCTGTATCAGATCAAATCATGTGCCCTATTGCCTAGATAAATATCAAAATTATCAGAATCTCAATCCTCATTGGCATCAGTCTGTAATGTTGGTGCAACAATATTTAGGCTATCTATGCTTTTTAAGCTCCTAAGTGTAGCCTTAACACTGTATTTGATGTAAGCCAAAACTTTTATTTCCTATCAGAGCAATGGCCTAACTAACCTCTGTCCACCCCTGCATTTTAGATGCAACCTTCCACCACTGGATAGCAGATATGTGAAAGATGTAGGCAACAAAACCAATCTCGTGACTGCAAATCCCAGCATCCTCCATGAGAAGTGAGTCTGTGTGTAATAAATGTCCATTGAAGACAAGCTGTTAGGAACCCACGTGCTGCTTTATTCCAAATAAACATGCACCCAATAAACAATGACTTGAAACAACAAGAAACATGAACTAAATATAAACTTACCAGCGGTACGGGGGACAAAACTAAACAAGAGCCAATGGAAACATGGGGGCTACATACACACAATAGCCTTGTTCGACTTGAACCGGCACTGCACAGAACGATCGGTTTATCACAGTACCGCGAGAGCGATTCTAAAGCATGAGGAGCCGTCTACTCTCTATTAGTGATGGCAATTTCAAAACACTGCTTCATGAAGCTTCGAAGCCTTTACGAATCTTTTGTTCCGAATCGGTGGTTCGGAGCATGTATCATTAGGTATGTTCTCGGCTACGACTGGATGTAACTGATCGGCGAGAGTTTCCGCGGGTAGGCGGGGAGGAGCTGCAAACGGAGACGTGAAGTCGGACACTTTCTGCTTCCCGTAGTGACCGCTCACGTGGTGTTTGCATACTTTATCACACCTGAAGTGAAATAAATGCAATATTTGCAAAATGCACAGATGTTTCAGAGGCATTTTCATTCAACAATTTATGTACTGCTTCATACAGCGTTTGTTTGAACAAGAATAAAGTTCAACATAATCCTACAGCTACTATCAATGAAGTGGAGTCTACGTTTTTCAATCAGATTTATTTTGATAAACATGACACAATATAACATCCCGACTACATGAAAAGAGTGCTTACTGCAATAAAAAACAGATTTGTGTGCTTTAGTGGAACTAAAGGTGTGAGAATAAACACGAAACACACGTGATTGTTGTCATGCAGTGAATCCGGGCAATCGTGGAACAGCGGTGTCGTCATCAGAGCTCGTGCAGCCGCTCTTGAGAAGCTGTGCTGGCTGAGTTTTCCGGCTACTCTCGAATCGCTCTCGCAGTACTTTGATGGCAAACTTACATGAAAGATTTTACTTTCAATAAAAAAATTGCAATAGATTTGTAAATGGTGTTTTTATGCATGTTTGGCACAGGTTTTTGTTGCATTTACACTGTTCCGACCACTAGGGGTCACCGTGGAGTTGGGTGTCAGATTTCTTCAAAGCCTCGACACAATACGGCACATTTGCTTCAACTGTTTCAGTGTTCCACGAAGCCTCGATCTGCTCACCCCTACTCGCTATTTCGCTCTCGCAGTACTTTTATGTCATTCACCGATCAGTCTGTGCAGCGCCGTTTCAGGTCGAACAAGCCTAAGGACTAATGACTAACAAGAAACACCTGTGAACAGTCGAGACAATAAACCAATCACAAAACAGAACAGAGAAACACATGACCTGAACAACCAATCAGAACATGACACAGGAACAGGGGAAGCACATGACAGGATCACATGAGGGGAAAAGTGGATCACATGACATGACCAGGAACTAAGACTATGAGAATTACAAAATAAAAGGCATGAAAACAAACTTAAACAAAACCACAAAACAGCACCTATTGCTTGTTTGCCACTCACCATAAAACGCCCAAAGAAGAAGATGACACTGCAAAACAGACATGACACTGTGGTTGTGGGTTTGGCTTTAGTGACAAAAAAGATGTCATACTGTTTTGCCAATTAATCAGTTTTCTTGCTTAAAAAGTTGAACATTAAATTCCAGCAGTGCCTAATACATCATATCTTTGACAAGGAAGACGATTATCAATCCATCATTTAAACTCACTCAGAATGGTTATCCATGCGTAATTTTTCTATATGATTTGATATTTTTATATATACAGATGAATCACTGGAATAAAAGCTGAGCGATATATCAGATACCGTTTGTTGCATGTGTATTCTTCTGCTGATGTGGACAGAACATGGTACTAAAAGAGTTTCCTCTTTTTTTCTTACACATTCCGTGAATCGGTTCTTTACAATGAATTGAGAATATATGACCAATGTAGTCGGACAAAAGACTCAAATGACTTGAAAACAAATGACTTGGTTTTCATTAGTCAATCAAACACAGACTACAACTTTGAGATCAGTGTTACTGGTGAGAAACGTACCGCAAAAGTAATGTAATTACTTTACTTTCCAAATTACTTTCATTACATACATTTCTTTCCAAAAAACGTAACTAACACAATTAGTTTTTTTTTTAGCGAGTAATACAATATTGTTACGCATTTCTTTTAAAAGAACCTTTCACCAACATGGGCATCCTAACTTGCCCACATTGAGCCCATCAAAGTGTCCACTCTGACCACATGGCCAGATGATGCCCATATAACTCAGATAAATCCAATGCCCACATAGTTCACTGGTGTAACGTGGGAGCAGTGACGAGGCAGAGAGAGAGAGACTTCAGATGCAAGCACAAGTTTATTAGAGAAGCATACAGGTAAATGCAGAATAATCCAAGAACAAGAATATAATCAACACAGAGACGAAAGGAGAGCAACAACAGAAACACACATGCAGGAGCAACAACTGACAGACAACAACTGAAGCACAGAGGTTTAAAGAGACTAGTTAAAAAGGGGCTGACGAAGGACAGGTTTCGGGTATTAGTCATGGGAATTAATGAGGGTAACTATGGTGACAAACAAGGCAGGCAAGACAACAAGGGAAACAGGAACCAAACACAGGAAATGAGTAAGGAAACAATGGGAACGGAGTATACACTTCAACATAAAAGTCCTTACAAAAACACAAGACACAAAATCAGGATAATGACAGCTGGGATTATTTGTTTAGTTTGGTTGTGATATAGTTAAGGCCAATTATCAGATTGCATGTATGCATGCAGTCTGAATTCAAAGAATTCAAAATGGATTTAGGCCTATTATTGATATTGTTTTATAATTTGTCAATGGAATTGCATTTCTTTTTTTCACAAATATTTATTCCTGAAAAGTACTAAAATTTTTGCTAATGGGAATGGTATTATTGAGTGGAATATTTAAATAAAACACACACTTAGGCTTTTCTTTATCCTCATCTGTTACAGGTACAGTGGTCTGATGGAGCGCCGTCGTCCATTTGTTGAAAGCCTTCGTCCTTATGGACAACCCTTAATGCTTCTGCCAGCGTTCTCTTACGGTCACAACACGGCTGTATCCCTGCGTGCCTTTTACACACTGGAGGACTTTGGCAGCAATGGCCCAGTGCCTGTTTTCCTGAATCCAGAATATTTGAGAAGTTTGACAAAGTTTTGGCATGAGCGAGGCCTTAAATCGGTTCGTCCCAGCACAGGACTAATCATGGCCAGCTTAGCACTAGAAATCTGTGCTAACGTCCATTTGTACGGTTTTTGGCCTTTCAGTAAACATCCAAATGACAGTCGACAGATCACCAACCATTACTATGATGATCGGCAGAGCAAGAAGAATGTACATTCCATGCCGGCCGAGTTCGAGCATTTATTGAAACTCCACAAGCAAGGTGTGGTTCGCATACACCTGGGGGATTGTCAACCCACATACAGGTAAAACACGAGACTGGCTGCAATCTAGACCTTGCCTGTAATGTACATTGGAGCATGTACTGTAAACCCCTACAGAATACTTCTCCATTTGATTAGAAATACAACAAGCCACCTGGATGAGTGTCTGGAAAGACACAGCTGTGAATGGAATTGTGCACTGAATCTATATTGCTTATAATGCTGTGTGCACACTTGCTCAAAGAAGAAGCCATGACCATGTACAACAAATTCATCTTTTTTAAGTTAATTTGAGATAATCTTGCACATAAAATTAGCTGAAAAGGAATGTACTGATTAGCCTTGGTTTACTGTGAAAGAATTGAATTAGGAAAATGACTCCTAGAGCAGCACCCCTAAACACTCCTAAGTGGTTTTGCCTTAATCAGCCTTTAATGTGCTCGCTATCGGTGCTTCTCCAGCTCTGTTGCATTCATCACAAGTGCCAGTCTTTCCTCTTTAGCATGTATTAGCAGTGAATGTGAATTTGATCTCAGGTGTGGAGAAATAGCTGTAATGGCAGCACTGTATTTAACTCTAGACTTTGATTCCAGGACTAAGATCTCAGCTAAGAGATTGCAGAAATGTCTGGTGGTTTGGAAGCATGATGTCACTATCACAATGTGAAACAATAAGAAGCATGGATGTAGTTAGTGTAACTCAAAGTAAGAAACTAGAGGTGTAAAATCTGAAAATAGGGGCAAATTTCAATGTGCCAATTCTAAATGCCTTATCTGAGTATGACATTACTCTTACAGCAATCACTCTAATGTAAATAAATAAATGGTGTAATAAAGTGGTGTAGTTTATGCTTAGACATAAGATTTCTCTGTTTCTATGAATAATTTAATTGACAAATGAAAAATAATCATGACAAAATGACATCAAGGCTTGATTATTGTAATGCTCTTACAGGTGGTTGCCCTGCACGCTTAATAAACAAACTCCAGCTGGTCCAAAATGCAGCAGCTAGAGTTCTTACCAGAACCAGAAAGTATGACCATATTAGCCTGGTTCTCTTACGAGAGGTTCTCTCGTATTGCGTAAGTTTAGCTTACGCTACGGGAAAGATTCATCTTCTCGAGATACTGAAGCCAAAAAATTATCCTTAATTTTGTATACCTTGTCAACGCAGTGCAGCAGCTAGCAGACTTAGAGCAGGCCATCTCGCGTGCTCATTGGCTGCCCTGCGGGCAACAGCTGCAGCATACCAGTGAGCCCGGCGTGACGTCACACCCAATGAAGGGCGCCCGTGCCTTTATAGCGTCACAGCCCGCCAGATAGGCGTGGCTTAGCGTATAAAAATAGGGGCTGTAGGCTGAATTCTCTGATTTTTCGACTCTTCAGCGAGCTCTTCGCATCGCTGGATCTGAGAGAAGCCACCGCCGCGTCGAACAGCGAACAGCCAGCCTAGGACAGCGCTGAGGAAGCCGGCCGTCTTCGCCACCTTCAGCCATCCGTGCGAGCTACGCTATCCGGCGACGTATCCTTTTGCCTTGCATATTATTCTAAAAGAGCAGCAAGCGTCTTTTTAAAGATGCCTCGCACTTCCTGCGGCTCGTGTAAAGCCCCGCTCAGCGCCGGAGACCGCCACCTGATCTGCGCTCTCTACCTGGGCCTGGAACATGCAGAGCTCGCCCTCGCGTCCGGGGGCTGCGAGCTCTGTGAGGAGCTTCCGCTGTCGACCCTGCGGGCTCGACTCGAAGCTTTCAACACCACAGCAGTCACTCCGTCCCCTGTGGGACCGTGCAGGAAGAAGCGCCGTTCCCTGAGACAGCCGGAACCTGTGGCCACAGCAACGCGCTCGCCGGAGAACCTCCCTCAAGCCTCGCTCTCGCCTTCCCCACCTCTCCTCACTGACGCGCAGCTGCCGCTTGCGAGCCTCACTGCCGTCGCTTCGGAGGATGAGTCCGAGGGACACGTCACAAGAGACTGCTGCTCTATCCTGGCATCAGACAGCGAGGAATGGTTGCTTCACTCCGCCACCTCGTCAATCCAGGAATCCACCCGTACCCGTGCTGGAGCTGATGCGGAACTTATGCGCCTGCTGACACAAGCTGTTGACGGTCTCGGGCTCGAGTGGTCGCTGCCGAAGGAACCTGCGCCAAACAGGCTCGACGGCTGCTTCCTTCAAAGTCGCCGCCGCGCAGTTTCAGAAACTAGGCCCGCTCCATTCCTGCCGGAACTTCATGCGGAGCTGACGAAGTCATGGAATACACCGTTTTCTGCTAGACTTCAGTCACAGGCCTCCGCGTTGCTCTCCCGAGTGAACGGCGCCGCCGAGAAAGGGTACACAGCTATTCCCCCTGTGGAAGAGGCGGTCGCAGCGCACCTTTGCCCGCCCTCCGCGAGATAGCGGTCACGGTCAGCCCTCCCGTCTAAAGCCTGCAGAGCCACGTCCGCCTTGGTCGGCCGCGCTTATGCCGCCTCCGGCCAGGCCGCGTCTGCTCTACACTCGATGGCTGTGCTTCAGATCCTGCAAGCCGACCTCCTCCGTGAATGGGATGAGAAGGGCCGGGACCCAGCTAGGGTTACGGATTTGAGAAGTGCGACGGATCTCTCTCTCCGCACCACCAGAGCCGCAGCCCAAGCCATCGGACGAGCCATGGCCGCGTTAACCGTGACGGAGAGGCACCTCTGGTTAACGCTTGCGGATATGAGGGAAACTGAGCGAGCCACCTTTCTGAACGCGCCACTCTCCCCCACTGGTCTCTTCGGCCCAGCGGTGAACGGGATTGTTGACCGCTTCTCTATGGTGCAAAAGACCACGCAGGCCATGAACCTCTTCCTGCCGCGACGCTCGAGTTCCGCTACAGGCCGCTCTCGCGAGAGACAAAGCCAGCCTCCTGTGCGAACCAGCACCCAGCGTCCAGCACAGCCTCAGCCTTCGCAGCGACGTCAGGGCGGCCGCCCTAGATCGCGCTCAGACAGCCGTCACAGACCGCCGCCCCCCAGAGGGCCTCGGCAAAGAATCACGCTGAAGTCCGAGCACGCGAAGCCCTCCTAACAGCGAGAGAGAAAAGACGCGCGTGTCCCGCTGCGGCCGGACCGCCGTCAAAGTTCATTTCCCTGTCAGTCCCCTTCGAACAGGCTACTGCAGTGGTTCAACTAGCAGCCAACGAGCCGGTTTATTCACCCTCTCGCCTGCACAATAAATAAATAAATAAAGCAGGGCTATACACTTCAATTCATTCGCCGTCCCCCGCGCTTTCAAGCCTGGACCGCGACGATAGTGAATGCGGAAGTAGCACACCTACTTCACGCAGAAATAGCAAAGCTGCTGTGCAAAGAGGCTATAGAAAAGGTACCGCCTTCTCTGAGCGAGTCAGGCTTTTACAGCCGATATTTTCTCGTACCCAAGAAGGACGGAGCCTTCAGACCTATCCTAGATCTGAGATATTTGAACAAAGTGCTTGCGAAAAGACCGTTCAAAATGCGATTGGCTGATATTGGCACAGTCAGAGACAGAACTACTATCCCACAGAACAGTGCTTCTCAGTCGTCTGGAAAGCTTGGGTCTCACAGTCAACTGGACCAAGAGCTCATTACTGCCCTGCCAGTCAATTTCCTTTTTAGGAATAGAACTGGACTCGGTGACCATGACGGCTCGTTTATCGACACAGCGCACGCGCCGTGTTCACCACCTAGCCGCATCTTTCCAGAAGGGCAGCTTTCTCCCTTTGAAAACATTTCAAAGGATGTTGGGCTGTATGGCATCAGCTGCAGCGGTGCTCCAGCTGGGCCTACTGCGCATGCGCCCGCTCCAACACTGGTTGAACGCTCGCGTGTCTCGCCGAGCCTGGGTGTCTGGCGGCCAGAAAATCAGAGTGACTCAGACCTGCATAGCAGCTCTGCAGCCCTGGTTAGTGGCCGACTGGTACCAGCAGGGAGTAATGATGGGAACCATCTCTTATCGGAAAGTCATCTCGACAGACGCGTCCAACTCGAGTTGGGGCGCGCTGTTCGAGGGCAGTCCGGCCTTTGGCCAGTGGTCAGACCAGGAGAAGGGTTTTCACATAAACTGTCTGGAAATGATAGCGGTCGAGAACACGCTGAAGTGCTTCCTCCCGTTCATACAGGACCAGCATGTTCTTGTCCGCTCGGACAACACATCTGTGGTATCCTATGTAAACCGTCAGGGCGGTGTCAGATCCAGAAATCTCTGCAATCTGACGGAACGCCTCCTTATTTGGTCGCAGATGAACCTGCGCTCGCTGAGGGCGGCGCATGTGCCTGGCCATTTGAACGACGGCCCAGACAAACTGTCCAGGGACAATGTTCCCCCAGGGGAGTGGTCCCTGCACCCCCAAACGGTCCAGAAACTGTGGCGCCTATTCGGCAGAGCGGAAGTCGACCTGTTTGCGTCAAAAGACAACGCTCAATGCCCGACGTTCTTCTCGAAGGACGAGGATGCGCTGGCCCAGGTTTGGCCCAGCCTCCCGCTATATGCTTTCCCTCCGGTCTCTCTGTTGCCACAGGTGATCAAGAGAATCAGGGAAACGCGCCACTCGGTGCTCCTCATAGCCCCGCGTTGGGAGAATCAGATTTGGTTCCCGGAACTGGCACGGCTGTCACATACAGCTCCGTGGCCGATTCCGGTGAGGGCAGATCTCCTCTCTCAGGCTCGCGGCACGATCTGGCATCCCCATCCAGAGCGCTGGTCTCTGCATGCATGGTTGATCAACAGGTACTCGTTGCCCTGCCAGAAGGAGTGATGAACACGATCACGCAGTCTAGAGCCCCTTCCACGAGAAGGCTCTACGCGTCTAAATGGTCGGTGTTCTCTGGATGGTGCACCGACAGAGGTCTGGACCCGCGGACATGCGGGGTGGCGCGGCTGCTCACCTTCCTACAAGAGCTGTTGGATAAGGGAAGGTCCCCATCCACGCTCAAAGTATACGTGGCGGCCGTGGCAGCGTTCGCAGAATCGACGCACGGCCAGTCACTGGGAAGACATGAGTTGGTCATCCGCTTCCTTAGAGGAGCTAGAAGGATGAATCCGCCGCGCCCCCCGTCGGTTCCCATGTGGGATCTTTCATTGGTCCTCGAGGCCCTGAAAGCTTTTCCATTTGAACCACTAGACTCCGTGGGGTTGAAATATCTATCACTAAAAACCGTCTTTCTGACTGCACTGTCGTCAGTAAAACGTGTAGGGGATCTGCATGCGCTGTCTGTCAGCGCGTCGTGTCTTGAGTTCGGACCAAATGACTCTAAAGTCATCCTCAGACCTAGACATGGTTATGTCCCTAAAGTGATGGGCACTCCATTCAGAGCGCAAGTTATTTCGTTGTCAGCTCTCCCAGCATCTGACAGCGAAAGTGATGTGAATCTCCTCTGCCCTGTCAGAGCGCTGAGGTTTTACATTACGCGCTCCGCCTCCTTCAGGCGTTCGGAACAGCTTTTCGTTTCGTTTGTAAACAATGCATTTGAATTCGCCACTGAAGTAATAACATCGCTGCGAGATCTAGTGAGAAGCGTTGCAATTTCTCCGTTATTAACGGATCAAACAGCGCTGATGTGGAAACCAGGAGAAACATCGTTCCATGAATGAACTATAGGTTTTAAGTCCACAGATAATTCACCATGGATCCAATGTAGTAACACTAACTTGTAACCATGGAAGTTTGGCAGAAATATTAAAATGCTTTCAAGTACGTCACATATCTTTTCCAGCACTTCAAAACTCAAATGTTAAATGTTATTTAAATGTTATTTTTAATGTGATGACCAAAACATTATTTGTTCATCCTTCAAAGATTAGGCCTACCCCCATTTGTAAAACTAAAAGTTTCAAGTTGTAGGAAAACTCACTTATTTAAAAATAATTTTTCTTTTAATAAATAGGACATTTCTATGGCATTTCTTTATTTTTGCTGTATCGAAAACGTACCGACACCACTGTATCGTATCAAACCGAACCGTGAATTTTGTGAACCGTTACACCCCTATTAAAAATATAAAAGAACAATAAAGACTTTATTGAATAATATTTTATTATTTTAAAAAAGTTAAGTGTTTTTATTTTTCCCCCCGCAGAGCGGAGTATCCGAGATCCCCGCATTGACAGAGCCTTAGGAGTCTTTAAATCAATAATGTCTCATATCTTTATGTAGGCTAGCCTACTAGTAATTCTATACAATTCTTACGGATAGGTCAATTGCGTGGGTTATGCGACAGGGGGCGCATTCTGGTGACATGCCCAGCCCATCTGAGTCGAATGAATTTTAGGTGGGAGGACTTTTGGTCACTTTGAACAGTTATTTATTCAACGTTTTATCCTTCCTGGTCTTACCGATTATAAACCTGAGGCATCTAGTATGGAAGGCACTTAGCCGACTCTCTTGATGCCGATAGGTATCCCAGCATTCAACGCCATACAACAGGGCGCTCAGAACACAGATTTATTTGCCTTTCTACTGTATAGGCAGCCACGTTTTTTTGAAAGCCCAGTTTGCCAGTGGTGAAGTAGCCCTTTAAAAGCGCACTGGTGGGAATGGTTTCAGTGAATAACAGCTTAAATGTCTGTTTGTCACTCAAAGCTATGACTTACAAAGACATCATATAGTGCACGAGTCATTTGGACTATTTTTTATTATACTTTCACAGTCAAATGAAAGCAGCAGTCTCATGTTCTTTCTGATAATGTACTGGTTGCTTCTTTCCTTGTAATTACAATAAATGAGGCATTGTAATTACAAGGAAAGAAGCAACCAGTACATTATTAAAGAGAGTTTAGACATGAGTAAATGATGACAGAATAAAATTTTTTAGGTGAACTTCTTTAAATCATTACCACAGACACCTTTCAAACGCAGATTTATTAGAGTCAGTTCATTTGGTTCAGTTTTAATTGGCTTCAGTCAAAATATAGTACAAAGTAAACTCCTGCTGACTCTTTCCATTCAGGGACAGTCTGATGACAGTGAGTTGGCCAGTAGAAAGGCTTTTCGCAGTCAGATGTTCTCACTGGAGATTCTTCTGATTGGACAGCTTGGCAATTTGTGCCTTCTGAAATTCCTCTGTATGTGAATAAAAAGTAGGTGTTGACAGATGGGCTCCTATAACTATACAATCAAACTACTAAGTCCATTCTCTTGAAAGGTTGGTACTGTTAGTGATCTACATCTGTTTTTGAAGGAAATGAGAGTGGCAAAGTTTAATATAATATGATGCTGACTCAAAAGACAATGAACTATATGTTTTCATGAAAACAAGCAGTACTAAACTACCATATACTGCTGGCTGCTGATAAACCTCTTGGTTTTCCTTATTTGTTAAATGAATACATGTAAATGCACATTATGCACAAAACTAAAAAAGATAATCATTGAAAAAATGTTTAAAGTGAAAGTTCATCTGAAAATGAAAATATTGTTATACCCCTCCTCGTCTTTCCAAACCTGTATGACAATCTTTTATTCTGTGGAACACAAAAGAATATTGTTTGATGAACGTTGTCCATACAATGAAAGTCAATGGAGTCCAAAACAACACTTATTAAACGTTTTGTGTTTCACAGAAGAAAGTAATTTTTGGGCGAACTATCCCTTTAATATTTGGAGCTGTGTCCTGACCCTCAAGACCTCTCACTGCGCAGCGCTGCCATGAATGTCAAAATATTTTTCTTGTGCAAAACTTTCACTAGATTAACATTTAATGTAAACATTTAATTTAAAATTAATTTATTTTAGTTCTATTACCGGGAGTACACTTTTGTTGTTCTAAACGTTCCGCAAGCTGTTCCGCACATCACACTCAGGGGATTCCGCTCATGTTGGCCCAGTGAGAGGATTTTTCTGCATCTGAATTACACCCTTTTAAGGGAAAGACATTCCCATTGGGATCCTCATTTGACACTACTGACACAGGCCAATCTGATGCCTTATGGAATCCATTCTGAGAGAAGAAACCTGCTTTGACAAATACGGAGAAACAGTTGATGTTCTGGACATGAGTTAGAGCGACAAACGTGGCTCGCCCCCACACAGATACATCATCTGTCAAAGATAGGGATGAATAATAGGTTGACCCCTTCACGAACCATCAAAAATATTCGATTGACACGGGTGCCTTTAATACCAAATGCACATATTCGCTCTCAGACACGCACACAATTCCTATTCATTTAATTTTATTAACAAAATAGCTCTGAACATGCATTTCAAAATCCAAAGAGAGGGTTTTCAAAAATTGGAAATCACTGAACAATCCAACAATCTGAACAATCTTGGCACATTAAATGCATTTTTCCTCATTTTCAAACACAGTGACAACATTTATAGAATCACATACCAGTCAGGACAAACAATGGTCTTATCAAACACATTACTGGCTTGATGATAACCAGGAAGGACAATAAATTGAAACGCATGCTTTCACACTCACACATACACATCAGTAAGAAGAATGCCATCATACTTCATTTCGACCAGCTGAGAAGACTTGCTTTCAAAGCGATGTGTCAAACTCTGAAGTAAAGTAGCTTACTACTTCAGTTTCTCTTTCTCAGACAGCTGACAAAAGTACGAGAGAGGTTTTTCTTGAGGATTACCTCAGCTAACTCCAACTCCACACAAACTCACATATTAAAAAACACAAGCGTAAACACACGCAGTGGTGCTCAGATGTGGGACAGAGGGGCCTCTTATATTCACTCCATCTGGAGCGCTCGAATATACAGCTGCTAGAAACTCCAACACGCACCCACACATAAAAGGTAGTTAAAAGTAGTTACACTGAAGAATCCTTTTTTGTGTAGAGTTTTCCATTGGAAAGAGTGCTCTGGACTTTCCCCTAAAACATTCCTATTTTCCCTCCCATGCAAAGTCATATTTGAAGGGATCGATTATGAAAAAAGGATTCACGGAGCAAACTGGCTGACTACAAAGTACATACATCAGATTGTGTTGTTTTTGCTACAAGTAAAGGCAACAAAATTATAAAAAAAATCCAACAAAACGTATTTTGTAATAATCAAATCATATGGGCACTGCTGAGTTCCATGTATTAAAAAAGCTAATAAAAAAAGAAACATAATTGATGTTTAAAAATACAAACAAGTCAAGTCTCGCTTATAGAAACCACAAATCTAATGCCACAATCTTCAGCTTCAATAAATACTGCTGAAATGCTGATATATAAAGGGATTATCTTTTATTTCTTTAATTCGTTAATCAAAAGTGTCTCACATGCACTCATGCAATCACCCCCCCCCCCCCCATCTTCTCATCCTCAGCTACACGCAAGCGCGCACACATGCAGGCACACACAATTGTGTTCTATGGCGTGTTTTCCTCAGTCCGCATGACTGCATAGTAGCTTGATGTCTTTATTGTGACAAACAGTATTTGGTCTCCCATGGCAATCGTCACAAATTGAAACATCCCACATAAAGGCAAACGTCTCGCAAGTTGGAATGTGGCAGTAAGAGATAAAATGGAAGACTCAACACAGTGTGCATGTGAATATGCTTGTGTGTATCTTGGATGTCTACATTGCACTGTAAAACTCTCAACCTCCAGTTTAGACCTGCTACTTGGATCTGCTATATCACGTCTCTTAGAGCCAGAGGATGTTCCCACAAAAACATGTTCACTAGAGCATTAGCAACAATAAACAGTGAGCTTCTGTCAAGTCAATCTTAATGACAAATTATTTTCATATGCAACTAAATGTACAGGGTTCCCACACTTTATGACCAATGAATATCCATGATATTTTCCCTTAACTTTTCCATTCAATATTCAATTACTGCATACAGGAGAAAAAAAGAAAAAAGAAACGAGCACTGAAATTAATTTCTTGCTAATTTTCTATTCCTTTTAAGTTTTAAAAATTAATTTCCATGATTTTTTTTTCAGGCCTGGAAATCACACTTTTAAAATAACTTGTTATTTCCATGTTTTCTGGGACTGTGGGAACCATGTATATATTTATATGGCTGATAAGAGTAGACTGCAACTACTTTCTTCACCAGTAGGGGATAGTACAAGAACAGAGTAGGCTAAGGATCCATCAACTAAATACCCAAGTCTTGGTGGCTACAGAGATCTAGAATGTCAAGAACTAAAAGACATTGTATTGATGCTTCTAACACCCATAGCTCCGAGTAGGGATGGGCATTCGATTACATTTTCTTAGTCGATCGTCGGGAGAATAAACGATCGACTATCGATTAATCAATAATATTTTTATATTCAAATTCATTATTTATTTAACTTTTTATAAATTAAAAATGCAATGAAAATACAGCTTGTTTTTCCTCAATTAGATCTTTATTACAAGATGATCAACTTGTGGCAGTAAAACTGGACGTTTGGTTAGGCTAAACTTGAAGATATATGCGCTGCGGTGCTCGAAAGCAACGGAACCTGCAGCTGCGAGTTGGCGTTCTTAAACAGAGACCCTCATTTGTTCCAAAATAATACATAATAAAAAAAATCATGTTAAACAATAACTTAACCAAAAACATAATAATACTTAGATCTGACAGGTTTTGTCAAAATGTAACTCAAAACTATCCAAGAACGGAGTCGAGAAAGAGGGTGAGAGAGATTAGCCTACCTACTGTAACAATCAATTAGGCTAGGCTACTTAACAAAGCCTCATAAAAAATAACTAGTAACTCACATACAACTTCTACACCAGTCTACTGATTTTTGTTGAGAAAGATAAGCATGTTGATGACATGATCAGGGGTCAGACGCGTCCGCAACCTGACCGCCAAGCCTGGTTTACACTTTCGCCTGGCTCTGCAGCGCGAGTCTCCGCAGACTACGCGCACCTCCCCAAACAGACGAGGCGTTTATACCTATTTTTTTACAGTCTATGGTTTATACTCGACGCGCTCTCCTGTGAAACACCGAATACCACAATGACGTCATTTTTGCCGCGCTCACCTTCGCGCTCGCGCGGACGCGTCGAGTGTAAACAAGGCTTCAGTCCAGCCCCTGAAAACACCCGCTCTGAGGGGACTGACGTTGCCGGTGTTGTGCCGAATTTCGACCCCCTGCCAAATTATTACCCCCCTCGTTGAAGTCAGTACCTGATTGCCTAATCCTAACCCCACCCCTAATCCTAACCCCTCCCCCACAACTAATCCTAAACCTACCAATGCTAGGGGGGTAGTAATTTGGCGGGGGTCAAAATTCGGCACAACACCGGGATGCACAGGTACCTCCGCGCTAACTTGACCAGCCCGGGGAACACGTTCACTTTCCACTCACACTAACGTTACGCAACGCAGCAGCATTAGTTTAATGATAATCGATAACAAATTAACGTGATCGACGAAATTCTTAATGATCAATAATCGATCGTCGATTAATCATGCCCATCCCTAGCTCCGAGTGTGACCAAAAATTGCACTGAATGTGTTTGTGTGTTTTTTAATGTAGATTACAGTTTATCAGCTTATTTCACAAGACTGTTTTGTTGTGTCCTGAAGACCACAGAGTACCACCACTACATTGGTGCATCATTGCATTGTTATAGCATTGTAATGTAAAAGTTATTGTTTAACACTGGAAATAAGACAGCTGGCTTGGAATCGGATTGTAGTGTCATCACTCTTACGAAGGGATCCGATAGGAAGACTTTCTCTCACTGAGTAACTCAATGAATAGTTTGAAACTTTGAAAACGGATG
Organism: Siphateles boraxobius; assembly: GCF_051911475.1. NCBI lineage: Eukaryota > Metazoa > Chordata > Actinopteri > Cypriniformes > Leuciscidae > Siphateles > Siphateles boraxobius. The sequence continues at coordinate 13,338,969 of NW_027509193.1, forward strand.
AGTTTTTTCAGGATTATGAGGGAATGTTCTTAGAGCTTAACATAATCTTGAGAACACAAGATTATTTTAGGAAGATCAAGTTCCTTTAAGGCACTGAAAGCATTTAAAAATATATATACAGTATTTTCCAATTGCGAATGCGCAGTCTTTGTAATCTGTGGGATACACAAAATAAGAGGTTGCCCATTGAGTGTAATGTTCAGGTGTGCGTGCAAATGTCAGATCCAGACAGATGGTTTGCCTTCTCCTGACTTGCTGCTACTGCTGCTCCCAGCGCTCCCAGATTTCCCATGCTTGGACCGCTGTTTTCGCTCCTTCTGAGGTACTGTGGTGATGTTACTCTGAGGCTTCTCATCGATGTCATTAGTGTCGTTGAGCTCATCGTGGTTATTGCTAGCATTGTGCTGCAAGGTATAGGCTTGAATCGCCGCCTCTAACTGTATCACGTCTTTGTTGATGGGTGGCGGCTGCGCCTCACCTGCAGATGGGAAGTTGTCCTCATTGGAGCCGTACTGTTGCTGCTCTTCCTGTGCAATGTTGGCACGGTTCTGCTTGCATGCCATCTTGGCATTGCTCAGGTCTGTGTACGGCATCGTCTCGGGCTTCACCACAATGTTGTAGCCTGGTGGCGCAGAAGGGGTGTTCCAGGAAAAGGGATAACCAACATAGTCCGCTTCTCTAGCACCACCCCCAACCCCACCTCCTAGTTCCCCCTCGCTGAGCGAATGCCCGCCTACTCCGATGGACACGCCACCCGTCGCAAGCAGGCCAAGCTGGTACTCATCATCAGTGGATGCTGCGTTTCGCTTGCGCAGTACATCGCCGATGGTCCCAACTCCGAGATGAATCATTTCCCACAGGTTTAGTAGCAGGCAAAGGCAGCTGACACCGTACATGATTCGTAGGAAGATGGTCTTTTCAGTGGGGCGTGAGATGAAGCAGTCCACATGGTGCGGGCAGGGCTTATCCGAGCACACAAAGATCGGTTCCACACGAAAACCGTACAACAGGTACTGTCCCGCCAGAAAGCCAGCCTCCAGTGCGGAGCGTGTCAGAAGCTGTAACACATATACTCGCATCAGGCCGTCATCTCGGATACGCCGACGGCCGTCGTGACGCTCTTTGGGTTTGGGTCGTGGTGGCACCAGCTCCCGACGAGTGTTGTTTATCTCAGGCACTTCGTAAATCATGGGGTCGTCTTCACGTTGTTCTTCCCCATCCTCGTGTCCTGGTCGATGCTGTCGTGCCCCGAAGTACATCTTCCTAGGTCTACGCTGGGTGTATCCGCTCTCTGCCGAGTCACCTGCAGCTGGATCACCGGCCCCTGTGCCACCCCGCAAGTTCTCGTTGTGGGAGATCTTATTGGCAGCGTAGCCCATGTAGAGCAGAGAGGGCATGGCGGACAGGATGATCTGAAAAACCCAAAATCGCACGTGCGAGAGTGGTGCGAAAGCATCGTAGCAGACGTTTTCACATCCCGGCTGGCCCGAGTTACAGACAAACTTGCTTTGCTCATCGTAGTATATGGATTCACCGCCCACTGCAGTCAGCACAATGCGGAAGACAACTAGCGTAGTGAGCCAGAGTTTCCCCACCGACGTGGAGTGGTGCTGGATCTCCTCCAGCAGACGCGTCAGGAAGCTCCAGCTCATGACGTCTGATGACAACGGGGCAGACAGCGTCCCACACTGCACAGCTCACAGACTCTGTGAACAAACACAGAGAGTTTCAAATATAAGTGCATTATAATGAAAAGTGAATCTTTTTTTACAACAGAAACCTACAGAAACCAGACCAAAATGCAGGGTTATTTAGAGTTATACGAGCTATGAATACAAAATTATACAACCACTGTCATATTTTATTCATGATTTTATGTTATTGACAGTGTTTTGGATATTTAGGTATTTAATTATTGAAGTAGATATTTGTATTTACATAATTATAAATACAATAAATCAAAGTAAAAATTTTAAAGTAACTAAATACAGTCTAAGTTTTAGACTAAGAATAAAGTTTTATGCAAATGTGAATTATGTGAAATTGAACAGCACTTATGTCAAGGATGTGGTTACAATTATTTTCATGTCATGGCTGAAAACCAAAAAAAGGCCTTTATTAAAATTATAATAGTTGTCTAAAAAAATGTTTAAGATATTTGTTATATTTATTAGATTATATTTAACAGTGTTATCAAATTATAAGTGTTTTTATATTAATTTCTAGTGAATGTTAGATGAAGGAAAATATAATCTAAATGAAAAAAGAATAGAGGAAATTAGCACCATTAAATATCCAATAATTTAATCAAAACTGAAAAATAAAAACGACAACAGGCAATAACCAATATTGTACCAATACATAGTTCATCCACATATAGTTCATTGTAGATTCTGCTAGATATATTGCTTGATAAAAGGTCAACCTAGTGTTAATAGACTCAATGAACGGAACTCTCTCTTTCACACACACATACGCAGACACAATTACCTTGAGCAGTGAGCCTGAACCACACAAATCTTCCCTGAGGGAGAACAGCTGTGGTGAGCGGGTGAGTGTGTGACCTCTCTGGTTTGTCTCTGCATGTTCTTGTTTTGCTTTTTTTTAATGAATGTTTGGATTTCTCCATCCAATAAATCTTATGAGGTATTGATTGTTATGAACATATAAGGTCGCATCTGAGCAGTCAAACACAAGGGAGACATGTAATATTATAATATCTCATAAAATATCTTAGTATAAATCCATGTATACAGTATATGTTTGAGAAAGAGACAGAGAGAAAAGAGAATAGACTAATTTATTTCTTTTCACAGGTCACTTTGAAAACAGGACCTGACATGGTTCAACAGAACCAGAGGGTCCAGGGCTTTCTTGTATCTCCTGCCCAGAAGAGGACCTCAGCGGTGGGCATGCGCTGATGTGTACTAGCCCTTCACCTTTAATCTGCATCTCACTATGCTGGTAGAGGCACTAGGGGTAAGGAACACAAGACTTAGAATGTGGCTCATATGTAGGCACACAAACAATGAACACACATACTGAAAACGCAAAAGACGCACAGAACACGAGACAGATCCACTGGTCACTCTTAAGCATCTGTCCTTGAATGACTGCTGTTGCTGTAATGCCCCAATCATCTCACCATCACTTGTTTGTTTCTCTTTCTCTATTACACTCTCTGTCTCTCAAGGTTGAAATAGCCCTCACTCCCAAATGGAATAAAGGACTTTGTTTTGTATCTGTGACTGTTGAGCACAAACGGGCATACGCACGCTCGCTCACACAAAGACTGTGGCCACAGGGAGTCAATTAACAACAATTAAATAATATACAATTATTTTCCATGTCAGTATTAGATATGCTCGTACAAAATAAATTGCGACTCAGCATTAGTATTGTGTTATATTTATGTCAAGGGACAGGACATCCTCTGTGGTTTCATGCCAAGTTTGAAAAAAAATTTGAATCTGTTTGCCATGCATTTGTTTGTTATACTAATAACATTACTTAATGAGAGATAAGAGTTATTTAATATAAAACAACAACAACAAACAACATCATTAAGATAGGATATCTCATAACTAATAGTTTTGTGATATCCTCCTTTCATAATTTTCAATATACAACATTCAAAACATTCAAAAGCTTGGGCCAGTAAGAAATTAACTTAACTTAATTTACTTTTATTCATCAAGGGTGCATTGAACCAAAAGTGACAAAGACTTTTGCATCGTTACAATTTCGAATAAATGCTGTCCTTTTGAACTTTCTATTCATCAAAGAATCCCCAAAAAAGTATCATGGCTTCCACAAAAATATTAAGCCGCTAGCAGAACAACTGTTTTGAACATTGATAATACTAAGAAATGATTCAGCAAATCAGCTTAGAATGATTTCTAATGGATCGTGTAACACTGAAATCTGAAGTAATGGCTGATGAAAATTTAGCTTTGCAATCAAAAAAATGAATTACTGTGAAAACATATTACAATAGAAAACAGTCATTTTAATTTGTAATACTATTTTACAAAATTACTGTTTTTTTGATCAACTAAATGACCAAATTGATGATCAATTGGTGAGCATATGAGACTTGTTTTAAAAACATCTTAAAATTCTTACTCACCCAAAACCTCTGAACAGTACTAGTATATATATTTTTCTAAACCAAGAACAAGCTCATACAGCACAACCCAACACATTTTGTCATTAATGCATTTATGCATTCCTTCAATAATTGTTGATACTATTCACTGATTAAACCTGAGCCCCTGATACTCTCGTGGGTCTCTATATCCACGCACGCACGCACGCACGCACGCACGATACAATTTACAAAAAGTGGAGAAGAGGACTCAAGTGCAGTAAAAGGATATTTATTAACAAATGAAAACAAAAACATAAAGCAAAAACCCACAAGGGGGAAAACATAATCAATGAAACATAAAATAGAACTGAACTAGAATGACAAACACTGACCAAGAACACGAAGACCATCACAAGGAACAGGGGTAACATAAGACAAAGATCCGACCAAGACAGCAAACAAGAAGAGACTTAAATAGGGAACAAATCAAGAGGGAACAGGTGGAAGAACTCAAACACTAATCAGGTAACGAGGGGGAGGGATCAAACAATGACAACAGCACATGGCCCAACATAACAAAGACACCCATGTGCAATACGAGACAGGACAGACACGTGACACACACACACACACGGATGCACACAGTTCTGTGCCCATGTCAAAGCCAATCTATACCCTTCATCCATCCATGCACCCCCCCCCCCCCCCCTCTCTGTGTCACAATCTACCATCTCATTTACAGGAGTGTGTCCTTTTTTGTCTTATGTACCCACAGAGGTGCATTACCCCCTTTACAAAAATTTGACCAGAATTGTGCTCCTACTACCTTATAATATAGTGGATATCATTTAGGATTGTATTAGTATTACTGCACAAACAGATAATAAAAATAAATGAATAAACAAAAACAAACAAATAAATAAATATATATATAAAAAAATTATTTGTTGACACAGTCCTAATATTATTTAAACTTTACTTTTAATAACATTATTTTATAGGTTTAGCAAAGCAAAATGAATCCCATATATTAAACCAGAAATATGCTCCAAACCTCATAATATAGTGCACTGATTCTCAAAGTGTGTTAAGCATACCAATAGTGGTTCGCAGGCTCTCTCTTGTGGTACGCAGAAAAATCACTGTATTTTGCACGTATGATCAAACCGGTGTGATCATTCTTGGCTGGTACCTGGAGTGTACGATCAAACAGTACGGGGTAAAACGGTCAGTGCATCAGGTGATCATCACCTGCTAAATTCAAATGTGCTTTCACAATTGGCTGGCGCTAAGCCAGACACAGACCAGCGCTGTTTAATCAACCACATTATGTTTATTTTAGGTTTCAGACATTTAAATTCACATAAGTACTAAAAAAACAATACATTTAGAGTTTGTAAAATACACACTGATGTCTACGGAAGCAGCAATAATAATAATTTCCATTATAATTAGACGACGCGTTTTATTCCTATCAGATACACTTACACATTGTGTAAGTAACTTTAAAGTTTACTCTATTCTTCTCCCAGTTCACCGGCCACTTTCATGTATTTCGGGAGAAGTGGATGAATTCACGAGTTGTAAATCCAACAGATCTAATTCCCTTTCGAGAATGTTCACTTCGTATTGCATAGCTATACGCAGTGGGAAAGTTCCTTTTCCCGAGAATATTGAAGCCTCGCCTTGCGGTTCCTGCCTAGGCATCGGACATGCAGAAGCGAAAAACTATGAGAAACTGCCCCCTCCAGAGGAGGTGTCCGGGCACCTTTGCCTGCCCACCGCCATTGGATGGAGAGCCAAGGCGGTTCACTCGCCCCTACTCGGGCAAAGGCCTCGGAAGCCATCCCTGATGTGTCAAAATGGGTTCTAAACATAATAAAACGAGGTTACGCGTTGCAGTTTGCTCGCAGGCTACCATGCTTTCATGCTGTGTTCAAAACTTTGGTGTGGAGCAATGTAGATCACGTCCTCAGCACCGAAGTGCTAAGTCTAATAGCGAAAGGGGCTGTCAAGACAGTTCCCCCACCATTACGCGAGTCAGGCTTTTACAGCCGTTACTTACTCGTCCTGAAAAAGAATGGCGGCCTCAGGCCCATCCTAGATCTCAGACACCTGAACAAGGCCCTCATGAGACGGCCATTCAGAATGCTAACGACCAAACAAATCCTCGCGCAGGTTCGCCCAGGGGATTGGTTTTTCTCAGTGGATCTGAAAGATGCTCACTTTCACATCCAAATAGCCCCCAATCACAGGCCATTCTTGCGATTCGCCTTCGAGGGGCAGGCTTATCAATACACGATACTGCCATTGGGGTTGTCCCTGGCTCCTTGCACTTTCACAAAGTGCATATACGCAGCTCTTTCCTCCCTGAGACAGTGGGGAATGCGCATCTTGAATTACCTCGACAACAGGGTCATTCTAGCTCAGTCGGATGCCGAACTAATAACCCACAGATCCTTGCTCCTTGGCCATCTAGAATGCCTCGGCCTCAGGATCAATGTGTCCAAGAGCAAGCTGCTCCCCAGACAGCGTGTAACCTTCCTTGGGACACATCGACTCTGTCAAAATGAGAGCTTGGCTCACGCCAGACTGCGCTCTCTCAGAGCCCTCAGAACGTTTCAGAGGGCACTGGGCCTTATAGCCTCAGCATCGTCAGTACTCCAACTGGGCCTGCTGCATATGCGTCCCCTTCAGCGCTGGCTAAAACCTTGAGTCCCGGCTCGTGCGTGGCGACACAGCCACTTAGGCATCAAGGTGAGCCACGGCTGTATCAGAGCCCCGGCCCCTTGGAAAGTCACCGGCTGGTACCAGTCTAGTGTGAGCATGGGTGTGGTCTCAAGGAGAAAAGTGATTGCAACAGACGCCTCCAACCTAGGTTGGGGAGGTCTGTGCGAGGGCAGGCCTGCCTCTGGTCGAGCTCGGAGAAGCGCCTACATATCAACTGCCTCGAAATGAGAGCGGTCTTTCTAGCCCTGAAAACCTTCCTCAAAGACCTGGCGGGCCACCACGTCTTGGTTCGAACAGACAACATGTAACGTTTGTTACCTTCAGACAGCTCTAATATTATTAAAACTGTAATTTTAATAATGTGGTTTTATTAGTTTGTAAAGGCTAAATTAATCCCCTGGTTGGGATTTCCTGGTTCACAGCAGTGGCACATAATACGACACATACCATATCTACTGAGAGACACAAGGTAAAAGTCCCATCCTGTTCACAGAAATACTGACTTCAAGTCAAGTCAGGTCAAACAGCACTGATGTATTCGCCTGTTAAGTCACACAAGCACACGCCATGGAAGTTGTACTCACACATACTCGACATTCTGTCTTTCGTGCCTTTCCTTGTCTGCCTTTCCTCTTCTCATTTCTGCATCCTTCTCTTTTGAAGAGCAGTCTTGGAGATCAGAGACAACTGACCTTACAGCAACACAAGAGACCTACACACACATACTGTATGAGTGTACACAAGCATGTGTCGCAATGAAGAATGCGCGAGGGGGAGACTCTCAAAAGCGCACAATAGCCCTTTACCCCAAAAAACTGGGTCAGAGAGGGTTGTGGTTTGAGGGGGGAGTGTTATAGTTTTGATGTGGGAGGCTGGGTGGGTTAATATCCCTGACGGCAGGGGAACAGTCAATGATGAGGGGAGAACAAGAGAAGAAAGCCAAAATTACAGATGATGTTCAGCCTGTAACAAGAAACCAAGATTTCTGCAACCTCCTTCCTCTACACACACAAACACAAAGACATGCACACTTGTCACAGATTAGCGAGTAAGCAATATCACTCCCATAACCTTATCGCCTACCCCCTCTACTTCCTCTCTGAAGCCTCTCTCTCTCTAGCACTTTTACAGCACACTGCTGGAAGGAAGGGAACTTCTTGATGCTTGCTCTTCTATTCATCTGACCATCTTTGGTCATGGCTTAAATTAGAGCTTCCAGCGATCTCCAGCGGTCACATTCTTATACAAACCCTGTTTTCCCCCTCGTTCTTATCTCTCCCACTCTCTCTTTATGTGTTTCTCTCACAGTAAAGAGTGAGGTGAGATTACAATCGTAGGATTTCACAGCTACTTCCACAGACAGTCAGGGAAAAATCTCATTAAATTCGACACATTCCCCAAGTGTGATAAGGAAACAATAATTTAATATGAGTACATTAGTTTGTAGACTGTGAGGCGTTCCTGTGTTGGAATGTTTAATGAAAACATTTTCCCAGAAATTATGATGTTATGGAAGACGTTTGTTGTAGATTTTGGCTCGGGAATCAATGCGAAATACTTCTCAGTCAACATGAAATGTTATTAATTCATGACAGAATCTGATAATGCCTGCACAATAAAGGTTTTATATTTTGCTCTACCATATAGACCCTTGTTCTGTGCTTTTAACGTTTTGGGTGAATTATCCATTTAAATCAACAACAAGAAGCTCCTAAAAACAAAAAGATTGCCAAATTTAAAACAAAGAACAGTGTTTTTACACTCTTTTCAGTGATTTTTTATATATATATATATATATATATATATATATATATATATAGTTTCTTTCACAAAATGTCAGAAGACATTCGTAGAGCCATCAAAATCTTGTTTTATTGACTTTAAAATTCATTGTAATGTACTGGTTACAAAACGGTGCAAAAGAAGAGAAAAAGAAAAAGTACCAAAACAAAAGACATTGTGAATAATGAATGGGAAACTAGGAAATTACTGAATTCTGGATATCAGATTATTTCTCCAGGGATACCAAACCAGAACTAACTCAGCCACAGAAAATGGCTGAGTTAAAAAACCTGAAGATGTAATGCACTTTTGAGCACATTATATACCCGCTCTGCGAAGGCAGAGCAGCTGCTGCAAAGTCCTTTCATAGAAACAGACCAAACAATTTTATAATAACGGGTCTCACACAATCTTAATTCAAACTTCACTACATAAACATATGAAATCAAATTCCCCATAAAGCAATAATAAAAACAAACTCAAACACACAAAAATACACTTTATGCACAACACATTCAAATGAACAAACGATCCAAACAAATAGTGTCCCAAAACCTACATTCACATAATTCCCGGCAAAAGATATAAAGAATATCAGGAAATGCCAAGCCCTTTTAATAACAGGCCTCTGACCCATTATAATCGTCGCCAGCTGGAGTGCCCTTGAGAGCCACCAGAGGGGACTCCACATCAGAATATTGTCATTCCTTAACAAACTACATTTCTCATAACTCACTGCCCGGACTCATCATCCCTGATTGGATCCACCTGTGTCTCATTACCTTTTCAGTCTCTGCCTATTTAAACCATGTACACTCATTCATTCCCTGCGAAATCTTGTTTAGTGTTTCTATTGCAATTCCAAGATAATTCCAAAATAAACTGCATTTGGATCCTCAACCTTTGTGTCTCAGAGGAGTACGTGAAACCCATGCTGCAGTCAGAAAATTTTTTTAAACCCATATCTCTGTCTAATTGTTGTTTTATTCAATTACTAGCATGTACTCTAGTAACAAATTATTGGCACCATCACTCCTCATATTTAATGCGTGCATAAAGAGTGCAATGTACCACCTAATACAAATATTAAAGTAAAATAATATTAAAGAAACAAAATAAATAAATATATACATAGAAATGTATAAACAAATAAAACATTAATCTCTCAAAAGGAAACGAAGGAAAAAATATTTAAATATTTATAAAAGAGTAATGTGAGGTGGAAATTTGACTACGTTTTTGATTCCATAAAAAGAACTGGTTCAGAGAGTCATTCATTATGTTCTCTATCAGTCGGGCATTCTCGGTGTACGTCATGGCCGACGAATAAGAATCTCGCCAGAGAGCCAATCTACTCAATGAACATTGGCATGCAATGATTTGCAGCAGCTGCTCTGCCTTGCAGAGTGGGTATATAATGAGCAGCAGTTGCATTGCATCTTCAGCTTTTCTCTTCAGAGCCGAGCGTTTCATGTATGCTCTTGTCTGGAAGCAGTGTCTTCTGAACGAGCAAGATCCTTAAGGAGAACCTCTCAATTTAATCGGTGTTGGTGTCATGGGACGGCAGCGAGGTCGATTTCCTCTTTTTTTCTTATTGTTTGCCTTTCATTGAGCAAAAAAAAAAAAAAACAGCTTGCAGCTGGTAACTGCGCTGTTCAGAGTGCTGAAAAGCTGGTAAGAGTTGTGCCTTCAATGAGAGTGAGTGCAAACTAAAGGCTGCAATTCCCTGTCAGTGTTGCCGCTACCTTTCCCCCTGTGTGCTTCAGCACAGAGTGAGCGAGACTCCTAAAAGAGCTTACATCGGTGTGAGTTGCGACTTTATAAAGATGACATTCCACCCGAGTGTTTCTGGATGCGGTCGTTTCCTGTCCTCACTGACTGCTACAATCACGGTCTCGCATGCCTGGGCAAACATGTTGAGACTGTGTTGGAGGGTGGTTCATGGTTTCGTACAGGAACATGACCACGTTGACACGCCGGTAGCGACTCTTCTTTCTCCGGAAAGCTTGAGTCCCCTCTGTTGTTGGCTAGCCGCCGCTTGTGTGTAAAAACACAGCTGCAGGTCTGCTCAACACCCTGGGAGATCATAAAGATCAGCGAGAGCCTCCGCCGGCCAAAACCCGGACGGGTCTCTCACTCCTCAGCGTGTTGTGTGCCGTCGAGCTGCCGGGCTAAAGCCAGTGCTCGCTCAGCGCTCTAGGTGCGTAGTCCCCTTGCCTATTCTCCTTTGCAGAGCCCTCGCTATTGGCCAGGAGAGGTCTACTTCGGTAGAATAGCTTGGGTGACCTGAGCGGTGAGAGCTTCTCCTCCGGGGAACCAACCCCCTAGGGCCCCTATGCCTCTAGCGCATCACAAGCCATGCAGCTTCTGGATGGGATTGCTGGTCCTTAAAAAAAATAAATAAAAAAAATATGGGGGAACCTAGCGTTCCATTCAGGGCACCAGCTGAGGATCAGATGTCGATGGCTACATTGGAGGGCTGTTATGCTCTGGAAATGAGGGTGATGCTGAGCTTCCCACTGCAATTGTGTGTGCTTATGCTGACTCAGATTCAGAGTTGACAGCCATGCTTTCGCGGATGCGCATTGAAAAACTGGGCAGTATGGAGCTATATTGGTGCCAAAAATATGGAGTGTCAAAAGTGCTGAAATCTGCAGTTTTCCTCTCTCATTAGCCTCAATGGTGGGGTGGCTGTGCGCAGACCTTAATGCACAAGGGCAGTTCTGAGCCGGGGTTGAGCTATGCATGTGGACTAACCGTGACAAGGTCACTGCGCAGGCCCCTTGGCCAGACGATGTCCACCTTGCTAGTTCAGAAGCAACCCTGGCTAACCTTGCAGAGGTCCGAGAGGTCATCAAAGTACGCTTTCTCGACACTACCATCTCATATGTAGCGAATGTGAAAACATTGGCCTGCACATGTGTGCACGTAGTGTCTAATGACATGGATTCATTGATTCTAATGACATGGCTTATGTCTAATGACATTTTGTCTTATATGGATTCAAGGTTTTCTAAACAAAACTTATCATCAAAAGATGGAGCAAATCCGACGCTGGGCGACACCTAACACGTTCGTTAGGTTTTATAGCCTACGTATAGAGCCCTCTCCTCCCGGGTTCTCACCCTAAATGGGTAGAAGCACTGAGAGGCCCGGCTCTGTCTGCTTGCTGCGCCCTATTGTGCGCCTATATTGCTGAAGAGTGAAAAACTTGAGTCCTCCACCACCCTCGGAGCCGGACGTGGCGGAGCATCCGGTGCCAGGCCTTTATCAGTTGAATCCTTGACAAACAGATCTAGGCTGGGTGCCATATGTGCGACCCTGCGGGGATCCCCATATGTGTATTCTTCCTCGGTTGCTCCTAAACGGAACTCTTACCCTTGGGCTAAGTCACCACAGTATTTCATATGCAGTATATCCTTCGGGTTAGTCCATATGTATATCTCCACATAACTTCTTCGGGGAAGAATGTGGCTTCCGCAGCGTTCTCCTTCCTAACGGAAAGGGCATGCTTTTCCAGTGTTATCCAATAGTCGTAGTGTATGGGTTATCACGGAACAACAGTGACAGACACTCAAGGCAAGAAGGAGGCTTGCACAGGGCACTGGAAGGGGGCAGGAGCTGTGGCGCTTTGGTAGGGATTTCTATTTGTCGGTCACGAGTCACGACGCACGTAGAGAGTGACCGACTGATAGGGAACGTCTCATTTACGTATGGTAACCCTCGTTCCCTGAAGGAGGGAATAGAGACGTACGTCCCGTCGCCACAACTCCTGTACCCGCTGCGTGGCCGGGTCACCTGCTCGGCTCCTCAGCGAAAACCTGAAGATGTAATGCACTTGCTGCTCATTATATATCTGCTCTGCGGAGGCAGAGCAGCTGCTGCAAATCATTCCATGCCAAGGTTCATGGCTTGTTTAGTTACACTCAAAGTAGATTGGCTTTCTGGCGAGATTCCTATTCGTCGGTCACGACGAACGCCTCCAAGTACACTGATCACGCTGTTTGTTTCATACTGTGGATTTAGCGGTGTTGCAGTGTCACTGAATAAGTAGTGCAGGAAACTTTCAGAGTGTTTTACTACTGTATTCTGTCTGCATTAAGAATTCGGTTACAGGGGCCGAGTGACATAAATAAATATATATAAATCAATTATGAATTCCAAGATGGGTTATGGTTCCCTAGATCCCCAACCGTAGTCTGTCAATTTATAATGCTACAAATATATTTCTTTACAATTCAAGCATTTTAATGCAGGCAGTTAGGTTTATTTGCCCAGAAATATGTATTTGATCATTTAAATTGGTAAATTTGTAAAACATTTTGGACAGCCTACTATACAAACACAATGTAAAAACCTCAATTTTGTGTTTAATCATCCAAAGTGATCCATTAGCCTATGCTATTTTGATAGATGATGACTACTGTGGTTGAATCAGACCAGCCTGACAATATCAAACATGCTTTTGCATTTTTTGATTTTTTATCTGTTGGTATTTGCTAGAATCCATAATACCCTGTATCTTAACAAGAAGTCCAGGACCTCCAGCAAAAAAATAGTCCCACAACATCCAAACAAGATCCAGCGGTATATTTAACCGTGGGTATGGGGTACTTGTTATCCCAGTTTGCACCAAACCCATCAGGGGCCTCATTTATAAAACTGTGCGTAGAATCCTTACTAAAAGTGTTCGGGCACCCGAAAGCCAAAAATGGCGTACGCAAACAACCACCCCTCCACCCCGAAATAACCATATATGGAGCATACAACGCCTAGTTTTACTATGCATATCCTCATCTGCATATCATTTGCATATGATTATTCATCCACGTGATAACATGTTTAACGGTTCCAGACATTACGAAAATCTGAAATACAGATGTCATTAGTAAAAAATATTTAATAGCCTATCTTTGCCTTGTTTTTCAATAAATCAAATAGTGTAAAATACATTTCAGAGAAAGTTTTTCTCAATCTTTTCCACTGGCCAAATAGTATTTTTAATTGATTTATATTTTTAATAGAAAAAGATAGTTTTGTGCAAATAATGCACAACAAGGTCTATTTTCTCAGACAATCTGCTATTATCATGATAAGCAATTTATCTCTGTAGTTAAAACATTAAAACACAGCATGCCAGAGAAAAGTGTTCAAAAGCATTGAATCCACAACAAATATTTATATTTATTGAATATAAAAATGTTGTAACTTCTCAGTAATGATTTCATGTAGTTTAAGTGTTTAACACCATTAATGAGAATGGCATATTTATTTATGTATATTTATATACATATAAATGTTTATATCAGAAAGTAAAACATAGTTTAAATCATTCTTTTATTTATTTAAACTGTATTGTGAACATAGTGTATAGTGTGTAAGCGTCCCAACCCCCATAGATGTAAAAGATGATGAAAAGATTAACAGTGTTGGTACATTTCACCAGGCTCGATGCCAACAGGGCGCGATGCAATATTTGCAACAAGATAATTGCTGCCAAGACCAGAACACGACAAATCTGATGCACCGTGCTCTAAACTTAAGAGCAAAAAGTTGCTCCGTCTTCGACTGCAAGAAGAGCATCACAAAATTAACCGAAACTCGGCGTATAGGCTAGTTGCCTCACAGACATGAGGAATAGGCCTATAGAAAGCTTGAAATCTCTACTTTTAAATGAACCAATTCGAATAGAAAACAAATACTCTCTGATTATGTAATCCAAATGAAATGTGCATTTCTTTCTATAGGTGCGTGTGCGTTAATTAGACTGCAAAGATGACGAGTCAGCATCGTCAACATCTTTGCAGCCAACACTGACTCACAAAACACTAGTTCATTAATAAACAATATGTCAATATGTCTCCTTGCTATATTTTCCCTACACATTCCTGATCATTAGTTCAGTCAGGACCACTATTGTCAAATACGATTGACAATTAGCATACATTTTGGATTGGCGGTATGGTTCCGTTCTGGGCGAAAACACCCTGCGCATCCATGCAGCCTAGCATGGAAAATAGCACGGAGAGCAGCAATACCCCCCCCCTTAGGGTAAATAGAACAGAACCAACATGAATGCATGCAATATCGTTAATTCAAGATTTTGAAGTACAACATAATTCGAGAATTTATTCTGATTCAAGGGGAAAACCAAATCCTGACTGACGAGAGGAGGAGCTGGGGGTGGAGGAGGGTAATTAGCTCCTGAGAAACGCGATAGCTGCGGATAATACTGAAGGAGCTTATATATGTATACAGTGATAGGCGTCGTATTCCTATAGGTAGACGTGGTTCAGCTGAGAGTCAGCTGATGCGAGCTTGACTAACGTGACCTGTCAGAACTAAGGTGATGCTTGATGTTACTTTTGAAAGTGCTTTGCGGCAAGCTTTATGCGTCCACTTGAGTGCGAGGCATATATCCCCCCCCCCCCGCCCCCGCCCCCAAGTGTCATTGAGTCTGTAAAAAAGTCAAATCAAGGTATCGTATCGGTCTCGATATCGAACATCTTTGAACAATACCCAGCCCTATATGCAGTGATTTTACATTTGATTACTTTATGTTGATAAAGAAGACTTCTCTGTTTTTTATTTTTATTATTTATTTCACAGGAATGCTATATTTTTTAAGCTCTAAGTTTTTCCTAATCACCTTTAAGAGAAGGAATGGAATATGTTACACATGTTGCTTGCCAATAAATAAAGAGTTGTCAATTCATGATACTTTCTCATCTTTACATTTTTTTACACTTAAAGTTCATTGTTGTTAAGAGTATCTAAATAACCCCAGTGGGTCTATTTGAAGCCTTCTTTTATCGTGTAGTATTATTTATTTATCGGTGATCAGTATCGGCCAATTCTACACTTAGGAAATACTTTGTATATGATTCTGTATGTATAGAGGGGAGGTGTACTGGAGTGTAAAAATAATGTGTTGAAGCACAGCTTGAGGCGTTTGTAAGCGTCATGAATACACAGTTACTCACACATAAACCCTGCTAAATACATAACGAACAGAGAAGGAGAAAGATTGTCATACCTCTACCTCCCCAGGCATCCCAGCACCCGCCTGTGTACCTAACACTTTTTAATAAGTGGTGGGAGGGCAGATATTTAATTAGTGTTAAGAAGGCAGACATCGCTGTGAAGAACACATTGGGAGGTGTGTAGTATTAAAATGTTTGCTGTTACAATATGAGATAAATGCGGTGAGTTTTACACAAATTTTGCACAAACAGCAGCAAATATTTACCAACATTTGGTGTGCTTGCTTGCTAGCGTGGTATGTTTATTAAGGGACATAAAAACTAGCTGGAGTTTATTGCTGGAGATCATTACAATTCACTACCTATTATGTCTATAATCCCTGATAAAACCCACAGCACACAGCCCTTAATCAAACTTTAGCGGTTAAATATAGAACATCAGTGTATTCAATCATCAAATATTAATTTAATGATTAATTAAAACATTAAAGTTTAGTAACAAGATGCAGAAACACACAGACTTTCTCTTTTATATCTGCAAGAGGCAATTCATCTTTCCATTATTTATTTTATATTCCATTTTTGAGGCATTAAAGGGATTGTTCACCCAAAAATGAAAATTCTGTCAGTATTTACTCACCCTCATGTTGTTCCAACCTCGTAAGACCTTCGTTCATCTTCGGAACATGAATTAAGATATTTTTTATGAAATCTGAGAGCTGGATCACTCCTCCATAGGCTTCTTCAGGGATTGAAACTTGCCAGCCCCGAAAAGTTATTAAAGACATCGTTAAAATAGTCAAAGTGACTACAGTGGCTCAATCTTAAGTTTATCAAGCGGCGAGAATACTTTTTGTGCGCAAAAACAAACAAAAATGATGTCTTTTTTTAACTATTTATTTCCTTCTCTGTGGGCCTCTAGTCAGTTAACGTAGTGTGATAGCGTAGAGCTACGTCACATGTAGGCTCACTATTTGCCAACGCTGGTCGTGTGTGATGCGTGTGACGTACAACAACAGAAGCTTACGCTATTATACTAGTGAACTGAGTCGAGGCCCACAGAGATGGAAATGAATAGTTGAAATAAAGTTGTTATTTTTGTTTGTTTTTGCACACAAAAAGTATGCTCGTCGCTTGATAAACTTAAGATTGAGCCACTTTAGTCACTTGGACTATTTTAACGATGTCTTTAATAACTTTTCGGGGCTGGCAAGTTTCAATCCCTGAAGAAGCCTATGGAGGAGTGATCCAGCTCTCAGATTTCATCAAAAATATCTTAATTCGTGTTCTGGAGATGAAGGAAGGTCTTACAGGGTTGGAACAACATGAGGGTGAGTAAATACTGACAGAATTTTCATTTTTGGGTGAACTAACCCTTTAACCTCTTTGATTCTTCCCACTAACTCAAATTTTTTCAATGCATTCACTAGAAAAAACTCCCATTCATTTGTTCAATGGCCCACATTGTTATGTTGAGTTGCATCCACAAATGATTAAGCTTTCAGATTAAGATTTCAAAACTTTGAATTTCAAAACTCTTTTAGAAATTGTAGTCCGGGACTTGATTTTGTTGCAGTTTGCTATTGCTGTGAACTCACATGAGTGACAGCTTGTACCGCCCTCACCCTGGTGAACATGTCAGAAAAGTGAAGAGATGTCGTTTTAGAGATGGAACTTATTCTTATTTCGGAGTACAAAGATGTGCACAGATAAATCCCTCTCTAGCTCCCTTTCTTGGTCTCTCTCTAACACACAGTTGCAAACAGCAATCTTTGTCATATACCACAGTCAGCTTTAAACCTTTAGAAAACTCATCAAAAAATGACTTTGTTCCAGAAACATTTTTGTTATGCTGGTTTAAAGTCTCTTCACATCCTGATAGCAATCAAAAAGTTAAGTGATATAAATGTATTTATATCTATATATATCATCTGTGCAAGGCATAGGACCATAAAATGTTCGTCCAATCATTGCATTCGGTCTGCTCTTTAAGTTATGTTCATTATTATTGTAATGTTATGTGCTTTTAGACATGAGGAAGTTTAATTAGCGTCTCTCGTCTCATGACGCTTTGCAGACTCTGCTGTGTTTTGTGTTTTGAAGAAGGCGTTGCTTTGGAGACACTCTGAAGGGAGGGTGGGATCTCATGCTTTCAAAGCTAACTTGCTATTACTAGATGCTCTGAAAATTCCCATCACTACCAATAAGAAATTAGGTGAGATATTAGGTACATGTTGACTATATAGTCAAGTCATCCTCATTTATATAGCGTTTTTAACAATGTAGATTGTTTCAAAGCAGCTTTTTAGAGACATAAACATATAATTTAAGGTAACAGATTGGTTTGGTTTTATAGTGGTTCTTGAATAATGTTATTTCCAGCTAAAGTTAGTTTCGATTGATTCACTTCCGTCGAAATGGTCATTGGTTATTAAATTAGGGGCCGCTAAGATGACGGCGTTGTCTCTAAACAGACTTTAAACGCGAACCTGTGATAGACGATAGCAGGAAGAAGATTAATCAAAACACCTTCAGGGGAAAAATAGCTGTTGATTACATCATGAAAATACCTCATAAATGGCAAAGTTTGAGTCAGCTAAATGTGTGTTTTCTTTCTAAGTATGTTTTTCATACTGACACCCTGACAACTTTGATTACTGACAGGCTTTTAGGCAAAAAATATACATATTGTTACGTCCAGAGCCGTAAGGTTTTGTTTGTGTGCCCAAGCTGTGCTCTGTTTCTCTCTCTCGCTCCCTGTCTCTCTTTGTAGGAGAAATGGTTTCCACCTGATGCCAATAATCAATGCCCTGCTGTGATTGGATGCTGGTAGTAGTAGTAGTCGTCCCACTCTCACTCTATGATTAAGACTTAAAAGGCAGAATTTGGGATTCGGGACAACAGCTTAGATTTCAGGACTGTCCCGAATTTTTCGGGGCCTCTGGTCACCCCAACCCACCCAATTAATTGAGGCTGTGTTCCTATGTCTTTTCATGTATGATTTTATTTTATATATATTTTTCCTTGCCTAATGCATAAAATGTTCAGAAATATGTTTTATTATTATGTTGTTTTCCCTGAGGGACGAAAATAATAAAGAATTGCTTCGATGAGTGCTGACGTCACATGCGCACCAGCTCATTAAAGTGAGAGATGTGAGCCACATGTGTGGCTATCGTTAATCTAATCCATCGTCGTCAATATTTTTCTAAATAGATGTCTGAACTGTTTTATTTTATTAGTTAAGTCACAATTGTTTCATATTTTCATAAATAATGTTTAATTTTGTGTTTGTTCATATAAGAAACTGTCAGGACTGGTTTGATCTTCAGCCTTTCTGCTGTGTTTATCTTGTGTCTTGATTGTCAGTTCACCTCACTCTACGTCACAGCTGAATCCTATCCTAATTAGTGCTCTCACTCTCAGTGCTCACATGTTTCCCATTTTCTGCACTGAATTTCTCCACTACTTATGCTTCTCTCTTTCTTTGTTTCTTTGTCAGTGTGTCTTGGTTTCCGTCTGCTTCATCACTGTCCCCTTGCCTGAAAGTCCTGTTTTGGTTGCTTCTAGACCCTTTAAAGCCTTGTCTGATTATTTATTTTGTTTTGTGGTTTTATTTGCCTAGCCCTAGTTCCTGTTTCCTATCTCATCTCAGCTTTTTCATCCAGTTTGTGACCCCCTGCTCTCGTCCTGGATTATTGCCTTGGCTTTTTCCCTGAAACGGTTTGTCCGCTACTGGTTTTGACCTCAGCCTGTCCATTGGATTTCGCCTCTGTCTCGCTCCCTTACTTGGTGGCTCAGCTACCAGTTTATTTTGTTTTGTATTGTGTTCCTTCAACCTTTTTGGACAATAAATCCTATCTTCAGTTGATCTGCTCTTTGGTTCCTGTTGTCTCTGCTCCACCTTAACACTGTGGTCTTAATGCTGTTCATAATTGAGTATAAAGTGTGCAATAGAATACATGTAAAGCGTTTATGCTGTAGTAGTATACTTGTTAAAACCACTGGAGGAATTGCGTCATCTGGGAAGTGGACTCTGCATTCATGAGGAAAAAGATTCATTATCATTCATTCCTGCAAAGACTGTAGTAGGCATGGTGTGTTTGACATCGGCTGCGGCTGGATGTAAACGATCGGCGAGAGTTACTTCGTGCAGGTCGGAGGAGCTGCAAACAGAGACATGAAGTCGGACTCTTTCTGGTTCCCATAGTTACCGCTCACTTGGTGTTTGCATACTTTACCCCACCTGAAGTGAAATAAATGCAATATTTGCCAAATACACAGATGTTTCAGAGCCATTTTCATTCAGTACTTTATGTACTGCTTCATACAGCCTCTGTTTGAACAAGAATAAAGTTCAACATAAGCCTACAACTACTATCAATGAAGTGGAATCTACGATTTTTAATCAGTTTTATTTTGATAAACATAATACATCGCGACTACATGAAAAGAGTATTTACTGTTATAAAAAACTGATTTGTGAGTTTTAGTGGAACTAAAGGTGTGAGAATAAACACGAAAGAAACATGATCATTGTCATGCGGTGAATTCGGGCAATCGTGGAACAGCTGTGTCGTCATCAGAGCTCGTGCAACCGCTCTTGAGAAGCTGCGCTGGCTGAGTTCTCAGGCCAATCTCGAATTGCTCTCGTGGCACTTTGATGGCATACGTCACAGTCACGTGGCGTCAGTGCTGTATCAAGTCAGACAAAATTTCGAACCGGCATGAACTGCTTCAAGTCAGAAGCCGAACGGTCTTTGCAGAGCTGCATGAAGTCGAACAAGCTTAACCACTTCCACACGAACTTGTGTGGAAGTTCTGGCTCGCCCTCTTTTTAGAAGAACATCAGGAGATAAGTTGTTAATGAATCTTATTGTAAATTGTTTTATTGTGTATTAAGTGGAATACATCAAATTGTCTTGTCTGCATGCTTAAAGTGATTCTTAATTGTAGCGGGTATGGGGTGGAACATATATGATTTAATAGGAATGACGGGCATCAAAATCTTTTGTTTATTTGTGATAATCTTAGCAATTTATTATTATTGTCTAACCTGTATTATGACTGATAATTGCTTTGTTCCTTTTTTGTAAGTTTTGGACAAAAGCATCTTCAAAATATGTAGCCTAAAATGTAATAATAATAATTATTATTATTTGAGTATATAACTATATTCACTTAGTAATACAGTAATATTTTTGCCATAAAATAATTTATGAATGCTTTATTTTTAAGCAAAAATTATGCAAATCATTTAGGCCTATTTTATCCAAAACTGTAAAAGGTTAGGTTATAGCCTATAAAAATAAAGCATTGATAAATTATTTTATGACAAACATATTACTGTATTACTAAGTGAACTCATTTATAGTTATAAACTCAAATAATAATAATAATATTACATTTTAGGCTACATAGAAAATGCTTTTGTCCAAAACTTACAAAAAAGGAACAAAGCAATTATCAGTCATAATACAGGTTAGACAATAATAATAAATTGCTAAGATTATCACAAATAAACAAAAGATTTTGATGCACGTCATTCATATTAAATCATATATGTTCCACCCCATACCCGCTACAATTGAGAATCACTTGAAGCATGCAGACGCAGTTAAGACAATTTGATGTATTCCACTACACAATAAAAATTATTGTCTAACCTGTATTATGATTAAATTATCCATTTAAAAAAAAAAAAAGTTTATAAACACAATGCAATGTGTACGTATCCTACGTATCCCGCACCGTAACAGATTGCCTGGTTGAATCTGCCGGCACAGACTGGGGGAGGAGCTACAAATCCGTGAGTACAGTTTACAAACCCGTGGGAACGGATTGCGAAAGCGTGGGCACGGTTTATGAATCTGAGAGTGGTTTATAAACTGAGCGGACAGATTGCAAAACCGTCGCCACGGATTGTTTTTTTTTCTCTCACAGGTGACTTCCCGGGCTCCGTACTTTCACACAAACTGAATTTTTGAGTCAGTTACATTGCACTCAGTCTTCAGTGTACACAGGTTGATTCTTTATTTTATTTTTCCTTTGATTGTCATTGATGAATGATATATTTTGTTTCCAAGTGGTGATTTGTAAAGGGCAAAGATATTCTCCTGTGATGTGTGCAATGTAATACGTGCATGTTGAATTGAAGTGAAAGGGAAATTTCAGTGAATACAGTTACTGTTCAGTGAACTGAATGTTTCATTCATCAATTCATTTTATTATTATTCATTAATTCATTTTATTTCATATTTTATTTTATTAATTGATTTAATTATTATTATTTTTTATTTATCTAGTTAGTACTGTAGACAACAATTTAAGCAAGTGCAGAATGCAGACACATATTTAAAATTATTAATCATTTTTTTCTTTTGATTAATGCAAGGTGTGAGAACCCGAACCAGGGACTCCAGATACTATCATAAGTTGTGATTATGTATTTGGTGAGCTCAGACCAAAGTAGATATTTTTTCCTCCTTTTCTTTTTACGGTTTTAAAACGTACTAATGGGTTACACTCTCATTAAGGATAACTCAAGATCTTTTGGTGGGGGAACATCTGCTCAGTTTTAACTAATTTTAGGGTAAAATGATTAATGATCCCCTACGGAAGTCACACACACACACCAGCGTTTACACATTTATGGTGTGTTTGTGTTCAACTGCTGTAAGTCTAATACGCTGAATCCCCTCAGAGACACTGTTAATTAAACAGACAGACTGGCATGTCCTGCTGAAGCTCTGGGGGAAGCTGGAAGTGTATAATGTATCATTGCACAACTATGTCAATGGAGTGCTGTTACCTGGACAGAGATGCTAGTTGAAAATCACACATGGGGCGAAAAGCTGTGCTGAGAATTTGCAGAGACAAGATGTGTCATTAGAGAAAGAAGGAGCCACAAAGGAATACAAAGAAATCAACACATCCCTCTATCACTTTGTTCTGGCTAAGTGCAAGATAAAAAAAACATACGAGTGAATAGTGATTTGAGGCTGGTTCTTCTTAAGAAATTTGTCTGAATCAAACTCATGAGTCTCACTGGTCTGAAACATAATCAGCTCAGTGAGTTGACAACTTACTCAGTGCACAAGATATGTCCAACTTAAAATGAGGACTGTTTCTTTCAAAAAGTAACAATAAAAATGCAAATTTGTATTATTTCCATTTTGCATTAATTAATTTAAATTAAACCAATTAGATTCTTCGCGAAATGTGACATACATAAATATTTTCTTATTTCAGTTTTGTCATTTTAAATTTGACGTAAACTACTGTTAAAAAATTTTCAGGTCATAAAGAAATTATTTTATTCAGCAAGGATGCATTAAATTAAAAAGTGGCAGTTATTCATCAGATAATCCAGAATTTTTTTCTTATCAGTTTACACAAAAATATTAAACCACACAACTGTTTTAAACATTGATAATTCTAAGATATATTTTTTCAAAACATTAACAAACTAAATTATTACAAAACTTTTTTTAACGGTCGTCTATTTACTTTTCTCACACAGTAAAGGGTCCATGTTTTTCAGTACTTCCTGTCTCACAGCAATTCCTGGGACCACAACAATCCAACAACAAAACTGTAGAACAAAGCAATTAGAGCAGTAGTGGGCTTGTGGTTCAAAATAACAAGCTTCAAAACTATTACACTAGAAAGTGCAAGTGTGTACACTTACGTGTGACGTTTGTGTATACGTGTGTGTTTTTGGAAAGCCCAGCTAAGGCAATGTGCTCTTTACAGTAGAGCTCCTTCAGGCATAAGATTTAAATGGCATAATTCACATTATTTAACAGAAAACACACACACACACACACACACGCACGCACGCGCACGCACGCACGCACGCACGCACGCACCCACACACACACACACACACACACACACACACACACACACACACACACACACACACACACACACACACACACACACACACAAACACACACACACACACACACACACACACACACACACACACACACACACACACACACACACACACACACACACACACACACACACACACACACAATGCATCCAGGCAATTTTTGTCCATTTGTAAGACAGCAGTGAGGTGACAGAGGGAATCCAGAGGCAAGAAGAGAATGCCAGCACAAGTGCTCCAGAGAAGCATTTTATAAATGAATGCAATAATAATATTTCCCAGCATTTCTATGAATGGTAATGTACTGTGATGAAAAAAAGAAAGTGGCCAGCAGAGATGTCATTTTTAAACACAGAGCATGGTTGAAGATAACCGTGTATATTTAAAACTGAGGTCAAACCAAACCTCTCTCTCACTCTCTCATCTATCTATATAAACACACACATCCACACAAACACTGGAGCTTATTCATCAAACCATGCAGAAATTGTAAATGTCTTGGGGGGAAGAGAGACAGACTGCTCTGAATAGACACACGCTACAGCCATTTACATACACAATACTGCTCACATTCATGTACGTTTAACAGAAAACGCCATTATTTTACATCTATAATCCTCACACACACATGTGCACCATGCATGCACACATATTATATGCTTCATCTTAAAAGAGAACTGTTAGAAAAATGGATCACAGACTGTGTATGTACTCTATGTGTCTATGAAAAAAGGGTGAACGGGATTAATCTCCCCAGCAACCCTTCCCCCAATCCCTTTCTCTCAACTCTCCCTCGTCCCTTATTCATCTGTTCATCTGCGCCTGTGTGTCACTGTTAACTTCATCCATCCTCTTCCTCTCGCCTTCACCATCTTTTCCATCTAAGAGGATTTTTTGGTGTTATGCAAAGCATGTTTGCTGGATTGGTAACTTCATAGCAGAACAGTGTAAATCAAATTAGACACACTTTCTCCAAAACTCTGATAAAGAGCCCTTCACCCACTTTTTCAAGTTTCATGACAGGCATCTATTGATGATACAGTGAATGACCAGTGTAAGCACATCTCAAGAAGGTGTGTAGTTCAGCAAAAAATATGAATTGATGAATTAAATGAATAAAAAAAGAGCTGAGATGTGCAGCAAAACAAAAGTTCATACAAAATCTACTCAAAATCACACACCCCTTTACACCCTGTGAAACATAATTCATTTATCATTGGCAGGTTTATAAACACTTACATTCAAAAGTTTAGGGTCGTAAGGTATTTTAATGTTTTTGAAGTCTCTTACGCTCAACAAGGCTACATTAAGTTAATGAAACGGTAATAATATTTTACAATATTGCTGTTTAAAATAACTATTTTCCATTTTAATATATTTAAAAATGTAATTTATTCTTGTTTCGGCGAAGCTGAATATTCAGTAGACATTAGACACAAGTCATGACCCTTCAGAAATCAGTCTAATATGCTGATTTTATGCTCAAGAAGCATTTCTTATTATTATCATTGTTGAAAATAGCTGTGCTGATTAATGTTTTGTGGAAACCATTAACTTAAATTCAGGATTCTTTAATGAATAGAAAGTTCAAAAGAATAGCATTAAAAAAAAAAAATCTTTTGTACACATGTAGCTAATTCTTCTGATTCTTACGATATGACTTCCACCATGAATTTTACGATTGGAACCTGCTGAGGTGAAAAGTCACTCTATTGTACTTCATTGCCAAAGACAATTTTTACTTGCATTTGCCACCCTGCTCACGTCCTTTGCCTTCATCATCCCTATCTCACCCTAGATGTCCATTATCATCTGCTGCTTCACCCTAATCTCCATTCTGCATCTCTGATCATTATTCAGCCACCATAGACCAGTACTGTACTCTTATGAGTCTATGACCCTCTGACATTGTGCTTGTCCTGCAATGTAAAAATTGGTTCATTATGTGTAGAATGTAATATTAATTCTAAAACATGTATGTTTTATTTTTTACACAGTAAATATGCTTACACTAACACACAGGTCCTGCTAATGATGTGGTGGAGTATGCGCTGCTAAAAAGAAAAGTAAAAATGCCTCATGATTCATAGGATTGTGCAATATCAAAAAATACACACACACAAACACTTAGATAGATTATAGTATTGATTGCTGTCATTTCTGGAGCTCTTGTCTTTATTAGACTGCTGTTAAATTGATGAGAATCAAAGCGATAATCGTTAACGGTTACACAAACACACTTAAATACACAAGCTAGAATCTGGAAACCATGTTGTTGTCTGAAGGTATTAATATGATAAATATAATAATTAATACAATATAAACTTGCTGTAATGATACACAAACAAGCATTAGACATTGTTTAAAATCCATCACCACCTTAAACTGCTTGTTATAATGACCAAATATCTATGCTCAGAGCCCACAGGATTAAAATCCCTACAGCTCAGCGTTCTGGCAAATTATCAATCATTAGCAACATTTTTTTTTGATTACAACATTATACCTATATATTTTGCATTCAGAATGACGTAAACAACTGATCCGTAAAAACAAACTGAGCTTTTGAAGTATAAATGGGGAAGTTTATCAAGAACTGCACTGTACAATGGCTACTGACCTGAGAGGCCATTTCTGTCACTCCATGAATTTTTGACCAACGAGGCTGATGAGACAGAATGGAGAAAAAAAAATGTTGCTGTTGTAGTCAATCAACAAGTTACTCAAGTCATTATATATTTGTTATAATATTTCTATATAATTTCAATTCAAAAAATGTAACAATAAAACCATGCGTGAACAGCAGAGAAAATAATACTACTAGTCTTTGACTATTGTTTCCTAGTTTTATACCAGTGTGATAAAGCTTAATTTTTAATGACTGTTTTATTAAAATACAACAAATCCTATTTATGAATCAGTATCTTTAAGTACACATTGTCATACAAGTCAAAAGTTTGAGGTCATGCTGTTCTTTTTAACTTGAGCTAAACAAAAAAACATTACAAAAATCCAGAGAAATCATGGATTACACAAAAATATTAAGCAGCACAACTGTTTTCAACATTGACCATAATGAGAAATGTTTCTTGAGCATCAAATCATCATCATGTTAAAATTATTTCTGAAGGATCATGTGACACTGAAGACCGGAGTAATGATGCTGAAAATTCAGCTTTGAAATCACAGGAATGAATTAAACTTTAAAATAGATTAAATAAGAAAACTTATTTTAATAATACTTCACAAGGTTGTTTTTACTGTATTTTTGATTGAATAAATACAGCCTGAGTGAACATAAGAGACTTCTTTCAAAAACATTAAAAAACAAAAATCTTTTGAAAAGATTCAATAAGTAATTCATTTTACTGATTGACAAAGCAACAAGTCATTGGTCTTTTTGAATGATTCAGTAAAAGAAAAGGCTGATAAGAGTCATTCGTGTGTGAATCGGACTGCGTTTGAGCACTGTATTTTTGTGTGCAGCCAGTAAAGACATGATGAAGTGTTGTTTACTTATTGTCTTGGCATAATCTTTTCTTCAGCTAGTCTTAAAATCTCATCACATTCACCTTCAAACACACAACCTAGGTAATATATTTCCGTTGTTGTGAAGCAGCACTGCCCCTAAATAGCGATGCAGAAAACAATGCTGTATACACACACACACACACACACACACACACACACACACACACACACACACACACACACACACACACACACACACACACACACACACACACACACACACACACACACACACACACATACATAATTGATCAGTTAGTGAATTAACTCAGGGGAACTATCAACATAACCTCAGGTCACCTCATTATCTCTCTCTTACTCTCCTTATGGACTCACTCTCTCTTCTTTCTTGTTTTGACCTCTACTTATCACCCATGCATTTCTTCATTCTGATCTTGTTTTCTATGGTTCCTGGTACTAACATCTGTCTCAGTTGATCAGATCACAAATGGACAGATTTCACTTCCACTTGAAACACCATGAATCTGTGTCTTTTCTTAAAACATCAAAATTTGTGTTCAGCTGTACCTAGCTAGTGAAGTACAAAACATTTTTGGAGCAATAATTGCATTACGTGCTATGTTGACATTGGCACTATGTTCGCCATTTCACAGTGAAGTAAAGATTTAGTGAAGGTTCTCAATTACGGTTTTCCTTTGGAGGTAAATTCAGCAAGACTGCACTGGGTTTGACATCAATTTCTCCCCTGCAGATAAAAAACAAAACAAAAACACACACACAACACACACCAATTCTCCGGTAGGCCATATGGTCAAAAACCCGATATTCTAGACACATTGTTGGAAAAACTTTCCCTTGCACGTCAGCATTAATATATATACACAGCTTGGCCCTAGAACATCTTTAACATAGTTGTAAACAGTGGAGCTACACTAGCGGTTTTCTAGACATCAAGCTGTAGTCACTGTTCGAAATTACGAGAACCATTACTGGTGTCATCATCTTCTAGTAGGTACTGCAGGAAAGCCCCTGAACACAAAGCCATGAATGCTGACTGGGAGCTGTTGAAGTAGGACAAAAATATTTACAGCTACTCACTGTTGTACTTACTGCATAATACTAATATTCAGGTCTCAAACTATTCTCTGCACTTTAGGGAGGTAAATGATGAGAGCGCATCAAATCCCAAATTCGTAGGCTCCAGCATTCACAGGTTTGACTCTTAATAACACGAATTATGTATAAAATAAGTGTGCCATCATGCACCTTGACAGCTAAATCTAATCCACAGCTGAAGCATATTATGCTGCATCTCCTTTTGTGACATATTAACGCTTCTGCGTGTGCTTTACCGTACCTTTAAAAAACCTTTAAAGCGTCAGCTAAATGTAATATGTAAAACCTTTCTCTATGCCTCCATAATCGTGTCTTAAAACTTTTTTTAGCTTCTTATGCTAAAATATCTCTCACCTGTGTGTGATATTTGGATGGCTTAAATCCATTTTTATAATCCATATTTGAACCTTGTTTTGACCCGTCAGATTTTTTTCTTTGAAGATGAAAATGCTTCCAAGAAGACTAAAAAAAATCTTACTCTGTATTTTGTCTGTTTTTTTTTTAGTACAAAAATCTAAACATTTTCCTGTCCATGAGGTAAGAGATAACTTAAGTCTAAGGGAAAACCAGTTTTTCTTACCTCATATGCACTGTAACAAATTGCTGTAGATTCTACAGCAAAATTCCACAGCAATTTATTGCTTTATCATTTTACAAGTTATTACTGTAATTCGCAATCCATTGTGGGTCAAAAAGAGTATTACAGTAGTTAACAGTATATTTCCATGTCAACTGTAAATTGATTTACAGGTAAGAGTGTTTTCACTGTAGTTAATTTTTACAACAATTTACTGTGATGTGTGATGTGTACAGGAGCAGAGCAAAAAGAGTTGAAGATAAAAGGCACTATTTACTAAATTTCTGGTAAGTTAACTTAAATTTACGTCCATAAATATTATAATCGAATGTATTACTTAATGCTCTTTAAGCGATTAAAATTTTGAACAGAATTCATGACATAGGCATGTCAGATGCAATTAATTTATCGACTTGTTAACAACTGCGTGTTATCAGGACATATAGTGGGATGTAAAAGTGTTTGATTCCAATATTTTTCCCCCCGAAACGTTACGTTTATTTAGTAAGTAAAAGAATGTGTCTTTAATTTATATGTTTTGTTTCAGGCGAGGCATAGAATTGCGACGGGGCGCGCCATAAGAGTGGTGAGACGAAGCTGGACTGTTACAAGGTAAAACGGACGAATGCTGCAGTTTGTTACAGTTTTATTCGCATTTGCTCTCAAGAGAGTATTTTTAGAGCATTTACAGTTTGGCAGACAAGACAAATCCACTGAAGTGTTGGTGAGACAAAACTACATGCAGGAAATACGCACGTGCAGTAAGCTTCGCTGATGAAAAACATTAGAATATATGATTTTAACATCGTTGGATGCTGCTATTTTCTCATTTATTTTACTAGTTTGGATTTAATTCTTATTGAGAGCAATTAATTTTATCGACTTGTTAACGGCTGCGTGTTATCAGGACATTTAGCGGGATGTAAAAGTGTTTGATTCCAATATTTTTCCCCCCGAAATGTTACGTTTATTTAGTAAATGAATGTGTCTTTAATTTGTAATTTTTTTGTTTCAGGCGAGGCATAGAATTGCAATGGTGCGCGCCAAAACAGTGGTGAGACGAAGCTGAACTGTTACAAGGTAAAACTTATGGATGAATGCTTAAGTTGGTTACAGTTTTATTCGCATTTGCTCTCAAGAGAGTATTTTTAGAGCATTTACAGTTTGGCAGACAAGACAAATCCACTGAAGTGTTGGTGAGACAAAACTTTCACGTGCATTTAGCTTTCTTGACGAAAAACATTATAATTTTTTGTTTTGTTACTGTGTTAAGCATAAACTAATTTTAAAAGATAAGTATTGATTTCTGATCAAATAAGTAATTTTGCTTCTCAAGTAAATGTATCTTGATTTAAGAATGTTTAGATATTTGTACTGGAAAACAAGAAAAAAAATACTGAGTAAGAAAATCCATTTTTGGCAGTGAAAGGAAGAAGGAAAGAAAAAGAGAAGAAACACACAATAGTACCATGAAGTGAGGCACAGCTCAGAATGAGTATAGGACATATTTCAGTCTCCATGGAAACGATGACTTGCCATAGAGGGGATTTCTCCAAAATCTGAGCTTTAGGCGTTTGATCAAGGTATGTGCGTGAATGTGTGTCTGTGTGTGTGTTTTTAGAGAGAGAGAGAGAGAGAGATAGAGAGAGAGAGAGAGAGCAGCAGTAGCAGCTGTGTTCCTCCACTGACGACTCACAATCCCATACCTGCAGATGATTCCATAATAAATGAAATGCATGCTGCATAAAAACGGAGATTAGACTCTAACAATGGAATTCCATTTCCATGGACACAATCATTTCCAAAGGCAAACAATGAAATTCCATTACAGTTTAGAGTGCATTAAACCATAGTAAAATTCAGTTGTTTGCCTCAAGAAAAATATTTTCAGAAATTGCCCTCTACGTAGTAATAAATCCTCCAGCAAATGTTTTCTTTTTCTCTCTTTCCTCTCTACCTTACACACTCTTACAGTATAAACACCCCGTCAGACAATATAAATCAACAAAGTTTGAAAGTAGGAGAATCTCCATGGAACGCGTCTCACCTCCTTTTCTATTTTTACAGTTGATTTAAAGCTTGTTTGTCTGAGGAGCACTTGTCTCTCTTTCCCCTTACCTCTACTTCTACCCCTAACTGTTATAAATACATCAAGCTATTTAAAACTAAAGAGAGATTTAAGGTTCAAGGACAGAGGGGATCAAAATGAGTGAGAAGGCCAGGGAGGAAGAGCTGCGGAGCAAATGCAAAGATGCTGGGTTAGCGTTAGCACGCTAGCATATGTGTCGCCGGCGGGCTTTTTCCTCGTCTGGAGCACATGGTGACCCTGCGCTCTGATTGGCTCGGCCCTTGTGGCCATGGAAACCCAGCCATGGGTGAACATGCCCCCTCTGAACATGACTTGGGGAAAAGACAGGAAACAAGGACATCACTCTTTCACACACACACACACACACACACACACACACACACACACACACACACACACACACACACACACACACACACACACACACACACACACACACACACACACACACACACACACACACATCCTGTCTAATACTTTTTGACCTGTGTTGGAAGACTCGTGTTTATGTTGATGATGCAACCAAGGGGTCTGTCACTGTGCTCATGGCAGGATCACTGAGGGGGAGTTAGAGGTGAACAGAGAGGAGAAACAGATCACATGGAAATGAAAAAGAAATAAAAAGTGCAAGAACGCCTTGTTTTTCTTCCTTGTAATTCATTGTTAATTTACTCCTGTTGTAAAAGCACAACTATCATAACACTTCTAAGGAAGTATTCACTTCACAGAGCCAGATACTCTCCATGTGTATTGTAAGAGCCATATTTCATATTTCAAAATGTATATTTTTATTATGTAAATTTGATACAATCATTATTTATGTTAATTAGTAATTTCCTGTTGAATATACTTCTTTGCTTTATATTTGTTCTTTCCGCGCATGTGCAGTAACGTCCATTTTGTAGCACATATAAAAAAGTTTGAAGCTCATGCAATAAGTGCAGATGCTCGTTGGGAGAACACAAAGCTTTTGACCGTTTATTATAGCATAAATTGCTTTATAAATATAGTATCTCTTCAAACAAGTTGTTGAGAAGACATTGCTGCACAAGAGGATTATGCTGTATGTAAGAAATGTGATTCTTTGTTGATTTGAAAGAATAAACAGTGATAAACGAACTATATGGATTTCGAGTGTGAGTACAAGGCTAGAAGATACGCGTCAAAACTTGTGGAATAAATAGAAGACGTTCACATGTCCCGTACATGTATGTTCGTTTTGGCAACTACCCACATTATATTTGCTTTACTGAGTGAAACAGCCCCAGTTAAGTAAATACTAAACAAAACAATATTATTATTTTAAGCATACGTTTTTTTTTGTTTTGTTTTTTTGTTAAAATGAATGTGTACCTTTAATATGTTGTCATAAACATCCAGTCAGAGACAGAGTCAGATGTTGATTCAACTGACGGATTGAGCAAGTAATTTGTTAGACTGATTTGAGTCAATGACTGTGATTTTTTTGTCTGATTTAGCAACAGCACCAGAACAAACAAGCCATTTAAACATGAATCTGATACACTACTCATGTTTTTCTTTTTTTCTTCTTCTTTTTTTGTTGTTGCTTGTAGCCAGCAAAGACAACCCAACAAAAAGAGTATAATTTTAGATTTGCATTTATAATATTAAACTTCACATTTTATAAGTATTATATTAACAATTAATTAATATTTTTAAAATAAATTACATGCATGTGAATTAAAAAAAAATATATATATATAAAAATAGCACCCATCCTTCTTGTCAAGCCCTTATGTACTTTTTAGAATGGAACATTTTCCCCATCACAAATCAGATGACAAACTTTAAAAAATGATTATTTTTTTAATTATTATG
The DNA here is from genome assembly GCF_051911475.1 of Siphateles boraxobius. Classification (NCBI taxonomy): domain Eukaryota; kingdom Metazoa; phylum Chordata; class Actinopteri; order Cypriniformes; family Leuciscidae; genus Siphateles; species Siphateles boraxobius. The sequence continues at coordinate 13,371,567 of NW_027509193.1, forward strand.
ACAAGAAATAAATGAATAATAATTTAAATAACCGTAATTTTTAAATAAATTAATTCACTATGGTACTGTACATTCAGAAGCACTGCAAACACTTCAGATGGAATGTGTTTAAATAACTCACTAACAGGGTGCATATCCTGGGGGAACATTTGGGGATTATATCAAACTGTCACTATAACTGTCAGTATTGTAAAATGTCCTGGTTGTTTCTCCTCCAGTCGGACATGAGATCTACGCCTCTGCTCTACACTCATATCACCCAAGCAAGATAGACAGAGAGGAAGAAATGCACAGAGTCTGCAACTTAATATATTTCTTAAGTACAGTGTTAATTTTGACAGGAAATTTTGATTTAGTTTTAGTCATAGTCTTAACTAAAATGCTTTTTAGTTTTAGTCATTTTATCTCCATCTGAATTGTTTTAATCTCGTTTTACTAGACTAAATATCACATGATTTTAGTCAACTAAATCTACAGTAGATTTAGTTGACTAAAATCTAAAGGGTTTAGTTAAACTGCAATGCATCAATTAAGCATTTCTCTAAAATGTCCAAACTCATGATATACTCCTGGAGAAAACATCTATTAACCTGTTAATATGAACGATATTAAGGTTTGAACATGCAATACAGACACAGATTTAACTACTGACATATAACATCACTTTATTTATCTTAAAATGTATTCATTCATTTGTCTTTTCAATAACTAATGATATATGCATTTTTTATAACAACTTGCATCATTGTTTATTTTTTAAAGTAGACATATTTATATTTAATATAAATTAAATATAGATGAATCCTTTTATTTTTCTTTTGTTATTTGATTAACATTAATGACAGCAGCAGGTTTATTAGACTGCTGTCACTTTAAGGCTGAATGCAAGGATCCAATACACTGATACAAATCCGATGTTCACATTCCCTTAAGACATAACTGACTGCGTTTAAGTGAATACTCGCCAAAAAATATATTTTTACATAATTTTCAGCGTATTTGTCCATTTATCCATGAAAGAGAGCTCAATTCTCTATTCGTGTGCTGAGAGGCGGCTTTCTGTCACATCGTCACGCTTTTTCAGATTTATTGTCTTTTATGTCTGATTTATGTCTGCTCTTCTCTTTCTCCCAGACGTTTACATTTTTTAGTGTAGGCCAACTTATGTTCCGCTGGGTAGATCAGAACTTTACAATTCAAATGTGCGCATCTACAACGCAGGACATCAGTTCTGACTGCATAATTTCCCAAATCGTCTCTCCCTAACATTATTGCCTCATTTTTATTAGTTGACAAAAATGTCAATAGATTTTCATCATAGATTTAGTCTATTTATTTTTAATAAGTCAGTGTAAAAATGAACACTGGTTCAGTATGCTTTTTCTTACTCTGTATTTCACTATCTCTTTTTGACAGCACCCAGACCTGGCTGGGTCAACAGAGCACATGTACTTGTCTTTGAAACAGGTTGTGTCACCACAGAGACTTGTGTATGAGAAAGAGAAAGATTCGAAAGAGATGATATTGGGCAGGCCATGGGAGGGAAAGCTGTAAATCAGGATGGCTTGTGTTTGTGTGTGTGTGTGCGTGTGTGTGTCTGTGTTTTACGTGGCCTCGGTTGTCTCAGTGTGTCCTGTCTTTGCGGTCATCCCTTGCTGTCAGATAGCATTAATACTGACTGCAGATTTACTCACTCAGCCACAGAAGCTGAGAATGCACACTCACGTGTTTGTCTGTGTGTGTTTTGGATGGCAAAGGTTCACTTCGGCACTGAGCTGAGTGGAAGAAAAGAATCATATGAGACTTCTTCCCACTGGGAATGTCACCGAGGATCTATAACTACACACACACATAAAAGACGCATGCTGCGTCTATGGTGTGTGTGCATCAGACAGAATGATGGAGTCATTATGAATCACCATGATGATAAGTACAGCAGTCCTTTGTACGAAACACAGTGTGCACACAGAAACTCACATAATGCATTACAGATTCTCTTTATAGTGTGTGGATGGTTGGTGATCAAATGTTACAAGAAGAGGGCATGATAACCATTCTACATATACTACATATCTGTTCGCCATCGTTCATTTTAATCTCCATATGGATGATAGATTGACATTGACTTTGTAACAGACTTGCTGAGAGGCTTCAGAGCCTCCCCATATATCTGATGTCGCCTCGATCTGGGTGGTCAAAACTGGCCTTGACCAGCCGGAACGAAGCAGTCTGTTTTGTCTCTTGATGCGTGTGTATGTTCACAACACATTAGAAAGCTGTACACAGGCCAGGTTCCTCAGATCAGGCTCCTGGACAATAGTGTGCATGAACGTGTGTGTAATTGCATGCCAGACAGAATGTGCTCCTCATCACTCTTTTACCCAAGCAAAGTGCAATTTCCATTCCTTCCTGTACTATTTTTCTTTCTACAGTACAGTCCAAACGTCTACTGTGTGTATGCATGTAATAAGTCACATAGAAACACTGTTGTCTCACACTTATGTCCTCCTGGTAGACTTGGGATGAAAAAGAGAAAAATAGAAAACAAAGAAAAATAAAATATGATGGGTGTATGCGTGAGAGGGTGTCTTGACATGGCATAAAGGCATTGTGTCTGTACGCAGAACACTCACAAAATGCAGAAATGTTTGAATTTAAAAATGCTAATTATTCATTAAATTTTTTATTAGATACGATCTTTAAGTGGAAATCTTATAACATATATTTAATAAACAGGTGTTTCTTAAACTATTGGCACTTTTTTGTTATTAGGAGCAAAATTGTTTGTTTAGCACTCTTTGTTTCATTTTTTAGGAGAGATTTTCATTGTTTAAGATTAAAAGTTTAGGTCTGTTACAGGTGGAAAGTAAAATCTATACATAAAAAAAAAGATTAATTTAAGGCATGGTAAAAAGAGTTTCATTTTAATCTGACCTTTGTCAATTAAAAAAAATTAAAATAAGAATTTATAAATATATTATTTTTGGATATGATTTTTCAAAACTCACTGACGCCTTTAACATGGCATTATGCAAGCTTTTCAGAGTCATAAATGAAAATCAGTGGGAAAATCAACAGCTTCTCATGACTGATTATTTAAGCAAGTGGTCATTGTAATTTGAAATAAAATGTGTGAGCAGGCCATACATATAAGGTGCCTACAAAAACAAAGAAACTTGAAATGCAAAGAGAGAGAGAGAGAGAGAGAGAGAGAGAGAGAGAGAGAGAGAGAGAGAGAGAGAGAGAGAGAGAGAGAGAGAGAGAGAGAGAGAATATGCAGAATGAAGGCGTAGGCAATTTGGAGTGAAGTGAATGTATGATTGAAAATCACAAAGTATATTGGCTATACTTCAGTATCAGATAAAAACATGTGTTTTCGATGGTTTTAAGATGACCGACAGTTATAGATGGATTGTCTATGACACATTACAATCTGCCTGATGTGAATTTTAACAATTGACAAAACAGTTGCACTAAATCCTATTAACAGCTTTTTTTATGAAATAATATAGTAGAAAAAAAATTAAATAAATGCTAGAGGTATTTTGTGACTTTACGCACCACCACCCCACCTCTGCTAATTAAATACTTTTCATGCTCCAACATCAGCTAATTGCCTTAATCAGATGTTTTGGTGCATAGCTGTTACAAATACCTGCAAGGCTTGTTGCTGTGGAGCAACAGCAGTACTGTACAGTGAATGTTTAACTGAAAAAACACTTAAAGACGTTAAACAGACAGACTCAGACCAAACAATAAATAAAACTAGCTGGTCACTAAAAAACAATGCATCTAATGCCTTTTGCAAAACAATGGCAAAATCAATCCTCTCCAAAACAAAGACAGCTAACACTTTAGTTTAGGGTCCAATCCTCACTACTAACTAGTTGCTTATTGGCAGTTTATTAGTAGCCTACTAATAAGTGAATATTAATGCCTTATACTGCATGACCATAATATCATACCCAATACAACTTAACAGCTTACTAACTATTAATACGCAGTAATCAGGAGTTTATTTGATGCAAAAGTCGCAGTTAATAGTTAGTTAATAGTGAGAACTAGACACTACACTAAAGTGAGACCCAAAAACGTTTTTATTCCCAAACTATATTCTGAAAGCATGGACATGAGGGAGGGAATTTCCTGGAGATCTCTGCTTTAATTGAGGGTAACTTTAACAAGTATCTTCCTCTTTTTTCAATCATAACTTATTTTATTTTTAATTCAGCTGTTGTCGTGATTATTTATTAAAGAAATAAAAAACAGAGAGAAAGACCAAGAGAAAGGAAAAAGAGAAAAATATATGATGTTGTCTCAAGTTTTAACTACTTTATGCTCCGTCATCAACACATAAAATACATAAAATATGAAGGCTATATAAAGTATAAACATGTCCATCTCTTCACGTAGGCTATAGGCTACTTTACTGCGCACAACGGCACCACAGAAAACATTTAATAAAATCTCAACTAAATACACAATTTCAGCTTTCACTCTAAGACCAAGTAAAACCAGTGAAAAAAAGAAACTGTTAAGTCTGTAATGCCGTTTTGTTTCTGTTAGCAGAAAATAAATAAATAAATAAACCAAACCCGTCGTGGGTAAAAGTGTCATTATTTGCGATAATTTCTTACAGCGGTAGCTGCTAACCACACTATCAATGCGCCGGGTTTCACACAAAAGTACATGTTTAATTGTCTTCATTAAAATAGGCTATGCTATAGAATTGCTTGATATTCATCATAACCTCGTCAAAATGTGGTAACGCGCTTCAGTTCTGTCATTCACGTGCTGTTTCTCCACACACATTATCTTGTTATTAAAATTCAAATATGGCTGAAATGTGATTCTTACCGCTCTGCGAGTCTGTGATGATTATTTTATGGAGAAGGATGCCGAAATGACGGAAGGTCCCAGTATTTTAATCGCTGCCCAAGTCCTCCGTTGTTGAACCTCGCCTTCGCTTCTGTCTTGTCACCGTTGAACCCTTCACGAGACCTTAGAGCGTGACTGAAATTATCCGAATTTTATCATACTGTTCTGTAACAAGCTCTATTTTCCGAGGCATTGTGAGTGTTGTAAATGTTCATTTGCCATATGTCGTTCTGTTCATAAATTCCGTTTGATAAATTCAGTCATTTCGAAGAAATCACTGCTGATGCTCGCTCACCGCTGAATTCATTTTCGCGCGTCTAGAGAGAGATAATAGACAGCCTCGTGCCCGTATTTACCTGGCGAAATATTCTCTCGCGCTTGAAGTGTCATTTTTAATCGCGCGCCTAAAGTCACTCAATTCATTGCACACGTGCGACCTATCCATCCTATTAACTGTCAAAAATAAATGACTACGATTTCAAGTGGTGTCCGCATCTCCTCTCCGTCCTCGCGGGGAGGCTGGGACACAATGACTGCTTGCAGGGCTTTTACCCACGCCACTTTTTCGGTTGTTTATAGTAGAGAAAGACAAAAGTGCACGTCCTTGTCTGAGGGATGCTACGGCGTATAAAACTGAAGGGGAAGCATGACGGATGGTTGCACACTGACAAGAGGCATTTCTGACGTTCACAAAAGTGGAAGACTGATTGACTTGGCGCAAGCACGATGCGCGCTGCCGCCCGCTCATGCATGATTTCCTTTGGACATTAAAAGCCGGTGTGTTCTAACTTCAATTTAATCTGTTAATTAAATTATTTGACATTTGTAGTAAATTGTTTTAATACATTTAATAAGTTGTTCTAGAAAATTATCAGAGAAAATAAAGCAAAACCTGAAACATTGGATAGGTTTTAACTTTTAAACAGAAAAATATAATTTTCTTTTTTTATGATTCCTACCAACATACTGTTATTGTACTCTTAGTCCATTATTTCCTTCAGCTTAATTTAGACTTCTAATACCTGCCCAGCCCTATATCCTCAATCAGTATTTGAGTTGATAGTTCTTACCCTGAAACCGTGTTCCATCAGTCTCAAGTCTAAACGAGCCATTGTATCCTCTCCATCGGCTTCTCTGACATTCAGGCACTCTGACAGGAACTTTGACAGGCTAACTGGTTCAGATGCATTGGCTGACATCTTACACAGACAGTGACATTGGAAATGGGGTTTCCTCCAAACCAGAGGCATCTCTCTCTCCCTGTTTTCTTTTTGTTCTGTCTCTCTCTCTTTCTCACTTGTCAAATGATGGCAGGGCTTAGGTTGGTAAGAGTCCAGGGCATGAAATAATTATTGTTGCTAGGATGGCATGATCAAACTGTTCACATAGTTTTGACTGGGAGGTAGGGTGAAATCAGGCTTCCAAAAGTTTGTGTAGCCTACTCTGTGGTTTTGATGAACATAAGGGTTTTCGGCATATGGTGCTCAAAAACAGCCTGAAGTGACACGGAGGGCTCCAGTACTTCTCTTTGTCACATTATCTTGTGGTGTCTGCCAGAAATTCCCTGGCGCCCTGTTTAACATGAATCTCTCACTCTGACTTGTGGGAAAGGAGAAGGGAGGCAACACTGAGACGTTGGATCAAGATGGTGACATTGTCACATCAAATCACTCCATTAATCACTCCATTAATCTGTCACTCAATGTGATTGAACAAATGATCAGACATCCACCGCTCATTTCAGAGATTTTCTTTCTACCATTGTGTAAAGTCGAAATGCCAGAGTTGAATCCCAAAACGTTCTTCAACCTCTAAAATATAATTTTAGGATATTCACATTGTGATTGAAATTCCATTTATTATCATGACATTACAGTCATCATAACCAATATTTTGACAGTATCACATTTTCGAACACTTTATTACATATTCATTATATTTATAAATTTTTATGAAATATTAAATTAATATTTTGTATGCATTTTGTGAAGTTGTGCCTGGAGTGTAAAACGAATGTATGCGTTCCATGTTTCAATTGTATCATTTGTTATAATGCAATATAACTGTCACGGTTTGGGTTTTGTTCCTCGTTCCTGTTTCATGTCATGTGATCCCTTGTTCAAGTCATGTGATCCTCTAGTGTGTTCCCTTGTCTGATGTTGTTATTGGTTCGTTGTTTAATTGTTCACAGGTTACCCTTGTCTTGTAATTAGTCTGTGTATTTAAGCCCTCATGTTTGCCCTGTGTCTTTGTCTAGTATTGAATGTTTCTTGTCCAGGTTTCCTGTCATTGTTCTTCTGTTTCATGCCTTGCCTTTGTTTTATGTTTGATTATGTTCTGAAGTAAAGTTGCATTTGAGTTCTCAACCAGCTTGCCTCCAGTGGATTCATTCATTACAGAAACATACCTAATTACCAAATTGCTGGCACTTTGAAAATGGACCAATACAATCCTTTTGAACACAATGTAGCCAAGTGTGGAGGATCTGTTTTGAAATCAAATGTGTATTTTTCAACATGATAACGATCCCAAAAACACAGCACATGCAACAAAGCTGTGCTCAATAAGTTCATGCTTAGCATTTTGAAGTCTTGAGTGGTCTCCTCAGTCCCCTGACCTTTGAGCCATTGAAAACCTTTGGGAAATTATAAATCTGGATTGTGATAAGCCATGCAGGTCTTTCGATGAAGCTCAAATTTGAGAAGAACTTAAGGAGGATTGGAAAGAAGTTTAGCAGACAGCATGTACAAAGTTTAATGAGTCAATTCCCAGGAGAATGGCTGCTGTAATCAAAAACAAGGGAGAAACAACAAAATAACTGATTAAATTGTAGTCAGTGTATTCTTTATTTTCTGTAAGCTTTTTTTTCTTTGCTTTTTTTTTGCATAATACAAAAAAATCCAGATTTAATTATATGTTGGTGTGTACCTCTCTTGCCAAATAATTTTGTCATTTTAATATCTTAACCAAGTTCAGTGTATTCTTCTTCCCAACATATTTATCATATTCTGATTGTTTAATAGAACATGAAGTGTCCTTAATAAGTATTGTGCAAATATCCCCTCCGGACATCACTTTTTGTCCACTACTGTACATCAGATTTGTTGCTAGCAATTCATAAAGTCTAGCTGCATACCCCTTCAGGCTGTCTGGGAGGGGTGAGGAGTCTAAGTTGCAATATCTAGCTACAGGGGTGCCTCAGGGCTCAGTGCTTGGACCACTTCTCTTCTCCATCTACATGTCATCATTAGGTTCTGTCATTCAGAAACATGTTTTTTCCTATCACTGCTATGCTGATATCACACAACTCTACCTCTCATTCCAGCTAAATAATACAACGGTAGCTACTTTCATCTCAGCCTGACAGACATTTTCGGACTGTATGAAGGAGCACCACCTTCAACGCAACCCAGAGCTGCTTGTGATCTCGGCCAACCCATTAATATTAACACTTTCTATTCTATTCTATTTCTATGTTATCTATTTATATATGCTGTTGATTTGATTACTTCTGCTGTCCTCCTCAATTTGAAGTCGCTTTGAATAAAACCATATGATGAATGATTAAATGTAAATGTTAAAACAGTAGGCATATGTATACAATGCAGTATGCAGTTAGCAATATGTTGCATTCCAAACAAAGCCCATGCACTCTATATGTCTTTTATATTGCTGCAAGAAACGCTGCCCTCATGTGGTGTCATGACTGGGATCTTTGCAGTTCTTATGACAGAGGTTCATGAAGAGGTTAAGGTGTGAGTGGAGAAGAGATGTGAAAGAATTAGAGGAGAAAAAAGCAGTAGTAATTTAACTGGCCATGCAAGGAGGCATGACTTACAAGCCTAGTTCCCTCAAAAACAATAATTTACGTTGTTCCAAACCCGTATGCTTTTCTTGATCATGAAAGGGGGAATTAGGCAGAAAATAAATGTTCCTCTTTTCCAAATCATTAAAATTAAATGTTGACCAGTGTCTTTGAAGCTCCAAAAATGAAAAAAAATAAATAAAATCATATAAAAAACTAGTAACATTTAGCCCATATCATTATTGCACTCATACAGGTCATACAGTATAATCATACAGGTTTGGATATTAAAGATATAAAAGTCTAATAAATAGAAACATTCATTCTTGAACACTGAACCAAAGCAATGTTAAAGCACTATGGAACAATACCAGATTGTCAACGCCATCTTTTTTGATTGGCTGAGCTAGAATGGAGGAATTATGTCATTGGATGGAAGAAAACGTCTGGAGATACAAGCTGCCAGAGAGGTAAACATGCTTAAATACAAAAGCTTATACTGACAGCAATGTGAAAGTCAACGTAAAGCAAATATTTGACTTATTACTTAGAAATGAACTGTACATATTTCTGCGTTGTGTCAATCATGAAGTGTGTCTAACTACTTTGTGAAAGTATTATGACAGTTTTCTGACTCTGTGTAGAATATGTATGTGTACATGCAGTGTGACTGTGTGAATCCCAGGGCATCTGCTCTGATGGCAGTGAATGTGAAACGTGCCAAAGCACACATTCACACAGAACCTTTGAGCACAATTAGAAAATCACTGCTAAATATAGAAAAAACACACCAGTAAGCCAAAACCTTAGGAGCAGACATTCAATCAGAATATCATTTCACCATTCATCTTGTGAGAAAGTGATCCTGGTATTCAATCCTTTCTCCCTGTTCTCTCTTTATCTTTTCCCCTTGACATGCAAGTTAAATTTGTTCATTTAACCACTTCACTGCTGACTGGAGTATAAAAACCTTAAATTTTCCACAGGTGTATTTCTTTGTGGTGAGATTAAGAAACACTGTTCTCTGACACGTTTCTGGCAACTATAAGTTTTGACAGATATTTTATTATGCAAGTGCAGTGCACCAGAGAGCCTTTTATAAAGTCTGTCACTCATGCTGCCAGAACCATCTCACATATTTACATCACACACACACAAACACACATCATTCATGAAAGCAGCAGCAACGTAGTCCGACCTGATTATTCATCACCATTTTACCCAATGACACATGCATGGAAACTCCCCGTCTCGGAATTAAATCAGATTCCCTCTGACATTCAGAAAGTTCTCTTCAGCCAGACTGATTAGATAAAATAATGTAAAAAATATGGCAGTTAAGTTCAAAATATTAACATACTGTTTACTTCCTTTTTTTAATAGCTTTATATATTTTTATTTTTATAGGGATAACAATAACACTTTATAAGGTCCATTCATTATGGTTAATGCACTAACTAACAATAAGCAATACATTTGTTACAGTATTTATTAATCTTTGTTAATAAAGATATAACTGTTAATTCATGTTAGCTCAGGTACATTAAATACTACTATACAAATTTTGATTTCAATTATGTACTAGTGAATGTTGATTAAGATGAATAAATTAAAGTATTTATATAGTTAATGTAAACTAATGCTAACAAATTAGACCTTATTGTAGTGTAACCGGGATAGTACTAAAAAATGTAAATGAAATCATTCATTCACTCTCATGTCATTCTGTATGATTTTCCCTTGTTAAAACTTCATTCATAGATTTATTAGTTTCTGGTTTAGGTTAGTTTAAATGCAGAACTGAACTGAGTTTCATTCAATTCAAATAACCAACTCTCATAACTCACAGGTGAAATCATGAAATACAGAAAGCCCCTGTGACATTCACTTAAATGTCAGACTTATGTCTGTTGAATGGCCTTCACTCATGTCAACCTTCCTCAGTTCTGCTTCTGGCAGACAGTGTCACAGACACAAACCAATCTGTTTTTACCCGTATGTATGCAGATGTACATCTCCTGCCCTTTGTTATGTACTTCAGTTTTATTCTATATTCACTGAATGATCCCTAAGTATCTCCAGTGTTGAATATTCTCCTCCAAAGTTTGAGCAAGCTTTCATACTGCATATCAAAACCACTTTTCCTTCACATCAAAGTGTCTGCAAGCCTTGAGACGTACAATGGCTATCACCTTCATGGATATCACAAAGAATTCATCCATAATGAACTCAAAAACAGATCCACAGGCCAAATCCTTTTAATCAAACTTACAAAAATTATGTAAGATTTTACAGAGATTTTAGACACATTCCAAAAGACTTGCCTGTCCTCGCATCATCTTATACTACAAAAACACTTGTCAAATATAAAAATAAACAGAGCAAGACTGTAAGGATGCACATGGAGGTCACAGGTTAATTTAGGGGAGTTTGAGGTAACAGCAACAGAAATCTGTGTTGATGTTTCTAGCACTTTGCATATAAAAAAAAAAGTTTTTATATTCCATCATACAGAACTGGATTGATTCGTAATAGGGGCAAGTCCGGTAAAGCTGAAAGGGAATGATGGGTAAGTTAAGTTCATTTGTTTCATCACATTGGGTAGTTGAGCACCACATCCTGTTTGGCCAGCTCCAACAACATAGGGTCATCGAAGAACTTGCTGATGCTAACGTCCTCACTCAAACCCTGGAGGAAGAGAGATGATGTTGATATATGATGATATATGATGCATATTCACACTAAACAAGTTGATTGAAACTTCAGAGACGTCAAACATTTCTTACTTTGCGCCTGCGGGTTTTGATCATAAACTCTCTGGCTAGATGAGGGGCCGGCTGAGGCTCCAGAGGACGAATCACAATGCTCTTATCCAGAGGATCACCGGGAACAATCTAGAGTGATGGCAAGAGACAATAATTACTCAGGACAGTCGTGAAAATCTAATACCATGTGACAAACACACACACAGAGACAGTGTTAAAGGCAAAGAGAGTCCGAGATAAGCTGCTGCTGACTCGAACTTCTGCTACTCAACATCAAACACATCAGAGCACATCAACTCTCACTCTCTCACACACACAGACACACGGGAGAATCCTATGTAGTGGTCGACTAAGATATCCGCATCAAAAAAACAATATCAGAGCAGGGTGGCCAATATATATATATATATATATATATATATACACATACATACACTTTATATTTATTTTAATCAATATTTATTAAATTAGAAATAAATTAGAAAACAAATTCTTAAAATAAACATGCTTATACTTTAGATGGCAACTTCTTGAATCTGCAATCCTATTACAGTATTTTTCACAAATAAAGTAATTGTTTAAAAATATATGAATAATAATTAAGTAAACATTTTTCGTGATTTTGATCGTACTGGTAATCATATTTTTTCAAATAAAGACAAGGTTACGCTAATTTTACATACAGCACACAGTGAAAACGATATGAATATGACAGTGGGCAACTAGATACAGCACAGCATATTTTAAAATGAATTTTTCCATCGCGTCTCCTGTAAAGCTGATCTTCTGTTCGCATTCACTCACTTCTCACAGACCGACCGTCACTCGCAGGAACTCGTTTATGCAGAATGTAGGGCTGCAACTATCGATTAATCGGACGATTATTTTTTCGATTAATCGATTAATCGGATAGAAATTAAATTAGATATTTTTTTTTATTGTAACTAAATAAAACCGTAAATCAGGGTATTTATGTGTAAAAGTGTACTTTAAAAAGTGCAAAAGCCACACATTGAGTTTTACTAATATCAATATTTGCATTGTTTTTAATGATAATTGCTGATGGCAAGTTGACAAACATGATTATTGTTAAAAAAATGATATCCAACATATTATGTTTTAACAAAATTTTTGTTAAAACAAATTTACACAGACATGTTGTTCAGATGTGAATATCTGAACTAAAAACAAACTAAAAACATCTAAAATATATAATTCATTTAATTTATTTCAAATTAATTATATATAAGGAATATAAGGATAAAGAATATAATATATATTATATATATAATATAGAAAATAATATAATATAAGGATAAATTGATTAAATAAATATAGAAAGACTGAAAACAATTGTGTGAATGTAGAGCCGCAGTAGATCGCGTTTGAAAAACAATTAAAACTTAGTAGACAAATGCTATAAAAAGAGAACGGAATGGAGGTAACGTTACCCAGCAAGCTAACAGGCTTGAGTAAAGGACAGGAGAAATTATGCATTAGTGCACAAGCATTCGCTGAAAACCACTGAGTACAGTGACTAAAAAACAATATTTTACTGCTGCTGTTATTAACTGCCTTTGTATTTAATGCTTCACTTTGTAAACACCGTTTTAATTTAACCTATTTCTGCGGTAGCGCTATTTTAATCCATCACTTACGTTGGGAGCGAACTGATTGCACAACCTGATGCTCGAGACAAAATACAGACATCCCGGAAGTCCCGGGAGTCTCCCGCATATTGATTGCGGCTCCCTGATGCCCGCGAATTAGTTCAAACTCCCGAAATCTAGAGCGCGCAAGCAAGAGCGCGCATGCGAGACTGCTCCAAACCGTGTAGCGCGCGCGCTCGGCAGAGCGCCTGAGGGAGAGAGACCTTGCGTGTGTGTGCGTACCAGTAAACGCTCCCCGTGACGTAAGCAGACCAACTAATCGATAATGACATTCGTTGACAACGATTTTCATAATCGATTATTATCGATTTTATCGATTAGTTGTTGCAGCCCTAGCAGAATGCTACAAATGCACACTTCACAAGATATCACAGCTGGATTAAATCTGCAAGGTTTGTGAAATTAAATGTTAATTAGATATTAAGAGATTTGTTTAAATTATGTAGATGCGCATTTGTTGAATGTTGACGGTAAATGAGAAAGTATTTTAGCCTGATTGTTTGCCTTTTCTGTTACAAATAATATAAAAGCAACGCTTTACTTTTTCGCATACCATTTACTTTCTATGTTTACCAGTTCTTTCTAACAAAGTTTTAGTTAGATATGACTTTATCAGCATACATTAAAGTAGTACAAAAAAAAATACTACCGTTTCTTAAATATTTCTACATTCCAGATTTTCATTACAGTAACGCATAGAAAATTTTATTGTAATTTTCTATTACTAATTTCAAATGGTAAATCTCATAAGGTTCTTGTAGTAAAAATACTGTAATACAATCTGTAATAAAAAAACAGCAACTGTTAAATAATTTAACAATAGTACAATAGTATCTATTAACAAAACAAACAAAAAAATCATAATTTATCAAAGATCAATTTAAATATATTTCTCACATTACTGTGCTTAATTGCCATACAAAAAGTCATAATAGAATTTCTTTAACTAATTTATCTTTTATTTTCCAATTGGCAAATCTCAGTTTCTCACCGTAAGAATACTTTAATACAATCTTAATAAATAATAAAAAACAGAAAACATTAATAATGTATTAATAAAAATTTAATAAAGGAATAATAATTTAGAAAATAATTAATGTATATTTTCCTATTGGGTCTGCTCGATTATGGAAAAAAATCAATCACGATCATTTTGGTCAGTATTGAAATCACGATTATGTAACAAATTCGTGGTGTTCCCTTGCGTTGCAGCCACTAGCATGTAGCAAATCTTGCACGTAACATGTTTCTGCTCGTTGTCAGATTCCTCAAACTGTTCCCAGACAACGGAGTTGGTTTCGCCTTTTTTGCTCAACAAACGCTGCTGTGACTGCTCTCCTTCTGCCATCTTTACTCGCGCTGAGGTTTTAAATTCCAGCGCATGATATGCATATGACTTGCCTCCCTGACTGTATAGGCTGAGAGAGTTTTTGGCTTCGGGAGGGGCGGATGTGCACGTGTCATTCAGAACACAAGACAAAATAAGAGTGTTCTTGCAAAACAGAACATGGAAAAATAATCGGTTTTACTCTATTTTGGTGATCGTTGGGAGCCAGAATCGATATTCAATTAATTGCACAGCCCTATTTCCTATTTCTATGCTTAATTAAATACCATAAAATTGTCCTTATGAGAAAGAAAGATCATAAAAATCAAAAGTAGAGCCCGACCGATATGGATTTTTGGGGGCCGATGCCGATACCGATATTAGGGAGTAAAAAAAGCCCGATACCGATATATCGGCCGATATTATTTATGTGTATATTATAATACAGTAGCAATATTATTTATGTGTATTATAGTACAGTATACCAGTCAAAAGTTTGGACACTTTCCTATTGGTGTGTACAAACTTTTGATGGGTACTTTACACAGTAGCTATAAACAGAATAAATATATTTTATAAACACGTTTTGCAATGATCACTCAAATGTGGTAATCAAACACTTGTGTGACACAGATATGTAATGGAGGCAGGGGGAATGATAGAATGAGAATTATACAGCTGAGCTGTAACCAAACTAGTTTGCATTGCATGTTATATTATATTATATTATATTCTAAATACTGTTGCATAATCTTCACTAACGACGACTTTGTCTTTTAATTTAGTCATAACTTGTATCAATAAATATATAAAAAGTGTCACTGACAAAACCTTATTATCTTCTATTTTTACTCTAAATTCCTCTAATCTCTACCAGTGGAGGAAGAACTCAGATCTTTTTACTAAAGTAAAATGAATAATATCATAATGAAAACGTTTTTAATTACGTGTACAGTATGTACAGTACTTTTATACTATTTTAAATAATTAGTAAGCAAAATGTACTAAACGTGAAACTAGGCAACTCTTAATGCAAAATGGCCCTATATAAAGTGTTATAATTATATACATTTTTGGAATATTGCTTGATGTTGTAGCGTTATCAGGCAGAATGAGCTTTAACACTGTGTCTACACCGGACGCGGCCGTTACTGCTCGCGTCGCAACAGCTGTTTACCCTAGACAAAGCAGAATCAGTTTACTGTCGGAGATCGCTCGCGCCACGCATTTTAATCAATGTTTCATCAACCAATTGCCTTAATAAATAAGAAGACGGCCTAAATATAGCAGACAATATAATCAGGACTTCTCAGCTGCGCGCTTGCAATAGTCACAAGCTCACACAATACGTGACAGAGGCTTGTAGCAGAGAAATCAATTCTGTGAATTACACTGCGCAAATCACAAGTAGGCTACTACCCACCGGATGAAGAAGGGTTGGCTCTCAGTCTCCACAGGCTACATAAAATATTCATTTTATTTTATTTTTCGTGTTTGCATTTATGAGGAAAAAACAATGTTACAGACGCGACAGTTCAGCACTACGGACGTGAGCGCTCTGAAAGCGGCACTAATGCTTTGAAACTTTGACATAGACATCAAACAGAGAGCACAAAACCTTTCGTTTCAAAGTGAATTTCGTTTTGTATTAATTGTATCTTAATTTTAATCAATGTTTCATCAGCCATTTGCCTGGATTTAATTTATAAGAAGTAAATTTAGCAGACGATAGATAATCTCGACACGGAGGCGCCTGCGGGTGAACTGGAGCTCGTCTCATGAACCGAAACTCAGCGTATAGACCTGAGAATTGAAATATATCTATATTGAAATGTCTACTTTTAAACAGAACAATTCAAAACGAAAGACAGACAGACTCATGTAATCGTATGAAATGTGCATTTCTCTCTGGCGCGTGCTCACTGAAGATCGCGAGTCAGCATCGTCAACTTCATCTTTGGCTGACACTGACTGAAAACACTTGTTTATTAATAAACAATTAAAATGTCTCCTTGCTATATTTGTTGTATTCAAAATCATTATTTTTGCCAGTTCTTGTGACAGCTTTTAGGTGCTTTATTGGCAGCGCCACCCTTACATGAATCAGCGTACCCACATTTTTTAAAATATTCATTTATCGGCCATTATAAATGCCGATACCGATAGTTAGGAAAATGCCTAAAATCGGCCGATAATATCGGCCCGCCGATATATCGGTCGGGCTCTAATCAAAAGGATGCCCATGTCACATTTTTCCCTTAAAAAAACTATAATTTTAAATAAATAAAAATAAGAAATTAAAACTGAAAATCATATTTTGGTTAAAGCAATGGAAGACTTTCTAAAATATTTTTTTTAACCAAAATTTTTTTTTTTTATATTCTTATTAAAAATTCTTATTTTTTAATATTTTTAATATATAATAATATATTATTTTCATTGTGGGTGAAATGGGCGTGTTTTTGACAGGATTTTTTACATACAATCCCTCTTGTACTTATTCAAACGCACGCAAAAGAAAGAGAGAGAAGGAAGAAACGTGGGTGCGATTGTACCTGCCAGTGGTGGAACACACTGAGCGCAAATGCCTGGCCCTGCGTGTGCGTGCGGAGATCGGTTTCAAAACCAAACGAGTCAATAGCTGGTATAAAAGCCTTGATGGTGTAGAGAGGAGAGCCAGGAATTGGGGCATCCTGCGTCACATGACCTCTACGGGACACAGAGACAAGAGATCAGTCAAAGGCTCATTTTAAAAGGAGACCGTCTTTATTAGAGACTTGCTGACTTTTGCTGCCTTGAGCAACAATTTGCTTAATGCGAGTGTGTGTTTACTGACAAGTCAGCAATGTCCTCATTCTGTATGTGTATTTTACCTCCTGCGTGCCAGCACTGTGTACACGGCAGAAACGCAGTCAGCAGGAGCCTGAACCTCCACAAAGTAATAAGGCTCCATCAGCCTGGGCGTGGCCTGCAGAAAACAACCAATCACAAAGTGAGGGAAACAAAACGGGGTGAGTGAGTGAGAAACCCATTACGATAATCCACTTAATTTACTGAACCGATTTAATGGATCACGTAATTAAATGAAACATCCAAAAAGACTAATGGAAACAATGATTAAGTAGAAAAGGAAACAGAGGAAGATGGGAAGAAAGAGAGGTGACTTAACAGAACTATTAAAGGATAGATTACCATGAGAAAGGCAGAGTAGACGACTCTGCGAGCTGTAGGGATGACCTGTCCTCCTCCTCTGTGCAGCGGTTCCTGTGCGATCACGGCATCTAGGATCTTAAACTTCACGTTGCGGATTGCTGAATGCAAGGGTTGACAAAGACACATTTGTTATAGACTATAAAATATATAATATATATGTATGTATATATATATATATATATATATATGCTATGACATTGAATTTTGAATGCACTAATATTAACATTCTGGTTTATATGATAAGCCGATAACTACTGTTTTCCCCCCTCAAAAACACAATTTGATATGTGATAGAAATATTTTCTGTAATGGGTATTTTCAACATTAAAATGTACAGAGAAATGCAGACTAAGGATGCTCAGGTCAAAGGCCATATATACTTAACCAAAAAGTGCTTAACACAGTAGAACTAACAGTCATATGATTAGCTTGGATCATTACAAACCAATTACCAGAACAAATCACAGTGAAGACGACTTGGATGTTGTGGCCAGTGATCTCCCGACTGTGAATAAAACTTAATTTCTACAAAGAGCAACCTGAGAGTCGTGTCAGATATTTGCTGCGTAGCTGTGGAAAAGAAGTACTAAAGATTCTACGGTCAAAAGACCACCACAGAGACAGTGATAGTGTTGGAAGACTATAGAGCCGCCCTCGGGTTTGAGGCTGTAATACTCTGAGTTAGTATTAATGATCCTGTGATGAACCAGCGTACACCTGAGAAGGATGGTGAGAGTGTATAGATGCTAAAGACCTGTGTGCTCTTGTGTGATTGAGGTAGTGATAGTAGCTTCTTGACGGGACGCCGTCACTTTACTTCATGGAAGTATTGTAAGTATCCAGGTAATTGCCTCGAGATACTATGGTTATAATTTAAACAACCGAAAGTTGTTTAAATTGTCCGTGGTGAAGTCAGATTAAATAGGTTGTATTCGTATTAAGAATTTCCACGAAATATGAGCAGTATTTTTTTAAAACATGCAGCAAACATTTTTAAACACATTGAAAAAATACTTTAAATTACCTTTTAAACCGTATTAATCAGACAAAATTTGGTTCAAAGAGTTAATTATGAGCATCCCTAGTTTTTACATTGGTGTTTTTAAAGATTAACTTTAATCTAAACATTAAAGCAAGGAAAATGATCATGCGCAATGTCCAGTACTGACCGATATATGTGAAACATCAACCATTAATGAAATATAGTGGATATGCATTTAAATATTTATTTGTCATTCAAGACCATTTAATTGACTGCATGGTGTTTTTTAACACCTATTTTGCCTTCAAAATCACAGAGAACTCTCATATAAAATGTTTTACAATGTCTTACGTTCATCACATAAAGGACCCTCACGTGTGCCCCACTGGAAGCCCTGTACAATGCTGTCCTTCACTGAGCCGAGGAGAGCTTTATCCACCTACAACACACACAGAAAAAGAGAACAGATCATTTATCGAGTCATTCAACGGTCAACAACTTGCATGACCTCTCACAAAAACAGATGGTGTCACATGCAATCTCACGCAACAATATTTTTCACACCCTCTGATTGCCAGACAAAACAAACACCAAATAATAACACACCAACACATCCATGCCAAAAGACTTCAACAGAAATGTGAATTAAAATGGCCAAAGGCACTATTTTTAAGTATAATGTCAATACAGTCGTCTGCGAGATGACGTTAAATATATTCGAAATTTCATTTTCATTCATTTGCAATTCAATTATAGTAGAATTGTATGAGATTCAATGAAAAATAAATGAACCTCGCCTAACACAATTAGTGTCAGCTGATGTGTAAATTACCTCAGAGGGCAAAGTATCGTCTACTAAGATGTTGGGCCCAGTCGTGTCAGGTCCAAAAGCCCAAATGGAACGAGCTGCTAGCAAATCCCAGTCATACTTGGTCTGGAAAAACTCTCCCAACTTTTTCCTATAGGGAGAAAGAGGAGTATGTTTTAAGTTGGTTAACAGATTATAGGTGAAACAGCACCATATATATTACACTTAAAAAGTTTGGGATTGGTAAGGTTTATAACAAAATGTTTTTGAAAGAAGTCTCTTATGCTTACCAAGATTAAATTTATTTGATCAAAATACTGAATAAACAGTAAACAGTTTTAATATATTTTATAATGTAATTTATCAGTCACATGATCTTTCAGAAATTATTCTGATATGCTGATTTGTTGCTCAAGAAACATTTATTATTATGTTAAAAACAGTTGCTTGCTGCTCAATATTTTAATGGAAACCATGATTTTTCAGGATTTTTGATGAACAAAGTTCAGAAGAACAGCATTTGTCTGAAACCAAAATCTTACCGACCCCAACATTTTGAATATTAGTTTATGTTGGAATTAGTTCACCCAAAAATGGACATTCTTTCATCATTTACTCACCATCATGTCATTTCAAACCTGTAAGCCTTAATTTACTTAATTTCCCCTTAAGTAAATTAAGTGGATTATCGTAATGGGTTTCTCACTCACCCTGTTTTGTTTCCCTCACTTTGGTCACCTTACAAACCTGTAAACCTGTAAGCCTTTCAAACCTTCATCTTCACAAATGAGGATCTTTTTGATGAAATCTGAGAGCTTTCTGTCCCTCCATTGATAGCTACACAACTGACACTTTGACACTTCAAAAAGGTTATAAAGAGATCGTAAAACTTATCCATATGATCCAGTTTAGTTCAAAAATTCTCAAGAGACACGACTGCTTTATATGATGAATAGACATGAGGGTGAGTAATTAATGACAGAATTTTTTATTTCTGGGTGAACTAACCCTTTAACCCAGGAGTAGGCAAGTTCGGTCCTAGAGAGCCGCTGTCCTGAAGAGTTTGGCTCCAACACTGAAAAAAACCTCACCTGCATATAGCCTTAGTAATCCTGAAGACATTGATTAGCTTGTTCAGGTGTGTTTGATTAGGGTTGGAACTAATTTCTGCAGGACAGCGGCTCTATAGGACCGAACTTGCCTACCCCTGCTTTAACCCTTATGGGCCTCGAAGCAGAGCAATACAAAAATTATGTTTGTATGATAGCTGGGTTTCCTCTAGGATTTTTCCAGCTGTGGTGGCAGGCCTATTTCCAGAGAGGAGGGGGCATCGCCCATGAGTGATTCCCATTGAACCTTACACAAGAATCACGAGCACTAACACACAGGCCACTTTCTGAGGAATTGAAAAATTAAAACCAACCATCTCCATCAAAACAAATTACGCAAAATATTTCTTTGCAAATATATAAAGGTATTAAAGATATAAGTATTTATAATTCTATTATAAATTAGTTCAGTGGATAATACAGCATAAAAAGTTATTTAAAAAAAATATTGAATGCACAATAATTTTATAAAATCTGCACATTTAGTGCAATAAACAAATAAAGGGTAAAATGTTCCACCTTGCTCTTTGTATTGTTACAAAATACTTTGATGAAAAACAAGTACATACATGTATATACATATACACACACACACACACACACACACACACACACACACACATACATACATACATACATACATACATACATACATACATACATACATACATACATACATACATACATACATACATACATACATACATACATACATACATACATACATACATACATACATACATACATACATACATACATACATACATACATACATACATACATATATATATATATATATATATATATATATATATATATATATATATATATATTATTATTATTATTATTATTTTTATTTTTTAACATTTATTTTAGGGCTGGACCCGAATATTCGAAATGTCCTTCGGTGGGTTGGTACTCGATTTGAAAATGGGACATTCGAATATTCGTTGTTGTTTTTTTGCACACCTGGCATAGGGATGGGACGATTACCGGTTTCACTATAAACCATGATAAAATGTACTGACGGTTAGTAATATCGTTTAAAATTCAATTATCATTAAAACCGTGTTTGATTATCGTGATTTTAATAACTCACTATAAATCCTGTACAGCCAGCAACAGTCTGACGCAGGCGCGCAATGTTGGGTTTTTTTTTATTCGAGAAGGAATAGCGGAAGGCAGTGACCGTGCTCGGGAGATTTTTCAGCCTTTTAAGAGGACCACAACTGAGGTGTGTTCATATTTTGGCATTTACCAAAATCCTGAGGGAGACTTAATCAAGGATGGTCACTCTGTTTGCAGAACATGCACAAAAAAAGTCGCTGCGATAGGGGTAAACACGTCAAATCTGCCGAGTCGTCTTGTGTGACCATCATCCACTGTTGTAGCGAACGCAAGGCAAGTTAACTTTGACCTCAATAACAAAACTACGTCTAGGAAATAATTGGGCCCAAAATGTTGTTTTGAGTTGAAATATAATAATCACACTCACTTGAAATAAACTTGAAGAAAGGTTTGCAGCAAGTGTCTTTGAGCCAAAGACGAACGAACAAGTTCAAACAAGACTATTAAGAGTGACATTTAAGAGATAATAATGTATATTCATTGTACACTTATAACATCAATTTTTTTTTTACCACATAATTACAGGGACATATTGAATAGAGATTAATGTCTCTATTCTTACCTGTTAAATCCATTTTTTACAGCGTACAAAACTAATCCAGACAAGATGATCACAACAATATTATCAAATTCTGTAAACAATAAATCAACTCTGATTGGTTGAGACAAGTTGTATTTGAATGAAATGAGAGCGCGCGTCCATTGTGATACATGGATGTGTGCTGCTGTGTTATGTTGCAATTGACGACGGTCATTAGAAGGAAGGAAATGCCACAGAATAGAATCTTACTTTAAAAAGTGCATAGAGCTGCTTGTTTTATTTGTTGTTTGTTGATTCTCAAATATAAAACTTGTTGAAATGTTTTCAGTGTGAGCATCAGTTCTTTTTTAACACTTTCATCTTGTTTTAAGAAAACCGTGATAACATTGACAATCACGATAATTTCGGTCACTATAATCGTGATATGAAATTTTCATACCGTCCCATCCCTAACCTGGCATCCCCCTCGAAACGGTTCTCATTTGCGCTTGAATATGTTTTACACTATAAAATCTGGTGAAATATAATACTTAACATAAATTCGTTATAGCTACTTAATAAATAGATATTTGCTTCTTATTGGACTGCTAAAAATGTTCCTGCAACGGGAGTATTCTCTGGCTAGAGCGCAGAACAGCGGAGTTTGTATGGACAGAAATGTCTGAGCTTGTATTTTGGTTTAAGCTGCATTGCTTTGACATTGTGGAAAATAGAATAATAGAAACTAAATGTATTAAAATGTATGTAGTATTAAAATGTATAAATGTATGTGTTAGTGTGTTTTATATCACTAGTGCAGTGTCCATTCTCAGAGCATATAAGCTCTGCTTGCATGAGACGCACCGCTTCTTTATTTAAATCTACCCTAGTAATTTGTTAGTGAGAAAAATATTAGACTACCTTATTAAAAATATTGCTCAAGTTAACAGACCTGTGTGTGTGTGTGTGTGTTTATCACTAGTGCAGTGTCCGTTCTCGGAGCATATAAGCTCTGCTCGAGTGAGGCGCGCCGCTTCCCGCTCGTGCTGTTCTGTAGTTTATTAATTCTGAACGTGTTGCGTCTCGCCTGTCCATCTAGATTGCACCAAATACACTAAACTCCCTTGTGAAGTCGTTTTAATGAACGGTTCTCGAAATAATCATGCGCTGATGATGATCATCAAGGTCTCTCGCTCTCTCCCTCTCTGCTGTGGGCGCTACACGGTTTGGAGCTCGCGAGCTCTAGATTCCGGGAGATTTGAACTAATTTGCGGGCATCAGGGAGCCGCTATCAATATGCGGAAGAATTGGGATGTCTGAGACACAGAGATTCCGAAGCTTCGAATATTCGATGTTCATTCCTACCGAAGCTTCGAAGCTCAAAAAATGGTATTCGGACCAGCCCTAATATATATATATTAGGGCTGGGAAACGATAAAAAAAACACAAAAATTGGACATAAAATAGCCCTATATTAAAACAATATTAAACATCAATGTATCAATATATTATTCTTCATTCAGTTCTATGCAACATACTCAGATTTAACAGATTTATTATGTGACTAATTATCAAAATAAAGTAGGCCTATAGTCCTACAAAGCTATTATTACCAGAGCATGTGATCAGAGCAGGTAATTTTACCATTGTTGCCCAGCATGGCTATACCAGCTCAGTAGGGGGGACTCTTGCAAACAGAAGTCTACTACTGAGAAATGCCACATTATTTGAGCGGACTTTGCTTTTTCAGTGCGTGATCACTACATGATTGGAGCGTTTGGGCCGTGAACAACAGAGCAGAACTCGCAGAGCAAACACAGAGCGGAACATTGAGCAGATAGCGCTGCATAGCGCGCTGACACACACACGGAGTGGAAAAGACTTGCTCATGAAGTTACTAAACAAGCTGAGCAAGAATGAAACCGGGTCGTTTTATTGCATATTTCAGCTTTTTTTCTCTTTCGGCCAAAATCAAATAAATTTTGCGACGTGCTGTTTGAATGCTGAATGGAGAATGACTGAGGAGAGATAAGATTAACTTAACGACTTAAATATTCATTAGTACCTCATTTTAAGCTATTGAAATGGCTCCAGAAACCTTGGAATATAGTGCACAAAAACCTTATGGTGGTTTACAATGTTCTATGTATTTAGTGGGGCTTAACTATAACACAGAATAGTGCGCACAATATCGGACGCCACTGAGAAGCTGCAGCCGTGGCGGGAGGATTTTTGGTGTGGCGGCCCGCCACCACAGAATGAATGTAGTGGAGACACTGTTATAGGCAAATACAATTTTTTAAATTAATTTCCAACTTTTTTGTACTTGGCTAAGCGAGACACATTTGTGTTATATATAACCCATAAGTTTTCTATAGTTCGAGATGTTATTCTACCTGTTCCATGTGATCTGCACCACCTCGTTCTCAATGTCTTCGGCTAGACCCTTCTCCAACGGCTCGGCAATCATAGTGATCTTATTCCTGCCAATTACATATACACACACAGAGTTACAAATGAGACAAACATATCTGAACCAATTTGTTATACTGTCAATTCTTTTACAAATCACATTTCAATTAAACTGGATTTCTAAAAGGTGGTGTTTGTTCCTCACTTTTTATTGGGTGTTTCAGCAAAACACTTCAGGGAGGATGTCTCCACCACAGTCTCGCAGAAAGTCACCACAGGGTCAGCTACCTATTGAGAAGTCAAAGATAAAATCACATTTAAATGAAGTTAAGAGGGCAAGAAGGGATGAGAGTAAAAGGAAAATTGTATGAGAGCAAAAAAGCACCTTGATATCAATCTCAGAGTACATCTTCCGCAGGTCGTGCATTACACAGTCCAGGTACAGCTCACCTGTGCCGAGAATTACATGTTCACCTGACTCCTCCACCTGAACAAACAAAGAAAGCAGCACAGATTAATACAAAACAAATCAGTAAAACGGTTGCAATACATCTCCATACACTAAACAAAGAAACCAAAATGTTATCAAGTAACCCTGCTCATTGCCACTCAAGTATATGCGGCACCTAGTTTGGTCTCAAGGTTTAATACATGAAAGAAATGTGGTTTTAAAACAATATTAGTAGTGTGAGTTGTTCTAAAGTGTGTTACCTTTGTTGTAAGTGAAGGATAACTCTTGTTGACTTTTCTGAGTCCATCCAACATCTTGGGCAGTTCTGAGGGATTGACTGGCTCCACAGCTATTTTTATCACTGACGCAGTGTTAAACTTCAATGGCCTGAAGATCTGAGCCTACTCACAATGCAAAGCACATTCAACATCCAATCCCTCATAAATGATCACTGCTTAGTTTCAAATAGATATCTCTCCCTCTCTTTCCCACCTCTTCATTTCCACGGGGCTCTGTGATTGTGGCCGTTTTAACGATAGGCTGGTCGCAACCCTCGATCAGCACCCAGTTACCAGCAGGAACACGATTCACTTCAATCTGGTACCTTGCATAAACACATTAAACATAACATTTACAAACCTTACTTTTGGTGTAGGATTTACTTTGAGTCAAGTCAACAATATTCCCAAACTTTGAAACAACATTCGAAACGGAACGGAAGATAACACAATGAATTAAATATGAAAGACTGATAGTATTTTCTTGTAAAACATAGTAACAGTAATCTTTTTCATAGTAATCTTAATTGTTTTAATCAGAACTTTGAAAAAAAAATTTTTACAGTGCATATAACAAGCGTTTCTCAACCAGGGGGGCTCAGCAAACATTCAAGATGACTTAAAATATTTAAAATAAGCCAGAATTAAAAATCTAGATATTTCTTAATTTAATTCACCTCTGTCTACAAAAAACCCTTCTTGAAAAACCTGAATATGAGGGGAGCCTAATTTTTAAAGTGCGATTTCTAGACCTGGATATGTCATGTAAAGTCATAAAATCATAAAACTGCAAGGGCATTTTTAGAATGAATATACATTTTTCTAGATATGCCAAGCTCTAAAATAATTGATGGGCTAGAAATTGAGTGCAAATACTTTTAAAAATCCTTATCCTTAATACTTACCCAGTAAATAATTAACTGCTGGAAAGGTCATAGAGCCTTCAAATATTGTTGTGGATATTGAGTCAAAAAGCATTGAGAATCACTGCTGTATAATGATGCAAGCAAAAAATTAGCTTATTATCAGAATGTCAGAGTGTGACAGTCACCTAGCGACAGAAATCCACAGGCGTCCAATAGTGCAGATCTGTGAGTCCTCCTCATCCTCCAGGCTGTAGTTTTCTCCCAGAACCTTCACCGGCTGGCCCGCCTGCAGGGTTCCACTCAGGACTCGACCAAACGCATGGAACTGAACGCCGTCATCTGTGCTGAACATCTTAGTTGTATGGCACATCAGTGGACCCTTAGAAAGGAAAACAAGTTTGACGTAGTACTTTGTGATTTTTTAGTTTGTAGGCTTGCTTAAGGTGGATACATTTTTATTTTTTATTCAGTAAGATGAAATTTGCGTTAACATTTACTGGATAAATTCAAGAAACGGCCATCAAAAAAAGTCATGTGACTGAATAATTGACTCAGAGAGGAAAATACAACATTTTTCTGGTCAGACTGGTCATTCTGAAATGTTGGAGCCTTGGCCTGTCATCAAAATGATTTGGTTACTCCAGAACTGTCTGACATGCTGTCGCTCCTAGAAAAAGCATCAGCCACAGCGTTTTGTCTGTGTGCTCTAAACTAGTGCTGGGCGGTTTGACCAAAAATTTATATCACGTTTTTTTAAAAATTATGCCGGTTTTCCGGTTTATGACGTTTTTTTTTCATGCATAATCAGGTGTTCAAAGCATTTTCTACTGGTTGAGAGAGGAATTACTGCAGTAAATTGACTTAGGATGGTCTTTTACTGTCATTAGTGAATATTGTAGAATAGAATAGCGCCCAGTATAACCTAAAATTGTTATTTCTTAACTTTCTAATAACGTTCTTATAACCAGGAAATAAGGTTAATACAACGTTTATATAACGGGAGAATTGTACGTTCTAATGACGTTTGAATGATGTTCTTATAACCAAGCAAGAACGTTAATACAACGTTTATATAACGGGAGAATTGAACGTTCTTATAACGTTTTGAATAAAGTTCTTATAACCAAGAAATAACATTAATACAACGTCTAAAAAACTGGACATTTTGAATGTTCCTAGAACATTCAGAAATAACGTTAACGTTTTTATAACTTAATGGGAACATTATGAAAACGTTCTTATAACCTAAAATTGTTAGCTGGGGAAGAGGAGAGATTCGCAATTGCACTGAACACGTTTTAAGTGCAGGATTCTCTGAGCGAGCCCAGAGAAAATAGACCTATTTTAACAAGAGCAGCATGTATCTGAGAGCACGGCACATTATATTCCGCGCGCGAGCAATAACATAATGCGCTCTCGACATTTGACAGGAAAATAATGCCATAGTTCCGCAGCATCCATCTTCCCTGTAACGTAACACCAGAGCACTGCTGTTTACCATCGCCTCGCAGTCGCTGCATAGAAGTGCAACATTGTAAAGGGTCCGTCTGAAACAGTGTCGCGCAGCGTAACGTTCGTTCCGAACGTTGTGTAATTAAATAAATCTGTATGGCGGTATATTCAAAATTAATATCATAAAAATATTAAGGTTTTCGGTATGAACCGGTATACCGCCCAGCACTACTCTAAACCACATTATTTATTATATATCTAATAGAAGAGCTATAGTTGCTTCCCCAATAGCAATGACTTCCATTTCCATTTTGTGCTAATTTATATTCACATATACTACCAATCAAAGGTTTGGGGTCAGTATGATTTTTATTTTTAAAGAAATTAGTACTTTTATTCAGCAAGGATGCATTAAATTGTTAAAAATTAAAGTAAAGAAGTTTACAAAGTTACAAAAGATATCTATTATTATGATTTCTGAAGGATTATGTGACACTGAAACTCAGCTCTTTGGTTAAAACTCCACCTTTGTTTAATTAGTTCACCAAAGACGGTCCCAAGCCCGGGTAATGGAGGAGGTTTGCAGACCCCAGCCCATAAAGAAAAAAAATCTCTTTCCACTAAAACGACTAGTAAATCTAAACGTACTCAAGGATCAAAATGCAGAGGAGACAACTGATTTGCTATGCCAGTAGAGGAGCAAAGCCCCTTGGGGGGTGGGATCTGTTGCCAAGTGAGAGGCTCGATCTTTGACGAAAAAAAAAAAATCACGAAAATCGGAACATGGAACACGTGTACCTTGTACCAAACCGGCAATCTTCTACAACTTCTCCACAAACTGGACAAATATCAAATGGACGTTAATGACGATAAGACTATCATTTTTTCCAACCACAATGCAGACCATGTGCACGGCGTTGGCATTGTGCTGTCGAAGTGAGCAGCACCTGCCTTGGTCACTTGGAAGCCAGTGTCCGACAGAATATTAACGGTTCATTTACAAACCCAACACGTAAAGATCACGGTGGTCCAGGTATATGCACCAATTGAAGACGCAGATGATACGGTCGAGGACACCTTCTATGATCAACTGTAGGAAGAAATTGGCAGCGTCCCACATCACTACCTTCTCCTGCTGATGGGAAACTTTAATGCCCAGATCAGCAGAAACAGTAGCCAGGTTAAAACCAGACCCTTCTCAGTCGTAACTGAGTTAGGGTCTGGGGAAGGTTCATTCACAGCTCACTTCCAAAGGCCTCAAATGCCTCTGGCCGCAATTGGATAGACCTGAAACCAATCAGATCGATCGTAATCTTGTAAAGCCCGCCACAACGTTTGTGATTGGTGCCTAGATTTGGAAAGATTGGAAATGAGCTTGAATGGGCTCTTCACCAGACTAACTTGCAGAGCAAATCTAAATTTGCCGGAAGTTCATCTGGGTTTTCCCAGGCTACGGAAACAGACAAGGTTTTGAGAGAAACATCAGGCCCTTAGGTTCAGCAACAATAAAAAATGATAACGGTATCAGACTCTCCACTTTCTGCGCTGCAAATGATCTGTGCGTCAGAAATACATTCTTCAACCACAAGGAAATCCACAAGAAAACTTGGCGATCCCCTGATGGCCGAACACTAAAGGAGATCGACTACATCTGCATCACAAAGCGTTGGCGATCGTCTGTTCTCGATGTCAGAGTCCAACGCAGTGCAGATGTGGCGTCTGACCACAACCTCCTTCGTGCTCAGCAACGCTGGCCATTCAATGTGACAAATCTCAAAGATCGGAACGTAAATAAGCGATTCCAGATCGAACTTCGAAATTGATTCCAGGCGTTGGAACAGTCTGAGTCCGTCGACCTGGAGGACCGTTGGAAGCTTTTTCGAGAGACGGTGGTGGAGAGCGCAGAGGTTGTGATTGGTCGCCGAAGAGGGACCTACAAAGAGCGATGGATACAGGACGAGACATGGGGTTTGATTGACGAGAGACGGCACGTGAAGCAGCGACGGGATCAAGCGGCAAATGAAGTCCCTGAAGACTGGCAGAAAGGGGTGATTGTCAGCCTGCCTAAAAAAAGCAACTTGTATCCGAACAGACGATGGAGTGGCAGAATCATTCAATATCAAAACCGGAGTCTGACAGGGATGCATTCGATCTCCATTCCTGTTTCTGCTTGTGATCGATTTCATTATGCGGCGAGCTGTGGACAAGGCGGACTTTGGATTATCATGGACGGACATGCGTTACCTTGCAGACCTCGACATCACCAACAATATCGCTCTCATCGACCGGACACAGAGGATCCTCAGTGATATGACCGGAAGTCTGCGAGAAGAGGCCTTGAGTTGGATTACGAATTAATACCTCAAAGCCTAAGATTATACGCATTGGGTATGGATGTTCAAACATACCAGTCCATATTGGGCAACTACAGATTGAAGAAGTCGACAGCTTCATCTATCTGGGAAGTGTCGTAGCCAGCGATGGGGATGCGGAACGCGATGTGGTATCTCGAATCATAAAGGGTTTTGCAGTTGATCAGCAGCTCTGCCCCGTCTGCCACACCAATACCATCAGCCTAAAGATTACGCTTTGCATCTACAACGCCATCATTATCCCGACTGCAACATGCATGCTTGAAAATAAAAAATGGCAGCAATTATTAAACGTTGACTCAACGTTTTTTACCAATGCTGTCATCACCGCATCCTACAAATACCATACCACGATCACATAAAGAATGACGAAGTTTACTGCAGAGCATTGTCACGGCCCCTCACAGACAGTTACAGAACGCTGGTTCCAGTTTGCGGGCCATATCCTGCGAAAACTGACAACGTGTTTAAAGGGGTCATATGCACTTTACATGCACTTTTACAAGTTGATTGTACTGAAATTTGTGTTGGCAGTGCCTGTACACAACCATCATATAATTATAAAAATCCATCCAGTGTTTTTGTTTTAATCTCCTTATATGTTTTCCCATGCCTCAAATTGAGCCGTTCGATTTTGTGACGTCACTAAATCAGACACCCCTCCCACCATTGATAATTGACAGCAGCGTTTCAACAAAGACCCGCCCTGATCGAGCTGTCATCGTAGTCCGCCATTGTTGATACACTGAAGCAGAATGGCGTCTAAGCGATTGTAGTGATCTGTTTTAAGGTGTTGTAATAAACACAGCAGTCATTTTAATGTTCCTAAATTCGAACCGCTGAAGACGCAGTGGCTTAGTTTTATTTTTGAAGGGAATATTCCCAACGATCAACATAAATGCTTTTATGTTTACGCTAATCATTTCTCACAAGACTGCTTTCTAAATGAGGGTCAGTGTAAATCTGGTTTTGCTAAGAAGCTGGTCCTGAAAACAGAATCGGTACCAACTATTCTTGTTCCTGCTGCACCACCAGAAGAAGTGAGAGTAACGTTTTACTAAACTTTAAATATTAATCTTTGCAAATCGCTTGCACGCTTCACGTTGAATGCAGCTAATGTTTACACTCAGCGTATATTACAGCATGTTTTCTATGTAACGTTACGACGTTCTCAATATAATTGAGAATATTTGAGAATTGAGAATATAATTAACCCAACTGTGATAGTTTTATTCTCATATATTTATATTTTTATTCTTATAATTTGTAGTACTATGTTTCATGTTGTATTTGTATATGTCCACTGGAAGCCTCAATACCAAAACAAATTCCTTGTGTGTGCAAGCACACTTGGCAATAAAGCTCTTTCTGATTCTGATAATTCATAATCCCACATTTATAATGAACAAGGCGTTATGGTTAATGTGTTATTAAAAACTGTGTACGCAGGTGTACATTACGTTAACCAACCATTCAGAAAGTTTTCATTTAGACCCTAAAGATTCATATTAACTTGTTAAAGGGGTCATATAATGCCATTTTTGTACAAGGACAGTCATGATGTGGAGGCCCATGCAAGGAAAGCGGAAGCGAGGCCGCCCAAAGTTCACCTGGCACAGCACATTCATTCAAGATCTGCAAGCTGTCGGTCTCTCATGGGAAGAGGCTGAAACCTTAGCATTGGATCAAGCACAATGGAGAGCTCTAGTCGCCCAATGCACCATACGGCGCCGGCGGAACTAAGTCTAATCAGTCATGTGATGATGAAAATTCAGCTTTGACAAGAAAAAATTACACATAAAAATATATTAAAATAGAAATTATTTAAAAGTTTTTAATATTATTTTGCAATGTTACTGTTCTTCCTGTATTTTTGATCAAATAAATGCAGCCTTAAAAGAGCATAAAAGTTTTCTTTAAAAAACATTACAAAAATCTTATAAGCCCAAACTTTTGAACAGTAGTGTATAATGTGATCATTTTGTTCTCTTAAACACAAGGGATGGAAACTCTTACAAGTTCAACATCAAAACACTGATATCAACCTCTGTATATCCCACACTTACATCAGGGTCACACTCAGACATTGTCTCTCCGAGGTCTGAATCCAGTCCCCCTGTGTAGCTGTGCTCTATCTTGGCTCTGGCACCCCCCTGAGGAGAAGGTATGTGTTGCACACACATGTCCACAAAGCCTGTTGAAGTTGCACACATTATTAGACCGAACACCCCCCGCATGGTCAAGAACTATAATTCGACGCAATAGCACAGCAGCACAAAAAAAACAATGACACTCACCTGTAAACTCTCCAAAGAAGCGGTTACAGACAAGACGTAGCAGAGGTCTGATGTTGAGCTTTAACTCCTCTTTGGTCAGATGAATGCCGAGCTCATCCAAGACACGAGGGAGAGACGTATCCACATCCCCCACCACCTACAGACACACCACAGTTGCAGAGCCTGGATATGCGTGCTTGTTTGACTGCCCACATCTGTCTGAATGTTTAGAAATATTGCCCAAGTTAAAGATGCATGAACAAATTTGAGTGTACATCTTACCTGAGAAAGAATCTTGTACAGTGGCTCCAGCACAAACTCAACAAAGCTGCGCTGAGAGTTGCTATTGGGGGCTTTCTTTGTGAATTTCCTCCTTATAGGCACAGAAGACAACCAGTTACAAAAAAAAAGAGAAAATGCTGCTATTACTCAAAATATATTTTTTGTCTCACGTTTTAGGGTTGAAGTAAATGTCCCCCCACAATCTTTTAGAAAACTCCATGTAATTGATATCACCTGTAAAACAAAAGAGTAAAAAACAAAAGTTTATATGTTTTCAGACAAAAGCATCAAGTATGCATTTGAACTATAGGTTTGTGTATCTCTCACCGTAGGTGTCTGAATAGATTTTGGCGAAGGAGCCAAGAGTGAAGCAGATGCTGTATTGCGAGGAAGCGAAACACACGTTTCCCAACAGGGGAGACACAATCACAGACTCATCTGTGGAGTATGTGCTGCCAGAGAGAGAAACAGAGAGATTTAATCTCTAGTATTTCACACAAAACTGTTCACTAAAACAATTCAAATAATGACCAAATTGAAGCGGTCTGGTTAAACATTCTGTTGCCGGAGAGCAAGCCTATCTTAGTTGGAGCATGCTACAGGCCACCTGACCAGACAATGTTTTATGAAATTCTGGAAGTAGTCTGCTTAAAGTGTATGATTGTCAAATTGGAAGTTATCATGATAGGAGATTTTAATACTGATACTCGAAAAACGGATCTCTCTGGCTATACCAACGCTCGTCTGTTCTTCCACTCAAACTATTATTGACCTTGTTCTAAAGTCAGAAAGGTCTAGGATAGCAGAAAGTGGGGTAGTTAATTATGGATTGAGTGATCATTTGATCTATTGTTTTCTGCACTCGAAAGATAAAGAAAACAGTGCTCAATTGTCATAACTCTATACAGGGTTCCCAGGCCTTGGTTAACTTTAAATTCAAGAACCTTTCAAGGACTTTCCAGGTCCAATATCCTCAAATTCAAGGACTTAATGTGGGGACACATTTCACGTGAGAGCAAGGTTACATCATGTTACCTTGTAAGTTACATTATTACAGTTTTGCGTGTGTGAACGTCATAGCAACGTACAACACAAAGTAGGCTACCTCACGCGGAAAACACTTAACGTAACGTGTAAATGAGTAACTAACGTAAATCAAGCAACCTAGTATGCATATTGCATAGGCCACGAAGTGTTCACGAAATAACACATTAGCTGACCGGAGGGAATAATATGGAATTTTTCACAGAAAACTTCTTGCACAAAATAAATTCAAGTACTTGCAAGGACCTGTATCTATGTATGTTTATTTTCAAAAACTTTCCAGGGCCATAAAATCTTTTTTCCCATTCACAAACTTTCAAGGATTTCAAGGACACGTGGGAACCCTGTCTATAAGAATCAGGTCGCTGAAAAGGTATAGCAAAGAAGCACTTGACTGTAACAGCAGACCAGTTTATTAAATTCAAGCAATGTAAGGAGGTTGAAAAAGGATGGTGCTTTTTTAAACGCATGTTTTTAGAAGTTGCAGACAAATTAACCCCGTTTAAAGCTGTAAGACTTAAACAGAGGACAGAACCCTGAATAAATGATATTCTTGTTGCAATTAGGATGAAAAATAAGTAGTATGACACATTGAAGAGGAAAAAGGATGATCAGAATTGAGCAGAGCACAAAAAGGTGAGAAATTAAGTGAGCAGATTAGTGGTCAATGCTAAAAAGCCCTATTTTAATGAGAAAATTGTGGAATATAGAAACGATTCAAGTAAGTCCCTCAAGCAGCTTGGCTACAGTAACAGGTTGAAAACAAAAACTAATAACATAACTCTGGATTTGGGGAATAATGTCATAGCAGAAAAGGTGACAGTGGCAGATAGTTTTAACAACTACTTTTCATCAGTTGCTAGTAAACTAGAGGAAAAACTACCTGACCAGTCAGGGCAGTACGGTGAAAGTCAAATCTTTGACTTTTATTCTCAGCAAGAGGTCAAAGCAGATGGCTTCTCTTTAAAAAGGTGTCATAGACAGCTGTACTTGAGAAGCTTAAAAACCGAAATAGCTCCAAAGCTACTGGCTTTGACAATATTCCATCTAGATTCTTAAGAGATGCTGCTGAGTTTATCACCCCATGTATCAGCAAGATCATAAATATGTCTATTGAGCAAGGACATTTCCCCAATGATTTCAAGCTTGCCAGAGTAATTCCACTTTACAAGAAAGGGAGTAAATTAGACCATGGAAATGGTATAAAAAAAAAATCATTTTTGTGATATGGTCATGTTAGACCTACAGAAGGCCTTTGATACCGTTGACCATGGTATTTTGGTACGCAAATTTAAAGCCATTGGTTTTAATGACTTACCAGTCAGATGGGTGAGTTCTTATCTGAAGGATAGGAAATAGGTGGTGGATATTGGAGGAACAACATCTCAACCACAATGTATAGAAATTGGGGTCCCTCAAGGGAGGGTCTTGGGTTC
The DNA here is from genome assembly GCF_051911475.1 of Siphateles boraxobius. Classification (NCBI taxonomy): domain Eukaryota; kingdom Metazoa; phylum Chordata; class Actinopteri; order Cypriniformes; family Leuciscidae; genus Siphateles; species Siphateles boraxobius. Next base: position 13,406,641 of record NW_027509193.1, read on the forward strand.
ACTTTTTTTCCTTCTATATATAAAATTACCTTAAGTCTATGTTCATGTGAACCTTTTTTATATGCAGATGATTCTGCGAATATTGGTTTCACATAAAGATAAGAACATAGTTGAAATAAATCTCAGTGTAGAACTATCGAATGTCAGCAGGTGGATGTCAGACAATAGGCTATCGCTTCACTTAGGGAAGACGGAAGCCATACTGGTTGAGTAAAAAATAAAACTGAAAAGATCCCCCGGATTTAAGATTTTAGTTGGAGATGAGAATAATGTAAAGGACTCAGTTAGTTACCTAGGTTGTTTGCTGGACTGCCATTTGTCTGGAGATGGCCAAGCAAAAAAGGTACTTGCCAGAGTAAATCAAAGAATGCATTTCTTGGCCAGAAACTGAAGGTTTCTGGACATGAAAGCGATGTTAACTCTGGCAAGTGCTCTTATTCAGCCTTATTTTGACTAGCATGTTGCTCTTGGTACAATGGTGTCTTAAACCACTTGAAACATATTCTTCACAATTCAGACTGCTCAAAATAAGGTTATAAGGGTTATTTTGAACCTCCCTATGAATTCTCATCTTGAGACTATTGGGTGGTTAAAAGTAGAAGATCGAGTCTCTCAGATTCACCTGTGCATGGTACATAGGACGGTGCATGGGGCTGTCCCCAAATATTTAATCAATTATTTTAATAGAGTGAGAGATATTCACAGCTACTCCACCAGGGGCAGCTCTACTGATTTTGTACCTCCTAGAGTTAAGAGTAATTTAGGTAAAGACTCCTTTTTGTTTGTAGCAACAAGCTTGTGGAACAGGTTGCCAGGAAGTCTAAAGATGATCAGAAGTTTAGGAGGTTTTAAGCAGGCACTAAATAAATGGCTTCTAGCTCTACAAAAATGTTTTCTTTTCAGTATTGTAGGGTACCTCAGCAAGCCATTGACCTCATCCACAATATGGCGAAGTTTGTAGTAGGCATCAGTAGGGGGCAGCTTGAGCTCCACGATCAGACGATCTACTTTATTAATACAGATAGTGATGGCCAACCTCTCCTGCACTGCATGCTTGATCAGTCGCTCAGTGTTCAGCATCACCTGAACACATGCAAACAGACTGTTAAAAAGTTTATACATTCATAACAGCTAGTTTCATTTGAAAAATACAATATAATATTAAGCCTAGACAATGATTTATTTCTTGAATTTCAATAATAAACACATACTAATGACAGTCTTGAAGCGAAAATCTAGACATCAGCAGTAAACCATGTATGTGTGTATGTGAACTCACCCCCTCGGCAGCATCGATAAAAAGCACAATGCCGTCAGACAGTCTGACTGCAGATGTCACTTCATCAGAGAAATTCACATGACCTGAAGAGGCGTATAAGACATAAGTCACTTGTTTTTGCACAGTAGTGTACAAATATACTGTGTACTTAGTGTACCAAGTGGAATTTTAAACAGATAAGCCATGGTGTAAAGAGATAATGTAATTAGTTACTGTATTTTACGGTACACTGAGTATCAAAGACATTAACAACTTTTACTAATGCAACTTCTCATTACATTTTGAATGGGACCTAACTTTTTCTGCAGCACTTTGTTACAAAAGAAGCAATACCACCATCTACAGGGCAATGAAGGTACCTAATGAAGATATCTGGTGCATTTTAAGGCTACTTTACACGAATGTGAGCACATTAGCAGGTAGTTGTGAATCGCTGGCTTTTCATACATGAGATGAGGACGTGGCTGTAGCCAGTGATGAGGCTAAAACCAGCACGTCCAGATGTTTCTTGTTTTTCAATGGCATGTCTATTAAGGCGGGCATACACTGTGCGATTTCAGAAAGGTTACCAACTCACAATGTACGAGTAGATCGCATGGGATGTAAAGCCAAAGCTCAAGATTTATATGCTCACACTATACGGTCCAATCGTCGAGCTGCGAGTTGTCTGCTCACACTATACATGTAAAATATGCCCGATATAGCCCCATGCCGGGTTGCGCAGATAGACCATAGGGCCTAAGACTATATCCAGAGATAGTCAAAAGCATTAGCTATCGATATCAAGAGGATATACCATTTTCAATTTATGTAGGCTTATTTAAATATAAATATTATAATTATTAGAGTATAGGCCTGCATTTATTATTAAATTGATATTACAATTCATTTGCCCCACATTAATTTCATAGCGCATCACAGCATAACTGACGCGCTGCGAGGATAGTAAAAAAAGATGAGCTAGATTAGCTTACTCCTCAATGAAAATGATTTAAAAACATTTAGGTCTATTATACAATGAATTACAGGCCTATAATTAAAATTATTAACAGTCTATAATAGGGCTGCACGATTAACCGAATTTTAATCATGATCACGTCTTCCCACGATCAAATTCGCGTGATCGAGCGATATTTAAAATGCGTCATTCCGTTCACAGAACGCTCCATATCAAAGTTTTTTTTTTTTTTGCTAAACCATTGTCTGATCACGAGCCACGGTGCGCGAGAGAGACCGAGTGCAACTGCGCGCGAGAGAGACCGAGTGTGTCTGCGCGCGAGCGACAGAGCACGAGAGAGAGCGCACGAGTGTGTTTGCACGCGAGAGAGACCGAGTGTGAGCATTAGTAAATTGCATTAGTAAATTGGTACATACTACATAGTAATATATAATTACTATATAAGAGGCATGGAAGTTTGATTAATGGACTCCAATTATCAGTACTACAAATGTCTTGTTTTTGAAATATTGTTTAATAAATAGAAATAATTTGAGCACATAAACTTTCATATGGAGGATTAAATAAGATTCAAATTATGCAGTAAGATTTTACAACCAATCACTGACACTGTACCACAACCAGGTTTTAAGTTTCTTAAGCGTCAAATAACAATGACTCTGAATTTTATCCATTAATCGAACTTCCATGGTTCTGCCTTGAAATGCTCTTATTTGGTTAGATTCTGTTATTTATGGAATATTTGTTTTTTATTGATTGTATATTTTGAGTTCACATCCATTATGCAGGTACAATGCAAGTTTATATTTTGCTTCTTAAAATATATTTACACAATGTAAAATAGTGTCCTGTTGAAGTTTTGCTACATTGTCTTTAATGTTTTCTTTATTTTTCCTTATTCTTTAAGGAGATGCACTGAATTTTGGTGAATAAGACAACCTGTTTTATTTTGATGCACATATTTGTACATTAGCAGGAATGTAGCACAATATGGATGTGAAAGCAGTTATAATTAGCCAATGTGCCAATAAAATTTGTTTTGGTTAAAATCAACAAACAATCGTGATAATTAATCGTGATCTCAATATTGATAAAAATTAATCGTGATTATCATTTTGGCCATAATCGTGCAGCCCTAGTCTATAATATGTCCAAACACTGCAATAATCAGTCATCAATGAAAATTAAGAGCAGCTTTATTTCAAAAACAACTTGTTTAACACAAAATACTTCTCTTGTCATTTTTTCACTACGTATATGGGCCACAAGAGAAATATTATGAAAATAAATTAAGATAGGCCTAGTAATATAACTTTATCAGCCTACTGATGTAGGATTTATCTCTTGTTTCTCTGAGAGAAATAATTTTATTTTCTGTAGTGAATAATTGACTGGGGTTTGAGATTTCTACACCGGCATAACTCTCGCGCAAAGTTTGCACATTGCTTGTGTGATATGCATTAGCTCACTTTCACGGTTTAAAATGGAAAAAATTCCAATATTGCGACATGACTATCCCCAATTGCCAAAGGATGGACAACGGTTCAGATTTCCTGTGATTATAAAATTAAGTACATATTAAATAAATGAGTAAATAAAGTGAAAGTGAAACAAGTAAATTAATGATCATGTAAATTAAAGCTGCCTTCGGCAATTTTTTTTTAATCATATTCAGTGAAATCGACACTATAATCCGACAGAACAACATAAATAAAGTGGTTTTAGAAAAAAAAACGAGCTTCTAACTCCAACTGGAGCGTGTTATTTGTTTTGCAAAAATCCACTGCTCCCGGATTATCGGGTCCAATCAGCGCAGGGGGGTGTAAGATCTGACTGTCAATCACAGGTCATGCACACGCCACCCCTTGCGCACGTTACAATCACATGCACACGCCTGAAGTTCGCGCAGTAAGGAAGAGTGATGGCGGAAAAGATTCCAATTCCTCGGGTAACCTCAAGAGCTAGGAGGTCAAAAACAACACAGGAAAAGGGAACACCTGCTGAAAAGAAAGAAGTAAAGAAAGAAAGCATTTGAAAGGTGGAGAGATTTACGTGATTTAATTGGGTTCAAGCTGGATGCAGAGCTTGCAACATTTCTTCTCGACAGGTAATTGTGCTTTATCAACCAGTTACTTTATTTCTTAGTGTTATGTTAGTAGTCCAAGTATGTGACGAACAGTAGTATAGCTACTGTTATTGTATGTGCTATCTGACTAGCGCCAAATACTCCATGGTGTTGATGGATGCTGATGAGACGGGCGCGTTCACAGAAAATTAGTTGCACATGCACTGAAGAGCACGAACTCGGTGGGAGGGTATTCGTTGATAGTAGAGGAGAGACATGAGAGTTGTAAACATTCGAAATTTTGCCTACGTCCACTCAATCTGCCAGACTTGCCGACTGCAGCTTTAATAAAAGAGGCGCTATGTATATGTACCCACAGGTGGCTTGGAAGATGTGGGTAATATGGTTTATCCATTTTGCAACACGAACTGAAGGTAAGCAACAGTTTGCTAAATTGCAGCTAGTTTGATAGCTACAGAACTTAAAGATCTCCCTATTTTTCGTTTTCTTTCTTGCAGAATTAAAGATGAAATTCTTTAATTTATGTTGTTGCGCAGGGAGGAAAAAACACAGTCTAGAGCAATCGGTTGTAGCTCTGCTTCAACTAGAGCGATACCCTCACGAGGGGCGACCAAAATTTCTGGCATGCCAGAAATTCATCCGATTGCTGGTCAGGAGATGGTTATCGCCTAACGTTTCCCACTGCACAACAAACGACGTATGAAAACCGTCCAGACTCAAAAAAAGAATTGCACGAGTCAAAATCGGACGAAAATCGCACAGTGGATGCCCAGCCTTAGGTGTTGACAAGTGCACCTTTAACCAAACATTCAGTACAAGTAAAATACTTAAGTATTGTAAAATCAGATACTCTAAGACTTTTACAAGAGGTATTAGAATTGGTGATTTGTAGCTTGTAATGTAGTCATTTTCGCTGTGAGGTATCTCTCCTTTTACTTAAGTATGGTTTTCGGGAACTCTTTACACCCCTGTGGATGTTAGCTACTTCACAGGGAACAGGGAGAGAAGGCAGGAAGTACCTGGCGTGTCCATGATGTTGAAGAGGTAGGATTTGCCCCTTGAGTCAGGTAGCACCATGGTTACAGGAGCACTCTTGATGCCAACTCCCCTCTATGAGGAAACAAAAAGATGATTGAATGAAACTATGAATACCATGAGAACACAAGATAAATGCTTTCTTGTAATCTTATTACAAGTCATTTCTTACCTCTTGCTCTGTGAAGAGGATATCTGTGTATCGTAGCTGCAACAAATAATATATCAATACTTCAGTATATCCTTTGCATGACTTTAGTGCTGAACAAATATGGTATGCCATCTTAAAAACAGGACGCCTCAGTCTGCACGTGCAAATAAACATTGGTAACACTTTACAATAAGGTTCATTAGTTAACTACATTATTTAGTATGAACTAATAATGAATTGCACTCATACAGCATTTATTACTGTTAATTTCAACATTTACTAATACTTTATTAAAATATTGTTAAAATTAGTTAATGCACCGTTAACTAACATGAGCAAACAATGAACAGCTGTATTTTTTTATTAACTAAAGTTAACAGAGATTAACAAATACTAGGGCTGGTTGATTAATGGAAAAATAATCGAAACCGAAATTCAGAGCCTATAACCGACATAATTTTACCATGTCGGTTATTTAGTTTTTTTAATCCTATTAATATTTCCGTCCACTGTATGTTAATGTACTTTCCCCTTAAAACATATTACTGCGTGTGTAGTCACATAACTCCGCCCCGTCCAGTCTGCGACATTGAAGCAACATGAGGCCCTTTCACACAGCGCGTTGATCCCGGGAAATTGCCAGAACAAACACCTTCTGTGTGAACGCAAACACGACCCGGGATTGATGCCAGGTTGGGGACATAGTATTATATTAGTAACATTGCCGTGTTCAGTCCCGGAACGCGCGCTGTGTGAACGCCAGCTTGAAACGGTTCGTAATGCGCTAGTTTATGATCGAATCAGAGAAAAAAAATGCACAAGCGTAGTTTCTCGAGAGAAATCGCAGCTCATAAGCAAACTATAGACGCCGCTGGGATATCTCACGTGTCTTTGCGGGTTGTATGTGTCTGTGTGTACGCACTCCCTTGATTCCGGAAAATCACTGGCAGTGTGAATGAACCAAAGTCAAACGAACCCGGGTCAAATCCCGGGCCACTTTATCCGTGTATTTTCCGGAATCTCTGTGTGAAAGGGAACTCAAACACTGAGTCAACTCAGCAACAGGAGCCGCTTGTACCAAAGAAAAACGCGAAAAAAGAGAGAGACTGACAAACGCCCAGCAACAAGTGCCTCCACTCCACAAAGCAGGTTTCGAAAACACAAGCATTTAAAAATGCTACACAATATGAAAAGGATTAGTTTTATACAAGTTATATTTTACTTTTAAGATGGCAATATTTACAATAATTTATTTTGTTTACAAAAAGAACTATTTTCTACATTTTGAGGAAACTTTCTTTTTACATTAAAACTTAATTACTTTTTTATTAGACGTTTTTATTTCAAGCATTGTATGCTTTGTTTGATTCAATTGTTTGAAATATTTAATAAGTAAGCATTAAAAGCTATCTGTGTGTTTCCTTATTTTAGAATCACAAAGATAGGATTATGCATTCTTTCATTCAAAAAAATAACCGTGAACATATTTACAGTATAAGCCTTGCCAGTGACAAATGAGAAAGATTTTTTTTTAAATAATCGTTCAATAACTGTAATCGAGGTAACTTGTTCGATTAATCGCGATTATGATTTTAGCCAAAATCGTCCAGCCCTAACAAATACAGTAACAAATTTATTGCTCATGGTTAGTTCATGTTAGTTAATACATTAACTAATGTTAACTGATGAACATTGTAAAGTGTTACCGAAACATTTATATTCATTATCTGTATACTTACATCAGAGTCATCTCTCTTGCGGATTTCAGGATGAGTCTGTTCAATGAGGCAGTCCACAAAGCATGTCTGGGATGGGAAAATAAATGCATATAGAAAAAAATGAATGAAATCACCATAATGAATATTAGATTTTTCACCTTTGTCTAATAAGCATGATAATGTCTTTTACCTTGCCATGGTGTAAGTGTCCACACAAAGTGACATTTCTGATCAGTTCTGAGCTGTCCATTAAATCAGCAAGGAACCTGCGGACAGACACATGTCTATGTAAGAATATGCAATTCAAACATATGGGGAGAGAGAATCAACACAATACTGAACTCACTCCATGTCATAGACTGTGGCTGGAAGCTCCTGCTCCATCAGAGTAAACTGCTTCAACTTTACGGGTTTTATGATGGGCTCTGAGGAGAAAATCAAATTAGAAAAATTGGATTTTGCACTGGGTGTGCTTGTAGTGCATAAACTCCATCAGCATGTCTGTTACCTGTCAATGGTTGTGTATCTTCTTCTTGCACGATGGTCTCCACCTCAGGACCATAAACTTCCTCAGCTGTGGGATAATACTTTTTATCCTCATGCAAAACCACCTCCATACCACCACCCTCCTCATCAACTTCAGCCTGGTCTTCATCATCCTCCTCCTCATCTGCCTGTAATAAGAACAACAATTCTTATATCCCACCATACACTGTCTTGCAACTAGCACATAAAACATAATTTTTGGCAGTTATTTTTGTGGATTTTATGTAGTTTAGACACACCTCATCAGCCTCCCGGTCCTCTGCATCTAGTTCCTCATCTTCATCAGAGTCAAGCTCCGGTCCTATATAGTTTCCAAACTCATCATAAAGATCCGTCTCCATGCTGACGAGCGCTGATGGGACAAAACGGATTGGAATGGCATTTTCCTACCACCAGTACTACAGTTGTGCAGAGAACTATTCGACATGCATGGGAACTCATTCAGTGCAGCTCATGACAAATGTACACATCTGTAATCTAGGAAACCACTGGCTACTTTCAAGATGCCCAAATATTAAATAGCTTTAATTTATATAATTCTATTTATGTTGTTTCATAGGCTTGATGAAGTTACTGTAATTCCTTTACTAAAATTGTCCCCAATTTTGGTGTCTTGTCCTTGACTAGAGCTGTCGCTGAAAATGTCCCCGTTTAAAGGTGCAATGTGTTCAAATTTTGAGTATCTATTAACAGAAATGCAATATGACATCCATAACTATGTGTTCAGTGGTGTATAAAGAACTTACTTAATAAACCGTAATGTTTTTATTATCTTAGAATGGAATGAGGCATTTATATCTACATAGGCGCGGGAATCCGAACAAACATCGTTACAGAGCGCGTTTCGTCACTACCTTGAAAGAGAAGCCGCAGAAAGCTAGAAGCTAGCCATAAACACCGTGAGTAGTGACTTTTCCCTTGTCAGTGGTGTAAAATATGTAGTTGGATTGTTTCATGTAACTTAATTCTTCTCCCTCGCTGTGTTATGGCTTTGCTATGTGGGGATAAATGTGCTGGTTACGTTCGTGAGACCGCTGATTAGTACTCTTGTCATTGACCGTAAAACAGTTACAGGAATCACCAACACGTCGATCTCGGAAGCATTTTAAGTCGATCGAGTTTCCAAAATCAGAGAAAAAAAAGCCTATTGTGTGCAGTAAATGGTGTCTAGGGGATGCGGAGGCGCGCGCGCTGTTATAATCACGTTATTTTTGCCGCACGCACCTTTGGGCTCATGCGGACGCGTCCAGTATAAACCAGGCTTAACGCTTTAACCAGCTCAGCCACAGTAACAGCTCATATTAGCCAGCTAAACTTTTACTACCCTGTTAGAAAAAATATATAGTTGCATAGTTTCATGTGGTTCTTCTCCCTGGCTGTATTATGGGTTTGCTATGTGGGGAGAAATGTGCTGGTTACGTTCGTGAGAATCAACTAATTACTATTATTATATTACGTATTAAGACCCTTGATCCTCACCTGACTATGGCTTTGTAAACTTTATCCATGATGTGGTTTATAATGGACTGTGGTACAAAAACTTGGTTTACTCTGGCTATTCTCCGCCGTCTCCAGACGACGATGTTTGTCCCGTTTTAGCCACCGTAGCTTCTTCGAAAGGAAGGGGTGAGCGGTGGGCTGAGCCCTTAGTGTAAACTCGCAACCGAACCTAGATGTGCTAAACGTCACACACTGCACCTTTAACAGCATGCAAATACTGAAAAAAGCCTGACAAATGCTAACTTTTTCATGTTAAAGTAATACTATTTAGTAGGCACTATATAACAGGACATAAACAGCGTGCAGTAATTCCCACACACATCTTAACTATACCACGTGGGTGAAAGTATAACCCGATATACGAATAATAAAACAATCAACTAAATATTCACACTTGCATCAATTACATTTGTAAAATTCACATACTTTCTGCTGAAAATGAGCAAACATTCAAAAAATAAGCGTAATTAGGGATAGTTAAGATCAATTTCCAAAGGCACAGACATAAAATAACATTTGAAAAGTTAAACATTTTGTAATTATTGGAAACAGTATGTTATTCAGTTTGAGATTTCAATGGGATTTTGAACACTGAACTAGGAAATGTCCCCGGTTTCCATTACAGAAATCTGGTAATAGTAGTGTATATTAAATTCATTATGCATGTGTAAGACAGTAAAACAATTTACTAATTTACTGACAGTTACAATATATACAGCCTTAAAAGAAGCTGTTAACGCAATTGAACGCGCAACATACTAAGACAACAAATGAACGGATTGCTCATTTAATTCATCTTTCATTTCTGTCTATCGCATTCTGTAAATGCACAATGTATAATAGTGTTTTACCTGTACACGAGTCTATATGCCTGTGGTGATTTTATTGTTGTTTCAAAGAAATCCTCGTACTGTTTCCAAACCATGCACCGCGAGGTCCTCACCCAGTCCAACGTACGGCGTACGTTGGTGACGTCATCATCCGTCGCCATACACGTTGCCCGATTGAAAAATAAGGCTACAAAAAAGACGTTGCACAAGTCAGTATTCTGAAATATTTATTTGATCATCACATTCACTCTGTTTAGATGTTGAAATCATCGGTTGAAATACAGAAATTAATTAGAGTATTCAGCGTTCAATACCCAACTTAATATTGTGCAAAAACATACTTCAAAATATTATCTTAAGGAATATGATTAACACATTTAATTTAAATCATAATTTTGCAAATGTAGGCCTTCCTACAAATCCCAACTTAAGTTATAGTAAGCTATTAGAGACGTTTTTTAATTTTAAAAATAGTAAGCCCAACTAAATATTTGCCTTTAAAAAAAACAAAAGAACAACAACAGCAAAAACAAACAAACAAACACTCTTCATAATTATCTTCGCAATTAAGACACTATCCCCTCAAGAATACAACAGGTAAAATAATAAAATGTAGGCTACTGACATAAGATGGCACCATATCACTGCATGGTATGCATTTGTGAACAGAATTTAGGTCTTTTATGGGTTTCACTAATTGGGTATCTCTAACATTTTCAGTCTCACATGGGCTAGTCTACGATGTCAAGTATGACTCAGGTTCTATTAGCTAATACAGGGATCTCAAATGGCACTTCAACTTTGGCAGGACTGCGCGTGCGTCTCCGGTGCCGGTGTGTCCCGCATTACGGACGCGCACGATCAAAGAGGGAATCCGACACAAAGGTCTGTGACTGTCTATAACAAACAAACAAACAAACAAACCAAAGAAAACGTCCAGGCTTTTCAAATACAGGTAAACATTATTGTCCAATTTAATCCAACTGAAATATACAATAGGCCTAATGTTGTAATCAAACTTCTAACACTTTATATCCAAAGGTCTGACAAGACGATGAGGAAGTGTACAGTTTGTACACACACACACACACACGGCGAGAGCCTTTGAATGTTTACAATGAGAGGTCAATACATAATCTATCTATCTACCTATCTATGTATGTAGAGTAACTGGCGAGCGAGCGCACACGCACGCGCACACACGCGCGCGCTTTTGGAATGTTTGCCTTAAAAGCCCTGAGGAGAAGGGAATTGTATATAGTCCAACCATAATATCAACAGTCTCTCATGATAATCTTTCCTTGAAAGAAAATTTAATGTGATCTTTCATGTGTGCAAGAGAAAAAGCCAAAGAGAAAATGGCGGAAGAAAGAAAAACAAAAGGGAAGTCAAACATGATTGCAGAGAAGAACTTTATATCAATAGAGTCTAATTTAATTCATTAATAAAATGGAGAAGAAGAGGAATGATAGGAGGATAATCAGAGAAAAAGACTTTAACATATCAATATGAATGTTACGTTAATGTTATGTTAATATGTTAATGAAATACACAGTTATGTACTGTAAAATATACAGGCACAAAATGCCAGTCCAGTGAATTTAAGGCTGCCAGTTTTATCACACATTTAACAGGATTTCTTTTACAGTGAAGCATGAAAGCAGCATAGAGAGAGAGAGAGAGAGAGAGAGAGAGAGAGAGAGAGAGAGAGAGAGAGAGAGAGAGAGAGAGAGAGAGAGAGAGAGAGCGAGACAAGCCTACACAGAAATTAGTTCTGCTCGTGTTTCATGAATGAGGCCCAAAGTGTTTCTAATGCTAGCAGTGGTCTTGTCTCAGTGAGGCATAAAGCATCTTACTGTCCATGTTGTTGTTTTCTATGAGATCAAACTCAACATCATCTCATCCAAATTGTTGCATCACTTACAAATGGCACAAAGAAGAAAGAAAAGGAACTTACTTCTGTATGAGTGTCTTTATGAATCAGCAACATGTGTAGGCTAATGCATCTAACAGACCTTGTAATCATGTGTAGTCATCAACATTATGCGACACTACATGTTAAATATGCATAAATGTTTTTACACTAGTCATCGCTATTCTTAGAATGTATTAAAAACAACTGCACATCAACAGAGTATTTTAATAAAGCTATTGTTATGTGTTGACATCATATATGCAATATAATATTGTGTCTACGTGACTGCATGTAAACCCTCATATTATCAAAAATAGAATACTAGATGAAATAAATCATTCTAAGGGCATGGGTGAAATAACAGATGATGTTTTCCACCATCCCGATCTGTTCGTGCAGAGGTTCTGGAACGGGACGGTACTGGAACGTGTGTAAGAAAGGGAGCTTCCCTATTTGTTTGCTGCAGGGCTTATGTGTACCATCTAAAATCTATCTGAGGAAATGGCGAGAAGACCTCTTGGGTGTGAGAGATCTATTTTCCAAGGGCTTGATGCCAAATGTCACAAGCGCAAACAGGATGCTGCCAAATGCAAACACCACGTATCATAAGTGTAAATAATCTGGCATAAAGAAGAAATGTATTGCGCTGTAGAAATACTGAAGTGGACAAAAAGGGTTACTGTAGTGTAGATCAACAGAGCATGGTGTTGCAACAGCCTGGTTCAATTCCCATGAAACATGCACATTATATTTCATGTACTCTTGAATGCCCTTTCCTTCTGAGTAGAATGCTTGTATTTTGTTCCATAATTCTTTTTTTCGTGAGTTTTGTGTTTGCATGTGCATGGGGTGTGAATGTATTCTCTGAGGTGCTGCTCCACTAACTCTCTCATTACTCATTTTGATCAGTACACCTGGGCAGTGGTGAAAATAAATGACACACTTTCCCCCATGCACAATCTCTCTCTTATTTTCTGTATCAAATAATGTCTGTTCCATTAAAGCTGCATGTTCATTTTCTGTTCCGTCTGTGCTGTTGATGATGCAGCCTTATCTCTAACATTATGCATATATGCTATACTTAGGTCTCACTATATCTGCTGTATCATGATTGATTACTTGTGTCTGTGCTGTATCTTGACTCTACTCCATTACTGGACACGCACACACCTGTTAATCAGCAGTTGCTCCTTGTGACATAGTTGATGAGACTCTTGATTGTCTGCAGTGAGGAGAAAATAGCAGAAGAGCTCATCAACCCCATTTACATAATGGAAACACAACAAGAGGCTCAATTAATGCTTGTTATTCAATTCTTTTGTGAAACTGAGGTGTTACGTAAAGCTCTTTTGTGTGTTTTGATATTTTAGCATTTTCTTCTTTGTCACTAGCGCAAAAATAACTAAATATTACAGGCTATTAGAATACACATACCGTATTAGAATTATTTCTGAAGGATCATGTGACACTGAAGACTGGAGTAATGTTGCTAAAAAATCAGCTTTGCCATCACATGAATAAATTACATTTTACAATATATGAAACATCGCAATTATATTTCACAATAATACTGTTTTTATTGTATTTTTGATCAAATTAATGTAGCCTTGGTAAGCCCAAACTTTTGAACACCAGTATTTGGTGTATTAAAACAGTAGCACTAAAACAATGACCTTCACTTTTAGCAGAGAAAAAGAGACAGAAACAAATACAGTTAGATACTTTGTTGCACTTATTGTTTTGCCTTTATGTTGCACATTTTTGGTTGTTATTCCTGCAGGTGATTTTTTTACTTTGATTAAGCAGGATGGATCCAGGTCTGTCAGAAAGATGTAGAGAAAGATGAATGGCAAACAAGGTGAGAAACTAGTCTATAACAGCACAGCACATTTGGGGTCACACACTCACACACTCCTCTAAGTAGATCTTGCTCAGTGTGCCACTGTGTGTGTGTGTGTGTGTGTGTGTGTGTGTGTGATATTTATCAAATTCACATTGTATAAATGGATGTGCTCTTTAAATTTGGTATCATCCCCTGTGTGAAGCATACTGTACACCATTCATCTTTAAAAAGAAATGTGTGAGAACCTTTCAAAGAGGGCTGCAGTGATTAAACACACAGCAAACAAAAATTAGCCTAAGTGGCAACACATAAGAGAGTCTGTGGCCTAAATACAAAACATGACATTTTTTGTCCTATGTGAGTTTGTATTGATGCACGTGGGAATCAAATGGAAAAACCAACATGTCTGTATCACTCTTAAAGGGGTGGTTTACTGTTTTTTTTCTTTGCATGATTGTGTTTATGGGGTGGAATATAACATGTCTTTGTGTTTTAAAAATTTTTTTAAAGCCTTATTTTTCATAAATTTCACCTTTATTGTAAGCCGCTTTCTCCTCTGTCATTTGAACGACCGGTTGACTTCCTGATTCTATAAAACCGCTCCCTCAGAAACAGGCAATGGGCTCAAATTGGTTATTAGGGCCGGTGTGTTGTAATTGGCTAAACTGCGTAGCGCACGTTGCCAGAATCAGACCCAGAAAGCGGCAATTAAGAGAGTTAAGCAGAACCTCCCCAAACACGGCTCTTACAAAACGTTTCTGAATGGTACATTTTTGTATTATTATTATTCTATTCTACTATTATTATATAAGAATTTCGATACGCTGTTACTTGAAAATGCTACTGCTGCTTGTTAGCTTTTGAGATACGGTTTTCTCCTGATTAAATATTTAATATAACTGAATAAATGACTGAGTAATAACGTTTTTTAAAGTTATTGTTTTATCGATATAATGAAAAACCGTTTATCTATTCACAAAACTTAGTTTACTCGGTGTATCGTTTTCTTTAGGTGTACATGTGGCACCTGTGTTAAAATGCCACACAACGTGAAAACATCTGATAACAGCAGCTGAAGTTTGCTGTTGCGATTACATATAATTTTTTTAACTTTATACACGTTTTTCTTATACACACAAAATAGCATCGAACTAACTGGCTACTATAAACAAACAGCACTGGCATTGGTTTACGTTCTTGATCAAATCGAAAAATTCTGTCATAAAGTATACATGGAAAATACATGTACAAAATTAGTACATAATTACAAATTCAGGTCCAAAATGTTTGTACGCCTTTGTCATAGACACACGAATTAGCATAACTAATGGCTACTAAAGCCAGTGCTGGCATTTGTTTACGTCCTTGATACAAACTAAAACATTACGTCTAAAATTATACATGCAAATACATTTAAAATTATTAAGTCTTTCTTACAGGTTGTGGCCCAACAACTGCTGCCTCTGGTTTTAAAGTTGGAACTTATTCATGCTTTAGTAACAGTTAGTTGTTGAATCCGGCATTGAATTTGTGGAGATGTGCAGCACAGAGAGCTAAATTACGATTGTAATTTTCTGGAACATAATCAAACATAAATTGTAGCCATTGTTGACTAACTACAGCGTCCGTAGGAAGACCTGACAGCTGGGTGAAAATAACACACTTTTCGATGGCATAGCTACTGCTCTCCACTATAGCTCTTCCTCTTCGACAAAGCGCAGAAATATGGCCATGCTTGATTATGGGTTAGTAACGTATAAAACCCAGGAAGTATCTCGTTGTAGTCCATTCGAGTTGTTTTTATAGGCATTAAACTTCCTGATTTTTAAAAGACGAAATTTCTGCTTACGTTGAACTTTCAGCGCAGCAACTTTGCAGATGCTGTTCATGCACCAACAGCAACATTACACACTATTTAAAATGAAAAAAGTGAAATCGCATTCAACCACCCCTTTAAAAACTAAAGGTTCCAAAATGTTGTTTTTGTAGTGATGCCTTATAATAACCATTTTTGGTTCCCAAAAGAATATTTCAGTGAAAAGATCTTAAAATAACCATTTTTTCTTGAAGAACTTTTTTAATGACCTAAAGAACAATTTTCTACAATAAAGAACCTTCTCCAGTAGTCAGTCACTACAACGTTATGTTGACTATGACAAATGTGGTCTCACTTGGAAACCCCAACCACCTCGAAGATTTAGAAAAATGACTAATCGCTAATGGAATTTGTGAGTGGAATTTGCATGCTGAGCCACTCCCCCGTATACAGGTATATAAGATGGCAGCTGCCGGCTTCCACTCATTCAGATTTTTGCTTCAGAGCTGAGTGGTTGCACACAGCAATAACTCTTTCCAATCACGTACTAAAAGAGTTGTAGAATGGATCTCTCTTAGCTGGAAGATCTAAGGTGCATTCAGCGGTGTTCCACCAGTGGATAAGTGCAGAAATTCCTCCTTGGGCGCTTCAGTATAAAAGAGCAGTTCCCTAAAAGAGCAAAACGAATGGCAAGCATCTTTTTAAAGTGTGTTTCTGGATGCTGTGGTTTCCTGTCTTCATCTGACGGCCACTATCGCTGTTTCACATGTGGCGTTCGTGGATGGTTCATGTCCTCAATGCGAGAACATGACCATGTCGACACTGCGGTCGTGAATCGCCTATCCCGTGAAGGCTAGGGTCCCGTTTCATGTTACCCAGCCCGCTGCCTCTGCACAAAGCAGAGCCATGAGTATTGTTAACACTCTGGGAGACCTGAGGGTTACAGTGCGAGCATTTCCGCTGGGCTAGTCTCCATGGACCACAGGCTCCTCTGTGGTGCCATGTGCTGTTGATCTGCCGGAAGGTGTGGGTCCTTCTCATGGGGGACCCAGTGTGTCATTCTGCACTCCTGGATCAGATGTCGTAGCTGCAACGGAGAGTAGGCTATTGTCCTCTGGAGTGGAAGATCTGGGCCACCGTGGGCATCGGGGTGGAACCCCACACCTTGTCCTCAGTGCTCATGGTTGGATGAGAGGGTTTCTGGGTGCAGCGCACAGCGCACAGCCGCATTCCGCCCCAATGCCTTTCTTCTCAGAAGTGCATGAGGAGGTTCAGAAGTCATGGAAAGTACCTTTTACTGACTAAAGTAAGTGCCCAAAAAGTGCCGCCACCTAGCGGAACCGTACACATATCCAGTCCAAGGCCTGTAAAACGACGGCAGCCGTCTCCGCCTTGCATTTGATAGCCAGCCTGCAAGAACACCAGGCCAAAGCACTGAAAAGAACTTCAAAAGGTTAGTTCTGAGCCGGGGTTGATCCAGGAACTGCACGGGTATTGACCTTGCTGTCCCAAGTCACAAAATTCATAGAACGGGCCTTCAGCCATACGATGTCCATCTTGGAGGCCCAGGATCTCCATCTCTGTCTAAACCTCGCTGAGATGGGGAATGTCAAGAAAGTAAACCTTCTCGACACCCCCATCTCGCAAGGTGGCCCCTTCAGCGACAATGTCCAGGACTTTTCCCTACAGTTCTCTGAAGTCCAGAAGCAGACAGACACCATTAAGCACATCCTGCCCCGGCGAGACACCTCCACCACCAGGCAACAACTCTGCTGCAACGTCGAGCCCCCAACAGGAAGGCGACGCAGCCCGTCTCTCAGGCTGCCACTAAACCCTCCAAACGTCCATCAAAGCGGCCCTGATATGGCCCAGAGATGAGGGGAGCAGCTCTGCATCAGGATGGGGTTAACGCACCACTCCTCTCCAGGTGGAGGTACAAAAAAAAGAGAAAAAAAATCTCCTAACTTCAAAGACAGTTCACCCATCAAAATAAACCACATAACATCTAGAATAAAGGTATATCAATGCGCATTTCCGGTGTAAACTACAACATGTGGAGCGGAGCACAAGAGAACAACGGAGTCTGAAATAGCTGTTCGCTTAAAGGGATACTTCAGCTCTGGGAAGATTAATGTGTATTTAATAGTGCTCATTTATATAGTAGAAATGTGAAATTATTTTTGAAATTGAAGCATTCTAGGCTGAGAAAAGGCAGAAAATATATTTTTTACTCATGTGGCTGAAAGACAACAACTCCCAGAATGCACTTGCTTTGCTGCCCTTACGAGGCCAGGCCACTCCCAAACCACGCCTACCGGTTACAGGCGGCAGTATCCGAAAAATTTCTCCACACATTCTCAAGGCTAATACATACTCAAGTAACAGTAAAGGTTTATAAAAAGAACCACAACCAATGTGAGTTATAACTTTTAATTAAAAAAATAATTAATATTAACACTTTTACACTCAAAGCTCTGCCATAGCTGCCAGCTGTCAGGAGCTGGATATCTCCGTCTGATATCCTGGACAACACAGGTGGGCAAAACGAGACGACAGCCTTTACTTTACAGTCTCTCGCCTTGCAGGACCCATTCCATAAAGTGACGGTATGGCTGTTAGGCGATATTGTCTACAAAACAGTAACGTTAAGCACAACGTTAGCAATGCGAACTATTTGCACATACAGTATGCTAGCATAGATATAAATATAACAACAATAGCTCAGCTGACTACGCGTGAAGAACATTGTGATAATGCCGAGTGTCCAAACTCTGTTCATTACTGTGGCGAGGGGGGCGTGGTTTTGCGAAGTCTGTAGCGAGAGACGAGTCAGCGAGCTGTGCGGTGAGTAAGTAGGTCAAGTGCAGATGATGAACACCTGTGTCTCATTGCAGTGATTGGCGTGGAGACCGCATATAAGCTGCCGGGAATGAGAGAGCGGGAGAGAGAGCTGGGACTCGCACGCGACCCGCAGCACACACGGGCGAAACGGACTGAGTGATCGTGGAGAAGTGTTTTTGTATTTTATGCTGTAGTGTTTTACTACGGTGAAAGCGCACCTTTTGTTTTCTTTATAAATAAAGTGCGAGTCCCTATTCCCGCCGACCCTGTCGTCTTCTTCCTACACCCACGCTGAGTTTTACTACAATTACGTCTTAGTAAAAAAAAAGAAAAGAAAAAAGAAATACTCACTTTACACTAAGCCGTCCGTTTGTCCCTGCGGGCTTTGGGTGGCGTTTCCAATTGATCTCGTCCAGAAGAAAATGGCATCGCTGAAATTCGCGACAGCAGTATCTGTTTTCATAGGCGCACAGCGAGAGCACTGACACCACCGGTCCGCCCCAGCTCGAGTCAGGACTTGCTGCCCTGCTGCAGCAGCTGCTCCGGCCGCCTCTTGTTCCTCCATCTCCCGCAACTCTTCATTTCTGTATTGCGGCTCGTACAGGTAGCCGCGAGCATCAGATTCGTGCAACAGATATTCGAAATCCCCTTCTGCCATTTCAACTTCAAAACTCGTAAATCGTGATTAGACTGTTATACAAACTTTCTACACAGAGCAAGTGCCTGTTAGCTCAGCTTCAACAGAAAGATGGCTGACACTATCTTTACTTTCTGTGAGTGACATCCCGCCCCATATGGGCGTGGTGAAAACATGCGTAACTAGCTAGCTTGTAGCCTACTGGCTGTAGTTTTAAGCATCGGGCCCAAAAATCCTCCGATGACGCAAAAATGACTAAAAATACATAAATCTCTCATATCAGCGGGATATTGGGGATGGGGATGGGGATGGGGATGGGGATGGGATGGGATGGGGGGGGGGGGGGGAATTGCACGGTAATTCGAAAATACTACTGGTTTTCTACTGATACAAAGCTTAATGCTAAATCCTGAAGTATCCCTTTAATAGTGAAGCAGATTAATGGCATATTTCAAGAGAATCATTCAAATTATTATAGAAGCATGACATTTGGCACCGATACTCTCTAAGGGTCACTTTTTGGGAAAAATTAAACATGGCGGCCATTTTTTCAAGATGGATGCTATTTCTGTCAAATGCTCATTGTGTCAATCGTTAAAACTGTGATGTAGGCATAACATTTTGTGAAAATACTCTCTTCAGAATGTTTTTTTGGAAAACGGTGCTTGTCCCTCAAATGCAAGATGGCAACTAATTTTCAAGAAGGCCACCATTTTTCTTGAATCCTTACATCTTTTTTTCAAACGTTGATGCTATCATGAAATTTGGTACAAATATTTTTCAAGGAATATTCTCATGGAAAAAGGTTTGTGCCACTCAAAAATTCAAGATGCCCACCATTTTCAAGATGGCCACCATTTCTGTCAGAGCTCAATTTAATCTGTTAAGGAAGGTTTTGTTTAATAGAGTGAACGTCATTATACAACCAGGGAACACTGGTAACTTGTTGTTGACCCAAACCTAGTTGTATCACTTCCTTTTTCTAACAGTGGCCCTTCCTCTCTGTGGACTGCACCTTGCCATGGTGGAGAGGCTTGTCTACTCCAATGAACCTGAGAGCTATGCCGGCGGAGATTTCATATCCCTGGCAAGTTTAACTAAGCCGGACAGGTCAAAGGAGAGGAGGCAGACAAAGCAGACATTATGACTATTTGACAGAAATGGTGCCCATCTTGAAAATGGTCGCCATCCTGAATTTTTGAGTGGCACATACCTTTTTCCAAAAGAGTGTTCCTTGAAGAGTATTTCTGCCTAATTTTATGCTTGCATCACCATTTGAACAATTGAAATAATTCATATTCGACAGGAACGGTGGCCATCTGTAAAAATGGCGACCATCTTAAATTTTTGAGGGACAAGCATCTTTTTCCATTAACATGTTCTTTAGAGAGTATTTTTTATCAAATTTTATGCTTGGATCTCTGTTTGAATAATTGATATAATAAGCATTGTAGAAGCAAAGGCGGCCATCTTGAAAATTGGCCGCCATATTGAATTTGAGTGGCCAATGCCTTTTTCAAAAATAATGGCCCTTAGAGAGTATCTGTGCCAAATTTCATGCTTCTATACCAAAGTGAAAGATTTTTTTACTAATCTGCTGCACGATAAAAGATCTTGCTCACCTCTCAATCGTCCAATTTCAAAACGGTTTTCATCGCATCCATTTTGAGTTCGAATGATACCTAATATATGATGAATACTAAAATATGGGATATGAAAAAAAGGCAATAAAAAAGCGCCAATCGTCCGGCTAGCAGGACGTGACAGTTAATTAAGCCTGTTTTTCTCAAAATTCCGTTCCTGAAAATCATAGCGATCAGTCGACTTCAGATAACCATAACATTTGTTATACTGACAAACGATGAAAGAAATAAAAACAGAATTGGAAAGGGCTTCAAGCCAGCTTTAATGTGCTACCAAAACCATATTTTACCTATAGGCTAATAAGTCAAATTTCACCATGTGATGGGTGGGTTTTCCCAGATCGCATTACAAATGTATATGTACATTTTACACTTTTGCTCATATCGCTCTTTTTAAAACAGGCTATTTTCCACTCATGTTATTTTCATGCTCCATATGGCGTGAAGTTAGAAAAAGGGGTGCGCGCTCACACACACACACACACACACACACACACACACACACACACACACACACACACACACACACACACACACACACACACACACACTTCGATTAATAATCTCTCAGTGTTTCGTTTCACAGAGTAAGGAGGACAGCATATAAAAGTGGAACTTCCTTCATCTGCAGAGTGCCAAGATTGTCTTCAGCGGAGAAAACATCCACACTGTTACTTCATCGATAAAAAGGGCACAATGACATGATTGAGTCTAAGTGTGTGCGTGTGTGAAAGAGTCTCTACAGTAATAATTTAACTCTAGTCCATATGGACCCTTGAATTTCCACAACAGACATCTGTTCCACTGCCTCAGGGCCAACACACAGACATATTTCCTAATAAATATTACAACAAAATCACATGCACACAAACACTTGACACCCTGGAAAGACAAAATTCCTTGTGCAGAAATGAGCAATTATGTAATGGCTGAAATTAGTCCTAATTAGGTGTGCTGTAATAGCATTTCTAATTCTTTCTCTGAGAGCTTAGATGCTTTAACTATACCATTCTGCATGTAAAAAGTGTTTTCTTTTTCTTTTTCTTTGATAGCCATTTAAAGTATAGTTGTTTGAATTTTAATGACTTCGATTATAGTGCACAGGTTCTTTGAACAATTTTTATAATACTTTTATGATGCTATTTTGAAGTGTGATATCTTCAGTCGCCATTCCCTTTCATTGTTTTGAAAAAATACAGCCTGGATATTCCTCAAATATTTAACTTTTGTGTTCCACAGAAGAAAGACAGTTTTATAGGTTAAGAACGACACTATTTCTCATTAATCTCACATGCTCTAAGCCAAACTTGAGAAACTCTGAGCCAACGTCTGATAAAAATAAATAAATAAAAAAACCTTTTTTTTTTTTAGAATGTTAATTGGTGTTTGGGGAAGGGAGGGCCATTAGTTATAATTATAAGGATTCAATTAAACGTACAGAAGTATTTAAGAGGCAGATACTCTAAACAAATGGTACTTAGACTCAATCAGGCAGCATGCAAATAATATGATCACAGAATCTTAGACCTGATTGGCTGGTTAAATCACAGTCAGATACATTTTTGTCAGAACCTTTTTTTTGTGTGTGTTTGCAAAACTCTTGTTATAATATAAAATATTTAAATAATTAGTTACTTTAAATTGTAATAATACTACACAATATATATTATACCCTTTGTTTTTACTGTATTTCTAAAACAAAGCCTTGTTGAGCAAGATACTTTTTTCAAAAACATAAAAACCGACCCCAAACTTTTGAACAGTATATAAAGCATGGCTTAAAGTAGTTCCCTTTCGAATGGTCACTTCGTATTGCGTAGCTATACGCAGTGGGGAAACTCCTTTTCCTCGAATTACTGAAGCCTTTATGTAAAGCGCATTTGCAGCTGCACAGCTAGAACATGAGCGTCTGGCTCTCTCATAGGGTGCGCTGCGGCAACTGCACATCCAATGGCGCGGGCGCCTCTGACGTGCGACCAATGAGATCACCCTGCGTCATACACGTCAGAGTCCGCCGAGGGGGCGTGACCTCAGTCTATAATAGTCCCCGAATTCGCCATTATAGCAGATTTTTACTCCTTCAGCGACAAACTTCACGTCTCTGACCATTTATTGAGCCTTCGCCGTCGAACAAGCCTTCAGCCTGAGCGAGCTACAGTTCAGCAGACGACACATTCAGCCGTGTTTCTCCTGACGCCGTCTCTCCTGTGGCTATCCGGCGATATCCTATTCATTATTCTTTTCATATCTGTGTGTTTTATCTGTACGAGCGTTGTTTCAAATGCCTTGTGTCAACTCCTGCGCCACGTGCGGATGCAAGCTGCACGAGGCGGACGAACACGTGGACTGCATTCCTTGCCTGGGACTTCACGCGGAGAATGCACTGTCGGCCGGCGGATGTGCGGCCTGCGAGAGCATGCCCATCTCCGTGCTGTGAACTCGGCTAGCCGGAGCAGCGGAAAAAGGCTATGAGTCGTTGCCGCCCCTCGAAGAGGCGTTGGCCGACTAATCTCTGTCCGAACACAGCTGCTAGCTGGCGAACTAGAGCTGTTCATCCTAACAGGCCGTGCCGTAGCACTTCAGCCCTCGCTTGACGCGCGTATTCCGCCTCCGGTCAGGCTGCATCGGCCCTGCACACGATGTCCGTGCTGCAGGTTTACCAGGCCAAACTCCTCCGGTCTATGGACGAGGCTGGCCCGGACCCTGAGGCCTTTTGGTACCTTCGAAGTGCCACGGACTTGGCCTTGAGAGCTACCAAGGCCACAGCGCAGGCTATCAGGAGGAATATGGTGAGTTTGGTCGCGCTCGAGCGCACCTCTGGCTGACCCTCACCGACATTAAGGACGCGGAGAGAACGAGGTTCCTCGACGCCCCAGTATCCAGCACCGGCCTCTTCGGCCCGGCAGTGAAGGGGTTCTCGGAGAGATACACCGAGGCACAGAAAGCGTCCCAGGCCATGGGTCACTTCTTGCCTAAGCGCTCTAGCGCGGCGGAGTGCTTACAAGCGAGCCCCGTCAACGCCTCGGCCGGCAAAGCCCGCGAAACAGGCCTCTCAGCCCCACTCTGCGGCTGATGCCCAGCGCCAGCCCATAGCAAACAAGCGCTTCCCGTTTCCCCAACGCCAAGGCCCGAGACCAAGCGCCGCGCCCCACTCAGCGCCGCCGAAGTCGTCCTAGCATGCAGGGGAAAGAGAGAGGGCACGGGTCCCGCACTCGCCGGACCACCCTCGAAGAAGCCAAGAAAACTTCCCACAGCCCCCTGTTCAGTTCAGGCGGCTGGGGATTTTATTACTGCAAACAGGCCCGGAACAGTAAGCGCGTTCTTGCAAACAAACGCCGTTTTCACGGCGACCCAAATAAAGCACAAAAAGAGCATGTTTCACGATCACAACATATGGGTTCACGGTCCCCCTTCATCAGGCGGCCCCTCCCCGGTTGTAATACTGACTTCCCAACACGCAAATGCTTGTACAGTCAGTCCAATACTCAATATGTGCACAAATCACAATATAAGGGTATCAGGTCCCCCTTCACTAGGCGGCCCCTCCCTTGTTGTAACACTGACTCCCCCACATGCAAATGCTGGTATAGTCAATCCAATACTCAATGTGTGCAAAAATCACAATATAAGGGTATCAGGTCCCCCTGCGTTAGGCGACCAGCCCCAATCTGTGTGTCAAGCCCTAGCCACACGGGTTCTAACCTGGCAAGCTATCTCCGGTGTGTCGAGTTGGGTCATAAACAATATAAAACGAGGTTACTCTCTCCAATTCGCTCGCAGACCCCCAAAATTTCAGGCGGTTCTCGAGACCTCGGTGAGAAGCAACGTGGGTCACGTGCTTCGCACCGAAGTACAGAATCCTCTAGCAAAAGGGGCGATAGAGTTAGTCCCCCCCGAGCTAAAACATATGGGTTTTTACAGCCGCTATTTTCTGATTCCGAAAAAAGACGGCGGTCTCAGACCCATTCTAGATCTGAGACATTTGAACAAAGCTCTCATGAGGCGGCCGTTCAAAATGTTAACTTTCAAACATATCCTCGCGCAAGTGCGCCCGGGGGATTGGTTTGTCACAATGGATCTGAAAGATGCTTACTTTCACATTCGAATAAATCCTCGTCACAGGCCATTCTTGAGATTCGCCTTCGAGGGCCAGGCTTATCAATACACCGTTCTGCCGTTCGGTCTATCTTTGGCACCCCGCACATTCATGAAGTGTGTGGATGCAGCGATTTCTCCTCTGAGACATCAGGGAGTGCGTGTGTTAAATTATCTCGACGACTGGCTGGTGCTGGCACAGTCGAGAATCGAGCTATTAGCTCACAGGGATTTGATTCTCGGCCATCCAAAATGCCTGGGTTTCACAATCAATGTTTCAAAAAGCAAACTAACCCCCAGCCAGAGCGTGATCTTTCTGGGCACAGTTTTAGACTCGAGAGCTATGACAGTGCGACTCACACCAGAGCGCGCGCTCTCAGTGCGAGCGCTTGCGGGCACTTTCAGAGCGCGCGAGCGCGCGCCACTGAAGAAATTTCAGAAACTGCTTGGTCTCATGGCAGCAGCATCGCCAGTACTCCGCTTGGGATTACTGTGCATGTGCCCGCTGCAGCATTGGCTGAAACGCCGTGTGCCAACTCACGCATGGCAGTCAGGCAACTTGCGCGTTATAGTGAATCACGGTTGTTTAAGAACCCTGATTCCCTGGCGGGCTCAGAACTGGTACCACAAGGGGGTGACAATGGGAACAATTTCCAGGAGGAAAGTGGTTCTTACAGATGTGTCCAACCTGGGTTGGGGAGCGCTGCACGAGGGCATGCCTGCATCCGGCCTCTGGTCGAGCACGGAGCAGAGCCTACATATCAACTGTCTGGAGATGAAAGCAGCTGGGTTGGCCCTGAAGGCATTTCTGTCGAACCTCAGAGATCACCATGTTTTAGTCCGCACAGCCAATATGTCAGTGGTGGCCTACATAAATCGCCTGGGGGGCATCAGGTCAGGAAACCTGAATGCGATGGCCCTTTATGTCTTTCCCCCCGTTTCAATGATTCCACAAGTCATCAAACGGGTCAGAGAGAGCGGGTGCACAGTCCTTCTGGTGGCCCCTCTCTGGAAAACCAGACCGTGGTTCCCAGAACTGGTTCAGTTATCGGACACAATCCCATGGCCTGTTCCTCTGAGGAAAGACCTCCTCACACAGGCGAACGGGACGTTGTGGCATCCGAGACCCGATTTATGGGCCCTCCATGTTTGGCCCCTCAACGGGTACCCAAGGACCTTCCTGAGAAGGTCTTAAGCACCATATCTGAAGCCAGGGCCCCGTCGACTCTGTGCCTTTATGCTTCGAAATGGTCTGGTTTTTCCAGCTGGTGCTCAAAAAATCAGGCTGACCCGGAGTCATGTGAGATATCTGTGGTTCTCTCATTCTTACAGGAGCTGCTGGATGCGGGTCGCTCCCCGTCCACGCTCAAAGTGTATGTGGCAGCCATAGCAGCACATCATGTTCTGGTGGCTGGCCAGTCACTGGGAAGTAACGACCTGGTCGTGAGATTCCTTAAAGGT
Source organism: Siphateles boraxobius (assembly GCF_051911475.1). Lineage (NCBI taxonomy): Eukaryota > Metazoa > Chordata > Actinopteri > Cypriniformes > Leuciscidae > Siphateles > Siphateles boraxobius. The sequence continues at coordinate 13,432,995 of NW_027509193.1, forward strand.
GCTAGTAGAATGAACCCCTCCAGACCTCCGTCTGTGCCGTCTTGGGTTCTCTCCATGGTCCTGAGGGCTCTGAAAGGTCCGCCTTTTGAACCGCTCCAATCGGTTGATCTAAAACCTCTCTCACTGAAGACCGCTCTCCTTATGGCGTTGGCATCTATCAAGCGAGTGGGAGATCTGCAGGCGCTCTCTGTGAGCCCTGCATGTTTGGAGTTGGGTCCAGATGACTCCAGGGTCATCCTCAAGCCCAGACATAGTTACGTTCCTAAAGTGCTCTCAACACCGTTCAGGACTTCTGCAGAGGATGGAGAGGTTAATCTTCTCTGCCCTGTCAGAGCACTGAGAATCTATCTGGAGCGTTCTGCGTCTTTTAGACAATCAGAACAGCTTTTTGTCTGCTTTGGTGGTAGATCCAAGGGGGATCCAGTCACTAAGCAAAGACTGTCTAGATGGATAGTGAATGCTATTTCTATGGCTTATACCGCAGCGGGTCAAGTTTGCCCTATCGGCATCAAGGCCCATTCGACCAGAGGTATGGCCTCGTCATGGGATTGGTCATCTGGCATTCACATTAGTGATATTTGTTTTCGGTTTGATTAAGACCCGTCGGTGGCCGGTCTTGTCATGTAGTGCTGTGCACAATCACATTCACATATATATATAAAACCCGCTGCTGGCCGGTTGTATTCATGCATAAACCCGCAGTTGCCGGTTAAATTCACATATATAGAAAACCCGCTTTTGGCTGGTTATATGAGATATATAAAACCCGCTTTTGCAGGTTATATTCCATACATATATAGACCAGCTTTGGCCGGTTATAGTTCATATATAAACCCATGTAATATTTTAGACCTGATGGTATCTGGTCTATTTATACATAATTATGCGGTTATGGCTTGTTCTGTAGGCTCAGGGGTCCTGAGTTGCAGTGCAGCCAGTTACCCAGTGCAGCGTTTTACATGGCGTCCCCACTGCGTATAGCTACGCAATACGAAGTGACCGTTCGAAAGGGAACTACTCGGTTACTCACGTAACCTCAGTTCCCTGAGTTAGGGAACGAGTATTGCGTAGCCAGCCGCACTATAGTAACATGGCAAGTTGTCGCTTCAGTCGTTAAACCTGCTATAATGGCGAATTCGGGGACTATTATAGACTGAGGTCACGCCCCCTCGGCAGGCTCTGACGTGTATGACGCAGGGTGATCTCATTGGTCGCACGTCAGAGGCGCCCGCGCCATTGGATGTGCAGTTGCCGCAGCGCAGCCTATGAGTGAGCCAGACGCTCACGTTCTAGCTGTGCAGCTGCAAATGAGCTTTACATAAAGACTTCAGTAAATCGTGGAAAAGGAGTTTCCCCACTGCGTATAGCTACGCAATACTCGTTCCCTAACTCAGGGCACTGAGGTTACGTGAGTAACCGAGTAGTTTCCTTACATTCCATTGATAACTCAACATGGATTCACTTGAACCATTTGTTGTTTACAGTAAACTTCTCAGCCCTTCGTTCAATAGCAGATCAATAGCAGTCATTGTAGAACAGTTCCAAATATAGCAAGCAATGCACAACATGAAACAGTATCAGGACAAACCACTGCAACCCAAGCTGACATCACGGCGAGAGCCTAAGTATGTTTACAATGAGAGGTCAATACATTATCTATCTATCTACCTATCTATGTAGAGAAACTGGCGCGCGCGCACACGCGCACACGCACACACACACACACACACACACACACACACACACACACACACACACACACACACACACACACACACACACACACACACACACACACACACACACACACACACACACACGAGTCAGATTAATTAGCCAGCATAACCATGCATGACAGATGAGCAAATACATGTGTTCGTTTGTGCTTATTTGTAGAGGCAAATGTCCTGGTTCTGTCATCATCCTTGTGTGTGCAACCCAAACCAAAGAGCCAGCCTCTTTAAAACAATTATTCATCTCATGTTCTCACACTCACATATACACACACACTAACCTTATGCAAACACTATGAAAAACCGTGTCCACAAATCCCAGTTCACAACTAAGAGAAAACAGCACAAAATCATTCAAACAAGATCTTTAGGATTTGCTAATTTCATAAACTCACGAGAACACATTTGTCAGTCTGTAATCTATTCGGCCAACGTAGAGGGCAGTAAAATGTTCTTACTTTGGTTTTGTGCATGACCACCAGGCTGCTTTTCAAGAGCATCGGTGAGACTGTGGTCCCTGCAAATGCCAACTTCAGAGAGAGAGGGAGGAAATGAGAGAGAGAGAGAGAGGGCTGTGAAAAACTGCAGCAAAGATCAGATAGCAGAAAAGGGAGAGAGAGAGAGAGAGAGAGAGAGAGAGAGAGAGAGAGAGAGAGAGAAAAAAAGGAGAGAGAAAAAGGAGAGAGAAAGAGAGAGCAGTTTTTTTTAAATGTTCAAAGAGACAAGGTGGTGCACCGAAACATTAGGGAATCTCTGGACATGCGAGGATGACCACGGCAGTGCTGAAGATTACTGAAACGTCAGAACAACACTCGTTGATGGAACATTCTGAGGTTGTTAGCATATAATCTGCAGGCTTTAGATAAGAACCTCCTTCGAATACATGCGTACATGTGTGCGAGTCTCCTTCTGTGTATGTGACGCTAAAGATGAGGACCACGTTGAACAGTCAGGATCCCTTTTTTTCTTTAAAAGGGTGTTTTTTTCCTTTAGGGGATCTGTAAGAAATTCAATGGAATCATCCTTTAGCTCAACTTCAGATCTCTCTCTTACCTATTTCAATGCACACAAAGGGAAGAAAAAAGGTAAGCAGAATATGTTTTGTTGTTATCTTAAGTGCCTGTTGACTGTACATATTCCTTCAGCTTCTATCGGCTCTGTCTCACTCACATGGATAGTCTACAGGTATTTTCTGCAACCTGTAGGCGGTTTGCGTTTTTGATGTCTGCAAGTGTTTTTTTGGTGAATTTAATGTGCCGCACATGAATAGAGTCATATAGAGTATGTGACGGTCATCAACATTGCATGTCCTGTACCTTCACTGTGTGTTATCAAATCAATGAGGGGGCTGTCACAGCAGTCCCACAATGACAGATGACCCTTGAATGCTGGAATATGTTAAGAATATCTTTGTTTTTAAAAATCAATGAGCATCATCTAAAAAAAAAAAAAAATCTAAATCATCTCAAATGTAAATTCAAATAAAGTCTAAATTTAGATTCGGTCAGATGTAATCCAAATTGGGATTGTGTAAACGCTGTACATTCAACACTCAGACACCTGTTTGGATAAATATAGCATGACAAAAAATATAAAATCATAAAAATTTTATGATTTTTGAAAACCAGACTGAATGTCATTGGCAAAAGAAAAGTCACCAGATGCAACTCTGTGGATCCTTTTCAGCACTGCGCAAATGGCGAAGGTGATACGAGTCTAAGTTCATAAAGTTTGTTAAAGGAGACTGATGCAGCTCTGGGCTGTTTTGGAAATGTTTGTTGGGAGGAGCAGTGTGGAGTAATATCTGTCAAAGTTCTCACAAACTGCCATTACTTTAATTTCTCATCATATTTGCCATTTTGGGACTGGAGGAGCTGTTGGATGGGTAGAATGTTAATTATGTCTGAGAATTAAAATGACAGCTGTCTCGTTTGATTCTAAGTGTGCATGAAAAGAAAAAAGGACACAGAATGTTCTCTCCAGATTAAGTTTCCATTGACCACCACCATAGGGTACAAGTATTTACGACAGACTCTCATAACCGAGATCATCTTTTCCCACAATTCTTTCTTAATAGAACTGCCTCAGTACAAAACCTTTTCCCAATCATATATGTTTCTTGCTTTAAAACCTAATTTATAGTTTCATTTGATCTTATTTCATTCTACTACATGATCAGATGATCTGCTGACATTTAGAATGGAATTATCTGACATCACATCAGGACGCAGTGAAGATACTGACCCCACTGTCTCCCATCAACTGGAAATCTACTTTGTATTCTCACAGCTATCACTGAAAAACTTATTAAGTGCTCAACTGTCTCTCTCGTTTCATGTCTCTTCTCTCAGTTGAGTGATTGGCCACCTGGATGATGACTAAAATAACACCGCATGAAGCCGACAGTCGCCCCTCAAACAAACACACACACCTACACACACAATTTCTACCAGACAGGTTTCCATGGAAACCTCTATATCCCTCTAGTTTTCCTTGTGATTCTTTTATTTTTGAGAATTGTAAGAACTATGCTGCATTTCTTTGCTTTCATGGGTACACATGAAGGAAATGATGTGTTTTTCTCATTATCACTCTCGCCGAATCTGAGGCTTCTTAGCTATTCGCACTCACCAATATAGCACCTGACACTACCCAGCCCCCAGTGTGTGAGTGTGTGTGCGCACACATGTGGAGTCTGTGTTTTGATGTCTCTCTGTCAGTACAGTATGTCTTGGAGCGCAGATTCTTGCAAGTGTGTGCGTGTGTGCTGTAGCCTCACTGAGACAGGCATCTATTATTAGAAAGACTGATCACTTGACTCAGGCACTGGCTAGACGCCTAAATCTGGACCCCACTGGCAGCTACCAGCTCAGAGCTCTGTAAAAATAAAAAAAACAGTAGTGAGAAAATCTGAATAATGATGATAACAATAAGAATAGGGACCGCACTCCAACTCCTCTCAGGCTCTGAGGTGTGCGCACTTTAGCACTTCACTGTACGAATGAGTTTCACAGGAAAAGTGTGAAATTACTTTAATTAGCTACATCTGCTGTGAAACAACCAGATGACAGTTCTGCTCATCTGCTCTCTTACTCACACTCACAGAACAGCACTTTTACACACACTCTCACTGAGGAGTAACACACTTCTTTTTTTTTAGCTGCAATGAAGATTCATAAGATTCATTTTGGGACTACTTTTCCTCCATCACACAGGTTTACCTTTCATTGACATTTTCAGTATTCTAATACTAATATTTTATATATATATATATATATATATATATATATATATATATATATATATATATATATATATACACACACACACACACACACTCACCTGAAGGATTATTAGGAACACCTGTTCAATTTTTTATTAACAATTATCTAATCAACCAATCACATGGCAGTTGCTTCAATGCATTTAGGGGTGTGGTCCTGGTCAAGACAATCTCCTGAACTCCAAACTGAATGTCAGAATGGGAAAGAAAGGTGATTTAAGCAATTTTGAACGTGGCATGGTTGTTGGTGCCAGACGGGCCGGTCTGAGTATTTCACAATCTGCTCAGTTACTGGGATTTTCACACAACCATTTCTAGGGTTTACAAAGAATGGTGTGAAAAGGGAAAAACATCCAGTATGCGGCAGTCCTGTGGGAGAAATGCTAGAGGTCAGAGGAGATTGGGCCGACTGATTCAAGCTGATAGAAGAGCAACTTTGACTGAAATAACAACTCGTTACAACCGAGGTATGCAGGAAAAGCATTGGTGAAGCCACAACACGCACAACCTTGAGGTGTATGGGCTACAACAGCAGAAGACCCCACTGGGTACTACTCATCTCCACTACAAATAGGAAAAAGAGTCTACAATTTGCAAGAGCTCACCAAAATTGGACAGTTGAAGACTGGAAAAATGTTGCCTGGTCTGATGAGTCTCAATTTCTGTTGAGACATTCAGATGGTAGAGTCAGAATTTGGCATAAACAGAATGAGAACATGGATCCATCATGCCTTGTTACCACTGTGCAGGCTGGTGGTGGTGGTGTAATGGTGTGGGGGATGTTTTCTTGGCACACTTTAGGCCCCTTAGTGCCAATTGGGCATCGTTTAAATGCAACGGCCTACCTGAGCATTGTTTCTGACCATGTCCGTCCCTTTATGGCCACCATGTACCCATACTCTCATGGCTACTTCCAGCAGGATAATGCACCATGTCACAAAGCTTGAATCATTTCAAATTGCTTTCTTGAACATGACAATGAGTTCACTGTACTAAAATGGCCCCCACAGTCACCAGATCTCAACCCAATAGAACATCTTTGGGATGTGGTGGAACGGGAACTTCGTGCCCTGGATGTGCATCCCACAAATCTTCATCAACTGCAAGATGCTATCCTATCAATATGGGCCAACATTTCTAAAGAATGCTTTCAGCACCTTGTTGAATTAATGCCACGTAGAATTAAGGCAGTTCTGAAGGCGAAAGGGGGTCAAACACAGTATTAGTATGGTGTTCCTAATAATCCTTTAGGTGAGTGTATATATATATATGAAATGTTTGAAGAGGCGTAACCAAGTGGCTTCGAATTTAACACTCCTTCAACTTCTGTCAAAACTGTCCGTAGGACTTCCTCTGATACTGTTTGACTGCCAAGTACCACCCGCAAAGCTGAGCTTGTGGTGGATTAAACTTGAATTTAATCTCCTGATTTTCCAACTTGACTTGTAACTCAGTGGTAAGGTTCTTGAGAGCTTCCATTAATTCTCTTGCAGCTCCACAGAAATTACTTCCTTGATCACAAAGAATCTCATACGTCCTACCTCTCCTGGATATGAAGTGGCGTAGGGCCATTAGAAAGCTGTCCACATCTAAACTGCTCAACAAATCAAGATGCAGACATCGAGTGCTTGGACACTTAAACAAAAGGCCCCATCTCTTCTCCGTTCTACGGCCAATATTGACATGGAAGGGACCAAACAATCCATTCCGGTGGACCAAAAGGGAGGTTTGAACAACCGGAGCTTGGAGAGTGGAAGATCTGACATTTGAGGGATAGATGGCTTAGCTCTCCACTTCCTACATTGCAAACAAGACCACTGATGTTTTTTTACAGCTTGCCTCGTTCTAATTATCCAGTAATGGCGCCAAAGGTCTGAGAAAACTCTCTCTGGACCAGGATGGAAAAGTTTCTCGTCACAGTCCTTGATAATTAAATGGAATAATGGATGTTTGGGGTCGAGGACGATTGGATGAACCATTCCAGGTTCCATATTCTCTACACGTCTGAACTTACCACCCACTAAAATAAGTCCTGTTTCTTCACTGAATTTGGGAGAAAGTGTAAGGAGACAACTTTGAGGTTCAATGGGCTTTCCTTCCTTTAAACATTGGTACTCAGAGAGAAAACTTTGGGGCTTGTCTCAAAAGGAGGTCATAGGGTTCCTCCCTATGTTGTCACAGTAACTCATTTGTTGCGAACTAACTCTGACCATGATTTGAAACCGGAAGGATTTGGGAGTACAAAATCATCCAATTGTGTTAACCCACAAAAGAGTAGTTTGCGGAGTTCAGGATCACGACTAGCAGGTCTAGATACCAGATTGTTGGGACATTCATGTGGAAGAAATTTCAGAAACATTGGACCTTGTCGCCATCTATGATCAGGTTTGCCTAGCTCAATAAGAGTTTGGCCTCTAGTTATGTAATCTGCTAGATTCTGTGTAGAAGGGATATACCTCCAAGAATAGGGATCAGTGAGTTCCAGGATTTCAGTGACTCTATTACATTTACATTTATTCATTTAGCTGACGCTTTTATCCAAAGCGACTTACAATTGCTATATTTCATAGGTCGCACCCTTCTGGAGCAACTAAGGGTTAAGTGTCTTGCTCAGGGACACATTGGTGTCTCGCAGTGGATTCGAACCCGGATCTCTCACACCAAAGGCATGTGTCTTATCCACTGCGCCATCACCACCACATTGTGATAATCAAATGGATCAACATTTAGCAACAAAACTATTAGCTATTAGCAACAAAAACTTTGTAACGGCAAGAGAGGGAATGCAGCCAAGACAAGACAGTTGTCGAATCGGACCATAGGACAATATTTGTCAAAGGAGGAATCAATTAATTCTGCAGGAGTTTACAAAAGCTGTGCACCTGTTAGAGAAGCGCAAAGTTCAAGACGAGGGATGGATATTAACCTTTTGGGGGCAACTCGAGATCTTGCCATGATGAAGGAAATATGTACCACACCCCTGTCAGTTTCCATTTGCAAATATACTACTGACCCATATACGCTCTCTGAGGCGCCGCAAAAAATATGCAACTCTCTGAATGTAATTTGGTTGGAAGGTAAAGTTAAATAACAACAAAGAAGCTGTATCAATGAAAGGTCAGGGAGCTCGATTTCCCAAGCCTTCCAGGCCTGTTGAATAGAATTTTAAACATAGCCAGACTCCTCCAACTTAGCAATTTCTTGGTCATACACAGCAGCAGTTTTAGGATTTCTTTGGAGGCGTCACTCGTTACATCTGAAGGAAGACAACTGCATTTGGTGACGCTCGTAACCTTATGGCGGAAGCAGCACGCAATAACGGAGTGGCATATCTTTGCACACCATCCACATCAACTCTTTTAGACTTGGAGGCCAACAATTCCATAGCTTCTTGGTCCTGCTTGGACCTAGTAATGACTTTCTCATTTCTGAAAGGAAGAATGTCTACATTCCATAATTTCTCCACATCATGGCAAAGTTCTTCTAGTGGGTTAGCAATGGTAAAAAGACACTGCATCTCATCATATCTTTGCACACCATCCACATCAACTCTTTTAGACTTGGAGGCCAACAATTCCATAGCTTCTTGGTCCTGCTTGGACCTAATAATGACTTTCTCATTTCTGAAAGGAAGAATGTCTACTTTCCATAATTTCTCCACATCATGGCAAAGTTCTTCTAGTGGGTTAGCAATGGTAAAAAGACACTGCATCTCATCAGTGTTAGGAATCAGTATTGGGCCTTGAAGTACCCAGCCTAACCTGGTCAGGATTGCGGCTGGGGATTTAGGAGGCCCGAAATACACCTGGTCAATTGGATTTATCAGGTGTGGGTAGTCTGCACCAATAAGAATAAGTGGTCGGACATTAGCAAAGGCTGGAAGGGTTAAGTCTCGAAGATGTCTGAAACGTCTCTGCAAGATCTCAACAGAATAAGTCTGTTCTGCCAGTCCCAATCTGGCAGCAGAAAAGGCATTGGAAATAGAATACTTCTTTTCTGGATTGGCCATGGAGGATATTTCAAAGGTTACAGAAGAGCCTTCAAGTGCAAGAGTATTTTAACATACAGTTCTAACAATTAGGGACTCAGTTACCCCATTGAGGCCCAAAAAATCAGATGGTTGAGGTAGCAAAATGGTACGTTCTGATACATCATCCAGGATGGCATAGGTTTGCAAGGATCTGCCTTTATAATGGAGAAGTACTTCAACAACTTTAAGCAGTACATTGCCAAAACCTCCAAGGTGTCTAAGATAGAATGAAGCATTATCCTGATCACGATAATTGACTCCATGAAGGATACCAAGATGTCTTCCTTTGCACTGTGGACAGGGTTTTTTCAAATCACAGTTAACAGCTAGATGGTTAAGCCCACATCTCCAACATCTTTTATTCTCTCTAATCCATGCATCCTTCCTGGTGTCTTCTAGAGATCTAAAATAGCGGCACAGGCCAATGAAATGATCTCTACTGGAAAAATATGCGCATGAATACTTGGAACTCCATTCTCCATCTCTCAAATTCTGGGGTTGCTTATTTGTGGATATTGGCACAACAGAATTACCGTTGACTCCGTACAAGACTGTTCGAGTGTTAACGTAGGTGGTTGAGGTTTACTCGGGAGTGGTTTTGGAAAGTCACTAACCTGGTCAGCCATTGCTTGACACCCAGCCTCTTCTTGCAGCCAAGCAGAAAAGTTAATCAGGTTGTAGCTTTGACCCTTTAGGATCGTACGGGCATAACGGGCAAAGTTGGTCACATGCTCTGTGGGCAGTTTACTGAGTAGTTGCTGTATATGAGAAGCACAGGATAATTCAGATTTAACTTGGTCTTGGCCCAAAGCTTGGACCTTTAGTGCAAAGCTACCAAATGCTCTGCTATCACCTGGTCTCACCCTGGGGAAAGCTAGAATGGTAGGCTAGGCCTAGGATCGTTAGCATAAGCTAAAGCTAGATCACAAGCCGGAGACAATTTAAATCGTCCAGCAAGATATGGAATTTGTAATATTCTGGCTCATGGGGTGACAACAAATTTGTCAAGGCTAACTGCAACATTGCAAATTCTTGTGGGTCGTCATTCACCAAGAAAGGAAAGGAAGGTCCCTGATCACGAGAAGTACACTACTCAATGGAAGCGGACCAAGCGGTGAAGGAACAGTTGAGGAATTACATTTCTGACATGTAGGTTTCTGTTCAGCTTTCTTAATACATGCATTCTTGAACAATAGATGTAGCCTATTAGCAAAGGCATTATCATCAGAAGCATCATCAAAAGACTCAGAAAATTCAGAATGTTTAGAAGAAACTACTAACTGTAACATTCTAGACATCTCACCAAGCATACTCTTAAGCCCAAGTATATCTTGTTTAACATCCATATCGAGTAAATCATGTTGAGACTGTTCACAAGGAGCAGATGAGCATGGGGCAGGTCTTAAAGAAGATGGATTTTCAAACTGGGTTTGGTGATGATCACTTACAACTAGTGTTGGTGAGGACGGGGAAGAAGGAGCATATTCTCTCACCATAGAGTCAGGAAAATGGGCAGGAGGTCTTCTCCTTCTTAGGCTGCGCCGGACTGCAGGTCTTGCATGGGAATCCATTCCACCAAATTTCTACCTCCGGCTTGAAGGACCATTTGTTGGATATCAGATGTTAAATATATCCAAAGTTCGTTGGAGTTGCAGAAACTTGATGGCTGATGTCTGATTAAAACACGGGACAAATACCAGTTCTTTGCTCTCTTTTATTTTAAGTTCAGGATGATTAAGTCTTGGGTAATTCACATTAGAGCCCGAAGCCATTTGTTTTGAGAATCATGGCTGGCTGATGAAGTTATTGGCTGGCTAGCCGGCTCAGCCAAAACCTAAATGGCTGATGCAGCCGCCAAACTTTTCATAGCTGCAAAGGGCTGAAGCTGCCACTTCATGTCTACAGATGTCTATGTTATACTGATTTACTAGATCTCAATATTTCCTAAATGTGTATTTCGGATTTTTTTTCACTACACAAGTCTGAAAGAAGACATGTTATTGAAGACAAATCCCGAAAAATCTCAAAATTGACCAGTAAAAAAAACAACGATGTTTTTGCCCGCCGTGTCTCGCCTTAATATAAACACACACTCTTATCAGTATTATTTTGGACAAAGTTATTTTGGACATTTCACTTCAATGTACACTGAAGCATGCGTCGTGAATTAGCAATGTGGAAACGGTGGTTTGTTACTGCAGTAATATCACGTTCAGTGCTATTTATTTAGAATATTTGGTTCATAACATCAATCTTTGATTCAGGTGTGTGTGCAACCGTGCCCTGAAGATTTAACAAAAGTCTGGGCAGGCCTAAGTTAAAAAAAAAAGTAAGTAGGAATTAGGAAAGTATGTGAGAAGTGAGATCAAAATTACCTTGCTTGCTTCTTTCCGCGATTTCACCTCAGTGCGAGAAAAAAAATGCATTGCTTCTTCTGTACGGAAAACGAGCAATTTTAATTAGTCGTCAATTCACTGTGAGCCTGTGTATCGTAGCAACGAGCACAAGACTGTGCTATTATGAATCCAGAGGGAAAATAGATCTCGTGTATTGTTTTTATATTTCGTGTGTGTATGTCTCTGTGATAGAATTATTATTTGATGCAAATAATTCTAGCCGGCTCAGCCAAACTTTATCAGATGGCGGCTCAATTTGGCTTATGAAATTATTGGCTGGCGGCGGCTGAAATTCTAAATGGCGCAAATGGCGGCGCCTGGCGGCGGCTTTCGGGGTCTAATTCACATGACATGTCTTAAGTCACAACAAACAATACAATAAAGGAAATCAAACTCATATAATTCATCAATAAACATATCAACAACATATACAGTGTATATATATATATATATATATATATATATATATATACACTCAATCCAAACAATACAAATAAACAAATTCAAACAATACAATTGGCAAAACAAACTTACTTAACACATGCTAAGGAAAGGATTTAAAGGACATGGTTGGGTGTCCATTCAAACACCCACACCTCACCAATGCAAAAGAAAAAGAAAGGAAGTGAGGTCTACTTATAGACCTCGACCAGGGGGTGTATGGTTAATGTAGTGCACTAGATTTAGTAGTGTAGTTTGCTTGGAATTGTGGGATATGTAGTACAAATATATATATGGGAAAAAGGTACAATTAAAGAAAAGGGCCAAATTCACAACACAAATATCTTTTAAGCGCTAAATCACAACGCTACACAAACCGTAAGGCGAAACCAAGCATGTTTGGTATCATTGGACTGGGCAAGGATTCAGGAATCTAGGAGATGTGAAAATAAGTCAACCACACCCAGAGTTATAACATTTGAAAATTTAATTTTACCATTAGGTGGCGCTGGTTCGAAACTTTTCAAGCTCCTTCAGGGCATAGTACTGATGACCCATATCGTGTTTCGTAAAGATAAGTTCATGTGTTCATAAAATACAGCATTATGGTACAAAATTCAAAATGGCCGACGCCTAAAATGGTCGATATGGAAAAATTGGATATCAGTCGACTCGACATGACGCCCTAAATCTAACGGGACTTTTATGATTTTTGGACAAACCGTTCAGAAGTTATAAGTCAAGTCAAGTAAAAGCGTTTATTGTCATATGCACAATGAGGAAAACAAGTTTCCCAGTACAATGAAATTCTTTCTTTGCTGTCCACAGTGAATGCCAAGACAAGTGCAAAGTATGTATAAAAATAAATAAAAAACACATACACACAAACAAAATAAAAAAGCTGTAGAATAAGAATTAGACTGTATAAATATTAAAATATAGTACATCTATATATGCAAATGTGCAATATTGACTATGTGCAAAACAATAATTCATTAAAGTGCAACTTGACTGCAGCTCCATGATAATAGCAACCATAACATTAACAGATGTGCAATTGATGCAACAATTAGTCCAACTATTCTCTGAGATAGATGAGACTTAAATAAATAGCAAGTGGACACAGATTAGAGTCTGATAGCTGGGGGGTAGAACGAGTTCTTAAATCTAAAGTCCTGCATTTCACACAGCTATACCTCCGTCCCAAGGGTAGATGTAAGAACAGTCCATGCTGGGGCTGGGTGGAGTTCTTAATGATGGAGGCAGCTCTCCTGTGGACTCCGCGATGGTAGATGGCCTGCAGAGAAGGCAGTGGAGTCCTGATGATCTTCTCAGCAGTCTTCACAATTCTCTGCAGACGTTTGCGGTCCCTCAGAGAAGTGTTTCCATACCACACGGTGATACAGCTGGTCAAGACGCTCTCCACAACACAGCTGTAGAAGTTATTTAGGATCATAGTCGACATGCCAAGCTTCCTCAGTCTCCTCAGGAAGTACAGCTGCTGTTGTCCCTTCTTAACCAGCTGGGTGGTATTGAGTGTCCAGGTGAGGTCCTTACTGATGTGGACCCCCAGATATTTAAAACTACTCACCCTCTCCACTTCAAGCTCTTGGATAGACACTGGCTGATAAGTTCTCCTCTTTTTCCTCAGATCCACAATCATCTCCTTTGTCTTGTTCGTGTTGAGGGTAAGGTTGATGTCCTCACACCATGCTACAAGACTGGCCACTTCCCTCCTTTAGGCTGCTTCATCCCCGCCAGTGATGCATCCTATCACTACGGTGTCGTCAGCGAACTTCAAGATGACGTTATCCTTGTGGGAGGCGACACAGTCATGTGTGAACAGTGTGTAGAGGATGGGACTGACTGAAACACAACTGTTTGTTGTGATAGTGGCTGAGGTCCTATTTCCAATCCTATCTATCATAATTTTCCAGCAAGCAGTTCTATAGGCTTAAATAGACTACCAGAGTGGATGAAGAATAAGAATAAGAAAACCTTCGGTGCTTGGCCCCTAATAATGGTTTTATATTTTAGTATATTTTAGCGGTCTTCAGTGTCACATGATCTTCCAAAATCAAGAAACATTTCTTATTATCAATGTTGAAAAAAGTTTGTTGGGTAACACTTTACTTAAAGCCTTTATGTATAATGCATTATAAAACTATTCATCATGTATGTTATAATTCCTTATATCTTTTAATAAATGATTGTAACCAAAGTTAAAATGCATTATAATATTTGCAGATTCCCAGTTACATCTGAAATTAATTGTCTGTCATGTGTTTTAATGCATTATAGATTATAAAGGTGTAACAGTGAATAGATACAAATTATAATGTATTATAACTGTACTATATTATTATAAAAGTACTGATCCCAAACTTTTGAATGGTAGTGCATATCTACAATATAGGCCTATTTAGGAGACAAAATAACTCAATTTACACAAGTTTTACTGTTTAAAAGTTTACATACCTTTGCTTCAATATTACGTGTTTCCTCCCTGAGAATCATTGACTGTTTGCCATTGTGACTGTTCTTGCCAAATTTCCTCCAGGTAAGTTCTTCAGAATCCCAGTATGCCCTGCAGATCTGAATATTTCTTCACAGTGGTTTTATTTTGTTGAGATACAGGTTTGTCACTATCACAAACACAAAAGGTTACAATCACACAAAATATTGAGAACAAATGGTGTGGAAACATTTGAACAGGAAAATTTGTGAAAATATGTTTGTCTTTTAATTTGTGTACATTTATTTTATCTTATGGGATATACTTAAAGTGTGTTATGTAGCCTTTTCAGGGCAATCTTTTTGAAATGCTAAACATTTTACAAGGAGTTTGTTAATGTATGAGCATAACTGTATGACAAACAATGTACAATGAACAAAGACTACATAACTGATATAATTTTTTTATCTTCATCTTCAGGCATCACAAACTGATCCAGAGCTGCTTTGGTAGTCTCTCCCACTTACGGATTGGTTCTGGCCAGGCAGATTGGCATGAGTGTGGGCAAGCCCCACCGCTACAACATCGTGTCATCGGAGGAGGAGGACGTGTTCCGCCACGGCAACATGCCTGCCCTCGGCAATGGCTTTGGTAATGGCAAGATCCAGACGCGCCGGAAGGTGCGAAGTCGCTTTGTAAACAAGACAGGCCAGTGCAACGTCAGTTTCTCTCATATGGACGAGCAATCCCAGCGCTACCTCGCCGACATCTTTACCACCTGTGTGGACATTCGCTGGCGGTGGATGTTCGTCCTTTTCTCCCTTGCATTTGTCCTGTCCTGGCTAGCATTCGGGTTCGCCTTCTGGCTTATTGCTCTTGTCCATGGTGACTTAGACCGGCCCACTCAAGATGACTTCACACCGTGTGTCATGCAGGTGAACAGCTTTGTCGCAGCATTCTTGTTCTCGGTTGAGACGCAGACAACGATTGGTTACGGATTCCGCTGCGTGACTGAGGAGTGTCCTTTAGCTGTGTTCATGGTCGTCTTCCAGTCCATTGTCGGCTGCATCATTGACTCTTTCATGATCGGTGCCATCATGGCCAAAATGGCACGGCCTAAGAAACGGGCAGAAACGATACTGTTCTCGCAAAATGCTGTCATTGCTATGCGTGACGGGAAGCTGTGCCTCATGTGGCGGGTCGGGAACTTGAGAAAAAGTCACATTGTTGAAGCTCACGTACGGGCGCAGCTAATTAAGCCCCGAATCACTGAGGAGGGGGAGTACATACCTCTCGATCAGATCGACATCAATGTGGGTTACGACCAAGGTCTTGACCGCATCTTCCTGGTTGCTCCCCTCACCATTCTACATGAGATAAGTGAGGAGAGTCCGTTGTTTGGAATCAGCAAGCAGGAGCTGGAAACATCAGATTTTGAGATAGTGGTCATACTGGAAGGCATGGTCGAGGCGACTGCAATGACGGCTCAAGTGCGCAGCTCATACCTGGCCAGCGAGATCTTATGGGGCCATCGCTTTGAGCCTGTGGTGTTTGAGGAACGCAACCAGTATAAGGTGGACTACTCGCACTTTCATAAGACCTACGAGGTTCCCTCAACGCCTCGTTGCAGTGCCAAAGACATGGAGGAGAACAAATCCTTGGAATCTGGCGCCAACTTCTGCTATGAAAATGAGTTAGCCTTCATTAGTAGGGATGAAGAGAAGCAGGAGGAGGACAGGGGTGAGAGGGGGACTGAGCTAGAGACCCTTTCAGCCAATCTAAACTTCGATCAGAGGTCGTATCACAAAGAATCTGAAATATGACCACTGATTGTCACCTTCAAAGACTTTGCTTTATTGTAGAATCAGCCTATTCTTTCAGTGTCGGTTGTAACGAACAGATACAGAGCAATGCAAGTGCCATATGAAACCGTGACCCACTGTCCTAGAGCCATGTTGTAGTCGAGGGCAGGTCAGGAAAAGAAAGTGCTTTTTGTAGTTGTCGGAAATGTGAGGCCTTCCTGTAGGAAAACTTGAAATCTGATTATCTGTTTCATACTGTAGTTTGAAGTGATAGCTTTAAGTAGTATCATTATGCAATACTAAGCTAGCCTGGGTGCCATTTTGACTAAATCCTTCTCTTGTACACACAATTTGCACAAAATAGGATGTTAACCACTAGTGTGTTTGCTTGGATCTTGAGTAGAATCTGATAAACTCTTGTTTGGTGTGATTTACAGCAATAAAGTGACTTGAAGACTTTATCCATGCTCTCCATATTCTACTGATTTTTTTCCCACTACGTCAGAGCAAAGACTATTGTCTGATAGCTTTATTTTAAGCATGTAATGAGGTACTACTATAGAGGTGTGTGGAAGATAATTAACACCTAAATAGACACTGCTAACTGACAATGAGCATGATGGCTCCCAGGCTAGCAAACAGCAAAGTCACAAAACTATTTATTCAGTATTAGAAAGTGAGTAGATAAATATACAAGTATGTGAGCGGATGATTGAAAAATAGGATAAACGCTTTTTCCCCCCACAACATACCACCATTTACATTCATGCTCAGGGCAAACACCCTTGTATAAAACCGCTTACAATGACAGCCAGAGGAACAACAGGTTTAATGTTTAGTGATATATTAAACCCACAAGTCCTGGTTTTGTGTTGTAGCCTTTCACAAACTTTGAAGTTATAAAACAGGATATTTACAATGTAACATGTTTTGCTATAGCAACGGCTACATTTAGCTAGTGTGTGTTTTATGAGCTATGACCTTCAATGTGACCTTTCTTTATTGAGTTTTTGTCCTCAATATCAAAACAGCTGCCCACCTGCGAATGTGAAAGGAAATGATCAATACTAAAAGCTACTTCTATGGTAGATGCTAAAGAATAAAACGTCAGTATCGGATTAAGGGAACACTGCAAAAAAACTTGCTTTCCAGAAAAAAAACTTGTTAATTACCCTTAAAACAAAACCAAAGTTTATTTTGCTTACCCAATTGGTGCATTGTTTTCTGTTTATTTAAGTATAAGATAAATCATTTTTATATCTAAAAGACCTTACATCTTGTACAATTTTGCTTAAAATAAATATAAATAAAGAAACAAAAATTTATTTATTTTTTGCAGTGCAATTTAGGTTGCAATGCCATGCAATATTTCAGGGTGAAACTAAATTGTCAACATTCAGCATAATACAAATCAATTTAATTACTCAAGTACTGTAGATTTCAACTCACCAACTAATCTAAGAGTTTAAAATTAATTTCAACAAGCAACTAACAACAGAAGAACACTAACCACCCACCTTGGGTATATCTTACATGATAATTAGAGATCATGACATTCTCTCTCCTTTTCAAAATCAAAGCTAAGAGAATTGGAGAGGTAAGAACGAGACGCGGAGACAAAAAAGGAAGAAAAGAGAAAGCGTTCACCCACTCACCTCATCCATCACTTTGCTCTGTGGGGGCAAAAAAGAGTGCCTGATTAAATAAAGAAGGCATAAAAAAAAGATGATTTAAATAAATTAAACGTTTCATCAAGTTAGATTATAGCCAAAGTCATCCACTCTCCCAGAGTAAGAGAGGAAAAAGAGATGATCCCCTCAACATCATCCACTCTCCAAAAATACATTATTACACTACACTACGTCATGAAACCATCATACAACCCAAACCCTCAAAGTTGATTGTTTTTAAAATGCTGTCTGGTCATGAAAGGAAAATGGAGTCATTATTCACACTATGTTATGCAGCAGCTTGGCTGATTTCAGGTCACGTCCTCATAACCTCTTCAGTTGGCTTTCTGAGAGTGAAAGCGAGTCAGCTCATGCTGATATCAGCTCTTCAGAAATGAAGGCAAGATAGATATAAAATAGTAATATACTTAGCAAGGAAAAACCAGGTCATACCAGCTCAAGCTGATTTTTTTGTTTGGTCCAAAAAGGTATACCAGCTCTAACCTCCTGCTTAACTAATCTGGTCTACAGGTCAAAACCAAGTCTACCAGCAGGTTTTACAGGTGATCAACCAACCAGCTTAAAGACCACTAATGATCACCTTGGACCCACAACCATGTAAAACCATCTCTGACCATATATGGATTTTCCAGCAGAGAGAGAGAAAATAAGCAGGGATACAACTAAAGACAGCACAGAAATACAAAACAATATCAACACCTTTTTCTGAAACGCAATAAAATGTCTTCTCAGCAATAAGATCCAGAAGTGTACCTTAATGAATCAGAGATACCTGCATAAAATACAGGATTTGCATTATAATATTAAACAGAAATAAGTATCCTGAATGATGATGTGTAACTTTGGGCAGCTGGAGGTGACATGAGATTGAAAGAAAGCAGAGGATATTTACACCAATGAGTTCCTAAAAAGATGCATTTTATTAAATCCGTGTCAAATGTCACCTAAGGCTGCATGAAGTTATTAAATGACATCATTAAAACCGATTCAACACTGCCATGACATGAGGATATAACTGATTAAACTGTTTAAGTACATAACATATAGGCGATTCATTTTCTGTCAGAAGCAGTGCAATCTAGCATGAGACAAATGTCATTGCAATACTCGGGAGTGAATTATGGGTTCAATGAATATTATCTATCCACACTCTGCACTCTAATGTAACTTATTTAAGCACAAAATAAAGTAAGAAACAAGAATGAAACTTAATTTGCGTAATAGAAGTAATTTATCACTTTGCAACTATTGTAAATCTAAGAGCTATATGAGTATCCCACTGTCTGTCATCGGTGGAGGATCATAACACACATAGCCATGGTGACAAACGTAACCATGGTAACAGTCTATCTATAATTATTGGATCTATAGGCCTATCTATAGATTTGTTTCTTTCTTGTTCCACTGTTGCACCACGCACCTTACAAATCCATCGTTTATTAATAATAATGCAACATTCAAATTACAGATTTAAAAACTTCCATTGCCACTTGACAATCAAAGTTTTTCAAATCTGTAATTTATCTAATTCTAAGCATAACAAAATAAGAATGGATTGAAACTTTAAAATCTGAGAATTAAGCCAACATATGGGCTACATACTCTGTTCCTGTGGCCATTTGGAAGGAGAGTTAATTCTGGTCAACTCAATGGGGAATGTCTCTTAATTGCCATCCCTCATTCAGTACATAATAACTATGGGAACTAGAAGCATGTGTGCCCTATAGGTTCAAGCCTAAAATACTTGTCACATACAAAGGTCAAAGAGATCATGTACATTTGCCTTCCGAGAAGGCGGGTAATTAACGCCACATATAACACAAAACCAGGAGAGGAACCGCACGTGTACATGAGCATTCCTTACATAATTCATAAAAATGGCAACGATGCTAGGATTTAAAATATAGATCAGAGTACTGAAGGCTCAACATTAACATTTTAAAACAATTTAATGTGAACTTTACATTTTGATATTGAGCTCAAGACTTTTGGAAAGACAAAACAATCAATCAATGCTTTTACAGCAAAACAGCACGCCATGACATTGACAAGATTTCATCTCAGCAATAGGATCTAGAAGTATACCTTAATGAATCAGAACTGCACAATCAGTGAGTTTATATTCTACAATTAAAAAGGAAAAAGTATTAGTATGTCACTTAGTGTAGCTGGATGTAAGAGAGTGCAAAAGATGAGGATACTAGGAAAACAGGTCCATTCAATCTGTATAAAATTCAACTGCATTAAGTATTAAATTATGTGATTCCAGTACTCTCTCTCTTTCTGTGTGTACGCATGTCATGTGACGTTTACTGCCGTGTTACTGATAGAAAAACCAAATTCTCCACTGTACGATTCTCCCTCCTATTTTTACACTTACATTAAAGACATGATTTAGTAGTTCTCAACCGTTTGGACTTAAAGGCCCCCCAATTTCCAACACAATATTCAAAGGGCCCTAATATAAGCAATAATATATTTCCTCTGATATGTTTAGTTTTAACTATGATAATGCGGCTAATATTTGCTAATATTAATACTTTATAAACTATATAAATATAATCTAATATATTTTATATTGATAAACTAAAATCAAATAGTTTTAAATAATATTTATAATAATTTAATTCAATAATTTAATAGATTTCTGAGGCCATGTCCCTGATTGAGAAACACTTTATTATATTTATTAAGTGGGTTTCCGTAACTGTAGGCTGTTGGATATATTCTGATTCTGGCTGTTGGATATATTCTACATAGTGATATAACATAACCTGATACACTATTATACTGCATATATTCATTGTCTACTAAGTTTAATGCACGTTGTTTGTAATGGCCATCCGTATATTTACTAATAGCCAGACAATATTAAGAGAATCCCCCACTAACTAGCTACTTTTAAAGCGCTGGCCTCTCTATGCTGAGAAGCTGTCAGTCAGTTTTAAACCCGTTTTCCTTTTCTTTAACCCAAGATCTGGTCTAGACAAAAATGAAGAGGTTTCACAAACAAAATGCACAATATAAGCCTCAAAGGTAGGCTAAGCTTTGCATCCATAACATGAGCTTAATAGACGATTTTGTCAGTGAGATTTAGAGCGTGTTAATAAATTAAAATGTCAATTTACCTGTAATAAAAAAAAAAACTTAACTTTGCTTAGCATTCCTGTAAAACTATAAAAGCATGTTTCAGGAGGAGGTCTGAGACAGAGAAACTTGAAGAGGCAGTCAGTGAGTGACATGCAACTTAAACACGTTACCCAGGTAACACGAACGCCCTGAAACGAGCTGAATAGGATCATTGACATTTTGTACACACTTTTAGTTAGAGAGAAAAGATAGAGAGAATTAAGGGATTGTCATTTTAAAATTAATCAGTGTTGTGAAAATGTAACATAATGAAGAGATCATCGTTTCAAAGCAACATGAATTATTCATTAGTAATTACTGACAAAGAAGCAGTCAGAAATTTAATTAGAAAGCGCACACACGCCGCGCTCCTCTCTCCCTCTCTGTAGCTACAGCTTTACACGGACCCCAGACATGAAAACACAGCTTTGCGCCTGAGGCTTATAAGCAAGCAAAAAATCAAGACCCTTAAGTGATGTGAAGCGATATCGAGCCCGTATTAAATGAGGGAGATAGAGCTGCCCGACGCCCCGACCGCATGTTCAGAATACTATCGGTTTAATTGTTTTTTTGGCTAAATGCTTTCACGCTCACATTCAGTAGCCCATTATGAAACGCATCAAATACCTCGGTCACTTGTGACTTTTGACATCTCCGACAACACATGCTACAAATACAAACAATAGAATTTGACTACCGTATGAACATTTAGTTAGCAAGTAGCTAGGATCTTTGCACTGACTTGTGCTTGTGCTAAAGATTTCATGAATCCAGGCAAAGCACGACATCTAGTGGTTAAGAAAAAATACTACAGAGAATTGTGACTCGCAATCGCGAACCACTTTTAAGTCAAAACTTTTACATATGCCCTGAATAGTAAACATTCACTTTCGCTAAAAAAATATCTGTAAAAGCTTGGTAAAGGAAGACACCGTTTCATTTACACGATGAGGACTGTTTATCAGAAGTCTTAAACATTAACAACAATCATCTGAAATAAAAATGATGATAAAATAGCTTATCCTTTGGAATATTTTCTACACAACAGCTGCACCTATTGGCCGAAAAGTTGACTATCCTAAACAAACAAGAAGTTCAAGACAGGAAAACTTGACTTTATTTATAATTAGAGATAAAGAAAATCAAACATATGCTCAATCAGGCATAAACATGTAAATATAAACAAACAGTTTAAGATTTAGAGAGACATCCTCATATCAAAAATTAGTTATATTGTCTAAAGTAGCAACGAAACAAAATTAAAATGACTGATGTACACACACACCTGTGACTAAAGGTATAGTTATAATTCATTGTGTAATAAAGATATACAATTAATTTAATAATTAATTAACCCATAATACACTAAAATGCCTCTCTCTCTCTCTCTCTCTCTCTCTCTCTCTCTCTCTCTCAAACACACACACACACACACACACACACACACACACACACACACACACACACACACACACACACACACACACACACACACACACACACACACACACACACACACACACACACACACACACACACACACACACTCTCTCTCTCTCTCTCTCTCTCTCTCTCTCTCTCAGATCTTTTGCGTGCTAGTTAATTCAAAGAGCTTCATCCTCTCCAGAACAGTGAGTCCATCCTTAATACTCTGAGAAGAAAATAAGAGAGAATGTTTAATTTTTAGGGAACATCAGTATTTTGTACCATGTAACTGCACAGATAATCCCACCTTGGATTTGGCTGGCTGTGTGAGTGTTGAACAGTCCTTCACAGAGTCTGGGTTGCTTCTGGATTTCATCAGATCTGCATGTGAATAAGTGCATGTTTATGCACTTATCCATTTGCCTTCAAAGTAACATGTCTGTTATTGTAGATTTGCTTACCATATTTTAAACACTGCTGTCGAGCTGGCACCATCCTCAGTTCAGTGAAGTCACTTTGACCTTTGACTTCTAAATGGCTCAACTCAGAGTCTAGCTCTTTAAAATGCTTAAAAAACAACAACAGAAAAACAGAGTAAAGAAAAAACAGAGAAAACACTATTTAAAATTTGTTTTTCTATTTAAAAGTTATCCTATTAGGAAACTGTTATGGGTAAAAACTGCGAATAAAACAAAATAACATCACAAATGTGTTATACTCATAATGTGTTTGTGTTGCTCTACTAAAAAATTAGTCCATATTCTCATCCCCAGTATAATGTCCTAGTATAGTATAGTATAATAACCCAAAACTATTTATTTTGTTTTAAATTAAAGACGTGTTACCATATTTCCTGCCAGCAGTTCCAATTTAAGTGAGTTGATCTCCTGTTTCAGACACTTAATCTCTGATTCCTTCACTCTGAGATTTACCTACAGCATCATAGAACGAGACAGAGCACATCTGTTTTTACACATACAGACTTTATAACACCTTTGATGGAATATTCTCTAACATAATCTCATTTGAGTGGTAATATAATCCATGAAGGATTATTTAATGGAAGCCGGTTAAATGTAGTGAACTCAGAGTGCAGATAGTTTTAATCTGTGTTCAGTCAACCATCCCCAGCTAATTTTAGTAGTACAAGTCATGTGCATATCTGAAATTTGGGCACTTCGCCACGTGAAGGGTGTCAAGTTGTACCTCCAACTGATACATGTCTTTCTCCTGAGAAGACTGGGAGTGCTTCACCTCCCCATTCATGCGTGAATGCATCAGGGATAATTCAGCAGCCAAACACTCATTTAATTCCTTAAAAAAAAAAACATATGTGAGGCAAGAAGCAAAGTAATGACTGTATAAATATGCATATTTTTTGTGTGCATGAGCATTTACCTGGTTGTGAGTGCGAAGCTCCTGGTTCTCTCTGTGTGTTGAACTCAATGCCTCTCTTTCTGTTTCTATAGTCCGTGTCAAATGAGCATTTTCCAGACATTTCTGAGAATACTGCTCTGACAACACCTCCAGCTCCCTGTGCAACGTTTCTAGCTCCTCACTGCAGAAAATGCACCAAGACACATGCACTTCTCAGTGGACAGAAAAAAATGCAATTATCCCAATAATGAGTGGATGAGGCATATGGTTATTATATAGTTCTGCAACCCTAAATTGACGTTTGATGGTGTGGCTGACACAGTTCTCAGATTAATAATAGACGTCACACACGCACTTATAATGTGCACGAAGCTGGCGGATGTCCACATTGGCTCCATTTTGCAGGGCTTTCTGAGTCTTGTCCATTTCCTCTTTATGAGCTTTCCTCATGGCCTCAATGGCTGAACAATAACAAATATTATTTTAAAATAAATGTCAGACAGAACAGAACAGAAGACAGAAAAGCATAAATGCTAGATCACGCTTTGTATTTCTTAGCATGCAGAGCACAAATTCACATTTATTAATTTAACAGATGCTTTTATCCATAGTTAAAGCTGCAGTCTGTAACTTTTTTTTGTATTCAAAATTTAAATAAGCGAGTACATCACAAATCCCGTTTCCAAACCGTGTTTTTGTCTTATCCTGAATTAAACAAGGTACACCTATAATAATTGTTTATTATTCAGACTTTTGTAGACTGGTATGGGTCGTACCACTGCAGAGTAGCCCAGTACCTGCATGACTTGTCATGGCCATAAACAGAGAGAAGTAGCTCCAGGTACAATGTTCTTACGCAAGACGCATGCAGTTTTGTTTAACCGCTAGAGCGCCAAAAGTTATGGACTGCAGCTTTAAATACAAGAGAGTAGTACAAATTCAGAAAAAAACCCATGTATTTAGCTCTGTAGTTTCCTTATGCATGTTTCTGCTCTCTTTTGGTGTATTGTCCATGAGTGTTAAAAGGGACAGTTCACCCAAAAATGAAAATGGTCATTAACTCAAAATTACGATGTTTCAAATTTGTTTTGACTTGCTTACAAGAAACACAAAAAGATTTATTTAGCAGAATGTCCAAGTTGCTCTTTTTCTCACAATAAAACCCAATGGTAAGGTGACCAGAGCTCTCCCCGTTTCCCATCCAATTTCACAGAATTGCAAAAAAGCAGAGAGAACATTATGTAGGATTGCAATGAAATGAGGAATAGTAAAATGACAGACATTAAATTTAAAGGTAAACTATGCCTTTAACTTTGTTCAGCTTAGTGCATAGTGCTATGTACTCTATTGTAGTCTTTGCTGTAAGCCAAAAGTACTTGTCTGGTCTGTTGTGTTATGACAGAAACCTGCTACTGGAGGGCCACTGACATGCAGAGTTTGGCTCCAACTTGCTTTAACACATCTGCCTTTAAGTTTCAAGTATGCCTTGTAAGACCTTTATTAGCTGATTCAGGTTTGTTTAATTGGGGTGGGAGCCAAACTCTGCAGGACAGTGGCCCTCCAGGAGCAAGACTGGACACCCCTGTGTTACGCTATGTGAGCTGAATGAATAGGAGCTAATGCTGAGAGGAGCACCTGCAATGGTGGCGTTCGTCTCTTCCTGCAGCACTCTTTCTCTTTCCTCTGTCAGCCTTTCCACCTCTCTCTGATGCTGCCTCTGCATCTCCTCAATCACTCGCTGATGGCTGTCCTCCATAATGCTGAAACCATGCTCATATGTGGCCTAAGACAAAAATTTGGAGTACCTTAATTTTTAGGTATAATTACATGTTAATCTCATGCTGTAACAAGAAGGCTGTGGGCACCTTAATGGTTTCCAGGTCAAGCTGGAAGGCTTTGAAATCCTGGTTGCTGAGGTCTGCCCTTAAACAAGTGACCTCAGTCTCAAGCTCTCTGATTCGGTCTTGCAGAGAAGTCACAGAAACCTGATCAGTCTTGTCACTCTCGTCTAATTCTGAAGGGGGTGCAGCTTTTGGCTTTGACAAGTTCTGAATGTAGTATTCATGAAGACGGCTCATCTCCTCCTCATGGATTTTCTGGAGCACCTGCAGCCTCTCATCAAACTCCACCTGCAATCTTTCTGCTTCTTCTGTCCTCAATTGAGCATTGGTCTCAGCTGAAACACGTTCCTGTTCTGCCTTTTTGACAACAATGCGCTCCTCACGCAGCCTCTCTTCATAACACGCCGTTTGTTCCTGGAAAAGAGTCTGCATACTATGACACATGGCACGACACTCACACTGAGTCTGCTCTCTCTGTTTGCGTAGGGCACTCATCTCTTGCTGCAGGGCCGAACGCAGACGACAAGCCATGTATGCCAGAGTGGCCTGATACATTGAAGCCCTCAAGTTGGCTGTAGAAGTTTCACCAGGAATGTCAGCCTCTCTATCCTCAGACTGTAGCTGTGTTGAGAGGTTGTGCAGTGACTTGGCCTGAGCTCGGAGCTCTACCACCAGACTCTTTCTGCAGGCAAGCTGTACCTCAGAGTCCTCAAGGAGTAGATCGTTCGCCAGCTCGTCCTCCATCTGTTCACTGTAAGGTGCAAGTTCTGGTGGGCTAATGTCAGCAAGTTTGGACCCCTGCTTGGAACCGTTTTCCGTTTTGGTTCCAGGCGAGGAACTGTCAGATACTGGCCAAGGCAACACATAAAAGGGCTTCAAACCCTGTTGTTCCTTTGAGGGATGAGTACACAGACTATGTAGTAGGTATGTCATCTCTGCTCTTACACACAGTGTATGGATCACATTTTCACTCAGCGTATTGTCTAACAGATCTTGCTCTAGAGGGTCCAAGAAGATCTGAGAGTAACAAGGTTTCACAGCTCCATTATGACATCCTCCTTTAGCCATCCTAAGCACTTGGATGTGCACCTCTGACAATCTATTAAGCAACCTTGTACTGGGATTCTCAAGTGCAGAGGCAATCCTTTGGACAACCAGTGCCTCCAGCGACAACACTCTGCTGGCCATGTCCAGAGCTTGACTTCTCCCTGGACTTACATCATCATAATGGGAGATATTAGGTTTGTCTGAAGTTCTGTCTAAAGTGGTTCCCTGCAGGCTATGCAGAGCTCCAGTAAAACTCGGCAGAGCTTCCATGGAGAGTCGACCTTCTGGATTATGGAGGGATTTGTGGGAGCACCAAGAATCACTGAGTGTGTGTGGTCCAGTGTTGAGTTGTTGTTGTTGTTGAAGATGCATGGTAAGCTCCCGGAGTCGGTCTTCTGTGTCACACAACTTGCGCTCTAGTGCCTGGATCACAGAGATCACTCTGTGTGACTCATCTCCCTGAGTAGTAGATTGTGTTTCCAAATCTTTTTTCCCTTTCTGTCTGTGTTGTTGCGCCTCAATCAGCGTCTCACATAGAACATTAGTTTCATAAGGATGGGTTTGGGCTTCCTTGAGCCTTAATTCAGTCTCCTCTAGACTACTGCCCAAGACTGCCATCTTAACAAGCACTTCCTGGAGTTCACTTTCCTTCTTATGCAGCTCCTGCTGTTGCTGCACCAGCTGGGTTTGGAAGCGCTCCTCACTTACTCTCTCACAGTCCAGCAGAGCACCTCGCAAACTCTGTATTTCTTCACAAGCTCTTTCATAATCATGCTCCATGTCGTAATAAAGAGTCTCTTCAGTTTCGAGGCGTGCCTGCAGACGACCGACCTCACTGTCGGACTCCTCCAGCTGGTTTTGTAGCTCCTGGCACTTTCGTACAAGGTCATCATTAACTTCACCTGTTGGCTTCTTCTGCAGCTCAGCCTCTTTCTGCCTTAAACGCTCCTCTAGTTCCTTCGATCGCTGTTCTGATTGGTCGAGGCTGTCACTGAAGCTCCTCCTTTCTCGTTCCTGGCTCTCTTGCAGGAGGCGCAGGTGCCTCTGTAGCCGGACCTCCTTTAAGGCTTGCGCTTCTTCGGTTGCTTTTAGACGGCCCGTTACCTCGTCTAACCGTCCATGCAGACTCTCCAGCACCTCCTCGCGCTCCTTCAGAAAGGTTTCTGCCTCTTGAATCCTTGATTCTGCCCTCTGAAGACATCCCTGGCTATCGTTAAGCTCAGCTTGTAGTCGGGCCAAATTATGTTGTAACTCTCTTTCTTGAGTCTGATTCCTCTCATGCTCAGCCTTCAACTCTCTGCGCAGGCTCTGAAGCTCCACATCCCACTGCCATTCTGTCTGGGTTGAGGATGAAGAAAAGGGGACTGGCAATGGAGAAGTGGAGCTATCAACCTGTAATGAATTGCAAGACTTTATTTCAGCTATGACAAATGATATGTAATGATGCAACCAGGGTTTGAAATTAACCTTTTCACTTATCAGCCAATTTGGCTACTAAATTTTTAAGTTACCAGCCATTCAGAAGTTCAACTAGCCAAAATAAAATATCAGACATAAACCAGATTATCAAAGTCAAATTATATAGTCACATATAATTATTATTAAATCTGAATTACTGTACTGCTTTCAGCTTTAGAAAATTCATCCACTGTTTGCAGAAAAGCCTACCATTAAAATAAAATAAATAAAATGGAAATAAAAACAAAATGATAAATTACCATGAGTTTACCTGAACATAGCAATATGGACGCTTGGGCACTTTTTGCCCAAAAGTCTTAGACATGCAGCATTTATGAGAAGGGGTTGGAAAAAGTGGCCTCTTAATTGTACGCACATATATTTGTCCTAAATCGATGTATTTTGAATGTGAGGGACGCTGTGGTGCAGCGTGATTTTGAACAGCCGAAGTCGTAGTTGGGCATCCCAGGTGTGTGTACGGTCATTGAATACAATATGTTCGAATTTTAAATTAATTTCTCTCTCTTTACGTGTTGTTCTGCTAATGTTTGAGACTCCTTTTAGGGGAGGGGCTCTGATAGTGATTCCATGCAAAGTGATATAACAATTTGTGAACCATAACCCGCCAAATTGGCTAGTGTTGATAAGCGTTACCCGTCCCAGTGGATTTTCACCTGAATTTGCCGGGTTTATGGGTGTTAATTTCAAACCCTGGATAAAATCATATTTGCTTGTTACGTTACCTGCTTTTCTTCTTTGGGTTTAGCTTTGAGTAGTTCACCAGGGCTGTCACAGTGGACACGTACAGTCCCTGCATCGACCTCTAAGCTGTCTGGGCTGATTGATTCTGGGGAGGTGCGACCTGACACTGTCATAAGTGATAAGTGTGATGGTATATCAGCGGACATGATGTTTAAGCTTCGCCCCTGAGAGAGTCTAGTCTTCTGAAGATATTCGCTCTCTGATACCTCAGAGACAGAACGTATGATAGGCTCTTCAGGGGATGATGCAGGGGCAGGAGGCACAGAGCGCTCACTGTTATAGTTCCATTGCCTTCCTGACAGATCATTTGACAACTCATCCTTGTGCGGTTTACAACTTAATTCTGCCCAATCAAAGGTTCTGTAGCGTCCCTCTCTACGGCGCTCACAGATGCGACTCCTTTTCTCCTCCTCCTGGGGAACTATATTGTATTGGGAGGAGCCAGTACGAGCAGGTGCACCAGTCAATGGCACCTTTTGAGGAATAGAACTGAGGAAAGAAAAGATGTAGCAAACTATTATTTAGTTATTTCAATTAAAATTTGTTTTTATGCGTTTACCATATATACACTATTTAAATGAAAAAACACTTATGGTTACAGCAAAAATTCAAACCTGGATTTTATAGTAGGATTTTTCCTTGTATAGCATTGGAGAAAAAGAAAAACAGCAGATTGAAAAGTCAATCCCATAAAATGGGATTGTTTTGTGAGCAAATTAGAGCAATAAATGTTTCAGGATTTGACAAAATATTTGTAACAGCTGGATTAATGCACTCCTGAGAATTGCAGCTAGCTTTAAAGCTGTTACCATGTGACATCAGGGGCAATTCTGGGATGAACATTTTTCATTACTGCCTGGACCCAGTTCCGTCGTATCCCATAAGTCATTGCACAGAGGGTGAAGACCCCATCCTTTGTCTGTATGAAAAGATTTTTTTTTAATGAAATAGACACAAACACATAAGCTTAAATATAACTAATATACACTCACGTGAATCTGAAAGCCATAGTTTCTTTGTACAGGGTAATCTGTAACATCGTAACAAGTAGACAAATTGATCTCACCATCCACATCAGCTGCCTAGGTGACAAAACAGAGAAAGATCAGTTAATTTCTCTTAACTGCAAAAGGCAAATAAGTCATTATGATGATTCTTTATAAATCAATTTACCTCTTCTGCTACAGAGTCACGGTAGAATCTCAGAGTCTTGTCAGTAAGAACAAACCAATGTTTCCTCCACTAGAGAAAAGAGAAGATCAGACCACTTTTCATAGTAAAAAACATTAACAAATAGATTGACATTCAAATATATGTGCCCTGAGACACTCAAAATTCAAAATCACCTTTCCGTCTTCTCCCAATCTAGACATCCATCCCTTTTTGAAATTAAGGAGGTCAGGCTGAGAAGAAAAGAGCATTAGCAATGTCAAATGTGATATGCATGGTTAATTATGATTAACTAACTTAGTCGCTACATCCCGTAAGTCATTTAGTTAAATTTATTTGCTGGCATAATACAAATACACATTAGGGTCATTCTGATCTGTATTGGATGTCCTTACTGTGGGTGTGGGATCAAGATGTCTGCTTTCCAGCGATTTGGAACGGAGGCTGCATGACGTGAAGGGTCGAGAGTGATCAGGAATGTCATCATTAGGGGAGGAATCCTACTTAGAGCCAAAACAGAATGAGAAAATAATTCACATTAAAGAGTATTACATAAAACTATAAAATGTAATTTGACCTTATTTCAATAATGATCCATTTACACTACCCATTCAGAAGTTTGGGGATAGTAATTTTACTTTTATTCAACAAGGATGAATTAAATTGATTAAGTGTCACAATAAAGGCATGATGTTACAACATATTCTATTTAATTATTTCTCTTTAGAAATTTCTACTTAATTGTTTTCAGGATTCTTTGATGAATATAATCAAGGTTTTCCACAAAAATATTAAGCAGCACAACTGTTTTCAACATTGATAACAAAAAGAAATGTTTCTTAAGCACCAAATCAGCATATTAAAAACCCACTACTAAGTGCACTGGATGCAACAAGTGACTTTTAAAAATTCTTACAAACCTCAAACTTTTGATCTTTAGTTCATGATCTTTAGTTTTAGTTTTGATCTTGGTTCAATTAATACAGAATGAGTTTTCACCTGAGATGTACTGACAGTCGTCTTCTGGTCATTTTGTGCAGAAGATGAGGAAGTGAAGGTCGATATGGGAAGCTTGTTATCTAGAAATGAACCCTCCTGTTGATCAGCATCCCGAGATCTCCTTGAAACAAACATAGAAAATATTCTAAAACAGTGGATATCAATTTCATATTCGACTTTAAGCTATACAAATTCTCCAAAAAATCTAAAGTTTTGAGCCTAATAAACAAAAAAAGATAGACATTGAGAAGACAAAATAGAGATGGATTGTAATTTGTAGTTCAGACCAACTGGAATTCAGTATGTACATATTATAATGGTAACATTAAAGTTAAGATATACATAGAAAATACAATGAACACCTAAAACTGAAATGAAAACAATTAACAAATTGCAGACATTTGTTAGGGAAATCAAAAAGCAAAAGCAGAAAGTTTGAGGAACAGCAATGCAGTGCTGCAAAGCGATTTAACATTTAAACACATTGAGAATTGTGCCTTGTAGAATATGTTTGTAGTAAAATGGCAAATGGGAAAGCAAGCAGGTCTGGTTTGATTTGACTGATGGAGATGGGATGAGGTCTCCTGAAAGATAAACAAAAAAAATGGTTGAACACTTTTTGCAAAAATTGCAATAAAATGATGAACACTAGAGGGAGCCACAAACATTATACATGAAAACCAACTCTGTACAGTTGGTGTAATGAGGGAATCAAGAGTGAAATGCACAGTCTTACCTCCTCCGATTTCCAAACAGCTGGTGTACTTTTCTTCTTGGGCTGGGTGTTTGATGTGCTTCATGTCTGTGTGTGTGTGTCATGGATGTGTGTGATTGTCTCTTCCCACTGGACTCCAAACTTTTCTCCCAAGAGCAACCAACCACATCTTCAGGATCACCCTCACATGCCCCCTGTGAATTGTGATTGGTTGGTGGAGGAAAGGGGCAGGGGCTAAGGGACTTTAAGGTAGGAAACATACAAGGATGTGAGGCAGGTGAACAAACAGGAACACAGTCACACCTGGAGTCAGTGTGTGCTTGTTCATCAGCAACACGAGGACTTGAGGACTTCTCCAGAGAGGAATAGCCGCTTTCAGTGCCCAATCGACTCTTAGTACCTGACAGAGCAAATGAAAGCAAAGCAAACTCAGTCCAGAACTAATCTGTATTTCCAATTCTTACTTAGCCAGTGCACTGACATGAGTAACATATTTTTGTCATGGCAGATAAAAGTGCCATTTGAAAAAGAAACATAGTTCATAGTTCACCCAAAAATAAAAATATGGCATAAATCATTCACCCTCATGTCTTTCCAAACCTGTATGGCTTTCTTTCTTCCATGGAACACAAAAGGAGAGTTTCTAAAGAATATCTGATTCGGATAAGATGTATGCAATTACAATAAATAATAAATCCTGGAGCCTTCAAGTTTAAAAAAGGACAGAAATTATCATAAGTTATGAAACAGAATTATCATAAAAGTGGTCCAAACCAAAGTTAAATTGTGCAAACTATTCTAATTCTTTACTAGAAAAATTAACAATAGTTTTAGCTACTACCCACCTTTATTTCTTAAGCCGACAAATCAGTAAGGACTAAAACCATAAACAAGTACATCCAGTTAATGTCATAAGCCCACACACAGACACTCTGAGGTCGTACCGTCTGTGCCGGAGCAGCTCGAGAGCTGATCGAGTGACGAAGTGAGACAGGAGCCAAGATTGGTATTGAGTGAAGAAGCATTACCACTGCTGGAAGGAACCTCAACTCCACCATTGAGTGATTCCTCCTCCAGCTCTTTCTCCGAAGAAAGCAATGAGACCTCCTCCACCGTGCTCAACATGCTAGTTGTTCTGTCTTTTTTGGTGGCCCCTTTAGTACCGCCATTTCTGCTGCTGCCATTAGTGGCACTGCTCGTACTCGTGCCAGCATTGTCGCTGATGGACACTTTAACACGACTATTATTACTAGAAGTGATGCTGCCTTGTCTATTGATGCTGCTGGTGAAACTACTTCCAGAAGTGCACGTTTTTTTAGCACCACCACTGCAACTGCTGCTGCTGCTAGAGGTTTGGTTTTCTGCTGTCTGCTGAGAGAGAAAGACAGAGACAAAGAATATAGGAGAGTAAATCAGAGTGACAGGTTGCACACAAGCGCTCGGCCAGCAAAATCCAATTGGCATGGATGGTGAAGGAAAAGCCTATATACTTTCTATATACAACCCGCTTGACAAACAAGCACACAAGTCTCTGCTCCCACTTTTCAAACTCTTTACCCTCCCCGGGGGGATGCTCAATAATCCCGTCCAGATCACTTAAGTTAATTCTATTAAACTTCCATCTGACTAGCGCTTCAAATTACACAAAAACAAAAAGCACACACACACAAAACACAGGAACACAGCATTTCATCTACATGCTGTTAATTGTTGCAGCACAGTGGAATGGCACTTTCACACACTAGATCAATTTGGTCTGCTGTCAGCAGAAAGAATATGCAGAAGGTAGAGGGGGATTAGTAAATCAACTGGACAGAAAGACAGGCACAGCACTTAGAAATGTAATTAAAGTAAAGAACAGAGGAGGAGGGCATTTAAAGGAGCAGTACACCAAAACAGCATTATTCTATCAACATTACTGTGATCATCTAAAAACAAACCTGTTCCAGGAGCACTTGAATATCCCTTTTACACTTATTGAAGTGTACTAATCTGGTGTAACAAATAATAGTACAAGTGTCCATACACACTTATATGAAATCTATATGAAATAAAGTGGACTTTACTGTGCTTAAGGAGGAAAAAACATGTTAATTTTTATTATAAAAGCTTTACTGGGTAATTTACCTCAGTATATAACTAGTTTGCTGATATATTGCCCTAGCATATAATGTACCAGATCAACAGAAGAACATTTACTCAAGATACCATTTTCCCGCACAGAGCTTGGCAGATCTGCCTTTTCCAATCATGCTCCGTATGCATGGAATGAGCTTCAAGGTATACAAAACATGGAATCTGTGCCATCTATTGATCTGTTTGAAAATATTTTAAAGTCCATTTTTATAGAACAAGGTCAATTATAATGACTTAAAAATGACTAAGTGTGATTTCAGATATTATAATCATCTGGATATCTAATCCACCTCTAGTTTAAGAAAAGTTTGGTTTTTAATTACTTTCTGAATATTTATAAAAACACTGAACCATAGTACTAAATCCTGCTAAATGTTTAGTGCAGCTACACCTTGTAGATCTCAAATGAAATGCTGACAAGGTGTAGCGCACAACAACAACAAAATAACTGGAAATTTGTTGACAAAACGAAAACATCTAAAAACACAGTCAAATAAATTTCAGTGCGAATTTAAATGTTTTCAAATACCCGCCATGAATACTACATTGAATGTTTCTGTTCATATTCATATTTTACCAAAGCAAATAACTAGAATGTATATTGAAAAGATATTAGATAGGAACAGGATACATGCATTGCATGTCACATAACATGTTTTTATGAAATATGAACAAGACTCACTTGTGGTGGGTGGACTTTATCCTTCCCTTTCTTCCTCTGATTTGATTTAGCAGCTTTGGGGTAAACAAACAGATTTTCCTGCCACCTAAATAAAACAAATACTGTCAATTTCATATATATGACAGACCCCAAAAAAGGACCCAGGCTGGAAATCACACTAATCTGCAAACTCAAACAAGCATTCCGATTTCTCTTACTTCTGCTTTTTGGACATCACTCTTCTAGAGTGAAAACCTCCGGTTGCAAAGAAGTAGAGAATTACGAGCAATAAAAGAACAAGCCTGAACAACCCCAAAAGAAACAGTTCTAAAGCTGGTGTTCTCAACATGCACACACTAATCCGAGACTCCTTGACACCTTCTATTACACTCTTAAGGGATTAGGTCAGCCTGGCTGAGATTTACTGACTTATAACACTTAAGCAGAAACAGAGGGATCAGACAGAAAGAGAGAGATGCTTTTGAACTAGATGCAATTGAACTAGTGTACAGAGCTGAGATCGTGACACAAAAACAGGACATTTAACAGCCTGACTTCGCCTCTTTTGTTCCATTACATCACAACATATATGATTGCATACCATAAACGTTAATGGATGTATAAATCAAGAGGGGTCAAAATTAACTAATGACTAAGTAACTGTTACGTGGGGCTCACAGTTCACACTACAGGTCAGTAAGTGTATTACCTACAAAAGCTCAAGCTGTTTGTGTTCTCTGTTCGGATGTAGTAGTCTGTGTCAGTGAAGCACAACCTCAGACAGTTTTGGAAGCCAGTTTGAGATGAAGCGTCAAGAATCTCACAACACTGGATCATATTCACACTTCCTTGAGGCAATGTACCTGGCTAGATAAAACATTGCATAGAGCAGGAAACATTTTAAAGTCAACATGAAATTGGACAATTTGGAAAATTGGACAATTCTTGATTTTTATGGAATATTGCTGTATTTATTATAAATGATTGATCTGTGCACATCATTCTTTTTTCATGCACCCTTATAATATTTACTCAAAATAACTTTCCCTCGCTCTTGCAGAGACATCCCTTCTCTTCTCTGATGAAGTGTTTACAGGTACGAGGACGGGACAACCTGTCACTCGCATGAGATCAAAGCAATGGCAAACCACAACTATCCAATCAATTCCCACCCTGCATTTTTTCTTGTTCGTG
Organism: Siphateles boraxobius; assembly: GCF_051911475.1. Classification (NCBI taxonomy): domain Eukaryota; kingdom Metazoa; phylum Chordata; class Actinopteri; order Cypriniformes; family Leuciscidae; genus Siphateles; species Siphateles boraxobius. Next base: position 13,468,740 of record NW_027509193.1, read on the forward strand.
AAACCGTTACACTTTGATATACATCACAATAGGGAAGAAAAGACTATCGCTTCATTAGTTTCATGCTAACTTTACTTTTTTGGGGGATAATTGTAAGCCTTACCTTCTTGTTTAGGACAATGACAAGCAGTGTTATTTGCTAGAAGGTGATTTTCATAAATGGTGAGCTTTTATTTATACTAATGTGATAAATAGCTTTTTACTTCTGGTGATTGCATTTAGGCTTCGAAATTCATAAAAGTTCGGGGTGTATATATACATTGTATATCATGATACTGAACTCGCGATACAATATTATTGCGATACTCCATCCAAGACATGGTAAAAGGTTAACAAAAAATGTACTGTTGATTAAAATGCAAAATATGGTATTACACTGGGGGTGGAAATTAATAGACTTGGTGCTGGTAACCCAATGCACAGGACAATGGTGACACCAGAATAAAAAATATTCATGATTCTTAAGCTTGAAATACAGAATTATTTTAAACAAATATGCTTGCACTCTGTCACTGACTAGATATATTTAAAATAATGTAGGCCACTTTTTACTGGTAACATAAGACATTTGGCATTATCAGGACCCCCAAATATTCCCCCATTGCATTATTATCCATTATATTCAACATTATAGTAGTTTAATGTAATACTGTCACTAAAACTCTGTAAACTTTTTTCCTCACACAGTTATTTTCATGTTGGGTGAACTATCCACAATATATATTGTCACTATCCACAATACTTATTGTTGCATTTTTGTATTGTGATATACTGTGACACAATATACTGTTACAACCCACCATTTGTTGAGGGCACAGAACCTATTTTCTGCAATAAGCCAAAAGCCAGTGGAAAAAAAGCCTATTGGGTTTTTGTAGAGGGAACCAGGATTATGCTAACATCCAGGTTGGCCTACAAAAATAAATCACCACAGCTCTCTATTAAAGATAATGCTAAATGGCATTCATTATGTATAACATCAGTATGTATAACATCAAAATGAACATTTCTGGTCTGGTATCAGTGATGGGGATTCATAAGCTTGATATAGTGGGGAAAATAAGATAAACAGTTTGAAAACACTGGATGAAAAACAAGTTAAACCTCACCATCTCATCCAGAGAGTAGCGTAGAAGCCCATGCTCGTAAAGCACAAAATATCTCCTCTGCCATTTCTATAACAGGAACGGGCAAGAAAGATCAATGTTACACTTACAACATAATGATATATAAATATAAAGGACAGGTATCTGATGGAAATAATCTCTAGAACTGCCAGTGCCATCACCTGTTTCCTGTGGCCAGAACTGCTGAAGTCAGTGTCCTCTGGGGCCAAGAGGAGCCACCCCACATGAACAGGCTTAGGCTGGGACAGAGAGAGGGACAGAGGGACAGAGAGAAAGAGAGAGAGAGAGAGAGAGAGAGAGAGAGAGAGAGAGAGAGAGAGAGAGAGAGAGAGAGAGAGAGAGAGAGAGAGAGAGACTATTTATTTTTTTAATAAAATAACATTTATGTCCAATGTTATAACATAAAAAGGATAGTTTCATTTCTCCAGCATTTAAAAAAAGTAAAGTATATCCTCACCTGATACAGATCTGATTCGCTGAGTTTGTGCGAATCCACGGTTTTAAAGCAGTTTTGACATTTACTTTTATTAAAGATGTTGGCCTGAAAGCGATGGCACCGATTCTTGCGTGAAGAAAACATCACGTTTTGCAGGTGACGACAAAATGTACTTTTAAAAAAAGTAAAATCACAGGGAAAAAACAAGTAATGAGCTTACTAAACGAAAGTGACGACGGTGGATTTTATTTTCTTGAAAAACAAGTAAGGGGTTCACGTTGTCTTCATTTATTAATGGTGTCGGTGTCGTTCATGTTTTATCTTCCTGCCCCGCGAGCAAAATGCCTTTCAGTCACTTAACTGATAGGCTAATTTGTGGATTAATACCTGAGTGATACACCGATGTAAACGCAATATAAACAATGGGTGGAGAGTTCAACTCTTCTAGAAACGTTTAGATCCACAGAACTTACATTACAAGTTCAAACAAACCACATCACAAGCGTGGTTGCATACAAATTCGCTCACGACAGACAGCCTTCACCGACAAGCCACTGGCGAGTGGCGACATGACACAGGAGGGGCCAATCATTATCGGGGGCCGGTGCCACCCCTCTAGACACGCCCCTGCTTGGATTTCCTTTGGGGGTTCAAACCAGATTTAGGGGAAGGTTTTTAATGGTTTAAACTTTTTTTTTTTACTGTGTAGAATACTGCTACATGTGCACATGACGTCACTAAATTTTATATTTAATCCAGCAAGTGACATCCAGCTATCGTTTTTACTATTTTTGAGTAAAATACCCTGAACTTGTACATCTTTCAATTAATTAAAGCTCCAGTAGGTCACTTTTGTAAACAAATATTTGTTAAAACTGTCATTATGTCCTGACTGTAGAATATGAGACAGATAATCTGTGGAAAAAATCAAGCTCCTCTGGCTCCTCCCTGTGGTCCTATTGCTATTTGCAGAAATACACCGCTCCCGGTCAGAAACAACCAATCAGAGACAGGAGGAATGTCTTAGCAGTGTCAATCACGCTCGTGTACGCTCGGATCGCCCCTCTCTTGCACAGCGCGAGCGCGTACCGTCGTTCGTGACTCTCCTGTTCAAACTCGTTCATCCAAATGAACGAATCTTTTTTCGAGTCATTTCGTTCATTCAACGAACGAAATGACTCGAAAAAAGATTTGTTCATTTTGAACGACTCTTTTTCGGAGTCATTACGTTCATTCAACCATAGACATCATATAGATAGACGCCCTATCGACCGCTACTGCCTATTGTCGCGGACGAGCCGTGGGGCCGCCATCTTAAACCGGTCACCCGCTCCGCTCAGTGTAATCTGTTTGGCAGGTGCAATGAGCTGCCAGCGCATTTAATTAATCATATCTCACTGAATACCGAACTGATTTTCACGCGGGTTTTTTTACTGCAAAGGTCATACACGTAGCTACGATACAGGACACATTGAATATTTTGTTCACAAAATACAACTATTAGTACGGTAATGTTAAATGTTAAATCTTACTTGTGTAAAGTAATTCCCGAGTGATGGTCCGCCGATTTGAGCAGGAATATACTGCACAGTGCTCTGAAATCTACTGCTGCTATGCAACGCAAATAGGAGTATGACCTGCTTAATATGGCGGCCGCATTTCTTGCGCCACAGCGGCCAATAGGGCATCTAGTCTCTATATGATATCTATGCATTCAACGAACGAAATGACTCGAAAAAAGATTTGTTCATTTTGATGAACGAGTTCGAACAGGATTACGAACGTGCATCACAGAACAGAGCAAGGCGAGCATTTGTGCTTATAAAACTTAAAGTTTTGTATTTATTTTTGAAATGACCGATCGTTTCGCTAGATAAGACCCTTATTCATCGTCTGGTATCGTTTAAAGCCCTTTGAAGCTGCACTGAATCTGTCATTTGGTCCTTGAAACGTTTGTGTCCTTTTGAAGTCCATTATATGGAGAAAAAGCCTGGAATGTTTTCATCAAAAACCTTCATTTCTTTTCGACTGAAGAAAGAAAGACATGAACATCTTGGATGACATGGGGGTGAGTAAATTATCAGCAAAAGTTTTTTTTAAAGTGAACTAATCCTTTAACGTTATCTTACTAGCTATTTATAACTTATAGAAAGAGTGCAACGTTATAAAGTTACATGTATTGCAAAATACATAATGATTTGAGGACCAAGTTTGTAGTCAAAGTATGGGCAGGCCATAGTCAATGTAAAGGATATTGTTGATGTTTCGTCCCTATTAGTGAATGTTCCATAACTGTTTATAATCCGCCGTCATCGGTGGCCCTGCTTACTAGCCTGCGCGTTCACGGCAGGCTCCGCTGTGGGGGAGGAGCTGTGGAGGGAGGGCTGTAGCGCAGCAGAGAGCAAGGGGGTTGGACCTGTAAGTTGTGCTTGTTCAAATTTTCAGGCTAAGTCAACATTTTCTCAAAACTCCCTACTGCAACTTTAAACTAGCGATGGAAAGGTCAAGTTGCATTCTGGAATACAATACCCAGTGCGGTGTGCTCTGGTTGTATTGCACAGTGTTTTTAAAAATGAAAAAAATAAAAGAAGAATAGTTTATTTTTTGCATTCACTTTATTTATCATTAAAATACAATATTTAAAGCAATATACAGGGTTGAATTTATATATGTTGAGTTAAGCGGTAATGGTGATAATATATATATATATATATATATATATATATATATATATATATATATATATATATATTATCAATAACATAAAAACAACAGAGATCATTATGGTTAAATAGCCTAGATCTTGATTCATGCCACACTTGTCTGTTAAAGCATTGGCATAAATGCTTTTCTGAACGTGTGAGTGAAAGTGATATCCATTAAAATTCTCCACCCTCTGCTTTCAGATCAACTTTCATCTTCTGTTTCTTCATTATGGTCTCCAACTCAGTGGCCTTCCGCACATCCTGCAAACGAGTACAGATACGAAGATAATCATCTTTCAATTCTTATCAATTCTCTCTCTTTTTTCGTTTGTTCTGTTTATTTCCAGACACTTTAACCATTCACTGAGAGAAATCAAGTTTGAGAAGTTCTGACAAATTACTTTATACTAAAGACTATTCAACTTTTATACTGTAAGTGAAAATGCTATTTCACTACATTTTGCTTTTGGTCGAATTACCTAGTTAAATATGTAATTTAAATTGAATATTTATTTACTTTGTTTAATGTTTCTTTGTTTAAAGTCAGCATGAAATGAAAGTTGTGATGGTCTATCTCCCTATTGTGACATATATCCGAGTGAAACAGCTTCTTGAACAAGAAGAAATGTACACTCCTGGGCAAAAAAATGGGCCAAGCCAAAAATGGCACAATATTTAGTGGTCTTTTAATGATCTTAACCATTTTAATCACAAATCTCTGGTCAGTAAATTACTGGAGATAATGGCCCTCATTTATCAAAAGTGCGTACACCAAATTTTCAGCGTACACCTGGCGTACACCCAAAACCACAGTGACTTTGATATTTATCAATATGGACGTTGGCGTACGGCACGCTCAAATCCTACGCCAGGTCAGGAGGTGGTGTACATGTACGCACGTTTTGAGTTAGTGAGGAAATGCGCAGAAAAACAATTCCTAACACCACAAAACGCACTGACAAACTAAAAGATATGAGGAGCTCTTTTCCAAAACGCGATTAACGCCATTTTTAAAAATAAATTTGTATTTTATTTCTATTAATAAACTAGTGTTGTGTCTGCAAAGATTAAATTGATGATCACCATCTCCGTAGTCAACGCGCCTTCTTTATCATTTATAATTGTTTCGTTTAAAGACATTTCAAGCTTTCTTTATAGATATATTTCTCATGTCTGTGAGGCATATACTGAGTTTCGGTTAATTTGTGAAGAGATGCGCTCCAGTTCACGTGCAATGCAAGGGACCGCGCCCGCGCCTACATGTCATGACTCATGATTATATTGTCTGCTATTTGCTTCTTATTTATTAAATCCAGGCAATTGGTTGATGAAAAAAATATTAAAATTAAGATACAATTTATACAAAACGAAATTCACTTTAAAGAAAGGCTTTCTACAAAACAAAACTTAATTAAGTGGCCAAAATCATGTCTGAGCATGTCTCCCCATATATTGCGCATCCTATCTTAGCCTATGTTCACTTTTCATAATCAACATAGATGGGGAAAAAATAACATTATTATTTTTTAACAAATATGAAACTAAATGCACTTAGTTAATGGCTACAACACGTAGCCTAATAGTAGACCTGAATATTGTTATCATTACTTTTTTCAAGTTCGGCACGAATTACTATTAGCCTAAATGTGTTACTAAATGATTTGAATGTATTTTTAACATTGTTGTATTTAAGGACTGTATTTGTGTGTTATTTTTAAATTATTTGTTTTATGTGGTGGACAATATTGGAACGTGACATTGGAAATATTTATTTTATTTTTACTATTTAATTTATTTTACTATTTATTTTGTTTGGCTTTTATTTATTTCATGCAGTTGCACTTACTTAATTTATATTAATTTATAGTATGAGTCCTTGATTATATGTTGCATGTTCTCTTGTTGTTTTTGTTGTTGTTTTTTTAGACAAAAAATGGATGGATTTATAGCGTTTTGAAAAAAAATACAATTAACTTTGAATTTATCATCAACAATATTGTTGTTTGATTTAATAATAATTTTTCATGATGGTGATGGTCTCGATCTCCAGAGAAGTGTCTCCTCTTTGCCGTCTTCCGTGTGTCCATGGCGTAAAATGAGGGTGTGGGGGAAGCGGATACTTGATATAGGGGCGTGTTATTCTAATGACGATCGTATTCAGCCGCGGCACTTATCAAGGGCAGGTATTGCGTACACCTGGATTTCAAAGGTACGCACAGCTTCATAAATCAGGCGGTGAGAGGAGTGTAAGCATAATCTTACTCCAACATATTCGCCCGTTTCTACGCAAGAATGATAAATGAGGGCCAATGACTCAGTCTCTTCCTCCATACTTCACTGAGGTGGAGATGCATTTTTCACCATATTTCTCAGCAGATTTTTGAAGACACCGCTCTGGAGCATCACCGTGCAACTGGTGTTTCATTGTGATTCATCACTCCCCACACAACTTCCCATATTCTGCCTAAAACTTCATTCTGTCTCTGATGTTTTTCTGAGACAGCAATGGCTTTTTAAGTAGTGCATTTGCTTAAATTTGGCTAATTTCCTGACCATTCATTTGTGGGTAAGTCAATTAAAAGCCTAGTGTTTGGCCATTTTGGGCTTGGCCCATTTTATTATGCCCAGGAGTGTAGGGTGGCACTTGATTTTGTCCATCTGGAAATATTTGGATGGTTGTGATTTGCTATTGCTGTGATCTCATGTTGGTGACAAGTTGTCTTGCTCTCGCACCAGTGAAAACAAAACAACACATCTTCAAAAAAGAGAAGTTGTTGCAAGAGCGAGGTTTTTTGTGTAACTGCCAATGGGAAACATTAGAAGGTATGAGAGGTATTCTGTGAGAATGCTTCTGGGAGTGAGCGATGTACCTCCAGCAGTGCTTTCTGCACCATGATCTGGCTGTAGACTCTGATGCCCTCTTCTGGACAAACGTGACGCAGCTCCTCCTTATTCAGAGAGAAGAGCTGAGCTCCCGTTAGGACACCCAGACTCTTTACAGTGCTGAGACAGAGATATAGATAAAACACGAGCAAATTTCAGACGTCTTAGATCAGTTTTAGCTCCAGATCATCATGTCCAGATGTGTGTGTTTTACTCACTAATTTTTGAAGCCTTTGGCCTTGAGCCACTCCTGAACCTCAGCTGTGGGAGAGTGATAGTCCAGCGGTGCTGTTGTGTCATTCGCTTTATTAATTACCACTGGCCGTACTGATGCTGCTCTACCATTGGCCAGTCGCTGCAAGAGCTCATCATTCATCAACATTGCTGTTCACACATATAAATATTACAGTAAGAAATAAAATGAAATAAAATATACTTTTGTGAAATTTGAAGATTTATGACATTCTCTGATGAATATAACGTAAGGGACAACATAAAGTCAGTCGGTCAAGAAATCGCAGAGAGTGTAATTATTGAGTGTTATTATTGTTAACTAAAACTAGAGCTAAAGCTGAAATAAAATAAACCATATATTCGATGAAACAAAGTTGATTTTTTAAAGTTACCTAACTGAAATAAGTTTATGTTGAAGTAATAAAATGACTCTAACTGAAATAAAAAATAATTAAAGATATATAAATATAAATATAAAACACTAATAAAAATAACAGAACCACATACAATTAAATATAAAATTAAATTAAAATATAATAATAATATTATTAATACTAATAATATTCAAATAAAAGATCATTTAAGATATAACTAACAACTAATAGTATATAAATAATAATAAATGACACTGTTATTATTCTGAAGGGGGTTTCTTATGTGATACTGGCCATATTACAATACTTATCCAGCTTGTTAAACAACTAACCAAATAAATTATTATAATATAATAATTAATATAATCAACATTGATTTTAATTGATTTATTATTTAATTATGTGAGGAAAAAAGAACCCCCAGAATGCTACATGAAACAAGGACAGTGTTTAAACACTGCTGCCAAAGAAAATGACCAAACATACAGTTTAGAGGCCATTATATAAACATATTTGATTGAAGAATGTAACGATTAACTTATCAGAATCAAGTATTCCTGAGAGCTGTGTACTATTTTATGAATAAAATGAATTTTGAATGACACAAAGCAGGTTTGTTCATTTTCTTGTATGCAATACTGAGAAATAATGACTTGACCATCCTCTATAACCCCAAAGTATTTCACTTTGTAATCATACTTAGAAAAAAAAGGCATTTGTGAGACTGTAGTACTGGTTAGAAGTGACTAATTTACAAGTACTGCGGTAAGAGACATTACCTTTCTCTCCGTCGCCTCCAATTGGTGGCATACTTTGGGGGCGTGGATCAGGGCGGACTAGTTTTTCACCTGAGGAATTGGGTGCAGCATAAAAAGAGATTGCTCTCGGTGGAGAGATTGGAGCTTTCTATAAAAATATGATTGGAATTAGTTTGTGACTGAGCATGTGAGTGTGTTATGGGTTGCTGATTGCATGTGTGCGTGCATAATTCCTTTACCATGGACTGGTTGCGCATTACTAAGTTGGAAGTGTCAACTTCTGCGTGATTGATCGGCTCAAGGATATTGTGTGGAACAAAGCCAATCTGACCGTAATCATTCTTACATTTCCACCATCGCTTTGATGACTCTAACACCTGAGACAGAGAAAATAAGAGAGACAGAGAGACAAAGTGATAGAAAATGAGGGGAAACGGAGTGAATTGGGAGCATGTGTCAGTGGTGATTTTCAAGAGGAAGCACTGATTACTATACAGATTAAATAGGCTATATTAAAATGTGTGCTAAGAACTCTTTTAAAATAATAAAAATAATTTTGGTCGGCAATTACAGAAATAATTAACCATACTCAGAACTATTTTAAATGCTAGTAGGCAAAAGATATGCAAGAGATAAATTGATATTTTACATAATAGCCTAATATACATAATTGTAGGCTATAATAAAATAGGCCTACATATACAATAAAACATGTAAGGTGGATAAAAACCCACCATCATGTTGTTAGAAACTTTTATTTTTATATAGCCATGTAGGCTACTTTAACTGTCATATTTTATATAATATATAATAAGAATTTTATATTATAAAATATATGTAATAAAAAAATACAGTTTTTACCCAAAGTTTGGGTAAGATTATTTAAGATTTTTAAGATTATAATATTTACAATTATTATTATAAAAAAGATATTAAAAGAAGGCTGCATTTAATGATAAAACCCCAGTAATGTTGTGAAATATTATTGAAATAATTTTTTTTTGTTTGTTTTCTATTTCAGAATATTTTTAAATGTAATTTATTCCTGAAATGGTAAAGCTGAATTTTCAGCACCATTAATCCAGTCTTTAGTGTCTCATGATCCTTTAGAAATCATTCTAATATGATGATTTGCTGCTCAAAAAACATTCCTTATCATTACCAATGTTGAAAATAGTTGTGCTGCTTAATATTTTTGTGGAAACGTTACATTTTTTTCTTCAGGATTCTTTGATGAATAGAAAGTTCGAAAGAACAGCATTTATTTGAAATAGATATCTTTTAATAGTCATTACTGTCACTTTTGATCAATTTGCATCCTTTCTTTAAAAGAAAATCGTACTGACTCCAAACCTTGAATGGTAGAGCAATATAGTGTATAGGAATACAAATTGTCAAAAAATATAAATGGAAATGGAAGTTGTAAGCATTGCTGTTGTGTATGTCTATGCAAGGTACCTCCAGAGTATCTCCCTGCAAGACTGAGAGCTCACTACTGTTTCGTGCCACAAAGTCATAACTGCAGAGATACATCCTTTCATCATTAGGAGGCAGAGAGTCTTCCATCCTAGACCATAAGCACACAAACAATAAGACAAAGTGCCATCACAAAGGAACTGGACACACACAGGTGACTGGTCCATACTAACCCATCATGTTCCTGGTGTACAGTTAGACGTGTCTGATTAGAAAGAGAAATGAAGGTGATGAATTGTGGTTTATGCAATACAATACAATACAATGTTTATTTATAAAGCACAATTTAAAAACAATCCGAAGTTGACCAAAGTGCTGTACAAGAAAGAGAGAAGAAAAATGTATGACTTGACTTGAATTTTTTTTTTCAAACAATAAAACACAAGCTCTAAAATAGGTGGAAAGCATAAAAGTAAAATCATAAAACAGCAAGTCAAGATATATTAAACTCCAAAGAAAATAGATGAGTCCTAAGAGTAGACTTAAAAGTAGATAAAGTTGGGGCAGTTCTGATATACAGTTCAGGTTTTATTGTGGTTGTGCTTGTTCTTATATCAGGTCTCACACCTGCTGAGTCTGTATAAGAGCTTCATGTTTGTGCTGGGACTCTATGGGGTCCTCAATTGGTTGTCCATGCGCGTCTATGACCATAGGCTGCCAACCATCCAGAAAGACAGGTTTGTATGGAGACACAGTTGAGTTGAGTTGAGAGCTGACAAACACACATTATAGATGGTCAACCAATCTTAACTAAGGGAGAATTTACCCTTTTACGATGTGCTTTTGTGCCTTTTTTGAAGCTAAAACACTACCATCCCCATTCATTGAATGTATATAATCATAAATTCAATGTAGCAACTAGCACTTATTTGTTGTTCTTTTATGTTCCACAGAAATAAGAAACTTATACAGGTAGTGGAACAACATGAGGGACGGTGAGTAAATAATGAAAGAATTAACATTTTTAGGTGAACTATCCATTTAAGCCGGGTAGCTTAAATGGATATCAAACTGATAGCAGATATTCTTGTAGTATTATTTCCATTCAAGTTTAAATTCAACAGTTTTGTTACTGACAATGGCAGGGTCCAGTTTGGCCCGAGTGACATCCACAGTTGTTTCTCTTGCTCATTTAGATTCTGCTGTAGTATAGAGATCGCTCCACTGGTCAGAGCGGGGCTGGAGACCGTTGCTGCCATCTTAGGACCACCTGTGGTCTTCACCATCTGGTGAACATATAACAACAAACCATATACTATATAATATATACCGTATAATATGGCGATTACAAATCCTTTCCTTATTTTGAGGAAAACTTAATATGTTAGCTGTAGTTTTTGAATTAAGCATGTGCATTTGAGTGTCTAGGTGCATCTCTGTATGTCTGCTGTGTGTGTAATTCTATTACCAAGTGCAAAGGGATGAAGACGTGGTGCAAGAGTTCTTCTGAGGTTGGCTCTGAGATTTTCGTCTTTAGGCGGTCCTACAACAAACACACAGACATACGCATTAGGCAAGCATTTTTATGAAGTTCTTAAAGCTGTGATTTCTGCACAACTAGCCAAACCACCCCACATTGCAAACTCAAAACAATTTAAAACGATTTATCAATATGTTATCTTACCAATAGACAGAAAGAATATTTAATCTTCTGAAAAATATCCACAAACTCCTGTTCTGATGGCGGGGTCGCTGTTTGCGTGAGAAGACCAACTAAAAACATAGATATAGTTTAATATTTATGATTATGATTTTTTTGAAGGTCTTGGATAGGCTTGTGAATTATGGAGGTCATCTCTCTCACCATCCTGCTTTTTATTCTTCTTGCTGTTCTTTTTGCTATTCTTTTTCATGCTCCGTTGCTCCAGATCATTCTTAGCAACTGCTGTCACCTGCAGACGGGCCATGAAACGCTCCACATCAGCAAAACAGTGATTCACCAACTCCTAACAGAGGGAGATATAAAAAAGGAGTAAGCTGTAAGGTTTTAAGCGATAAATAGGCTACACTTACACAAATTCAGTGGCTTTCCATGTTGCTTTTAAGCACTTTCATTACTCTTCCTTCTAAAACTAAAATCCAAGTAAAATCATATTTTTCAGGTTGGGGCAACTTGTTACAATTTTTATTGAGGTAAGTTGTCATGTTTAATGGATGTTTGTGCTGTAAAATGCCATAAAACAGATTACCATATCTACCAAAAATAACAGGGTTTGTTACAACGTGCGTTCAATGAACTCTACTTTTTTTCTGGGTAATAATGGTGATAATAATTGCATATTACTTATAGTTTATACAGAAACTCTTTTTAAATAAATGACTGAATGAAAAAATAAATAATCCTTAGACATATTCAGTGAAAAGTGTGACAACTAAAAAATGAATAATGAGTCTCATTAAAAAAATTAAGTTGATAATTAAAAATATTATGTATATTTTATTAGGAAAATTGTGGTTCAGTGTTTTATTGAAAATATTCAGAACATTTTACTAATAAAACCAAGAGATAGGCCAACATTTTCCTAATTATTTAAGGAAACATACATAATTTTGAGGCTTGAATTGAGGAACTGATAAACCTGAAAAAATGAAGGAAAAGGGCTACCTTTTAAGGGCTAAGAGAATTAGCTCAATTATGTGGTTCTATTTAGAGACACCATTGTTAGTTCCCAGCATGCTTTGCACATGGCTGGAAATGAAGAGTAAATCTTGAAATTAAGTGTTATTTCATGTGTTTTTGAGTAAAGGGAAACATCTGTTAATATGTTCAGTTATGTTTGACATTTGAAAGAGTTTCTATTATCTTAATGTTTTTATCGTTACCATTGTGCAGAAGAGTGGGGCTTATGGTTAGGTTGTGAATAACTGCTTATATTAATACTCTGAATTATATTGCTTTGTTCAATGAGGATTAACTCTGTTAATAATAATGTAACAAGTCTGTTTCTGTGCTGTGCAGCACACTGTCTTTTAATAATACAAAATAGCACAAAGTCAAGTTTAAACAGGTTATGTCCATTCATTAGAGTTCACACAATTTTGAGTAAAAAATAGGCCTACTTAAAATAAAAAAGCATATTTCACTAAAAAATATTAAATTCATTACGTCATAGACTAAATAAATTAGGGGATTTTACATGATTTAATCAGGTAGATTCCATGAAAGAAATCAAGCCTTAACTACTCAAAAATATTATGTCTAATATTGTTACCATCATTTTTTAAGTAAATAGCAGTAACATTTTTTACAGTGTAGTACGGTCTCTGCTAAACAAAACTAAAATACTGATGGATTTTTGGGGTCTGCATTCTATCAAACACAGGCAATGTTTTATGTAACAGTCAAACTTACAACTTCTCTCTGTGCGTGGATCAGATGTATATCCGTTTTCACTCCTCCATTTACTAAGATGAGCAATGAAATATATATAAAATGTACATATATTGTCAAAAGTATATATTGCTGTATAACTTTAATCAAACAGAAAGACAGATATAAATGCATAAACATATTCACATGCATATATACCTGTGGGACCGGGGCTAGAAGCTGTGTCGTTTGGAGGTACTTTGATCGACTTTGACAATCTCCTGGGAATAACTTGAGGAGCAGCCATCTTAGAGATTGAAAGGGAAACGTAAAAAAGAAAAGAAAGAGATAAACGAAGGTTATATAGAAAGTATTTAAAGTACTGTGTCTGTCATCCAATTCAAAACTTTACCTTGTCACCTGCTCACACGAATGTGAACAAATCATTTTTAAAATCTAAATTAAATTATATCTCCAGTTCCTTTGTCACCACTTTATGTGAGACAAAACTTTCAACCTTTTAGTTAAACAGCATTAGGCTACCACAGCCCATATCAAAAAGGACTATTAGGCAATGGACTATTGGGAAGAAAACATTAGATGCTGCAGACAGAATTTCATTTTGTTAAGCTGGCAAGAAGACAAAAAGTGAGAAGAAGTGCCAAGAAGCTTGAGAGAATCTCTTTATATGGTTTAATAAAACAATCCTCAAGACTCGGACTACCACAACTCCCTATAATTAAGACACGTCTGTTCAGAACTTTTTTTTTTTTTTTGCCAAACAAACAGAATGAATCTCTCTTTTGTAAATCTGGTCTAGGCAAGATTGCTTGAGAGTTTCACTCATTCATTGTTGATAAAGAGGGTTGACATTCCACACATAACACATTAGTCCACAATAGCTTTTCATTCACCAGTTTGTGCAAAAATAAATTATCCTGTTCTCCAGCATGATTTGAAATGATCTACTGAGCATCTTGTGCTACAGTGGAAGCAAGAACATCTTACTGTCTGTACAAAAGAGTTCACATGACCAATGTTACAAATTTACTTATTTGATTAGTGACCTAAATAGTGCAGAATCTAAAACATTTGTTCTTATTACAATTTGAATGTTATAATTCTTTGTTTAAAACATCTCAGAATCATGCACCTTCCTTTTTATTTCACGGTTAACTGTATAACTGAAAACTTCAAGAACTCCATTAAAAGCCCAACACAATCACTATGTCAAAATCACAGCATTGACTGAACACTCTTCTGCTGTTTAGGAGGTGTGGCAGCCTCTATGCTTGGGATTTCTAACACAGCATTAGCTGAGATCTATTCAACGATTTGTTTGTCATATCATTGTATCGCCGAATAGGAACCAGACACAAAACACGATAAGATAGGAGATTACAGCGCACTGAACATTGCTGTAGTTCAGCTAATCATTTTTAATCCTTGATGGAAAGCATTGATTTATTACCAATGTGCATCACAACTAGCCTCTGCATGTGACTATAAAAGCAAAAGATCAGTTGCCTAATTGTTAATATTAATGTAAAGTCTCAATTTATTTAAATGTTTGGTTTAAAATAGTCTTACCGTGTGTTAGATGTGAACACCTCCTTCTGTCACATATTCTGTTTACACCTAATGGAGGAATACAAGAACAAGAAAAACTAGTTGATCTGTTTAACTTGAAGAAAACCTGGACTTCCTCTCTCTCTCTTTCGCTCTTTCTCTCGCCTGAGTTTCAGGATATGAAGAGTATAGAAACCTAGGTGGAAGTGTGTTAATACATTCCTGCATTCCTCTGAGAGGCAGTAAACGCAATAGATATTCAGATAGATTTTTATGAGAAACTTTGATGGGCTAAAAATAGATTATTAAATAGGAAAATATTAAAAGTAATACATGTATTCGCACATAAAGACAAGTGATAAATATTAGTTACTCACAGTGCCACAAACTGTCTTTGGTGAAGAACTGCGTTGTTGCTGCTTCAGTTCAGAGTGTTCAGGCTAGGCTTGTTTGTCTAGATCTGTCATTCTCCTCTCACCCTCCCTATCTCTTTATTTTTTTTCCTAGTCCACTGTTTCTCTGTCTCTCACAGGTGTTAAGAAATGAAAGCTTTAGTGTAAAGTTCTGCTAGGACTCAATGTTCCGTATTACTTCCTGACCTATCCAGTCACTAACTTGAGTATAAAAGATCGTTACTTACACATGTTTGAGTTCACAGGTGATGTCGCATTCACCTCCATCCTCCCCACCACCATCAGGATGGTCCCTGTCCATACCTCCCCGGGGGTCGGCTGCACCCCTGCCTTCATCCTCAGGATATGCAGAGTCCGCTACCCTCCGAATGTGAACTACGGACGGGGCCTGAGAACTTTACCATCCAATATTTTGATTTTCATTATCTAGTCTTTTAATTAAAAAATGTCATTGTGACATCATCTCGCCTTCCGAGTCTTTCTGGTAGAAATGCTGTTACCTCAGTGTTTGCCATATACTTTTGTCTGTCTTTATCAGTTTATGCAGTGTGTGCTGTCATCACCCAATACAATTAGTGATAATATCTTACAACAAAGTACTTGTTGCACAGTTTGTATTACTAATGTAATGGTGTTGTTGTTTTGCTTTTCAAAAAAAGAAACTTTCTTTTTTTATTCTGTAAATGTTTGTTGTAAAATTTGCAAAACTATCGGTTTATTATTTCAGTCAAACATAATCAGGAAGCAGCTATCATTAGTTGGGAAGAATTTCATACACTTCCCACACTTACGTAACCTCTCACTTGCAGTGATATTTTGATAAGGATTCTATCTATTGCCTGGATCACCAAGAGCATAAATGCTGTTCATCCTTCCAGGAACTGTGAATCAAATTGCACATGACACTTAGGCCTACAGTAATTGCATTTATTTTTCCTCTCATTCACAAAGGTACACTATATCTTAATATTTTAAGCGAACAAATAATTATACACTCTTTCTCAAATCTCAAAATAGATTTAGACACGCAAAATTTTTAATAAAGTAAAATAAGATGTTTCGTTGATGAAAGATGATACAATGATTCACTCGAAAAAGCTTGCTTGTCACCACCTACCGTCGTCATATCTAAAATTCATGAGGCTGCTGACTGCCAAGCCAATGGGTGGAGTTTGTCGTCTAGCTTTACTCATTACATCCAGTGAGAGGTCCAACCACACCCTAACCCTACCCATAACTCCACCCATTACGCCCAGAGAGGGGGAGATGGACGTCATTTGGCTCTGCAGTGAGGATGTGTTAAGCTCTATGCCTTTTGTTTTAATAATAAATAGTTAGCAAATTTATAAATCCAGATTGTGGAAAATAGTCTTCCATCTACCATTTTCAACAACAGTGCAAACCTGCATCTTTGTTTGTGTTCTATAAATTCAGCCGAGGTGGTCAATCTGTGACATCGTCTTCTCCTCATATAAATTTGCGGGTCAGGATTCACCATACGTTCTATTAACAAAAAAGTAGAGAGTAACTAATTGTAATGACACTGCATACAACTTAATCAAACTAAATTCCTAACCAAACAATAAGCTTGTATTTCTTGTCTCCCGGATCCTGTCGCACATGATTGCAAATGAATGGTAGTCGGGGCAAATGCAATGCCTGCAGAAAATGTTACAGAACCAGGGTTCAAAAGATTTGACTCACTGGATTCAATTAAGCTCAAGCTAATTTTATTAAATATAGTTTAGTAAAGTTCAATACATTTTTAAGTATACTTTATGTAGTATGTATACTAATATCAATATACCAGACTTGTAAGTGTACTATTTCAATACTAATTGGGACTAAATTGGCCAACTTTTTTAGTGTATATAAAAGTATACGTTTAAAGTATACTTTAAGTGTAACAGTAGTAAACTTTGAGTACACAACTATTTTACCACTACGTTTTTCGTTTGTACTGCAACTACAAGTGAGCAGTCTGATGCTGCATCAGGAAATGCAACTTGAACTCTGTTTGGAAAGGAGAAAGCTATAGTTCAATGCAGAGATGCTGCTGAGTTCTCTGGGCCTAAGCTCATCTCAGATGGTCTAAAAGACTGTGGAATTCTGTGCTGCGGTCTCATCTTGTTTTTGGGAAAAATGGACATTGAGTTCTCAGTCCCAAAGATGAAAGGGTCGACTTTCATCAGCGACAGGTGCAAAAGCGAAGATCTGTCATGGTATGGGGGTGGACATCAGTGCAAACGGCATGGGTGACTTGCATATCTGTGTACTATTGATGTGGAGGCATAGCCTATATTGGGATTGTACAGAGACATAAACTGCCATAAGATGACCCCTTTCCTGAGAAGCAAGACATTGCCAGGTCTCATTCAGCAAGTGCTACAACACACACACAAATAAAACACACACACACACACACACACACACACACACACTCTCTTCCGGTGTGACGTGTGACTGTTGTGTGAGCGGAGCGATTGCGAGTGAATGTGAGTGAGTGAGCTTGTGAGTGAATCTTTCTTTCTTTTCTCGCTTTTCTTTCTTGTTTGGGTTATTGTTAAAAAGTGGTGGTCTATTTGTTTGTTCGGGCCGCGTGCTACCGTTTTTTGTTTTGTGGGTAGCATGACGGCCCCACGTATGCACGGTTTGAGTAAACTCATGCGGCGCCATGGAGTGAAAGTGGCGTCCGCGGGGAGTGTGAAGACTGTAGCCTGGCTGCAGGAGAGGTTGTTGGGCATGAAAATATCATGTCGGCCTCCAGAATGAACAGTGCCACCTTCATCTTTCTTAGCTCTGTTGAAAAGGTAAATGAATTAGTTGAGACTGAAATAGTTATTGAGAATCTTTTTACTCATGTTCTCCCAATTTTCCATGCCATCCAAAAAAGTGATGTTGTCTAATATTCTGCCTTTCATAAGTGATGAAACTTTAGTGAGAATTTTGTTCCGATATGGTAAATTGGTGTCACCTATCAAAATGATAACAATTGGAAGTAGATCTCCTCTTTTAAAACATGTGGTTATGTTTAGGCGATTTGTTTATATGATCATAAAAGATGATGAGGATCTAGATCTTTCACTGCATCTCAAAGTTGACGAGTTCGACTATGTTATTTATGCTACTATGGTGGTGAAGTGGGCCACTTAATTTGTGGTTGTCCTGGTAAGAATAAGGAAAACGGCTCAGCGGCTGATGACATTGTTAATAATGTCAGTGAGCCGGGGTTAGGGTTAGGGTGTGAGTATGACCCTAACCCTGTGAGTATGAACACATTGGAGACCGACATTTTAAAACTTCAATAATTAGCTGAGTCGACTGGCCAGGGTATTTAGATTCTTTGTCAAATAAATGGACACAGTTGGCTGATTTACTGGGTATTAAAACACGGGGGGCTCTGGTCAGGCCGAGTTTCCAGAGTGTGGACCAGATAAATGCTCCATCAGGTTCTTTTTCAACTTGGAGAAAAAGAACGGTCAGAGCAGTCATCCATGCTCTGCGTTCTGAGTCTGGAGGATTATTGACAGACCCTGCGGACATTCGTAAGAGAGCAGTTGTGTTTTATGAAAACCTGTATAAAAATGAACTTGGGGCGGAATACAGGAGTGACTGAATTTTTCAACGACTTACCCCAGGTGTCTGAGGAAGTCAATGCTGAGATCTCTGGTGCTTTGAGCATGGGTGAACTGTACAAGGCCCTGCAAGAAATGGAGTCTGGAAAGGCGCTGGGCATTGATGGCCTGCCAGTAGATTTTTATAAGTCTTTCTGGTTTAGAACTGAGAGAGGACCTTCTGGAGGTGTTGAATGAAAGTTTGGCTGAAGGACAGCTGTCTCTGATCTGCCGTAGAGCAGTGCTTACCCTCCTGCCAAAGAAAGGCGACCTTACAGACATAAAGTGCTGGCGGCCCGTATCACTACTCTGTAGCGACTACAAACTGCTCTCGAAAAACCCTGGCTAACAGGCTAGCAGGAGTGATGGAGGGTGTCATCCATCCTGACCAGACCTACTGTGTTCCTGGTAGGTCAATATCTGACAATGTTTCATTGGTTCGTGATGTTGTAGAGGTCTCCAAGATGTTGAATTTAGATTGTGGGTTAATCTCATTGGATCAGGAGAAGGCATTTGACCGTGTTGAGTATTGCTATTTGTGGAGAGTTTTAGAGGCCTTTGGGTTTTGCCAAAATGTTATAAATCTTATTCAAGTTCTTTACAGTGGCGTTAAGAGTATTCTTAAAGTGAACGGTGGTTTATGTGCTCCTTTTAAAGCTCATAGAGGTGTTAGGCAGGGGTGTTAGCCAAACTGTAAAAATAATCTTATATTGTCAGTTTATGCCGACGACATCATAGTTCTGATTAGTAGGCAAAGTGACAAACAGATTTTGTTAGATTTACTTAAAACTTTTAAAGATTCATCTTCTGCGAGTGTAAACTGGAGTAAAAGTGAAACTTTATTATTAGGTAAATGGACAGGTGGGAAACCAGATCTCCCTGAAGGTTTAGGTTGGGGAATATCGGGTTTTAAATACTTAGGAGCGTATCTTGGTAATGATTTTACAGTGCAAAAAAATTGGGAAGGAGTCATTGAAAAAGTTAAAGGTCGTCTGGATAAATGGAGATGGTTAATTCCAAAGATGCCATATAGAGAGCTTATATTAATTATAAATAACTTGGTTGCTTCTTCACTATAGCATGGGTTGCATGTATTGATCCTCCCTCACATCTGTTAGTGAAAATCCAGGCTTTTAGTAGATTTCTTCTGGGATAAATTGCATTGGGTCCCACAGAGTGTGTTATTCTTGCCAGGTGGGCATGGCCTAATACATCTTCACAGCAGAATAGCAACTTTTAGGTTGCAATTCATACAAAGACTTGTTGGTTCAGCTGAATTTAAATGGTGTTCTGTTGCATACGTGATTTTACATAATCTTGAGAATCTGGGATTGGACCAAACTCTTTTTTTTACTGGACCCTACGAAATTGAACACTTCTGGTCTACCAGTGTTTTATAGGAACCTCTTTAAGCTGTGGAGTCTTTTTGTTTTTTAAAAAAAGTAGAGGGTTCACAGTCACTTCATTGGATATTAGAAGAGCCATGGACTTTTCCCAGGACTTAACAAGACACTCATTGACCCGTAAAATCACCACTTTGGGACAATTACTGGGAATATCAGGACTTGATTTTAAAAATAAAGCAGCAACGACTCAACATCTGGGAATTCGATCAACCCGTCTAGTTGTGCAGCTATTGGTGAAATGGCAGACGGTTTTTAATACAATGGAAAGAACTTTGTTGACTGAGTATTGTGATGGTCTCTGTAAACCAAATCCTGAAGACTCTTTTCCTTGTTTGTTTCTTTCATTGAATCTAGAAGAGGTTTCTAGAGTGTTTTTAAAAAATGCTGAATCCTTGTGTGTAGACTTTTTTTCTTGTGCTGGGAAAAATTTGTATAAGTATTGTGTTGTTATTTTTGACAAAAAATGTTAAATAAGAAAAGTGATACTTCATGGCGTGATTTTTTTTTAAATTGAATGTGGATAGAAAACCTGAGTGGAGAGCACTTTATAAACCACCGTTGACGAAAGAGACAGGTGGTTTACAGTGGAGAATCCTTCATGGCGCTGTCACTGTCAATGCTTTTATTTCAATTTTAAATCCTGAGATTGATGCTTGTGATGTATTGTGGGCAGTTCCGGCGGAACTGAATCGTGTAGCCGAGCCTGATGGTACGGAGGAGCCAGCTGGACGGGTTGGAGAGCACCTTCCAGGCCTCGACGAACCGGACCAGGGGGACCAGAGGCACCACAGGCATACCCGGGGTGGGGCAGCGAGGACAGGGACCCGGCTCGGAAGGTCCGTGGGCGGCCCGAAGCGGGGTCTGAGTGAGCCGTGCTGCACTTACCTGACTCCACGGGGCAACAGAGGATGGGTGAGAAGGCCACAGGGAATGGTTACCGGGCGGGACATCCAACACTACCCTTCGGTCACCCATCCCACACAGCACCCGTGCAGGGTGGGGCGTGGTGATGGGGACTCGCTCTCTGCGAACGAAGGCGAGTCTCGCCCTCAACACTGCGACAGTCATGTTCCCACAGTGAAAACATGAGCTGTCCACGAAAGCTTTCTCAGCGTGCTGTAAGCCCAAACACGTGATACAACAATTGTGACCATCAGAGAGAGACAGGGAACGACCGCACCCAGAAACGCACGGGCGGAATGACATCTTGAAAAAGACGCAAACGCACCCGCGTTGCTCTTTTAGGAAGTGAAAAACTCTCACCAATGCCGGAGCACACAGGGGAATGACCGCGGCAACACTAACACAAGAATGGTGCACCCTGTGTCAGTGAAGCATTCACTTTCTCGCCCTCAACCGACCGTCAGACAAACAAACACAAACAGAAACTTGGTTGCTGTGAGAACAGCAGTTGAGAGCTTGAAGCTCGCGATCACCACTGCACTCGCGCTGCAAACACCGACACCAGGAGAGACTTCCCAAAGAAGCGCCGACACACTCGCTCGTTGTACAACAACACTCTTCAGATCCAGACATGAAGCTCGGCTCCGAAGCGAAAGGCAAATGGTGCGTGCATCTACTTCCGTATTTATACCCGCGCTGCAGGGCGGAGTGTGAGATGCAGATCTCGCACGCCAATGTGTATTGGCTCGTTCAATAATACTCGAAGACAATAGGTTACCTGGCGTGATCCCATTTCAGTCGACCGTCGACTACGTCTGACGTTATCGACTGAAAGGGAACTGGCGAACCTGGATACAGAATTTGGAGTTGTATCTCGTTGTAAGCGGAACATCTGAGAAATCA
This sequence comes from Siphateles boraxobius, assembly GCF_051911475.1. Lineage (NCBI taxonomy): Eukaryota > Metazoa > Chordata > Actinopteri > Cypriniformes > Leuciscidae > Siphateles > Siphateles boraxobius. The sequence goes on from NW_027509193.1 coordinate 13,490,851, forward strand.
GGCAAGATAAAACATTTTTTTTTCACATACAGCAAACATCTCCTCACTATCCGCTAGCTGCACAGCAAAATCCCCAGTGTAAAATTAACACTGCTCAGTGTTTATATGAGTCCACATCCATTATAACTAACACTGAAGCAGTGTTGAAGTTAATGAGACAATTAGGTTATTAATTGAGTGATGATTGAGCATTATTGAAGACACCTGATGTTAACAAGCAGAATCACCGAAGGAGAAATAAAAAAAGTCACCATTGTGGTGATCAGTGTTTGGACTCTTGACCCTTGCGTTTTTTATCTTTAGATTTTTTGATTTTGCTTGGCTACTGTATTGGCTACTGAGTTATAACTGCCAGATGAACAAAGAGAAAATGTGATCGGGTGGTGTTGGTTATGTTTTAACAATCATTTTTTACCTGAATCACTGAACTCATTTAAAGCCTAATCTCTGAGTTAAATTTACTTTATTGATTATAGCTTATAGATGTATTGATTAATTATACAGTATAATATTTTTAGCATTTTCAATTTAATCCAAAGTATTTCTTAAGTTATTCTGATACAAAAAAAAAACACTTCCAAAAACTTTTCATTTAGGCACACAAGAATCAGCGTATGAATCTCAGCAATGGTGACGAACGGCATATTCAGAAAAACAGATCAACTCTGAACATTAGAAAACAAGCGACTAAAAAGTCACATAAAAACAGCAGAAATAAAATAAAATAGTAAGAATAAAGAAAATTAACAATAAAATTTACCTAATCATTATTTGTGCAGCAATGCATGATGGAAGCCATGAATGAGTTTTGGTTGGTGGTACCCAGAATGCACTTGCAACATGCTTTATAATTGTCAACATTGTTGAGATTCACAGGCTGATTCTTGATGTCCAAGTGTCTAAATCAAAAAAGAAAACCTTTGGTTTCAGAACAACTTTAAGAAATTCATTGGTTTACATTGAAAGTGCTAAAAACAATATTATGCTATGCAAGAACAGTGCTGTTAAGAAAAGTAAACCTAACTCAGAGATTAGACTCTAAATGAGTTCAGTGATTCAGATTGAAATTGATTATGTTAAAACACAACCAACCCCATCAATCAATTTTTTTCTCATCTGGCTGTTATAACTGAATTACTGTAGCCAAACGAAATCTAAAGTTAAAAATGTATGGGTCAATAGTCCAACTAATGCAAACACTGATCTCCATAATGGTGACTTAAAATTTTTGATTTTCTCCTTCAGTGGTTCTGCTTGTTAAAATCTGGTGTCTTCAATAATGCTCAATCACTACTCAATTAAATCACATTAACTTCAACACTGCTTCAGTGTTACTTACAACACTTTGAGTGTGGACTCAAACATATAAAAGAGCGGTGTTAATTTAACACTGGGGATTTTGCTGTGTGCCTTTCCCCTGAACACACTGTAAAAACCGCAGTCTCTGCAGACACCCCAGGCTCCAAAAACGGCAACAAAAACAAACTGGGCTAACCCGCACCACAAAACATAAACTGTTCCAGCCAATAACTGACAAGAAGGATGTGGGGGTGGGTTTGGGGGGTTAGTGCGCGGATAAGGAGAAGGGAGGGTCTAGCTAGCCTCCGATTTGTTTGACAATACTTCAAACGTCAACAAGAAGTGACGTCAACCAACATCGCTTAGAGCACCTTTAAGGGAACCGGATCTGGATATGAACAAAGTGGATATCTGCAGAGCGAGTGAAGTCACAAAAAGCCAAATCAAAGCACTCCACGAGGAAACTGAACTGACTGTGAACAAAATTAGCAAGCTAAAGCTAACTAAAAAGTCACCTGGGTAATAGTTTTGCTCCGAACGCATGGTCAAAGAAAGAAGAGGAATGTACATGTCACGACACACACAGGAGATAGACAGCAGATCCAAGTGCAGTAAGGATGTTTTAATGGGTAATCCGTAAAGCGTAAATCCAGTCCAGGCAAAGGATAAATACCGTGTAAACAATCCAAATACAAAAATAACAAAACACAAGGAACAATCAGGAACAGACCAAGAAGTGTCAGAAATAACAACGACTCCGTAACACATACTGACACAGACAATATATACACACAGATCTAACAAGACTAACAATGAACACCTGGGACAATGATTACAGGGAACAGCTGAGTGTAATGAACAGTGATAAGTGACAGACAGAATGCTGGGAATTGTAGTCAATGTGAAGGACACCGTGAGAACGAGGATCTCTAGTGACACCCGGGGAAACACAAACCAGACACTGTGACATAACCCCCCCCCTCTACGGAGCGGTTACCAGACGCTCCACGACAACAAAACACAAGGGTTCAGGAGGGAGATGGAATGGTGGAGGATCAGGGGGAGGGATGGTGGGCCAGGTCCATGGAAGGGAACCGAAACAGGGGGTGATGGTTTAACCGGGGACCAGGGCAAAACAGAGAGTCTATCGGGCAGCCAGGGCGAAGCAGACGACCCATCGGGGGCCAGGGCGAAGCAGACGACCCATCGGGCGGCCAGGGCAAAGAAGACGACCCATCGGGCGGCCAGGGCGAAGCAGGAGACCCATCGGGCGGCCAGGGCGAAGCAGGAGACCCATCGGGCGGCCAGGGCGAACCAGGAGACCTCTTCGGGCGGCCAGGGCGAAGCAGGAGACCCCTTCGGGTGGCCAGGGCGGTGAAGACCCCTTCGGGCGGCCAGGGGGGTGAAGACCCCTTCGGGCGGCCAGGGCGGTGAAGACCCCGTCGGGCGGCCAGGGCGGTGAAGACCCCTCGGCCGGCCAGGGCGGTGAAGACCTGTGAATATTTAGTCGGGGCGCTTCCTCCCCAACCTGCAACCCTCCTTTCTGCGGCCCCCTTCCTTCCCCATATACGGGAGAAGGATTACAGAAACCCGAACTGCTGGATCTGTTCATAAGGACGGAGTCGTTCTGTCACGACACACACGGGAGATAGACAGCAGATCCAAGTGCAGTAAGGATGTTTTAATGGGTAATCCATAAAGCGTAAATCCAGTCCAGGCAAAGGTCAAATACCGTGTAAACAATCCAAATACAAAAATAACAAAACACAAGGAACAATCAGGAACAGACCAAGAAGTGTCAGACATAACAACTCTGTAACACATACTGACACAGACATGGAATATATACACACAGATCTAACAAGACTAACAATGAACAGCTGGGACAATGATTACAGGGAACAGCTGAGTGTAATGAACAGTGATAAGTGACAGAAAGAATGCTGGGAATTTTAGTCAATGTGAAGGACACCGTGAAAACGAGGATCTCTAGTGACACCCGGGGAAACACAAACCAGACACTGTGACAGTACCAGATACGGCTACAGGCATGGACCGAGGAACTGTCCAGCTTATGGACAAATATGTGTGTCATCTGAAAAATCACTTCGGAAGAATGTGCAAAACGCAAATACATGATTCGAAAAAAAAACGACAAAACAAGGTTCACAGTGAGAAAGGTTCATGAGATTGAACAAGAGGATCATACAGAACTGTTCGTGAGTGCCCTTGAAGAGAAGAAGACTGGAAAGAAAACTGAGACACAGGTTAACAAAGCAACTGATGCCACAGTTGGGGGGAAAGACAAGTGGACAGAAACACTTAAAGTAAACAAAAGAGCACTTTTTTTTAAACTGGATACTGGAGCGGAGTGCAACGTGATTTTATATAAAGACTTCAGAGCCATCGCAGGAAAAATGCATGTCAATGTGCAAGTCGAACTGCGCACTCAAGCCACAAGATGGAGCCAAAGGGCAAAGGAAAGCTCATCTGCCAGTTCAAAGAAAATGAAACTGAGATTGAGTTCCATATTATAGAGAAAAACTCACCAGCAATCCTGGAAAGGGCAGCGTGCACAGAGTTAGGACTAGTCAAAAGAATCTACAAGATGAACTGTGAAGAAAACACTGACATTCTGAAAGAATTCGATGATGTGTTCAATGGGTTGTGGTGCATACCTGGAGTGCATCATATCAAGACTGATACTACAGTGTATCCAGTGATACATCCACCCAGAAAAGTGCAGATCACACTAAAAGCCAAAATAAAAACTGAACTAAATAGAATGGAAAGTCTTGGAGTGATCGACACACAGACAGAACCAACGGATTGGGTCAATAGCATGGTGATGGTTATGAAGCCGAACAAACTTACAATCTGCATTGATCCCAAAGATTTGAACAAAACTATAAAAAGAGAACACGTTCCACTCAAGTCATTTGAAGAAGTGGTGAATGAAATGCCAAATGCAAAAGTTTTTTGTGTTGGATACTAACCATGGATTTTGGCAAATTCAACTGGATGAAGAAAGTTACAAGCTTTGTACATTTAATACACCTTTTGGCAGATACTGTTTCAAGAGGCTACCTTTCGGTGTATCATCAGCCCCAGAAGTCTTCCAGAAGTGCATAGCACAAAGGCTTGAATACCTGGAGGGAGTCGTGAATATCATGGATGACATACTCGTGTGGGGAGAAAATGCGTAACAACACGATGAAAGGCTCAGGCAGCTTTTAGAGAAAATCAGGAGTATAAATCTGAAATTAAATCGGGAAAAATGCAAGATCAGAATGTCTGAAATAAAGTACTTAGGGCATTTACTGAGAGGAGAAGGTTTGAAGCCAGACCAAGACAAAATCAAAGCAATTGTGTTGATGCCTATGCCACAAGACAAAGCTGCCTTGATGAGGTTTCTTGGCATGGTTCAATATCTCGCAAAATTTGTTCCAAACCTGTCGGAAATCAGTGCGCCTCTGAGGAAACTCCTGGAAAATGGTGTAGCATGGCACTGGGAAACTTCACAGCAAAAGAGTTTTGAGATGCTAAAGTCACAACTGAGCAACACCCCAGTTCTCAAATTCTTTGATGTCAACAAGGACGTGACTCTTTCTGTGGATGCAAGTTCAGAGGGTTTAGGTGCTGTCATTCTGCAGGAAGGACATCCTGTAGCATATGGTTCAAGATCACTGACTGACTGCCAGAAAAGGTATGCTCGGATTTTAGCCATTGTGCACGGCTATGAAAAATTCAGCCAATACCTCTATAACCAGTAAGAGTGCAGTCAGATCACAAGCCACTGGAGACGGTGTTCAAAAAGCCTCTAGAAAAAGCCAACCTGACTGCAGAGGATGTTGATGAAACTTCAACCGATCTGTAGGTAAAAATCGCAGATACCCTTAGCAGAGCCTACCTGGAAGAAGAAGCAGAACAATTACTGGACAGTTACTTGGAAGTTCATCAGTTGTCAGAATGTTTACCAATTTCAGAAGAAAAACTTGAAGCAGTCAAGAAAGCTACAGAAGCAGATGGAGAACTGCAGATGGTGATGGCAGTAGTCAAGACAGGATGGCCTAAACAAATCAGACATGTGCCATATGCAGTGAGAAAGTATTGGACATTCAGAGAAGAGCTGACCATTTCAGGACTGCTGTTTAAAAACAAAAGACTTGTGGTTCCACAAAGTCTTCAAGCAGAAATGTTGGAGAGGATTCATGAAGCTCATTTGGGAGTTGTTAAGTCTAAAGAGAGAGCAAGAGATATATTGTTTTGGCACGGCATGGGAAAACAAATTGAAGGCGTGGTGTCAAAGTGTACTGTGTGCAACAGGAACAATACCAAAAAAACTCTTGTCAATCATGAATTAGCAGACAGGGCGTGGGCAAAGGTAGGAGTTGACCTCTTTCACTTCAACAAAGCAGATTACTTTGTATGTGTGGACTACTTCTCAAAATTTCCTGTAATTAAAAAGTTGACACAGACAACAAGCCAGAATGTAATAATAGCACTGAAGTCAATATTTGAAAGACACGGGATTCCAGATGAAGTTGTTTCAGATAACGGACCACAGTTTTTCAGTGCTCAATTCAGCAACTTCAGAGATAACTGGGAGTTCAAACACTCGACTTCAAGTCCAAGATATCCTCAGTCTAATGGTCAAAGTGAAAGAGCTGAACAAACCATCATAAACCTACTCAAGAAGGTGCAAAAAAGTCAAGGAGATCCGTATATTGCTCTTTTTGAGAACAGGAATATGCCTCTAGGTGGAGTGAAGTTATCTCCTGCACAGCTCATGGGCCGTAGATTGAAAACCAGACTACCAACAGCGAGTAAACTGCTACAGCCGCAGCTGCACAAAGGTGTTCAGCAAAGCCTAAAAGACAGGCAGCTGAAGCAAAAGTTCTACCATGATCGTGGGGCTAGAAACCTGCCTACTCTGAGTGAAGGTGAAAGGGTGAGGCTGAGAGCTGAGAATCGTTGGCAGCCAGCTGTAGTGGTGACACGTCTTGACAAACTGAGGGCATGCCTCGTTCAAACACAGGGTGGAGAAATCTACAGAAGAAATTGAAAACACCTGCTCAAGACAAAAGAGTTGAGTTTCCAGAATTCACACCTTCAGGACTCATTCGATCCAGTTATAAATGACTGTGTTCCCGATGTGGTTGATACAAAACAGGCATTGCTGCCTGTACCAACACCTGCAAAGATGTCTTCGATGCCTGAAGGTTGCTGTAGAAACTGTGAAGGTGACGGTTTCTGGTAGAGTGGTTAGACCTCCAAAGCGTTATTCTTGCTGAAATACGCATGTAGTTAACTAAAGTAAAGAAGAGGCTGAGATCTGTTCATCTGCCATTTGAAAAAAAATTGCAATAATGACTTTCTAATTAGCAATAAGAGTTCAAGTTTATAGTTGTGTGTAAAAAGAAAAAGAAAAAAAAAGATGTGAGGTATTGTGGTGTATGCTGTTGCTTACCACTAGGTGGAGCCCTGTACATGTATCTTTGTTATGACAAGAAAAGGAAAGAAAACAAGAAAGAAATTCATTGACAGTGAACAACTAATAGGCCCAGTCCCAATTCGCCTACTTATATACGACCTAAAAGTATGTACTCTTTTTGTGAAGAAAAAGTACATACTTTTGAGTGTAGCAAAAGTATATGCAAGCTTTGGGACATACTATCACGTCACCTTTAACGGACAGCTCTATCGCGTGTTCCTGTCACCGTAAACTGTCCTGTCAATCATCTTGTCGCAGTTAAAATCCTCCATTCAATCTAATTTTATTTCCTACCGTTTCGGAGAGCACGTTCATCTGCCAGTCGTGAGTCTTTCATGCGGAGACTCTTCTCGCGTGTTTGCAATTTGAATATAATGATGCATTTAAAAGGTAATGGCTAAACATATCTTTACAAAAGTTCACAATGCTGCTGCAGATACGAATATAATATAGACAACGTTGAATAAATACCTTTTAGTCAGGTTAGATACTGATAATTAATCACTCAAACCCCCTTTATCTAAATCTCTCTAAATAACCGGCGGACTTGCACGTCCTCCATGTCTGTAGTTTTTTAACACTTTCACTCGTGTTTGTAGTTCTAACCGAATCCTCGTCCAACGCGCATGGGTTGTGGGGAATATTAGCCGTTCAGCCCCGTTCACACTACAAGCGACTTTGTCGCTGCATGTCGCAGTGGCTGGCGATGAGGTCGCTAGTGGGCGTTCCCACTACTGGTTGCCTTTATGAATGACATCCAATGATGTGGAGAAGGATCATGCTTGCTCCACTCCTATTGGTTGTCACTCCCGAAAGTCTCTTCATTTGCATAAAGTTAAACAGATCTCAACTTTGTCCCGTCGCCAGACACGCGATCTGGCGCCAACGGTCGCTGTCGCGCGTGTCGACGGAAATCGCCCGCTCCCCATTGAAATGAATGGTATCGTGTCGTTTTTTGTCGCTTGTAGTGTGCATTGATCTGCACTTCGGATTCTGACCGGAAATAGTAGACCATCCGGGTATCTTTGGAACACTCATTTCAACATACTACGATTTGGGACGTACTAATTCTATTTTCGAATATTATTTAGGACGGATAGTATGCAAATTGGGACTGGGCCATGATGTGTCGTCTTTATTACTGGGCTCTCAAGTGTCACGCATTGAGCGTGATGGTCTTGTGTCGCGCACTCGCGCCACACATTGTATTTCTCACGCGGAAAAACTATTTATAATATATTTAATATGCGCAGCGGCCAAAAATTTCTCTGGCCGCGCCGCTCTCACTATGGACCCAGCAGGAATCAAGCCCCTGGAGTTCTTAGTCGAGCCTGCCACTTATGAGCCAATCAAAAAAAGAAATCAGAAAATAGCACAATTGTATCTGGGTAAGATTTAACACAACCAATGAAAAAAAAAGCACGTCCTGGAATTGTTCATGTGATTCTGCTACAACCTTCCGAAAATTTCGTTCACCCAGAGGAAACTGGTGCTCCGAGCATCACTTTGATTTGTCACTCATGCCTATTTATAGGCAAGATTTTCGCGCTAATACACTTTTTTTCCTTCGGGAATGTAAATAAGAATATAACTTAACCATGAACACAAAAGTCACACCACACACATGGCTTTTAATTGGTTTATTTCGTTAGCAAACATATCACTATAATTGTTAAGTTCTTTCCATCGATCAATTTTCTGCAAAATTAACGATCGACATGGTTGTTTGCTTTGCGGCCCCTTTAAACAAATGAAGTTTTAAAAAAGACCAAGCAGACGATCTACGTCAGAGCATCAGAGCGTCCACGAATCTTTGCACGGCGTCACTGGCAGGGCGGCGAGAGCGAATTTTGCTCTGTTAGCAACTGTTTGTTCACACCGCCGCCGACTTGAGCGGCAAAGAAGCTCTGGCCGCCCTGTCAAGGACACTTGTCAAAAAGTTCAGGGAAGCTTAATTGTTAACGCTTTGGCTGCTCTGACGTAGCAGGGAGAAGAGAAAGTGTCACAACATGAAATGTCACATGAGATTGGTGTTTTTGCATTCCACTTCACTGCTTTTCTATTTAACTATGTAAACACGCGCTAGACTGTGTGCTCGACCTTCGTGTCTTTTGCCACGTCTCGCGCATGTCACAGCGTTTTAAAAAATGCGTCATTCAAGTTAAAATAAGTTCAACTTTAAGAACAAAAATGTAAACTATCCCAGCTATTTTATCCCATGCCTCGTTCTTATGTAACTGATCCCTATAAGCAAACAACGTCATCATAAATTATAGGAAACCCAGCAACGGCGATTATTAGCTTCTCCTCCATTTTCTCTGAACTAATGTTTTGGTAGGAACAAAAGTTTACATCGTGTGTTTCTCCAGACGTATATTCCGATTGGTTGCTGCCGTTTTCATAGATGGGGGGTCAATGATCATAACAAATGATCATTTAGACGGAAGTGAATCAATCAAAACTAACTTTAGCTGGAAAAAACATTTTTCAAGAGCCACTATAAAACCAAACCAATCTCTGTTACCTTAATTTATATGTTTATCTCTGTAAAGCTGCTTTGAAACAATCTACATTGTTAAAAGTGCTTTATAAATGAGGATGACTTGACTTGACTTGATAGATATAAACACTAGATGTCGCCCTGGGGTTCTAAACATGCGTCAAAACCGCCGCCTTCTTGGAACAGGGGTCTTGTCATAGGAAGTAGCTAGGTAACGCTGAATTCATGGATGATGCCGGACTTTTGTGCTGCGTATGGATGTTTACACGAACAAAATCTAAAAACCATACAGCAAGGGATTACATTTCACAAGATTGTGAAATTTTGTAACTTTTTTTAAATTTCTCTGGACTCTATAATAAATACATGTCTGACCATTGGAACGAATCAAAACAACTAGAAAATCGCATTCATGACGATTTATGGTGATTTTATTTCCGTTAGACCTTTTCCTACATTGACGCTGATGAGGGGTTCCCCTGTTTCAAGATGGCGGCTCTATTGACGCATTCGTTCCAATGAACTGCCGTAGCCAAGGTGACATCTATGCAAGGGGGTAATTCATCAGCCGGAAACTGAAGCCTCGCGGAAGCCGCCATAGAGTGCCGAAGTTATGACGTCACTTTGTAGGCCAAAACGCGGAAGTGAGTTAGCAATTTAGCACTTCCGGTTCCCTCGCCCTAAAGTCTATTGTTTTTTTGAATGGGTTTTTGCTAAATCGCCTGAAATAAGGTCTGTGGTTAACAAAGCCTCTAAATATTTTCACGTTTTGATCTATGACATAAAACACACCAGTTATAACCTGCTTGTGGTTTTTTAAACTTTATTGTGTCTGCTTGTGGTTTTTTAAACTTTATTTAGGCTTCAAAATGTATACATTTTGGATTAACTTGTAAAGATTATCTTGATAGACAAAACATGTAAGGGTCACAACTCTTTGTTGAACACAGATCTTATTTTTAGTGATTTTCCAAAAGTCTATGGGGAAAATGCATAGCTTTTCGATCGAGGGAACCCATGCGCCGCTAACTTCCGAGTTGTCCTACAAAGTGACGTCATAACTTCGGCACTCTATTGTAGCAGAATTTCACCTGCTGTTAGCATTCCATTGACTCCCATTCATTTTGTCGTCACTTTGACTGCGAATAACTTTACATCTGAGGCGTCCAAAGACTTCATTTGTCCATTATTTATTTCTAAAGAAACACGACAATGTATAAAAGGCTCCATTACCTTGTATCTTACGTTATGGCCCTGTAGAAGCCGTTTTTGTAAAAATAGCCTAACGATAACCACGCAACTTTCTGTCGCACAATAGAGACATTATCGTATAGACAGGAGGAGAAGCTCGCAGGCCGTCTTTTACTGTCTATGAGGCAATCGGAGGGACATGGAGGCATAAAGTAAGGGAGAAGCCCATAGATATAGAGTCCGTAAAAGCAACGGGACAAAATATTTCAACAACGGTCTTGGCACAGCTACTAGAAGATTTACAACTGTCAGACTGTCGTCAAGCTCAGCTTGAGCCTGCGCAGTCGCTCAGCCATCAGGCAGGAAATGCAATAATCGGCTTCAGTCTTCTCCGTTGAAATCAATGGGGTCGCTGTGTCCATTTCTTTTACTGTCTGTGCTTGCCGCTGAACCGTGTCATAGCTCATTACCATAACTCTTCACCTTTCCCGTTTTCTATAACTTTCTCAATTTCTATTTAAAGTTCTCTTTATCAAGTTACTGATTTTTTTATTACTCATTTGACTAGTTAATTAGATAAGTCATAGACTCTTTGAATGTTATTTATATTATTAATATTTATTCTTAAATTATTCTTATATTATTAAATGTTTTCAATAGAATACTAATTATTAAATTCAACTCTTTCTTTAATTATATTTATTTTTATGAAATGTTTTAACTGAATACTACTGTAATTAAGTACAACCATTTAGGTGTAATTATTTAAACACTTGTCAAAAGTATATTGTTTTGAGTAGCCTACATTTGTTGTTGAGTGTTTAATTTACCTTTGAGTTAATAAGAATTGTACATACTGTCAGCTGTATGTGGGCCACATAGGGGCCTTTAAATTTGATCAGAACTCAACCAAACAAGGCTCACATATGGGCCACGTGAAATTGTATTATTTGGATCATGCTTGGTGGAGTTATGGCACTCCTTTGGTTCAGTTCTGGCAAAGGAGATGTGGGCCATATCTGGGCCTTTTTGTGGACCAAATCTGTGCCAAAGGAAATTTGCTGACTGGGGTGCAATGGGTCTTCTTGGCAGAAATTAGTTATGTTATGTAACTGTAACACCTAGAACCATTTGTCGCTGCTCTTCTACTATTGTAGCAAATGCATCTTTACCCACACCCTGCCCCTTTCTATAGGCCAGTGAGCTCTCTAGGGTTGCCACCCGTCCCTTAAAATACAGAATCGTGCCGTATTTGTGAAATAAACAGCGCGTCCCGTTTTGAATCAATACGGGACACGGTTTCGGTTTGTCCCGTATTTCCGAGTTGTCTTAAACGCATCATCCCATGCAAATCATTCCACCCGCATTCCGTGGAGACTCGTCCTATTCTACCCTTGATTGGGTAATACTCGCTGCCATTGTTGGTTTGATTGGTTTCTTTAATATCACCACCAGGTTCAGGGCCGATCAGAGTCAGAGGAGGGCGGGTCTTTTGGCAGAGAGTTGATAGCAATGCTATAGCTCAGAGAAATCAAAGCACCGGCTCACAGTTCTTCATACCTCAAGCATCTCCCGAAGCAGAAAGTGTAAATACAGTTTTTTAATCAGCTCAATAATGTTCTGATTGATTACGTTTTCATATGCTGCCTATGCCTATTTGTTAAGAAATAATGTTACAATGTAAACTAGATGGTAAAGTTCGTAGACAAACTTTAAGTTGGCTTGGAAAAGCCTAGCCAGAAAGTTTGAAAAAGTTTGCAGAAAGAAAGAAAAATTAGTTTGAAAAAAAGAAAGAAAAGAAAAAGGAAAGTAAAAAAGAAAGATAGTTTAGTTAGAAAGAAAGAGATAGATTAGTTAGAAAAAAATAATGAAAAGAAAATGAAAAAAGAACGAAAGGAAAGAAAGAAAAGTAAAAAAGAAAGAATAGTTAGAAAGGAAGACAAGTAAAAAAGAAAGAATAGTTAGAAAGGAAGACAAGTAAAAAAGAAAGAATAGTGAGAAAGAAAGAAAGAAAGAAAGAAAGAAAGAAAATGGATAAGAAAGAAAGATAGATTAGTATGAAAGAAAGATAGATTAGTTAGAAAGAAAGAAAGGTAAATTAGTTAGAAAAAAGAAAGATTGGTTAGAAAGAAATAAAAATTAGATTGAAAAAAGAAATAAATAAAAAGTAGTTAGAAAGAAAGAAAGATCAGTTTGAAAAAATAAAGAAAAAAGATCAGCTTGAAAGAAAGATTAGTAAGAAAGAAAGAAATTAGTTTGAAAAATAAATAAATAAATAAATAAATAGTTAGAAATAAATAAAGATTAGATTGAAAAAAGAACGAAAAGAAGGAATGAAAAGTAAAAAAGAAAAGAATAATTAGAAAGGAAGAAAAGTTAAAAAGAAAGAATAGTGAGCAAGAAAGAAAGAAAGAAAGAAAGAAAGAAATCTTAGAATAAAAGAATAGTAAGAAAGAAAAAGAATAGTTAGAAAGAACGACAAAGACAGAAAGAAAGAAAAATAGATTAGTTAGAAAGAAAGAGATAGATTAGTTAGAAAGAAAGAGATAGATAGAATAGTTAGTAAAAAGGAAAGATTAGTTAGAAAGAAAAGATTAGTTTGAAAAAAGAAAGAAAAGTAAAATAGAAAGAATGGTTAGAAATGTTAGGAAAAAATAAAGAATTGTTAAAGAAAGAAAGAAAGAAAGAAAGAAAGATGGATTAGTCAGAAAGAAAGATAGATTAGTTAGAAAAAATAAAGAAAAGAAAATGGAAAAAGAACGAAAAGAAAGAAAGAAAGAAAAGTAAAAAGATAGAATAGTTAGAAAGGAAGAAAAGTAAAAAAGAAAGAATAGTGAGAAAGACAGAAAGAAAGAAAGATGGATTAGTTAGAAAGAAAGAAAGATAGATTAGTTAGAAAGAAAGAAAGATAGATTAGTTAGAAAGAAAGAAAGGTAAATTAGAAAAAAGAAAGATTGGTTAGAAATAAAGAAAGATTAGTTTGAAAAAAAGAAAGACAAGAAAAAAAGAAAGAAAGAAAAGTAAAAAAGAAAGAATGGTAAGAAAGGAAGAAAAGTAAAAAGAAAGATAGATTAGTTAGAAAAAAAATCAGTTTGAAAAAAAGAAAGAAAAAAAGATCAGCTTGAAAAAAAGATTAGTAAGAAAGAAAGATTAGTTAGAAAGAAAAATTAGTTTGAAATAAATAAATAGCTAGAAATAAAGAAATATTAGTTTGAAAAAAGAACGAAAAGAAAGAAAAGTAAAACAGAAAGAATAACTAGAAAGGAAGAAAAATAAAAAAGAAAGAATAGTGAGAAAGAAAGAAATATTAGATTAAAAGAAATAATAATAAGAAAGAAAGAGAATAGTTAGAAAGAAAGACAAATAAAGAAAAAAAGAAAGATAGATTAGTTAAAGAAGAAAGAGATAGATTAGTTAGAAAGAAAGAAAGATAGAATAGTATGAAAAAAGAAAGATTAGTTAGAAATAAAGAAAGATTAGTTTGAAAAAATAAAGAAAATTAAAATAAAAAGAATGGTTAGAAATGTTAGGAAAAAATAAAGAATTGTTAGAAAGAAAGAAAGAAAGAAAGAAAGAAAGAAAGAAAGATGGATTAGTTAGAAAGAAAGAAAGATAGATTAGTTAGAAAATAATAAAGAAAAGAAAGTGAAAAAATAAATAAATAAAAAGAAAAAGAAAGAATAGTTAGAAAGGAAGAAAAGTAAAAAAGAAAGAATAGTGAGAAAGAAAGAAAGAAGATGGATTAGTTAGAAAGAAAGAAAGAAAGAAAGAAAGATAGATTAGTTAGAAAGAAAGAAAGATAAATTAGTTAGAAAAAAGAAAGATTGGTTAGAAATAAAGAAAGATTAGTTTGAAAAAAGAAAGACAAGTAAAAATGAGAAAGAAAAAGAAAAAAGAAAAAGAAACAAAGAAAGAAAGAAAAAAGAATGAAAGAAAGATTAGTTAGAAAGAAAGACAGGTTAGTTAGAAATAAAGAAAGATTAGTTTGAAAAAAGTAAGAAAAGTAAAAAAAAGAAAGAAAAGTAAAAAGAAAGAATGGTTAGAAAGAAAGAAAGAAAGAAAGAAGAAAGAAAGAAAGATTAGTTTGAAAAAAGAAAGAAAAAAGTTAAAAAGAAAGAAAGAAAAGTAAAGAAAGAAAGAAAAAAGAAAGAATAGTTAGAAAGAATAGTCGAAAGAAAGAACGAAAGAGAGAAAGAAAGAAAGAAAGAAAGAAAGAAAGAAAGAAAGAAAGAAAGAAGAAAGAAAGATTAGTTTGAAAAAAGAAAGAAAAAAGTTAAAAAGAAAGAAAGAAAAGTAAAGAAAGAAAGAAAAAAGAAAGAATAGTTAGAAAGAATAGTCGAAAGAAAGAACGAAAGAGAGAAAGAAAGAAAGAAAGAAAGAAAGAAAGAATGAAAGAAATGTTCGGAAAAAAGAAATAAAAAAAGTTAGGAAAAGGAAAGAATAGTTAGAAAGAAAGATAGTATAGTTAGAAAGAGAGAAAGAAAGAAATGTTAGGAAAAAAGAAAGAATAGTTAGAAAGAAAGATAGAAATGTTAGATAGAAAGAAAGAAAGAAAGAAAGAAAGATGGATTAATTAGAAAGAAAGAAAGATCAGTTTGAAAGAAGAAAGAAAAAAATCAGTTTGAAAGAAAGAAAGATTAGTTAGAAAGAAATAACAATTAGTTTGAAAAAGTAAAGAAATAAAAAGTAGTAAGAAAGAAAGATTAGTTAGAAAGAAAGAAAATTTTGTTTGAAAAAAAGGAATAAATAAATAGATAGAAATAAAGAAAGATTAGTTTGAAAAAAAGAAAGAAAAGAAAGAAAAGTAAAAAAGGAAGAAAAGAAAGAAAGAAAGAAAGAAAGAAAGAAAGAAAGAAAGAAAGAAAGAAAGAAAAATGGATTAGTTAGAAAGAAAGAGATTAGTTAGAAAGAAAGAAAGAAAGATAAATTAGTTAGAAAGAAAGAGATAGATAGAATAGTTAGTAAAAAGGAAAGATTAGTTAGAAATAAAGAAAGAAAAGTAAAATAGAAAGAATGGTTAGAAATGTTAGGAAAAAATAAAGAATAGTTAGAAAGAAAAAAAAAAGAAAGAAAGAAAGAAAGAAAGAAAGAAAGAAAGAAAGATGGATGGATTAGTTAGAAAGAAAGAAAGATAGATTAGTTAGAAAAAATAAAGAAAAGAAAAGTAAAAAAGAAGAAAAAGAAAGAAAGAAAAGTAAAAAAGAAAGAATAGTGAGAAAGAAAGAAAGAAAGAAAGAAAGAAAGAAAGAAAGAAAGAAAGAAAGAAAGAAAGAAAGAAAGAAAAATGGATTAGTTAGAAAAAAGAAAGATTGGTTAGAAATAAAGAAAGATTAGTTTGAAAAAAGAAAGACAAGTAAAAAAGAAAGAAAGAAAAGTAAAAAAGAAATAATGGTTAGAAAGGAAGAAAGGTAAAAAAGAAAGATAGATTAGTTAGAAAGAAAGAAAGATTAGTTTGAAAATAGAAAGAAACAAATAGTTAAGAAAGAAAAGTAAAAAAGAAAGAAAGAAAAAAGAAAGAAAGAAAGTAAAAAAAAGAATAGTTAGAAAGGAACAAAAGTAAAGAAAGAAAGAAAGAAAGAAAGAAAGAAAGAAAGAAAGAAAGAAAGAAAGAAAAAAGAATTAAAGAAAGAAAGAAGATTAGTTAGAAATAAAGAAAGATTAGTTAGAAATAAAGAAAGATTACAAATTAGAAGTTAGAAAGAAAATAAAGAAAGATTAGTTTGAAAAAAGAAAGAAAAGTAAAAAAGAAAGAAAGAAAAGTAAAAAAGAAAGAAAGAAAAGTAAAAAAGAAAGAAAGAAAGATGGATTAGTTAGAAAGAAGGACAGATTAGTTAGAAAGAAAGAAAGATTAGATTGAAAAAAGAAAGAAACAAAAAGTAAAAAGGAAAGAAAAGTAAAAAAAGAAAAAAGAAATAATGTTAAAAAAAGAAAGAATAGTTAGAAAGAAAGAAAAAAGATGGATTAGTTAGGAAGAAAGCTCAGTTTGAAAAAAAATACCAGTTTGACAGAAAGAAAGATAAATTAGTTAGAAAAAAGAAAGATTGGTTAGAAATAAAGAAAGATTAGTTTGAAAAAAGAAAGACAAGTAAAAAAGAAAGAAAGAAAAGTAAAAAAGAAATAATGGTTAGAAAGGAAGAAAGGTAAAAAAGAAAGATAGATTAGTTAGAAAGAAAGAAAGATTAGTTTGAAAATAGAAAGAAACAAATAGTTAAGAAAGAAAAGTAAAAAAGAAAGAAAGAAAAAAGAAAGAAAGAAAGTAAAAAAAAGAATAGTTAGAAAGGAACAAAAGTAAAAAAGAAAGAAAGAAAGAAAGAAAGAAAGAAAGAAAGAAAGAAAGAAAAAAGAATTAAAGAAAGAAAGAAGATTAGTTAGAAATAAAGAAAGATTAGTTAGAAATAAAGAAAGATTACAAATTAGAAGTTAGAAAGAAAATAAAGAAAGATTAGTTTGAAAAAAGAAAGAAAAGTAAAAAAGAAAGAAAGAAAAGTAAAAAAGAAAGAAAGAAAAGTAAAAAAGAAAGAAAGAAAGATGGATTAGTTAGAAAGAAGGACAGATTAGTTAGAAAGAAAGAAAGATTAGATTGAAAAAAGAAAGAAACAAAAAGTAAAAAGGAAAGAAAAGTAAAAAAAGAAAAAAGAAATAATGTTAAAAAAAGAAAGAATAGTTAGAAAGAAAGAAAAAAGATGGATTAGTTAGGAAGAAAGCTCAGTTTGAAAAAAAATACCAGTTTGACAGAAAGAAAGATAAATTAGTTAGAAAAAAGAAAGATTGGTTAGAAATAAAGAAAGATTAGTTTGAAAAAAGAAAGACAAGTAAAAAAGAAAGAAAGAAAAGTAAAAAAGAAATAATGGTTAGAAAGGAAGAAAGGTAAAAAAGAAAGATAGATTAGTTAGAAAGAAAGAAAGATTAGTTTGAAAATAGAAAGAAACAAATAGTTAAGAAAGAAAAGTAAAAAAGAAAGAAAGAAAAAAGAAAGAAAGAAAGTAAAAAAAAGAATAGTTAGAAAGGAACAAAAGTAAAAAAGAAAGAAAGAAAGAAAGAAAGAAAGAAAGAAAGAAAGAAAGAAAGAAAGAAAGAAAGAAAGAAAGAAAGAAAGAAAGAAAAAAGAATTAAAGAAAGAAAGAAGATTAGTTAGAAATAAAGAAAGATTAGTTAGAAATAAAGAAAGATTAGAAATTAGAAGTTAGAAAGAAAATAAAGAAAGATTAGTTTGAAAAAAGAAAGAAAAGTAAAAAAGAAAGAAAGAAAAAAGAAAGAAAGAAAGTAAAAAAAAGAATAGTTAGAAAGGAACAAAAGTAAAAAAGAAAGAAAGAAAGAAAGAAAGAAAGAAAGAAAGAAAGAAAGAAAGAAAAAAGAATTAAAGAAAGAAAGAAGATTAGTTAGAAATAAAGAAAGATTACAAATTAGAAGTTAGAAAGAAAATAAAGAAAGATTAGTTTGAAAAAAGAAAGAAAAGTAAAAAAGAAAGAAAGAAAAAAGAAAGAAAGAAAGTAAAAAAAAGAATAGTTAGAAAGGAACAAAAGTAAAAAAGAAAGAAAGAAAGAAAGAAAGAAAGAATGAAAGAAAGAAAGAAAGAAAGAAAAAAGAATTAAAGAAAGAAAGAAGATTAGTTAGAAATAAAGAAAGATTAGTTAGAAATAAAGAAAGATTACAAATTAGAAGTTAGAAAGAAAATAAAGAAAGATTAGTTTGAAAAAAGAAAGAAAATTAAAAAAGAAAGAAAGAAAAGTAAAAAAGAAAGAAAGAAAAGTAAAAAAGAAAGAAAGAAAGATGGATTAGTTAGAAAGAAGGACAGATTAGTTAGAAAGAAAGAAAGATTAGTTTGAAAATAGAAAGAAACAAATAGTTAAGAAAGAAAAGTAAAAAAGAAAGAAAGAAAAAAGAAAGAAAGAAAGTAAAAAAAAGAATAGTTAGAAAGGAACAAAAGTAAAAAAGAAAGAAAGAAAGAAAGAAAGAAAGAAAGAAAGAAAGAAAGAAAGAAAGAAAGAAAGAAAGAAAGAAAGAAAGAAATAAAGAAAGAAAAAAGAATTAAAGAAAGAAAGAAGATTAGTTAGAAATAAAGAAAGATTAGAAATTAGAAGTTAGAAAGAAAATAAAGAAAGATTAGTTTGAAAAAAGAAAGAAAGAAAAGTAAAAAAGAAAGAAAGAAAAGTAAAAAAGAAAGAAAGAAAGATAGATTAGTTAGAAAGAAAGAAAGATTAGATTGAAAAAAGAAAGAAACAAAAAGTAAAAAGGAAAGAAAAGTAAAAAAAGAAAAAGAAATAATGTTAAAAAAAGAAAGAATAGTTAGAAAGAAAGAAAAAAGATGGATTAGTTAGGAAGAAAGCTCAGTTTGAAAAAAAATACCAGTTTGACAGAAAGAAAGATTAGTTTGACAGAAAAAAAGATTCATTTGAAAAAAGAAAGAAAAGAAAAGTTAAAAATAAAATAAAAAATAGAAAGAAAGAAAAAGATAGATTAGTTAGAAATAAAGATAAATTAGTTAGAAAGAAAAGTAAAAAAGAAAGAATAATCAGAAAGAAAGAGAAAGATTGATTAGTAAGAAAGATTAGTTAAAAAGAAAGAAACCTTAGTCAGGAAGAAAGATAGATTGGTTAGAAAGAAAGAAAGAAAGAAAGAAAGAAAGAAAGAAAGAAAGAAAGAAAGAAAGAAAGAAAGAAAGAAAGAAAGAAAGAAAGAAAGATTGATTAGTAAGGAAGAAATAAATAAAGATTAGTCAAAAAGAAAGAAAGATTAGTTAGAAAGAAAGATAAATTGAAGAAGAAGAAGTGGAAGAAGAATAATAAGTTTAAATACAACATCATTAAGTTGGCTTTTCCAAGCCAACTTAATGAATTAGAGTGAATTAAATGAAAAATGAATAAAATAAAATAAATGAAATGAATTAAATGAAAAAACAACCAAATGTTGTTTTTATTATATATCAATGATATTTGTAAAGTATCTGAAGTATTGAATTTTGTATTATTTGCAGATGATACAAACATATTTGGTTCAGGGGACAGCTTACAGCAACTCTTGGTTTGACATAAATATAGGTTATCAATAAATTTGAGTAAAACTACATTCATGGTATTCTGAAACTGTAAGTTAAATCATCAAGCACAGATACAGATAGAGGCTGTTAACATAGAAAGAGTACATGAAAATAAATTCCTTGGAGTGATCATAGATGAAAAGATTTGCTGGAAGCCTCACATAAAATACATCAAAACCAAACTGTCCAAAAGTATTGCAGTCCTAGCAAGAGCTAAGCACACACTGGAGCATAAATCACTTCGCATTTTGTACTGTTCACTATTGTTACCTTATTTGAATTATTGTGTAGGTTTGGGGAAGCACTTATCTACATTCAGTACAGCCACTATAGTTATAATGCAAAAAAGAGCCATGAGAATCATTCACAACGTCGGATTTCGGGATCACACAAATTCATTATTTTTGCAGTCTAAATTTCTAAAAATTCAAGATCTAATCGAATACCAAATTGCAGTATTCATGTTCAAAGCAAGAAATAGCTTATTGCCTGGGAATATACAAAAGATGTTTTCTGAGAGGGAGGGAGGGTACAATTTAAGAGGAAGGGGAAATTTTACAAGGAAAAGATTATGTTTATCAATTTTGCAGAGTTAAATTGTGGAATAAACTAAATGAGAAACTAAAAGAATGACCAAACATATTCCTATTTAAAAAAAATGTACAAAGAAATTATTTTCAAGAGGTATCAAGAAGCACTGTAGTAAAAGTAGGAGTGCTCCATTGTTTATGTTATTTTTCTTTGTTTGTTTTTTTTGTTATTTTTTTGTTGTATTTTTTGCTGCTTTAATAAGTACATAATTGAGGTTAGACAAATAAATACTTGTCAGTAGTCACTATGATGTGTATGTGTGAATGGGTATGTATGTGTATGTATATGTATATATGTGTGTGTGTATATATATATATATATATATATATATATATATATATATATATATATATATATATATATATATATACATATATAATGTATGCACATATGTGTATAGAACAACATAATAATAATAATAATAATAATATAAAAATTGGAAATTGAATGACTGAAAGAATTAAGGGGGTAGGAGTATATAAGTTTTACTTCTTCCTACTTCTTTTCGTACATGTAATAGAAGTATGTTAACAGAAAAGAAGTGTACTTTGTTTGCTGCTTATTTGTTATTTAAATAAATCATAAATAGATTTTCTTACCAATAATAAAAATAGTGTTATAATTAAATTTAGAAATGTTTGTAGATTATAGGTTATTTATGTGTGGTATCACTGTTTGGATCGTGTTACACGTTTTAAAGAAACAGCTACTCATTGCTGCACGGAGTGACAAGAAGTAGCCTACACTTAACGACATAGTCTCATAGGCGGCCTTACCTATGTTTCACCCATCTCAATTGAAACGGGCCCTGCCCTCCAAGGGGGCCCCAAAACACCAGCAAAAATCCCTTTCATGTTCTCCATAGGATATTGATTTTCAGCCATAATGTCTAAAGCATCCGAGGTAGACTGACCACAAGCTACGAGATTGTGAAACGAAAGTTTCTGCTCCTATAAAAACCACAAGTCAGTATGAAATCAACATTGTTTTATGAATAATGTGTTCTATTTGTTATCTTCTGGAGAAATACTCTTTTAATGTCTATGGAAATACTACACTACCCACAATCCTAAATATAACACTGAGGTCTCTGATCTCAGGTCTCTGATTGGTCGAACTCGCGGTTACCATGGCGATGTTTACCTCCCCCGAGAACGGCTTAAAGGGTAACTAAACCCCTTGTTGGAGCCTAACTCCACCCACTGGCAATATTTGAAAAATGCTGGAAAAGCGGGCAGAGCCCAGCGGAGGGGGGCGTGCACCTGAGACGCATCTCTCTGTATGGAACTTGCCTACGTCACCAACAACCCCTTACATCACAAAGCACCCCAAACATCCAATAGGAAAATTCAACTGCAGTAGCCACCTTTCAACCTGAAGAGGGCAGCACTCAGACGTTTTTACACCATATATTGTAGAATTAAAGGGTAACTAAACCCCTGGTCAAAACCTGACTCCACCCACTGGCAATATTTGAAAAATGCTGGAAAAGTGGGCAGAGCCCAGCGGAGATAGAGGCGACGAACCGAGGGCGGAGCTGAGCGGGGGGGCGTGCACCTGAGACCCGCAGTGACAGCTGCTGTCAAACTAGCTAAAATGGAGTCTCGCAAGTAGCTTTGCAACAGAGCGGTCATTTGAAGTCGAGAACTTTTCTCCCCCACCTTCACCTGAACTGGAGGAGGGTGAATTGTCTGTGGACACCAGCTCAAACTGCGGTCTTGACTCCCGGATCGCGATCGGCATCCGATTATTCTTATATTCAGTCATTTTGAGGTAATTTTTTCTAGGATTATTATTACTATTACGTTCATTATATTTTGCTGCTATGTGAAAAAAATAATCAGCAAATCGCGCCGGTGCGTTTGTCGACACCAGAGGATTAATTAACTTTAGCCTAATAAGAAGGAACATAAATTGTGATTAAAAATATATGCTCACTCACATCATGACGCCGCTGCGGTGGTGGAGGTTATGCAAGAAGAGCAGCGTTTGGCAGCGCGAGCTGTGTGGAGAAGCCCATTTCCACCTCCATTGCATTGGAGATGCAATCCCACGTAAAATTCAGGTTGCACACTGGAGCGATATGCGAGATTAACTACCTAGGCTACACAAAATAATCTAAATAACTATATAAATGCTATGCTAACTATATGCTAATATATATATATCCGTTTTGAATACTCGTAATTCCAACTCCTGACTCGCTACAGTAGTTTTGAGGAACCAGATGCTTTTATACCAGGGGCTGCCAAGGGCGTGGTGAGCTCGCACCAAGGGGGTGACAGAGTGACGTCAGAGAGTATTCTACGTCAGAGAGTACCCCAACTGCAGGAGCTTTCCGTTTAACCTGAAGAGGGCAGCACTCAGACGTTTTCACACCATATATTTGAAAATTAAAACACTTTATACACAAATGTCAAAAAAGTTACTCGAATCAATGAACAGCATTTATGAAGCTCCATTCTTACAGATCATTAACTAAAAAAGTTGGTTTAGGGTTTAGTTACCCTTTAAGTGATCTGAAGCATAATACCAGTAGTTTATTTGTTTATAAATTGGCCTTTTTTGCTGTTAAGTTTAAATGTTATTTCGAGCAGGAAAAGAATTTTAAGAGGAAAATGAAACTTAGCCTACATATGCCAGTGGTGCTGAAAAACCAAAAAGATATTGGACATGGACAACAAAAGAAAAGCTTTATTCATTCTACCAAAAGTGACCTCTTTCTTTGGTCCAGGCGAGATGACAAAATTGCTGGACAAAGATGATCTTATCAGGGCATTCTCAGCACTCAAACACAGAAGGGTGGATTACTAAAAAGGGCTCAGGTGAAATCTATGCCCGGTGAGCTCAGCTGTCCACGGACGCGGAGCCCATCATTGTAACGTTATTTATGTTCGTGTCTGAGCCAGACACGTTTTCTTCTTTGCTTTTGTTAATAATTTAAGTTAAGGGGATGTTTGAGCTGTTTATTTTATGTCAGCCCAGACAGCTGAAAATATACTGCGCTAATCAAATTAGTTGTCCGTGAAAGGGCGAGGCTTATTCCAACGTAAAACGCTGTATAATTTTATATATTTTTAATCAAATAAGTTTGGATAACTTCTATGATGAGCTGCCTGTTCTTGAAGCTGAAAGTGCATGTAATAAAATAAAATAGGCTACCATTGAAGCAAACCAACAGGAATCCTTGCTTTTTCTGTTCTATTATGTTTATGTTTTATATGAGTAGGGCCCAATATTAGTTATTGAAACGGGCCCCCGAATGCATAAGGCCGCCACTGGCCCGACTTGAAAACACAATAGCCCCGGGACGTCGGGCTAGCGATTTTGCGAGCCCTGCTACTCTCAACCCACGTGAAGAGCAGTGCGCTTTCGCAAAATATAAACAGGAGGTGGGGCGCGAGGTGGAGCCTAGCAGCAGTCATGCATTCGCCTACCATGCATAACTCTCGTTTTGCTGCCCAGATAAGCCCACTGCGTGATATAACAATAGTTTAGGAGACTTTATCAATAATTATTTTATAAGCCAGATATTAAAGGGACGAGTGCAGAGACCCCAAAAGGAGAGCTCCGCGTGTTCTGTAATGTGACAAAGAGCTGCCAAGAAGGGGGAGGGGCCTCGTTCATGCGTAGGTTAAATAGCTTGAGAATTGGTCTCCAATGACAGCGCGCTTAACTGCAGGGTCTGGCGTTATATTAGCCTTTTTACCAAAGTTGTGGACTCGGAGCCCTCCAACGTGGCGATCTCCTAACCACCCGAAGAGTGGGATAAATATTGCAGTCGGTCTGAATGACCGGATTACTAGCAGAACCGATAACGCAGAGCCTGCCAGTTTAAGATTAGCGGTTTGAACAAAAAACTACAACAGGGCAACTTCCCCCTGAAACGGGCTGCCAAGGTAAGACTCGGAAGAATTTGTTGCTGGCTGCAAGTTTTCTTCTCTCTTGAGGTGCAACCGAAAACTTTTCAACTGTTTCAGGAGTTACTTTTACATTATGCATGTGCTTTAGAGGTTATTGTTTGTTTCTATCCGAAAACAACAACAACAATAAACAAATTGTGTCCTGTTGCAGTTTAGCCTATAGTCTAGGCTACTTGCCTTGGCATAAAGGTTTTAACTTGGTCAGTGCATTTTGTCCTTGATACATATAATTCTCCATATGTTTATCTGACCAATCTCCTTTAGTTTAATCAGGTTTTACTGTTTATTTACAGTTGAATCAATGAATGTAAATATATGTGGGGTGTGAAATAGATTCGTGGTTGATTGGCATGGCATGTTCCTAAAATACTGTCATTGCCAAATTTAAACCAAGCGGTGATGTTGCATAAATTTCAGCCAAAAATATACCCTGGGTATTAGTTTACAATTAAAGCTTGTTATTGTCAAACAATCAAGTGTCAAAACGTATTAAACGTAATCAAGTGTCAAAACATATATATATATACACACACACATATATATATGAACAACAGTCATAATGCATAATATTTCAACATTTTGTTTTATCATAACATTGGACTTGTGTTGTTTGGGAATCTGTAAAGTGTTTCAGGGTGAGTTAGAGATATTAAACACAAGTAAACAATATGGCTTAGACTATTCTCATCTATAAAATGTTATGTTACACAGCTGTATAAAAACATTGATATTGCCTTGATGGCTTTTTTTTTATTTAGAAGGGAGGATTTATTGCCTCACAAAAATTTTCACTCATTTACTTTTAAAAACCGATGGATAATTCAATTTTTTTTCTCGTTATTTTGACAGGGAAAATGGGGGTACTGGATTGCAGAGGCAGGCTAAATACACATTAATTGCGCAGATATTAACATAAATAAATAATATTCAATAAAAATAAAAATGAATAAGACATACAGAAATAAACATGAATTATTCATGTTTCTTTTTTATTATTTTTTATCGATTGCAAAAATGAACTAGATTAATCACACATTTTTTTCTGTGATTAATCACAAATCGCCATTAAAAAAACTTTTTAAATATATTTTATAATGTAATAATTTCACAGTTAGTCTCAAAATAAATATAGAAACAACATAAAGACAGTATATTTTTCTAACAGATAGGAATAATACAGAAATTTAATAAAGTTATCAAACAGTTTAGATTGCATACATTTAAATTATATGTAGATGAATCCTTATTAAAGTTACAAAAGTTATTTAGTCAAGAGCAGTGAGTGATTTTCTCTGTTCCCTTTGTTCTTTGATTAACTTTACTGACAGAAAACTTTATTGGCTGCTGTCACTTTAAGACCAGCCGCTGCTGACAGAGACATTGATCTCACACGCGTCTCATTCATAGACAGTAAAAGAAATGGACACAGCGACCCCCTTGATTTCAACGGAGAAAACTGAAGCCCGATTATAGCACTCACTTCCTGATGGCTGAGCATACTGCGCAGGCTCAAACTGAGCTTGACGACAGTCTGACAGTTGTAAATCTTCTAGTAGCTAGCTGTGCCATGAAAAATCTGAATCACCTAATTCCTCAAAAACGTTGTTGAAATATTTTGTCCTGTTGCTTTTATGGACTCTCTATCTATGGGCTTCTCCCTTGACTTTATGCCTCTATGTCCCCCCGATTGCCTCATAGACAGTAAAAGATTGCCTGCGAGCTTCTCCTCCTGTCTACACGGTAATTTCTCTATTGTGCAACAGAAAGTCGCGTTGTTATGACGCAATTTTTAGCCTATTTTTACAAAAACGGCTTCTACGGGGCCATAACGTAAGATACAAAGAAATTGAGCCTTTTATACATTGTCGTGTTACTTTAGAAATAAATAATGGACAAATTAAGTCTTTGGACACCTCAGATGTTATTCGCTGTCAAAGTGACGACAAAATGAATGGGAGTCAATGGAATGCTAACAGCAGGTGAAGATCTGCTACAATGGCGGCTCCCGCAAAGCTACAGTTTCCGGCTGATGGATTACCCCCTTGGTCTCATTAGGCTTCTTTGAGATGAGAAAAATCTGCGCAGCACCGATCACCGGTGATCAGCGCGAGATGCATGCCGGTTAGAAATGTGTCCGAGTGCGGTCCGCCTTGCTCGGATGTCATGCTGACGTATGTCAAAAAACTCTCGCGACTGCAAGGCGGATGTGTCAGATTCTGCAGTCGGGCGCAGTTGCTCTCCACTGACTGTGCTGATCAAAAGCACGATGGGAAACGACTTGCTGACGACACAGCTCATTGGTTTAAACAACCGTGATGTATTGTTCTTTTAAAATGTTTTATTTTAAAACTCTGATATCTTGTTTTATGTACGTTATGTGTGAATATTCCCAAACTCTCTGACAGTGCGTCTCTATTACCCCTTTTCAACCAAGGCAGAGGTGGTGCTGGTTCGGAGCCAGAGCCTAGTTTCAAATCGGTTCTTTGTTTTTCGACCACCAAAGCACCAGCTCCGAACCAGTAAAAGTGGTTCTTAAGTAGCACCAAATCATTGCTGGTCTAGAAGTGAGAATCGCCTACGTCAGCGGCTGGGGGCGGGGTTACCGTGACCAAAAAGACAAACAGAAACTTGTGACCGACATTTTTTAAATAGCAGCTAATCGTGCTAATAGCAGCTCGATTGTAATCTCCGTTAATGCAAGTTACGGCGAGATGCACAAACGTGCTGCAGCCATGAGCATAAATAGTAACGCAACGACCGCCATTGTTGATGGAAGGCTTGTTCGAGATGCAACGGAGTGGCATGGACTGATCTGAGCTGCGGGAGTGTTTGGAGAGCATACGACTCCTTCTGCTTTTGGATCGCTCTCGCAGTTCGAAATTCACAGTGCCAAACCATCTCGAAGAAGCCTGGTGTGTTTGTGTGTGCCGCGCTAGCGTTGCTGGGCAACATGAGATGTACCTGTATACAGTGATGTAAGATCTGGCTCTGTGATGGCTCTCTAGCCTGTGGAAAGGCAAACCGGTTCTTTGAAAGCTCGTCAGTTGAACCAACTCCGAACCGGCACTATCTCTAGCTCTGAACCAGCACCTGGTTCTTGTTGGTGGAAAAGGGGTATTTGTGTAATGCAATGTAATTTTTATAAAAACACTCACAAAAAAAACCCATCTGTATTAAGGGAAAAAAAGATTGATAAACATATTTGGAATGGATTTAAATAACAAGTACTTTGGGTGTCTTGTTCATTATATTTATTTTCATATAAAAGGAACAGAACTTAAATTACATCCAGTTAGCAACACCGCACGAGCATGAACCCCGCGATCCATCTTTGATCACGCAGGTGCTTAGAACCACTACGAGGAGAGAGAAATGTCCGGCTTGCCGGCGCTTTTTTGACCTCTCCCCTGACTGCAGCCGACTACTCTCGACTGTATTTCAGGCGAGGCAAGGCGCATCTCAAACAAGCCTATTCTCTCACAACTCTTTACCTTTGAGACTTCTCCTCCAATTTATACCAGTGACGCATTCAACTTCCCGCGTCTACTACCTGCGCAGAAATCAACTGCGCTGGGGCGGGAGATGGGTGTGAAAACGGGAGTGTTGACAGGTATGCCCCTAGCTTGTAAAGATCTAGACTTATGCTGCATTCAAGTCATCTCGTAAAGATACAAGTTGAACGCACATGAACGCCACCACAATGTCATAAATACAAGTGGGAAGCTCAGGATTTTCTTTAAGCCCCCATCTTTACAAGTTAAGGGAGTATCAGTGAGAAACATGGCAGAATACCACAATACCGATAGGTATTTAGCATCGATATTGTCAGGCTTTTCTATTTATAGCGCATTAAGCTTATTGCCTGCACAGAATATGATGGCATTATAATATAACAATGTAACGATAAAGCTTCATAAATTATTTAAAAACATAAAAAAGCAAAGCACACCTGATGCACATATTTCTTTTATCCTTGCAGTATTTTTGTGTAATTAATTAAGAGAAAGTTCACCGCCATCTTGCTCCGACGAAAGTGACTTGAACGCACACTGCCGTCGTAAACACGACTTCCCACCTCATAAGTACGAACTTCCCAGGAGGGCTTGAACTCACCATTATGGTGGCAAGCTCGGTATGGTGCCATGTTGGGAGAAAGAAGGGACATGTTTTTAAATTGACCAAATTAAGTTTGTTGATGTATCTTTCATGCTCTATGGCAGCAGGGTGGACATATAATTACTTGACATGTTTAATTTTAGTGATTTCTTAAGTTATTCACGACTGCCGGCTGTCTACTGAAGTTGTTTTGTGATGCTATTTTGTATTGAAGTCTATGGGAAGTCTACTTTATTTTCACTTAAAAAGGGGCGGTGACGAAATCGACATTTAGGTTCCCGGATGTGCCGGTAGTACGTATTTTGCAGTTTCAGAAAACAATTTGCGTCATTCAGATGCTATTTTAAGACCGCGTGCTTGGCCATAATGTAGCGTGTGCACAACGCGCATATACATTGCTTCTCTCATTTACTCTCATTTACACAGACGCAGCAGTTCCCATTTTTGCAAACCATACATAATTACAAGGAAAAATATTACCACACAAGGGAAATTATTGTGATGTCCATTAAGATGTGAAAAAAGTAGGCATACAATTAGCTTACACATTTACCCAAATTATTACTCCTGTTTAACCGAAGCTAATTCGGGTGGGTGTCTCCCATCCCCATACAATGTCACTTTTCTGTCTTTTACGGCCCTGACGAGAACGTCGGTCTCCTCAGCTGTGAACCGCTCCTGGCGTGTGCCTGGCAAACCACCATCATAATAGCAATCCGCCTTGGAACAAGCGTACCTGCTTTTAAAGGGAATGTGAGATGACGCTCTGATTGTTTTATTTCACGTTATGCCCAAACCACACCTATGAGTAATGTACTTCAGACCAACCCATTTTAGATTTGCGTTGAGCGCAAGAGTCATTTATCCCGCCA
This sequence comes from Siphateles boraxobius, assembly GCF_051911475.1. NCBI lineage: Eukaryota > Metazoa > Chordata > Actinopteri > Cypriniformes > Leuciscidae > Siphateles > Siphateles boraxobius. Next base: position 13,519,874 of record NW_027509193.1, read on the forward strand.
GTATAATAGCAACCGCGCCCGAGATCCGCCCACAAAGTTACTTGCGTTTTGCGTTTTACTTGCGTTTTTGCGTTTGCGTTTTGCGTTTCAGATCGTTAAAACAGGGCCCACAGAGAGCATGCACACTCTTTGCCAAGTGAGTCTGACATGAGATACATTAATGCATAGCATAAACTGATGCGCTGCTTTAAATAGGCCTACAAAGTAAATTCCGTAAAAAGCGGACGAAGAAGTCATGTGGCTCGTCTTACGATGTGCGTAATGCTATAGGCCTAATAATCAGTTTTATAACTGCAGCGAAGAGCTGTGCACGCGCAAGGTACGGGATTTCAGTTGTAGGTCTACGAGCACTGCTTGCACGTTCTTCGGCTACTAGAATCGCCTGCGATTTGCCACTGTTTGCCTCTCATTGAAAATAATCTATGACTTGCGCTTTCCGCATCCTGTGTGAAACTGTCTTTATGTTGAGGTGGTAGTACTACTTGCCCAATTTATGAGCAGCCCACAGGGAATAGCCTACTCCCGATTCTCTCGATGACCACTACGGGCCTGCTACCCACAAGGAGAGCAAGAGCGATATTTCAATGAAATAATCAGTGGCTTTGTCACTAGATTCTGTCTGCATGTATAGTCATGTGTTCTCATGCTTAGTGTGGCATAAGGGAAATCAAATGAGACTGGTATAGAGAAATAGCACAGCCAATCAAATAACGGGTTGAGTGGGAAGGTCATTGGCACTCCTAGAAAAGGCATTTGTAGAATAACAGAGGCAAAGAAAATCTGTTCACTTTCCCACTACTTTCAGTTGGCCTTTTGTCTTTGTGTAATTTGACAGTATATTTCCGTTATGAGAGGGCACAGAGATGAGAGAGATAAGAAAATATGTTTATTTTTCACCTGTCACAAGATCGTCAAAGATGCATCGGATACCTTGAAAACTTTCCACCTCACGTTCGCCTGTCAGTCAACTAAGAATGACTAGCCGCTCCAGCTCTGACGCAGTAACAGACCTCTTTCTCCTTCTCTCACATGCTCTCTCACTCTCTTTTTGCTAGAGAGTGTTCCTGACGTCTGTACTTTTCCACTCTTACAGTGGAGAGCACATAGAGCCCTGAGCTGGGCCCTTCCTCAGACGGTGGGCAAATACTGCTGGACCTGAATTTTTCAAGTCTGCATTTACCCACATGGCCTCTTAAGCTGTGAAACGCAGACGCATGACTTTATTTAATGCCACAATTCAGGGGTTTTCAACCTTTTTAATGCCTTCTAATACTTGCAAATAACATTATCCCCTTTCATGAAATAAAGGCAGCTATATGTTTTCATGTATACAAGACCCATTTATACTTTTTGTGTAAAGCGTTGAATTATATATCTGTTAATTTCCTACAGATTCTTGTACAGGCCTGGTTGTGTGTTTCACAATCACAAGGAGCTCCTCTGTATGTTGATAAAATGTAAATGACATTTTTGGTCAAAATTATTTTTGAACCAATGGGACTCTGGTACTGTAGTTGTGGTTGCCTTCTGTTTGCTGTTAAATATTTGTCTTGAACTGTATGCAAATTTGCAAACATTTATTATTTGCTAAATTAAGACCGATTTTGAAATACACACTTCCATGTTTGCCTTTTGACTGTGTTCACCTGAGCTTTTTATCTCGAATGGTGAATGTCTGGATTATTTCTAAGATAAATAGATTTACTGTACACACTTCAGTGACAAATAACGAGTGAAAGTAAAACAGATTTAGATTTTTATCTTTACCTACTGTAACATCTTGATGTTAAATAAAACAAGTACGTGGACTTGATACATGGTAATAATGTAAGACAACTAATTTATTAATCATTTATACATTCTCTTCACTCTGGTTTTCTGCTCTCTGTGTTGTACGTTCTAGACCACGATCTTCTGTTTTCCTTGAAGTGAGAAGAAAAGTGATAGCTGGAAGGAAGGAGGGAGATGGCAAGGTGGACTTGACTTATTGACTTTACTAGCTCCATCTTACATAAAGAACACAATGAAACTATTCACTTCTCTCCAGGGAAGAGGGAGAGAGTTTGAGGGAAACGAGAGAAGTAAATACAGGGAAGCGAAGAGCTAGATAAAGGGTTAGCGTGGATCCCCGTGGTTTTCTGCGAAATGGGTGTACTTGTCCAAGAAAGTGTCTTCACACACTGCACGTTATGTTAACTCCGAAACATGTTGAACACAGGTACTTTTCTATTGTATGTCACTGTTTTTGATCTTATGTTGACATAATAATTGCTGAGAACCTGTAAAGAAAAGTTCTAAAAATTAATTGATTCACCATTTACCCATGATGGTTAAAACCAGGTGCTATACTGGAAGCAGTGTTATTATTGATAACTAAAACTTTTCAAATTTTTTGTTAAATCTGAAATAAAATATAAATATCAGATTTAAACTTTTTTTTTATGAGAAATGTTGCCTTGAAAAGGAACTGAAATAAAATAAGTTTAAGTATTAAAATGACTAATACTAGAATAAAAATATTTAAATAAAAAATATTTAAAAAACCAATAGAAATGACAAAATCACATTGCAAAATTACTAAAACTTCAGCTAAAATTAAACCGAAAACTGGACAAATACTGTGCCCTTTCTAGATGGAGAAGCCACCATTGACCAATGAGAATGGGAGTGTGTTGGCCGAGAGCCGATCAGACATGGCTTTGGTGTCGGCAGATGATGAAGTCGGGTCTGCAGGTGCTGTTGGGCAGGAGGACAACAGGCCAGCGTGGGACAGTAAACTGCAGTATGTGCTCGCCCAGGTGGGCTTTAGCGTTGGCCTGGGAAATGTCTGGAGGTTTCCCTACCTCTGCCACCAAAATGGAGGAGGTGGGTACTTTTATTATTCATTTACAGTTTTAAAAAACAGTTTTGTGTGTGTCCCTTTAAAAGAGAATGAGCTGCTGCTCCAGGCACAGAGGGCAGAGCTTCAAGAGCTGTTAGCAGCTCCGATTACCTCACACAGATACACACTAAAATGCCTTTTATGTTTAAACCGGAGTCAGACAATGATGGAGAGACTCAAGAGGAAGTGACAACATGTAGAATGCAACAGGACGTTTCTGAATAGTTGATGAATTTATGTAGCTGATGTGGAGTTAACTATCTTCAAGTCATTGATTAGCATATTCTGTCATGATAATCTATAAAATCGCTCGTGTGGGAACTGTTGTAAGATGCCTACAGAGTGACATGCTATTGCCTTTGCTTTGAACTTTGAGCATTGTAACTTTGCATATGTTGTTTATGCTAAAACAGCAACATTACAAACTAAAGTTAAAAAAGTGAAATCATAATCAACCACCCCTTTAAAGAAAGCTGTCTGTCTGATCATATCTGTCATTTTTAATGTAATACAACCCCAAATCAGAAAAAGTTGGGACATTTTGTAAAATGCATTAAAAGCAAGAATCTGTGATTTGTTAATTCTGTTTAAACTTTTTTTTAACTGACAAAAGTACAAAGAAAAGTTTTCCAATGTTTTCACTGACCAACATAATTGTACTTTGTAAATATGAACAAATTTTGATTTTGATGGCTGCAACACACCCCAAAAAAGTTGGGACTACTTTCTCCTTCTTATCTGTCAGATCTTGTTAGTCTACACAGTAAGTAAAGAATCTGGGATCGGCAGATAAATTATTGCTCCTGGTCCTGGGGTGCCGACTCAATCGAAAAGGCCGGTCCTAGGTTATGGAATAACGTACCGCTTGCCATCCGCTCTCTCCCCATTTTGAATGCTTTTAAAATGGCTTTGAAGAAGCACTTTTATATCTTGACATTTGACTCTGACACAGGAGAGAACTAAATATTAATTGTATGTTGTTGTGTTTGTATTCTCTTTGTTTGGTTTCCTTGATTGCTTTGTACAGCACTTTAAGCTGCCCTTAAAGGGACATTGTGTAGGTATTTCTCCCATCTAGCGCTGAAATTGTATTTTGCATTCAAACGAATTGTGCTCTCCAGCGCCTCGCTTTCTCAAATGCGTGTTGCGTCTACGGTAGCGTTTATGTACCATAAAGCTATGACAGGATGTCTTCTAATAGCATTTCGTCGAGTTTTATTGTGTAATAAAGTACACAACCAAGCAATGAAAAAAGCATGTAATTAAAGGGGACATATCATGCTTTTAAATCGTTCCTTTTTACATATAAATCATACATTTGTGGTCTATATAAAGCGGAACTGCAATGCTTGGGTCTGAATTCCTCATTGTTATAGCTCCACAGGCCCCTTTTCTACCCCTTTTCTGATTTGCATCTGAGAGCAACTCCTTTTGGTGCGGTCTCTTTAAATGCAAATGAGACACTTCATACCCCGCCCCCTCTCCAGCTCGCAGAGGTGGCACTCAGTTCAACTCTACCCCGTCCGGCCATTTTTGTAGTTTGATTAGAGATATACAATTATCTAGCGGCACAGAAACTTTTTATTCACACGTTAACAAAATGTCAACAACTGAAGACTTGTCAATCAAGCCTTACTTGTTCGAGCCAGAGCCGGACCCGGAGCGAGTTGAAAATGAAGACGACGAACCTGCAGAACAACGTCTTCAGATGGATGTATCGCAATGGTATGTTACTGTATTTACAGTAACTTCTCCATCCATACCCAATACTACAATTTTATTAGTTTTTGTAAAAAATGTACAGCATAGCAGTTACCCCATTTTGCTAACCTGTACTTTTGACATGAGGTAGGAGAGTTTTCATAGAAAGCTGTGTCCCAACTGAGCACATCTGGGGTTCTGTTTGACAGCCTTTGTCAGCGAATGTTGTTTTGTGACTTGTTGGTTTAGCCCTCTAAATAAAGTGAAAGTCGATTATTTCTCTTGTTAAAACAAGCACACTAACAAGACAAATGACTACGGCCTAATCTTACCACTAAAATATATATATTGATAATATGGTACGTTTAGAAAAGCATTAGAAAATACAGCAGCTAAATGACCATTGTCATGATGAAACTCAACAACATTAATACTGAAGACGTGTATTTAAAAACAAAATAAAAAGAAAGACTACATCCAACAACCGAACATTTGTACCTACCCTCTCGTAACTTCAGCATCCTTGAGCTTGGACTACAAAATCGCAGCGAGAAATAAAAATGGCGGATTGCTCGAAGTGTTGGGCCTGGAGTCGATGTCCTTATTTGGCAGTTCCGCTGCAAATACTGTGACGTAATAGTTCAAAAAACGTCATAGATTACAGAAAAATCGGAACAGGTTGAAAAATATGACCAAAACAGAATATAAAGATATCAACGAAGTACCTGAAGAGACTAATTTCAACTTTTCTGTACTTATAAACACTCCAAATATACATCAAAATGCATTTACGGGCTAAAAAAGTGGATTTAGCATGATATGTCCCCTTTAAGACTGTAACATTGACTTGCCTGTCGAGTAAAAAGCAGGCAACTTCAGCATCTGTTTTGAAATCTTTCTTTACGAAAACGCGTTGTGGAAACGCGTTGGCCTAGTACTTTTTGACCCTCTCTGCTATCATAGTTTTTCAAGATGGCGGAACGACATGGAAGCCTCCGTGGACCTACCCGTCACATGTATATAAAGATAATAAATTCTTCGTTTACGAGGATAAGTCAGTTAATTGGCAGAGGTATTTGTACACCATTGAGGACATATTTATGAATAAAAATATTGATTTTAGATAATAAAATACCTAAAAAACTACACATTGTCCCTTAAGGCAGTAGAAATGTGCTTTATAAAAAATTAAACTAAACTAAACATTGTATGTGTGTGTGTTTGTGAAACTGAATGATTTGTAATGTAATCACACACTCTCTTTCTTCAGGTGCCTTTATGTTATTGTATGTGATGATGTTGCTCATTATCGGGGTTCCTCTGTTCTTCATGGAGCTGGCCGCTGGCCAGAGCATCCGTCAGGGCAGCATCGGGGTCTGGAAACACATCTCACCTCGCCTCGCAGGCATCGGCTACTCCAGCTGCATGGTAAAACACACATATACACTCTCTCTGTATGAGAATTACAAGTTTTATTCTATTGCATTATAACATGGGGGTTATGTTCATATACATATGTATATATATATATATATATATATATATATATATATATATATATATATATATATATATATATATATATACATATATATATATATATACATTTTTATGTTTTTGAAAGAAGTTTCTTATGCTCATCAAGCCTGCATTTATTTGATAAAAAAAAAGTAATATTGTGAAATATTGTTATAATTTAAACTAATGGTTTTCTATTTTAATATGCTTTCAAATATAATTTATTTCTGTGATGCAAAGCTTACTTTTCAGCATCATTACTCCAGTCTTCAGTGTCACATGATCCTTCAGAAATCAGTCGCTGATTTATTATCAATGTTGAAAACAGTTGTGCTGCTTAGAGGTGGGGTATGTGATCCTCTTTTTTGTCCATTTTTTCAAAATAACTTGAAATCCTATTCCTAACCCACTTACAGCCACTGAGTTAAAAGCACTGAAATGAAAATTAAGCAATTTAATCATCTGTGGAACGGGCAGGACTCGAAAAACTCCAGCCAATAATTTCCAAGACCACCTGGAATCATTGGACAGTAAGTTTGTCAATCAAACGTTCGTACCACACACCCCTCCCCCCAGCGCGGGTGACCCCCTTCGTGCGCATACTCAAAGCTCGTGACGCATGCGCATCTCGTCAGTAAAGCCGGTTCCATGATTAGTAGTAAATCGTCATTACAATCTCTCGCACATCTGAGTTTTCACTCGTGCATGATTGCGTGTACCATGTTCTTCGAATGGGTGGAGTCAGGGCCAGCGTTGCGGAAAGAAGGTAGGATCATTTGAATCGTGTATTTTTAAAATCTGCTGGTCGTTTTCCAAATCACATACCCCACCTTTAATATTTTTGATGGAACCTGTGATACTTTCTTTAGGATTCATTGATGAATAAAAACTTAAAAAGTACAGCAGCATTTATTAAAAATAGAAGTCTTTTCTAACAATATAAATCTTTACTATCACTTTTTATCAATTTAATACATTCTTGCTGAATGAAAGTATTAATTTCTTTCAAAAAATAAATAAAATTACTGACCCCAATATTTTGAACAGTAGTGTATATTGTTTCAAAAGATTTTAATTTTAATAAATCCTGTTCTTTTTTAAAACTTTTTTCAGGATTCTTTGAAGAAAATAAGTTATTACAGGTTATAAAAAATATTAATGTTTTGGGGTGGGTTAGTGAAGAAAGTATATGTCAGTATGTCAAGGTAATTTGACTGAATTTAGTAAAAAAGAATAATTGATGACAGTTTAGTATATTTGTTTTACAATTAATCATTATTCAGCATAATTCATTTTACATAATTTAACATAATGAAGTAGCATTATGAGGTGTAAACCTGGTTCACATTGTTATTTTTATTGCCCGTTTGTTTTCTTCTGGTGCATACTAGACATTATAACAAAGATGGACAAAAATAGTGTGTTGAAATTTTTTCAGAGATATTATTGGTGAGTTTATATTTAAAATGTCGACTGAATTGGATCACGCCAGGGAGTACTCATCTTCGAGTACTATTGAACGAGCCAATGAAATTGGCGTGCTTGATTCGCATCACACTCCACTCCCGCGGCGTGGGTATAAATACGGAAGTGGATGCACGCACTATGTTTGCTTCTTGTTTAAGATGTCATTCCACCTGTGCGTTTCTGGATGCGGTCGTTCCCTTTTCTTCTCTGATGGTAACAATTGTTGCATCACGTGTTTGAGCTATATATTTATGTGTATATAAATATGTGTATATAAGTAGTCTATATAAGGGACTTTGTGTCAAAAAGTGATTTATGGCCCTGATTTATTGTTTTATGACATAAGTTTATGACAGGATGTGGACATGCAGGGGTTTTATGAACAACAGGTGGTAAGTGAACTTTGGCCCCCTACGCGTGGTTCCGGAGTTTATGGCTGTGTGTGTTTATGACGGGCAATTTGGTTGGTGTAACTGAAAAGAATGTAGGAATGTTTTTTCAGGTGGATGTTTGGAATGGGGATGTCTTTTATTATAGCAGGATAATGCAGACAGAATGATGAAAATATGAACATGAAGAAGTCTGCCACGGATATGATTTTCATATGGATCAGCATCATCCATAATGTCTGTGGGAGAGAATAAGAAAAGAGTTTAACCCTCTGGGGTCCTTCATTTCAGGGTCACACTCAGGGTCTTCGGGACCAAATGGTCCGGAAGGGTTTGATTCATATTTATTAAAAGAAAATCATATATTTTTTTTTTACTTGTTTTTTATAATATTTTTTCTTTTCTTTTTTGGTGTTTTGAGATAATTTAAGATTTATAATTAATATTTATGCAATAAATATGACCCATTTTCCCCCCATTTCCCCCCCATTGAATATAATAGAAAATAAAAAAATAAAAAAATATATTTTTTTATTTTTTTTAAAGCTGTATTTCATTTTAGAGTCAAGCCTAGACCTCATAAAAGCAATTTTTGAAATTAGATGGATGCCATCTGGTGGACAAACTGAGCATTTTAAAAATGCAAAACACATATGTAATCTGAATTTATTCGTTTGTTTATGTATAAAAGTGTGTTTGTGTGTGTGTGTGTGTGTGTGTGTGTGTGGATGTGTCTGTTTTGCACTCTTGATGTTTTATAGATTCACCCCTTCACTGTTGTGTGCTTTTTTTCTGGATCGTGGCTGATTTGTAGATTATACGCACAAAAAAACTCTGTATTGTCACATTTTTGCCAATTTCCCATTCATTTCCTATGGCGGGACCATTTGGACCCGAAGGCCCTGAGTGTGACCATTTTTTTACAACCACTTAGACTATTCAAATCCTGTCCCCAAATTTTTGGGGTGTTCATATACCAAGTACCAACAAAGTCACCAAATTTCGGACCATTCCGATGAAGCTATGATTTTACACATTTTTTTATTTAAATTCTTCGGGACCATTTGGTCCGAAGAACCCCAGATTAAAGAAATAGCATTGATGACAAATAAAAAATAACAAAGCATTTTATTAAACATTTAAAAGTAAGTTTTAAACTTTAAACATGTGTTGACCATATTAATGAGGTGGTCTTTATGAGTCTATCTGACTAAAGCAGATTTAGCCCCTTAATTTGGACCTTTTAGGAAATAGCAGCGCATTTTCAGAGACGAGATGTGTCTCTGTGGTCCATGAGGCATCATAAGTAAAGTTTGTCTTGAGTGAATATTTAATTGTACTCGTCTTAAGGTCTTCAGAAGTGATAACTTCAGGGACAATGGGGCTCCTGAGAATATTTAATTTCCCTTAAAACCAATGATTAAGCTAAAAAACACAACTTCCCAGGGTTCCCTACCAAAATCAAATACTTTTGCTTTTATAAAATTTGCATTTCTTATGTCTACAAAGGTTCAAAGTAAAAAAAAAAAGTAATTTATTCACAGTATGAATAAAAAGTTTTTTAACATTTATATGATTTTGAACATTTATACATTTGTGTGTTGCAAAAGCAGAAGTCTAAGATTCAAATTTATTTATGCTTTAATTTCTTTAAAACAGTCTAATGACCATTATTTCTGTGATTACTTGATTAGTAATATTGCTAGAGGTTTCCTCACGCGAGCAAAAACTCTTTAGATGTGTTTGTGACAAACACACCATCTTCACTTAGAAGACTTTTTTTAAATGTATGACCGATCCTTTTTTTCTTCAGACAAAACTACATTTCATTAATCACCTGAGGCGTTTAACAACCACAGGAAATACATGTTGATTAGTAAGTTTCAGACATCCAAGCATAGGTTTACTAAGAGAAAATATTATGGAAGTCATTTTCAAACTGTAATTATACCATATTTCATTTATTAATATTATGGTTTCATGTTAATTTATAGTTTTTATTAGTTTGTTATTAACTAATACCTTTTTATTTTTAACTAACACTTAAACATCCAGCACACAATTAAAGAGATGTATGAGCTAAGGATATTCTCTCTGTCCCCAAATAAACAGACAATGGAGTGTTCACAACATGCAATTTACAGTTAGATATTATCCTACTATAAACTATGTGTGTAAATAGTTGTGCTCAAATCTTTGGGTGTATTTTTATACACCAACATATTTTTAGTTAATAGTTTATTTTTGTACAGTGTTCGAGCGTGGTCAAACATGTTCATTTAGGAATTTATGAAAAACATGAACAAATATAGCATAACGAGAATTAAATGACAGTCCTTCTATATGAGAGTGATTAAGACTAAGCAAATCCTATTTCTTTTAAATCATCATCTTTCCGGCATGTCTTGGTGCTTTTTCTTTATAAAATGCACTTTTTCTTATTTCTACAAAAGTTCAATCACAATTCATTTCCTGGATAAAAATATGATCTATATGTCAGATACAATGTTTTTAAGAAATAGCTGCCGCAATTCTCCAAACAGTTCAACACACAAGGATGGTCGGCTCAATTGGTGAAAACACAGCATATGTAAGGTAGTTTTCCAAATACTCCCTGAAAGCAAATACTGTATGTTTGTAAGCAAATACTGTATGTTTGTATTTTCAAATGATAAATCTAGCTTTAAAGTTAGAATAAAAAGTTAAAACCAAACATATCTTCATATCCCTTGTGTTCTGACACAAGGCCAGACACAATGTTCTAACAATACATTTTGTTTTATAAATACACTTTTCTTATTTCATATTTATCAGACTGATATTTGTAGGAGCTAATACACAATGAAGCAAGAGAATAATGCTACAAATAGGTCTGACACACTAAAATACAGTGTAAATACAAATCTCAAACACACCATCTAAAATAAAGATAATTTTTCTTTTGACAAAGCTACAATTCAAATGATCTCACCCCTTGGTGTTTAACATCCAAGAGCTGAAGAAGTTCTTTATGCAAAAAAGATCAATAATACAAATAGTTTAAGTTGACATAAACAAAACACCCCCAGATCCTCCCATAAGTTATAGTAAACATTTACAACATGTAAATAGATTCTGTCAGTTTTGTCGGAGTACCTGTAACACATTATTGTAATGCAAACACATTTGAGGGCTAATGTTACCTGTCTTTGTAAAGGTTAATCATGCAATGTGTGTATAAGAAAAGAGCCATTTATGACCAAAACCACCTTACGTTGACGAATAAACACTGTGAGGAGTCCGAAATGGATTTTTCTGTCTTATCTGTCCTTTCTAAATGCATGTTATGCATCTATTGCGAACAATTCACCCAGGACATATGTTTTGACCTTGTAATGTTTAATCAAAATTTTGTTGGAAAATCAAAAATATATGGTGGATTTACTTAACTTTTTATGTCAACAGGTTCTACGTAACTGGGTAATGGCACATTTAATTAACATTGTTAATTTCAGTAAACTTAAGTTTATTACATAAGATTAATTCAATGCCATTTAGTTGAATCAGGATAACATTCTTAATTTAGTCCAGAACACAAGGGATATGAAGATATGTTTGGTTTTAACTTTTTATTCTAACTTTAAAGCTAGATTTATCCTTTGAAAATACAAACATACAGTATTTGCTTACAAACATACAGTATTTGCTTTCAGGGAGTATTTGGAAAACTACCTTACATATGCTGTGTTTTCACCAATTGAGCCGTCCATCCTTGTGTGTTGAACTGTTGGGAGAATTGCGGCAGCTATTTCTTAAAAACATTGTATCTGACATATAGATCATATTTTTATCCAGGAAATGAATTGTGATTGAACTTTTGTAGAAATAAGAAAAAGTGCATTTTATAAAGAAAAAGCACCAAGACATGCCGGAAAGATGATGATTTAAAAGAAATAGGATTTGCTTAGTCTTAATCACTCTCATATAGAAGGACTGTCATTTAATTCTCGTTATGCTATATTTGTTCATGTTTTTCATAAATTCCTAAATGAACATGTTTGACCACGCTCGAACACTGTACAAAAATAAACTATTAACTAAAAATATGTTGGTGTATAAAAATACACCCAAAGATTTGAGCAAAACTATTTACACACATAGTTTATAGTAGGATAATATCTAACTGTAAATTGCATGTTGTGAACACTCCATTGTCTGTTTATTTGGGGACAGAGAGAATATCCTTAGCTCATACATCTCTTTAATTGTGTGCTGGATGTTTAAGTGTAAAAGGTATTAGTTAATAACAAACTAATAAAAACTATAAATTAACATGAAACCATAATATTAATAAATGAAATATGGTATAATTACAGTTTGAAAATGACTTCCATAATATTTTCTCTTAGTAAACCTATGCTTGGATGTCTGAAACTTACTAATCAACATGTATTTCCTGTGGTTGTTAAACGCCTCAGGTGATTAATGAAATGTAGTTTTGTCTGAAGAAAAAAAGGATCGGTCATACATTTAAAAAAAGTCTTCTAAGTGAAGATGATGTGTTTGTCACAAACACATCTAAAGAGTTCCCCTTCAGGGACTACCGCTGCGTGAAATCGCAGTGGGAACGCCCTCAGCGTGACGCGTCTGAAGCATGAATGAAATCAGTCAATGGAGAGAATGAGCGTACGGCGAGTGACGTCATCGACCAGGAAGCTATAAATATCCCCTGAGTACACAACACGCCAGCTTTTAGTTACTTCAGCAGCTCTGTGTGTGTCTGAATCTGTCGATTGTGTTTGTCTGTTTTGTCAGGAGTTTTCACTATATATATTTTATATAAAAAAAACAATATGAGCGAGCAGTATAAGAAGTGTGTTCCCCCCTGTACTCGGTACATCACGGGTGGGGATTCACACGAGCTAAGTATGGCTTGTTTGGGAGTGCAGCAATGCCCAGTCGGCTCTCGAGGGAGTCGATTGTCAGCATTGCGAGCGTTTTCCCTTGAGAACTCTGCGCTCGCGGCGATCGCTCTTCGAGGAGAGTGATTTGCTGCGAGCTCCCCGAGGCTCGGGTCCCGCTTCTGTTGAGGCAGAGCGGCGGCGCTTGTCTTGGGGCTCGCAGATGGATCTCGCTGGCGACGTTGAGACGGGCTCCGCCCTATCTCAGCTATCTCCGACGAGATCCTGTGCCTCTGACCCGGCTCTGGAAGCACGCGCTGCGGCGGTTACTTCTGCCCGGGTGGAGGCACATGATGATGTTGAATTGAGATTTTCCAGTTCTGAGGAGCTGGATGTCGAAAGTTTATTATCAGAGAAAACTAGTTTATCACATTATACTGCAAATGAAGAAGGTTTGATGGATGTATTATCTCGGGCTGTTGAAAAGCTAAAAAAAAAAAAAATAACAGCATCGAGTGGCCAGCTGATAGACAGGTTTCTAGAATTAAAAGCAATCTAGATGATAGATTTCTGTCTTCACGACCTCAACCTTCTAGCCGGTGCTTACCGTTCTTCCCAGATCTTCATGCTGAGGTTTCAAAGACCTGGGTTAGACCGGTTTCAAGCAGAATTTACACAAATCAGTCCAATGCTTATGGTAACATTGTTGGTGCTAAATCTGCTGGTTATGTGACGATACTGTAGGCGGAGGAGACGCTTGCGAGCTATCTCTCTCCTGCTTCATCGTCTTCACTTAAAGCACCGGCTCTTCCACCAAAAAATAAATAAATAAATAAATAAATAGATACCTCTGTGCTGGTGGGGAAGGCTTACTCTGTGGCTCGGCAGGCGGCTGCATGTTTGCATACGATGACTTTTATGCAGGCTTTTCAGGCCGACCTGCTCAAAGGAAATCTGAGGGGGGTCCCCGCCGAGAGAGACTTGCGTTCACCTCCCTTAAGGGTGCCCTGTCTCTCCCGGCGCCCTCAGGGGCCCGTCCTACTAACCCTGCCGAAACAGGGCGTAGAAGGGTCTGGCGAGTGCTTTCCCGAGGGACGCTCGCCGCCTCTAAGGAGGGTTCTAGTGTGTTCAGACCAGTCGTTCCCTGCCGGTGCGCCGTTACAGGGCACTGTGTCTGTCACGCAGAATGTTCAACCAGAGCAAAGTCTTTCGTCGAGTTCGTCTTCAAAAAGAGCACAGCAGAAGCGGAGTGTCACGTCTCGTGCCCCCATGCAGAGAAACTGGAGGGATGAGGCGGGGTGCTCTCCGGCGCGGCCTTCTCGGGGCAGGACTGATCTGAGGACAGTCATTGTCGCCAGAAAGGCCGCGTCGAAAAAGTCCTGACGGGCTGAACGTCAGGACTCTGAGGGTGGTCCCCATCGGGAAAAACTTGAGTTCACCGCACAAAAACACGGTGCCCTGTCTTTTTCGATGCCCTCAGGGGTCTGTTCTACTAACCCTGCCTATACAGGGCGTAGAGAGACTCGGCGAGCGATTTCCCGAGGGACGCTCGCCCCCTCCAAGGAGGGTTGTGGAGTGCTCAGACCAGCTGTTTCCTGCCAGTATGTTACAGGGCGCTGTGTCTGTCACTCGGGATGTTCATCCGGAGGCCAGCCACGAGAGGCTGGTTCCCTTAGTAGAGTTCCTGGCGGAATGGGTCCCCCACCCAGCAAGGAGTTAGGTTACTACTTCATCGAAAAAAAAAAATCCTGACGTGCTGAACGTCAGGGTTCTGAGGGTGGTCCCTATCGTGAAAGACCTGAGTTCACTGCACAAGAACACGGTGCCCTGTCTTTTCCGATGCCCTCAGTGGTCTGCTCTACTAACCCTGCCTTCACAGGGCGTAGAGAGACTCGGCGAGCGATTTCCCGAGGGACACTCGCCCCCTCCGAGGAGGGTTGTGGAGTGCCCAGACCAGCTGTTCCCTGCCAGTACGTTACAGGGCGCTGTGTCTGTCACTGGGGATGTTCAAATCAGATCCGAGGACTGGTTTGTCATGATAGATCTAAAGGACGTTTACTTCCATGTATCTATCCTCCCTCAACACAGGAAGTTCCTGAGGTTCGCTTTCGGGGGCGAAGCGTACCAATATCGGGTTCTTCCGTTCGGCCTAGCACTGTCACCCCGAACATTCACGAAGTGTACGGATGCTGCTATAGCCCCGCTGAGGTTACAGGGTATCCGCTTTCTGTACTATATAGACGATTCCTTGATTCTAGCTCAATCGGAACAACAGGCGGTTCGGCACCGAGATGTCGTTCTTGCTCATATCAAGTGACTGGGGCTGAGGCTCAACGCCAAAAAGAGTGTTCTTTCTCCATTACAGAGAACCAATTTTCTAGGTGTAGTGTGGGATTCAACGACGATGCAGGCACGATTGTCACCTGCTCGTATTGCTTTGATTCTCGCTGCAGTAGATCAGGTCAAGCTAGGCCAGTCATCCACTGTAAAACAGTTCCAGAGACTGCTAGGTCTCATGGCAGCTGCGTCCAACGTGATACCTCTTGGCCTCCTGCACATGAGACTGTTACAGTGGTGGCTCAGGACCAAGGGATTCTCCCCGAGGGGAAATCCGCTTCGCATGATCGTGAGTTTGCGACGGTGTCATCACGCCCTGATCATGTGGAAAGATCCTTGGTTTCTGTCCCAAGGCCCTGTGTTAGGAGCTCCTTGTCGTTGCGTTATGCTAATGACAGATGCCTCTCTCACGGGTGGGCTCAGGGTCTGTGGGAGGACCATCATCGTCTGTGGCACTTAAACTGCCTAGAGATGTTGGCGGTGTTTCGGGCTCTGAAACACTTCCTCCCAGACCTAAGGGGCCACCATGTTCTTGTCCAGACAGACAACACATCGGTGGTTTCTTATATCAACCATCAGGGGGGTTTGCGTTCTCGCCCGCTTTACAAACTGGCACGTCAGATCCTTCTATGGTCCCAGGGGAAAATTCTTTCTCTGAGAGCTTTTATCTCCCGGGGTATTTAAATCAGGGGGCAGACATCCTGTTAAGACAGGGGCCGAGGCCCGGGGAATGGAGTCTTCACCCCGAGGTGGTGGAACTCCTATGGAAACATTTCGGTCTTGCCGAGGTAGACCTATTTGCTTCTCGAGAAACATCACACTGCCCGCTGTGGTTCTCTCTCAGCCATCCAGCCCCGCTGGGGTTGGATGCGATGGTACATCCGTGGCCGAGGTCACGCTTGTACGCTTTTCCCCCGATCGCTCTGCTCCCAGGAGTTCTGGAGAGGGTTCGCCGGGACGGGCTCAGTCTCCTGCTAATAGCCCCGTTCTGGTCGGCCCGGGTATGGTTTGCGGACCTAGTGTCTCTCCTCAACGGCTCTCCCCTAGAGATACCGATCAGGAGAGATCTGCTCTCTCAGGCGAGTGGGTCGATCCTTCACCCCCGTCTAGAGCTATGGAGGCTGTGGGCTTGGCCTCTGAGGGGGCCCAGCTCATAGATTCTGGTCTCTCGGCTGAGGTCGTTGAGACCACCCTCCGATCCAGAGCTCCCTCCACGAGGAAGTTATATGCCGCGAGGTGGAAACTTTTCACCTCTTGGTGTGGAGAGCGCCAGCAGGACCCAGTTAACTGCCCGGTTGGTACAGTCCTGGATTTCCTGCAGGACCGTCTCTCCACAGGGTTATCCCACTCCACACTGAAGGTGTATGTGGCGACCTTAGCTGCTTACCACACCCCTTCAAGTGGAGGTTCCCTCGGGAAACACCCGCTTATGTCTCGCTTCCTTCGTGTCACCTTGAGGCTGAGGCCTGCAGTTCGCACAAGGGTACCAGCTTGGGATCTGGCCGTCATCTTAGAAGGTCTCTCCCTTGCTCCTTTCGAGCCCATCGAGGAAGTTTCGGAAAAGTTTCTTACTCTAAAGACTATCCTTCTTCTCGCTATCTCATCTCTAAAAAGAATTGGAGATATTCAAGCACTTTCGGTGGCTCCCTCGTGCCTGGAATTTGCTCCTGGTTGGTTAAGGCCTTTCTCTTTCCGAGACCAGGTTATGTTCATAAGTTTCCAACTGTTTCAGTTAGACCTATAGTTCTGCAGGTTTTTCTGTCCTCCGCCTTTTCTGACGTCAGACCAGGAGAAAATTAATTTGCTGTGCCCAGTTTGGGTTTTATGCTTACGTCCACAGAGCTGCCCTGTGGAGGAGATCGGAACAACTGTTCGTCTGTTTGGGTCACCTAAAAAAGGGTGTCCTGCATCTAGAAAAAGGATGAGCAAGTGGGTGGTCGAGGCCATCCCACTTGCTTATGGTTCGGCCCATCAGCCTTCACCTTTGGCTGTAAGGGCTCATTCCACCCGGAGTATGGCTGCTTCTACAGCTCTTCTTTCAGGAGCTTCTCTTCAGGACGTTTGTGATGCGGCAGGCTGGTCCTCACCGCACACTTTCGTTAGATTTTATTCCCTCGATCTTAGCTCCACTCCCGGGGCTCAGGTTCTCTCGTCGGTTTGTGTCTCCTAATGACGCACGACGGGGATTTGGTCGTATGGGGATGTGGGTATTGCGTTCCCACTGCGATTTCACGCAGCGGTAGTCCCTGAAGGGGAACGTCCCGGGTTACGTATGTAACCCTAGTTCCCCGAAGGGACGGACGCTGCGTGTCCTGCCATACTCTCGGCATCCCCTTGGGTCGCTGCTTCAGTAACTTTTAAGCTGGCGTGTTGTGTACTCAGGGGATATTTATAGCTTCCTGGTCGATGACGTCACTCGCCGTACGCTCATTCTCTCCATTGACTGATTTCATTCATGCTTCAGACGCGTCACGCTGAGGGCGTTCCCACTGCGATTTCACGCAGCGCCCGTCCCTTCGGGGAACTAGGGTTACATACGTAATCCGGGACGTTTTTTGCTCGCGTGAGGAAACCTCTAGCAATATTACTAATCAAGTAATCACAGAAATAATGGTCATTAGACTGTTTTAAAGAAATTAAAGCATAAATAAATTTGAATCTTAGACTTCTGCTTTTGCAACACACAAATGTATAAATGTTCAAAATCATATAAATGTTAAAAAACTTTTTATTCATACTTTGAATAAAATACTTTTTTTTTTTTTACTTTGAACCTTTGTAGACATAAGAAATGCAAATTTTATAAAAGCAAAAGTATTTGATTTTGGTAGGGAACCCTGGGAAGTTGTGTCTTTTAGCTTAATCTTTGGTTTTAAGGGAAATTAAATATTCTCAGGAGCCCCATTGTCCCTGAAGTTATCACTTCTGAAGACCTTAAGACGAGTACAATTAAATATTCACTCAAGACAAACTTTACTTATGATGCCTCATGGACCACAGAGACACATCTCGTCTCTGAAAATGCGCTGCTATTTCCTAAAAGGTCCAAATTAAAGGGCTAAATCTGCTTTAGTCAGATAGACTCATAAAGACCACCTCATTATGGTCAACACATGTTTAAAGTTTAAAACTTACTTTTAAATGTTTAATAAAATGCTATGTTATTTTTTATTTGTCATCAATGCTATTTCTTTAAACTCTTTTCTTATTCTCTCCCACAGACATTATGGATGATGCTGATCCATATGAAAATCATATCCGTGGCAGACTTCTTCATGTTCATAATTTCTTCATTCTGTCTGCATTATCCTGCTATAATAAAAGACATCCCCATTCCAAACATCCACCTGAAAAAACATTCCTACATTCTTTTCAGTCACACCAACCAAATTGCCCATCATAAACACACACAGCCATAAACTCCGGAACCACGCGTAGGGGGCCAAAGTTCACTTACCACCTGTTGCTCATAAAACCCCTGCATGTCCACATCCTGTCATAAACGTATGTCATAAAACAATAAATCAGATTTTGACACAAAGTACCTTATATAGACTACTTATATATATTTATATGTTCAGCACGCTGAGGCAGCTTTTGTGAACCGCTCATGTTCTCTTTGCGGGAATGTGACTGTCGCGGGTTTGAGATCGAGCCTCTCCTTCGTCCGCAAAGCGTGAGTCCCCATTACCATGCCCCACCCCCGGGTGCCGTGTGGGATGGGTGATCGGAGGATAGTGATGGATGTCTCGCCTGGTAACCATTCCCTGTGGGCTCCTCACTCCTCTATCACACCGCAGCCGTTCCTGTTGAGCGTGCTGGTCCCTCTGTAAACTGTAATCAGCCGTTTTAATTGGGGTTCCCCCAGAGGATAAGATGTCGATAGCAGCATTGGAGGGTGAGCTGGCCTCTGGAGATGACGACTCGGCTGTGTTATCTCCCTCTGGGAGTGTAACATTGCCCGAGCCAGATCCAGAAATGTCAGCTATGCTGAAACGGGCAGCCGAGGCTGCCGGGCTCCAGTGGAAACTCCACCGTGTCCCATTCAGTCTCGGTTGGAGGATTGGTATCTCGGGGCGGGCCGCGCTGGTTCTCAGCTCGCCGCCCCAGTGCTTTTCTTTCCCGAAGTGCATGGAGAGCTTATCAGGTTGTGGATGGCACCTTTCTCTGCCAGAAACTGACTGAATAGCTTTTCCCCCTCACTACCCTTGATGGAGGAGCGGTGAAGGGTTGCAAGGCTGTCCCTCCAGTGGAGCGGTCTGTCACGACACAGGTGCACCTGTGTCTGGCGGCCACTGCCTTTTGGAGGGATCCTCATCCCCCCCTAAGGCCTGTGAGTTCTCGTCCGTTCCGACAGGCAGAGTTTACAAAGCCTATGGGCAAGCCGCCTCCTCTTGCGTGATATGGCACTGCTACAGGTCTGTCAGGCCAGAGCACCCATGGACATGCACGAGGGTAGCCCAGAACGTGCGCTTATCACCGCACTGCTCCGACCTCACCCTCCGGGGCACGAGTGCCATGGCGTGCACGATCGGTCTGGCGATTATGGCTGGGGCGGTATGGATTTTTTCTAACCGCGGTTGAAAAGCAAGAAATTCCCGCGGTATAGTGGTAAACCGCTTTAAATACTTTAAATATGATTTTGACCACTTTATTAAGTTTTGTTTTGTAGAAGGCCTTTCTTTAAATTGAATTTCGTTTTTTATAAGTTGTATCTTAATTTAGATCACTGTTTCATTAACCAATTGCCTGGGATTAATAAATAAGAAGCAAATATAGCAGACAAATAATCAGGACGTGGAGGCGCGGGTGCGATCTCTTGCGCGTGAACTGAAGCTCTTCTCATAAATGAACCGAAACTCAGTCTATAGGCTACTTGCCTCAAAGACATTTAAAAATAAATAGAAAGCTTGAAATGTCTACTTTTAAACAAAATTCAAAACAAAATGATAAAATTTTAGGCTACAGTCAGGTAAGGTCAGGTTTGCCGATGTACGTTTTATTTTGCCTATTTATTTATTTATTTTTGCCTGTGCGCCGATCGGAATTCTGGGGATACAACATAGGCTACTAAGGACTTTAGCCTTTAAATATCTTTGCTGCATTGGATCAGTCTCCTTTCTAGAACAGCCAAGAGCTTAGCCTCGCGGCAGCAGCGCCTTGCATCGCCCATAGACCTTAAAACAATCAGCGGATGGTGCGGTTTTGAAAATTGGTCATAAACGTTGGTACAGATGATGGCGGACGGATGATGAGTTTTGTGATGCGGTAGCCGATAAAATAGCCCATCCGCGCATCTCTAATACGAATGGAATGTTATTATGTGTCATGGAACATTGCAGTCCCCAACTCGCGAAAGGTCGGATTTGCTCCATCTATTGATGATTAGTTTTGTTTAGAAACCCTTGAATCCATGTAAGACACAATGTCATTATATATAATCCATCTCATTAGAATCAATGAATCCATATAATTAGACACAATGTGCACACATGTGCAGTAGGCCAATGTTTTTTTTTTCGGTGGTGACGAGTTCAGACCTGCGGTTGGAGTCACGTGACCGCGGTATTGCGGTAATGCGGTAACCGTCCATGCCCTACTGGCGATGTCCACCTTCGTGGTCCAGGAGCGCCATCATTAGCTCAGCCTGGTTGAATGGCGGATGCGGACAAGGTTCGGTTCCTGGACTCCCCAATTTCCCAGGTTGGGCTGGTCGGCGATACAGCGAAGAACTGCGTCCAACAGATGCAGCCGCTTGGCTTCTTCCATATGAAGACCGCTTCAGCGCTAGCTTCATCATCGAGTCCCGAAGTGACCGTGGCAGAGCAGCATACCCTGTGTGACAACAGTTCACCCCGGCCTGCTGCCAAACCCTCACCGACTGAGGGGCCATGTACAAAGGGCGTGCCTTAACAAAGGCCTGGGTGACATCTGACTGCATGGGCATTTGTGCCTCGAGTTGTGGCAGTTCTCCTCGCTTTGAGCCTACGCTGCTCAGCGAGCTGGTACTGGTCTGAAAAGGCAGAAATTGCGACCGTTGCGTAAGCTTCCCTCGCATGTTGCAACTCACCCGTCACCTCCTCCTTGGAGTCAGAAGCTTCTGAGGACGTTTCATTCCACTATTTTCCCGGCCTACTCCATCGTGCCACCGACGAGCCTCACGACAGTTATGGCCAGGGAGAGTGGAGACTCCATCCCCTGGCAGTCCAGCTGGGTCGGGACTACTCCGGGGCCACACAGTTACTCTGTTGCCTCTCCAGATTCGTCCCCCTGCCACTTGCATATCTTCTGTCTCAGCGGACAATGCTTCGACAGACACTGGCTCTCAGCTGCCCCCGGGGGCCCGCAGAAATGTGTTTCTGCGGATTCCGGGTTGGTCCTACACTGGACGTGGAGGTTACCGTGGCTATCACAGGAATATGTGGTAGTTACTATCACTTCTCTGAGCACCCCCTGGAAAGAGGTAGTGTACTTGCGCATTAGAAGAGGAACCTATTCGTTGAGTGAGTCTACTCTCCGTGAGGAGATCCTGGGAGCGTTCGGTCATTTCAGTGCTCTCTTTCCTGCGAGATGGGTTGGAGTAGGCTGTTTTCCTCCACCCTCAAAATGATGTTGCATCATAATGCAATAGCTTGGGAAGCAACCTGATCGTCAGGTTCCTGAGGGAGCAAGGGAATATCTTTGCGCCCCTCTTGGGCCTTATCTTTGGTGCAACTTTACTGCAGAGACCAATCCAGAGACCAATCTGCCCCTGAGCCACTGCAGGCAGTGAGTTCAAAATTCTGTTTAAAACAATTCTCCTGCTCGCATGGTCTCTACTAGAGGGTAGGGACTTGCACACTTTCGGTCAACGAGTTGTGCCTGGAATTCGGGCCGGCTAACTCTCACGAGCTGAGACCCCCGGCCTGGATTGTGCCCAAGGTTCCTACCTCTCCCGTAAAGGCACCAGGTGGTGAGCCTGCAAGCGCTTCCCCGGAGGAGGCAGACCCAGCCCTGGCTTTCTCTGTCCGTCCGCTTCATTGCGGTTATACGTGTACAGAACGCAAGCCTTAGAACCTCAGACCAGCTCTTATCTGTTAAGGAAATCAGCAGAGAGGGAAGGCTGTTTCCAAGCGAGGTTGGCCCACTCAATGGTGGCTGCCTTCATCTTGATGAAGATGCACATGTCCACTTAGGTGGTGAGCTCCTCTTAAATAAGTGTGTGCTCCCGTCTAGGTGTTGACAGAGTGCTTCACTGACAGATATTCTAGAGTTGGGGGCTGGGCGACACCTTTACTTGAACCGCTGCTTCCCGTGGACTCCCTTCTCATGAAGCCAGTTTCACTGTGAGCCCGGTTCAAAGTGGCTGGATACTTGCGCCATTTCTACTCCAGTTGAGTTCCCCTTAACTGAACCCTGTTGAGTCCTCCTCACCCCTCTGACGACAGACGTGGCGGAACGTCCGGTGTTAGGCATACCACTCGTAAGCAGTGTGGAACCTGTGTTAGACTGGGTCCACATGTTGCGATCCCTATGGTGATCTCATATGTGTGTTCTTCCACGGTACGGCTCCCTACGGCGAGCCCATGTCTTCCCTCGGCAGAGTCTCTCTGCTGTCACTGTTGGCTGAGTCTCCCCCTTTCTTAGGCTGGAGCCACCCCAGTGACATTCCATATGTTGTACTGCCCGGTCTTTCGCCCAATTCATAGGTGTATTCTCCACGTTCCTCCCTTCGGGTAGGTTTGGCTTCTGCAGCGTCCCTTCCTTTCATGTACAGGGAACGCTTTCCCAGTGGTCCTGTGGGAACAGCAGTGACTTCTCTGGCCTAAGCCCTGTCCTTCCCCGCCTTGTGCGGCGGCATCAGGAGGCTTTGTCTAGGCACCGGAAAGTGGCAGCTCTAGTGGCGCTTCCAATGGTGGATCCCATTCAGTCGACGTAGACTATGCCTGGCGTTATCGACTGAAAGGGAACGCCCTGGTTACGTATGCAACCCACCTTTCCCTGAAGGAGGGAACAGAGGACGCAGTCCCCTTGCCACTGCTGCTGGACCACCGCTGACCCGGGTTACGCTCGGCTCCTCAGCGAAAAAGCAACTAGTGCGTGCATCCACTTCCGTATTTATACCCGCACCGCGGGAGCGGAGTGTGTGATGCGAATCACGCACGCCCATTTCATTGGCTCGTTCAATAGTACTCAAAGATGACTGGCTCCCTGGCGTGATCCCATTCAGTCTACGTAGACGACGTCCTCCGTTCCCTCCTTCAGGGAACGGTGGGTTGCATACGCAACCAGGATGTTCCTCTCTGTATGAGTATAGGAGAATTTTCCGGTGAGCATTTGTATATGTGTGCTTGTATGATAACATTATCAGTAAGATCAGATGGCAGAAGTTCTATAATGTTGGCATTTTACACAATATGTTTGTTTTTTGCTTTACACTGTAATGGAACAATCACAGATCTTGACAGTGTGTATTTTTAGACTTTCTTTTTGTTTTTCAATCATACACCTATACAACCATAAGATGTCATTATACTCTTTTTCTCTCTCAGGTTTGTTTCTTTGTGGCCCTGTACTATAATGTGATCATTGCCTGGTCTCTGTTCTATATGGGGAATTCATTCCAGTATCCATTGCCATGGGAACAGTGTCCTGTAGATATGATCTCAAACCAGACAGGTATGTTGTTTACATACACAAAATCACTTGGAATCAATTTGTTAAAGAAATTAATACTTTTATTCACAAAGAATCCTGAAAAAAATTATGGTTTCCACAAAAATATAAAGCAGCACAACTATCATCAACATTTATAATAATAAGAAATGTTTCTTGAGCAACAAATCGTCATATCAGAATGATTTCTGAAGGATCATGTGACACTGAAGATTAGAGTAATGATACTGAAAATTCAGCTTTAACATCACAGGACTATATTACTTAAAAATATATTCAAATAAAAAACAATTATTTTAAATTGTAATAATATTTCACAGTATTACTGTTTTTACTTTGATCAAAATAATGTAGGTTCTTTTAAAAACATTAAAAAAATCGTACCGATCCCAAACTTTTTAACGGTAGTGTAAGTTTAAAAAAAAAGAATTTATTAAAGGAACAAAATGCATTAATGAAAACAACATTAAAACACGTTGCAGTCAAACGTTAGGTGAGGGATTCAATGGAAAAGATAATTTAGTTGTTGCTAAAGTCAGACACATGCAGAAAGGAAAATTATCCTTCTTTTCAACTAGTTTTTTACTAGTGTCAAATAATTTGTTCAGAATGAGCAGTCCACTTTTCAGTTACTCACGCACATCCCTAATTATCACATACTTTGTATATTTTGTATCTTCGAGATTTACAGTACAGTTGTTTTGATCTCATCTTCCTGTCTTAGTGAAGGAATGTGCCTCAAGCTCTCCTACCTCCTATTTCTGGTTCAGAAAGGCTCTGGATATCTCAGACTCCATAGATGAGTCAGGAGAGTTTAACCCTATCATGACCGGTTGCCTCCTTGCGGCCTGGGCTATAGTGTGTCTCGCAATGATCAAGGGCATCAAGTCTTCTGCCAAGGTACAAAATACAAACACATTTATTTTTCAATCATGGTAGAGATGTTCTTCTTATACCCCTTTTCCACCAAAGCGTTTTGAGAGCCGGTTCGGAGCCGGTGCCTGCGCGCGAACCAGTTCTTTGTGTTTCGACAGCCAACGAACCGGTTCTCGGCCAGGAAAACTGGTTCCAAAGCGGCACCAACTCTTTGCTGGACTAGAACCAGACAACCGTTCTTTTACCACGTCATGCTTACGTCGGGGGCTGGGGGCGGGTTTAGATGTGTCCTAAACATCTTTTCTGACCGCAAAGCCAGGAGAAACATTTGCAGAAACACGATGTAGTCCGCCATTGTAATTGTTATGCTTGAAGTTGGCGCAAGTGTTTCTAGCTTTTTTTTATTTTTTTTATTGAAAACATTATGTAAGCAAAGAAGAAAACAGTCACAAAATAGAACAAATAAACGGAGAGAAAAAAAAAGACAAGACAGGTGTACATAACTAATCAGAAAAGATTACATATCAAAGGAAAAGATTAAAAGACTTACATATTTCAATTGTTTTTAAAGCCTTCTTGGTTCACGAGTTAGAGATAATCCCAAAGTAATGTTGTACAGTACTTGCAAGCGTTTCTAGCTGAGACGTAAAGCGACGTACACAGTGACGTAACGACGTCGTTCGCTGGGCGCTCTAGAAGTTGAAAAACAAACCGGTTCTGAGGAGGTTCGCAAGTTGAACCAACTCCGAACCAACTTTGAACCAGCACCAGTTCCGAACCCGTTCTTTTTTGGTGGAAAAGGGGTATTAGTGAAATCAATAAATTAAAAAAAAGTTCTTCCAATTTATGATCTGTCTATTCCTTTTCTCCAGGTGATGTATTTCTCCTCCGTGTTCCCTTATGTTGTGCTGATCTGTTTTCTCATCAGAGGGCTCATGTTGGACGGGGCTTTAGAGGGCATCAAATATATGTTTTATCCTAAGGTGACAACAAGAGCTCACACAACTCCCATAAAGTACTATTTAAAGGCATGTTATGTTAAAATTTTGTAATCATACAGTATTTCTCTGTTTGAATTAGCTGGAGATTTGGGGGGAAGTGCAGGTGTGGCGTCAGGCTGCCACACAGGTGTTTTTTGCACTGGGTCTGGGTTACGGCTCTGTGATCGCTTATTCATCCTACAACCCTGTGCATAACAACTGCCACCGGGACGCCATCATGGTCTCTGCCATCAACTTCATGACCTCAGTATTGGCCACTCTGGTTGTCTTTGTGGTCCTTGGTTTCAGAGCCAAGAACATTGCTCTGGAATGTGTTGCATCGTAAGTAAGAATCTGTGTTCGTTTTCTTTAGTTTTTTCTTGAAATACGATTGTATTTAATTTTCTCTTATGCTCACCAAGGCTGCATTTATTTGATCAAAAATACAGTAAAAATTTGAAATATTATAATTTAACATAATTTTCTATTTATTTTTTTATGATTTGAAATGTAATTTATTCCTGTGATGTCAAATCTTAATTGTCAGCATCATTACTCCAGTCTTCAGTGTCACATGATCCTTCAGAAATCATTCTAATTTGATGATTAGTGCTCAAGAAACATTTATTATTATTATTATTAATGTTGAAAACAATTGTGCTGCTTAATGTTTTTGTGGAGACTGTGATGCATTTTATTCAGGATTCTTTGACAAAGTTCTAAAGAACAACATATACTGTATTTGAAAAGTGAAAAACTTTTGTAACCTTATAAATGTGTTTACTGCCACTTTTGATAAAATTCATACATCCTTGCAATATTAAAGTATTTATTTATTCAACAACAATAATCTGATAGACCAGAAACTTTTGAACGATGTGTGTTTGTAATTTACACAGCAGGGACTGTTATATATCATGTAAGCTTTTCAATAATACATCCTTCTATTAATCTTAATTTTTGTCCCCTCAAACTAAACTGCATATAATAAATCAAGCTAAATGTTACTATAAATTATTCTGTATCAAACTAACATTTTTATCATTTCTTTATATTTGTATTTCAATTAATGTCACTTTGCAGTAATGTGGCCAGGATGGCAGAAATAGCAACAACAGGTTCATCACAGCATTGGTGGCCATGGTTCAACATTTCTGATCCCAAATCAGTGTCTCTTCATGACTACAGAGAATGGTACAGCCACTATGGAAGCCTGCCAGGGTCAAATATCACTGACTGTGACCTGGAAAGAGAAATGAGCAAGGTAGGGTTAACATATATATGTGGACCTCAGTGCATATTGTATTACATTAGTTAAATGTATCTCACTGTCATAGTGAAATTATTTCTGGTTGTGAGAGTCCATCCATCCCCATCTATGCTGTTTCTTTTTCTCTTAGGGAGTGGAGGGTACAGGTTTGGCATTTATAGCATTTACAGAAGCGATGTCGTTGTTTCCTGCAAGTCCATTTTGGTCAACTTTGTTCTTTCTCATGCTGCTGAATTTGGGCCTCTCCACCATGTTTGGCACCATGCAGGGGATTCTTACCCCACTCATGGACAACTTCAGAGTGCTGGGGCGCCACAAGACAATGTTGACGGGTACACTCAAATAGACGTGCTAATACTAAAGGATTTTGTGCCCTAGCTGTCACGTGACTTGACTGTATCATTGTATCACATGCAGTGTGTTGCTGTATGCTGGGCTTCCTCTTTGGCCTGCTCTTCACTCAAAGAAGTGGCAACTATTTTGTGACCATGTTTGATGATTATTCTGCAACGTTGCCATTGATCGTTGTCGTCATCTTTGAAACTTTCAGCGTGGCATGGGTTTACGGTGCTGATCGGTAAGATGAAGTGTGAAATCTATTTATATACTGATTAAGTTGTGGGATCAGCTATATGTAGTTTTTTTTATCTTCATTGTTTTTGCTGTTCTGCAGTTTCTTGGATGATGTGGAGGTGATGCTACACTGGCGCCCTCCGGTGGTTTATTGCTATTTATGGAAGTATGTATGCCTGTTTGCCATGGTGGGACTGCTGGCTGCTAGTCTTCTCCGCATGGTCTTCAAACGGCCCACTTACACAGCCTGGAACCACACCACGGTATTATATTTAAAAAAAAGACTAAATAATTTAAAGGGATAGTAGACAAATATGCAACAAAAATATTCTGTCATTTACTCACCCTCTTGTCGTTAAAAACCTGTATGACTACATATTTTTAAAAATGTCTTGGTGTTTTTTTCATGCTTTTGAAAGTCTCACATTGTCACAGTATGGTGCAGGCAGAAGGAGATGAGGAGTCCAAAGTTCCAATGCAAATGTTTACTAACAATATAATATAAACAGGTACGGACAGGCAGAAGGTTCAACACAAAGGCTTAAATACATAGGGAAACAGGTCAGGGAAACGAGACACAGCTGACAAGACTAACGAGGTAACAGGTGAGACAGATGAACTAATGAGGGTTACCATGGAAACAAATGAGTGGCAGGAAAGCAGAACAAAGGAAGACATGTGACTACTGAAAATACAAACAAATACTGACAAGAGACACACATGCTCATCAAGGCTGCATTTATTTAATCAATTATACAGTAGAAACAGCAATATTGTGAAATAATATTAAAATGTTTTTATTAGAATATATTCTAAAATGAATTTTCAGCAGCCATTTCTCCAGTCTTCATTGTAACATGATCCTTCTGAAATCATTCTAACATGCTGATTTGCTGCTCAGGAAACATATATCCTTATTTGAAGAATAATTTTTTTTGTAGCATTATAAATGTCTTTACTGCCACTTTTTATCAATGCAATGTGTCTTTGCGGAAAAAAAATAAAGTATTTCTCTCTGTCAGGGTTCTGAAGCTAGCCTCGAGTATCCTGGATGGGCTCTGATCATGCTGTCCATGCTGATCATTATAGCATCTCTCCCGGTGCCCATTGGCTACCTGCTCTCCTTCCTTAGAGGGGGGAGAAGCCTACCAGTGGAGGAGGGTGAAGTTGAGCCTCCAAGAGAGCGATACTCCAAATACAATTCTGATGAGTCAGAGCCAAATAACCATCACTCCCCAGTGGACGAAGACAGGAATCGGCCCCGGTCCACCTTCCTTCCACTGGGTGCTGAACAGTACAGGCTACTCTCGCAACTGGAAGATGGAGAGGAAGAAGAAGACACTGAGGTGTAAGGGAAAAAATTTAGATAACGGGTGTTTGAGTAGAAATCAACAAGACTAATTATTCATCAGTGTTGGAGTATTTTAATGGAATGGAGGGAGACCGACTTCATTTATTCTCATTATGCTAATTAACATTCAATGAAAAATATTTGTCAACTGCGGCACTATTTAAGAGGGATACTTTGTGATACAAGTACACCAATCATTGAATTGCTTTGTTCTTGAATCCCTACATGTACTTAGCCTAAGTGAAGTGGCCTGTACCAAAAGTGCCTGAATATAATGAATATCCACACTTAATTATATTAATTAATTATACTTAATTATTAGATTACAGCTTCTCCAAAGCACATGACATGCTCGTCATCTAGAATAAAACATTTGTTTTTACTACATTTTCTTAAGTAAAATAGGGTAGCACTTTACAACAAGATCCAATTTGTTAGTTAATGCCTCAGGTAACATTTACAATGAGCAATATAAACTTTGTTAATGTTAGTTAATAAAACGTTTTAGGTAACGACTGTCACCATGGTTCTCTGAGAAGGGGAACGAGGCACTGCATCTTGGATTGATGGTATGGGGACACCATCAGCATAACTGGTGAACACACACCAGAATTTCATTGGCCGACCACAGTCCATTACATCATTAGTGGAGAGCCCGTAAATATAAGAGGGTGCTGTAATACAAGTCATCAACTTTTTTGTCTGAAGAAGAGATGTAGGCATGCCCAAGGCATGGCAATGAGGTGCAGTGTCTCGTTCCCTTTCTCAGGGAACCATGGTTACAGTTGTAACCTGAGACATCCCCTTTTGAAATGGAACTTCAACACTGTGTCTTGGATGATGCTATGGGGAACAAATACCCACTCTGCCATTGAGGGAATTGGCATAGCATAAATTGACTCAATGGATAATTTAGCCAGAGTTATTGCGTCAATCAAGGGTGTGCTCACCAAAGACTCTCATAGACTGTCTAGTGGTACCCCTACCTAACCCTCTATCTCCCAATAATAGAAGATATCCACACTTCTGTGCTTTTATAACAAGGGAAGTCACGGCCTTTACAACCTTCCTCCCTCCCGCGCAGACCATTTCAGACCCAAAAATGGCTCAGCTATGACAGTCTCTTTTTACTTGCCATTTCCCCTAGGGAGTATTCGCCATGGGAGAATATTTTCCCAACTACGACCTTGGGTATCACCACAGCTTCTGGGGGGAGAATGCAACACTTATGCTGGACTGGCAGCCTAAGAGGGCTCAATACAAAAAACTATCCTCACCCTCCTCAACCACATCTGTATCTTTCTGGCTGGATGGTGCCAGCAACATGCTATCTGCTCGATCCGATGATGTTATAATTAGCACATCTTGATCTAACAGATTGCTTGAGCCAGTGACTGAAGAATGCGAAAGAGCCATATACCTCAGCCAGCTCGGATCCCCACGACTTAAGCTGAAAGCCATGTATTACAGGTACCCTCTTATACTCACGACACTAATGACGTCATGGACGTGCTTCAGACACAGGTTACGCTGATGTCGTCCCCATAGCGTCAATCCAAGATGCAGTGAACTGTTATATTTATGCTACCTCACAGTGCATTAACTTATGTTAATAGATACAACATTTAATCGTAAAAATGTATTAGTAAATGCTGAGATTAACGTTAACTAAGATTAGTAAATGCTGTAGATGTATTGTTCATTGTTAGTTCATGTTAACTAATGTAGTTACATAATGTTAACAAATGAAACCTTATTGTAAAGTGTGGTTACTTTATTTTAAGGTGTCATTGTTACAGTGTAATTAAATATTTAAGTACAGTGTAATATTAATTAACTACATGTACTTACTATAGGGTCAGGGTAGGATTAGGATTTGGTTGAGGGTTAATTGCATGTAATTAGGCATAAATTACTGTTATTACATGTAACATATGTAACAAGGACACTGTAAAATAAAGTGTTACTGAAAATAGATGGTGAAAGACTGTTAAACGTTTTAAAAAATATCAGTATTATCCCTCTTACTAGAATACTAATTTTTTTTTCTCCAAAGAAATGGTACATAGAGGATGAAAAATGTTCTTTGAGTATGAAACTGTTAGCCATTAACCTTATTAATAATTGGTTGTAATATCAAAAGAAAATTGTATTGTATATTGTCAATAGAGTTAAGGTAAACTTAAGGGGGGGGGGGGGGGGGGGGGGGGGGGGTTAACCAGCAGGTGAACTAATCCAACACCACAGAAATATTAAAAAAAGATTGTGTCATTGTGTCTTTAAGCTAAGGAGTAAGACATTTGCTAAATTACTGCCACACATGCTGCAATTTAAAACATAACACTCAATACATGCAATTTTAGCCATGACTACAATACTATGAAGACCATATGACAGCACAGGGGTTTGTATTCATATGCAATAACATTGAGTTGTACTGTGTGATATTAGAAGATCAATGTAGAACAGATATAAATAAATTACTGTTATATGTTTGCCTCAGGTTAAATCAGTGAACACAAATAGAGAAAGCTTAGAATACATATGGTCTGTTTCAGGCTGACCAGAAAGATTTTTGTCTATATTTTAGACAGATCCACAAGAGAGGTTTTAGTCATTAGACTAGGTTTTTTTTTTAAACTGTTATTCTATTGACGCTTGGATTTGTATACAGCAGGGGATGTTTGCAGCATGTTCACTTCCTTTGTGAGTATTCTCTTTGTTTGTTCACTTCTGTTGTGATATGACAGTATATATATAGTTTGGATACTGTGTGTGTGTGAGTGTGAGTGTGAGTGTGAGTGTGAGAGAGAGAGAGATTTTGTGCCATGCTGAAGAATCACTGTATATCTAATCTATGCCAAATAAAAAGTTCTTTGGTCATAGATGTGAAAGGACATTATTATTATTATTATTATTTCCATTGTTTATCATATTGATTCAGTTTGACAGCATAAATAATAGAGTATAAAATTGAAGATAAGTTTTAAGTTCAATTCAAATACGTTTTCACAGTAAATGTTGATCCAAAGGAACAATATACCAATAACTGGTCTCAGATCAATGTTTATAAGAACAACCATAAACAATGTTAAGGGGAAAAGCACTTGGACTCAGTAGCCAATGTGAAATATTTAATATGTGGAATTGTTACCTTAGGGAGCTATTTTTACCTGATATAATCCTTAATCTTATCCTAAACATTACGGTTGTTGGTTGTAATACAGACCACATATAAAGGCTGATTCAGTGTTTTATTATGTTGTTATTATGAAAATAAGAATTCGACTTGATTAAAACTGGTTCATTTGGCTGGTAGGCTATATGAAGCTATCTGGTAAAAAATTTGCACTACTCAAATTTGTAAACGTCTCGTAGTAAACGCAAGGTGGCGATAGACTGCTCATAAGCTTCCATGCTGAGAAACTCTGCACGCTAACACGACTTTCATTTACAGGTGACAAATTGTGATATGCTGCTAGTAGCCTAGTTACATGATCAAGGTAGGCTGTACTATAGCCTAAGCTATGAAAATATTTTAGTGATTTATGTACAAATATGTCAATAGACCATACTCGAAATAAATATGTGCTTTATGATTCATCGTTTCTATATAATAGGCTAATGGGTTGATTTATTTTAGGCCTACTTATTTTATGTAATGTGTAGTTGTGTAAAATTAATTGTTTAATGGTCTATTCACAATACCTTTTATTACAAAAACCATCAAAGTAATTTCATTTGAATGATTATATATAAGGCTGTTCATCAGGACCACGGACAGAGAGAAAAGAAAGAGCGGGGAGGGGGATGTTAGAGAGAGAGAGAGAGAGAGAGAGAGAGAGAGAGAGAGAGAGAGAGAGAGAGTCAGGCAGGCACACGGGACAGGAGCACACCGGTCGGACTCGGAAGTCGCGAGGATGGAGATCCGTCCGGACCGTTTTAAGGCTCAGGCAGGAAAAACTTTGGGGAAAATACACAGGTGAGGTAGCCTACCATCTTCTTATCCACAAAGTATGTACTTTTAAGAACTTTTCCGTTACTTGTTTTACATTTCTCTCTTGGTTAATAAAGAAAAAATAGCTTTTGCCCAGAGGTGATTTTTGTAGAAGCTGAGGTGTTGAAAAACATTGGAATTAAAGTGAGTTTATGTCTATAATTGCATCTGACATTACGTTTAGTGAGGAAAATTTGCTAGTGGAAAGTTAATTATGGCCAAGAAGTGATTGTGTTTCCATTCTCTGTGCGTGTGTATCCTTCTTCAAGATGTCAGGTGCAAACCCTTGTCGTGACTGAATCTGAGTCAAATGTGTTCTTATGTAATCGGTTTGCACGTAATGCATCCACTCAGTACGATTGAGAAGATTGTCCAGATGGATCAGATTAGTTCGCGGCTAACCCGGTGCCACAGACTTCCGACGCGTGGCGTTGTTCGCTTTCTCTCTCACTTTAGTGTCTGTGCGCGTGAGCGAGTTCATTCATTATTCCACCTGAGCGTCAGGTAGTCGCGCGCATCACTGCTCTGCTCGCGCGTCCCGGGACACACACAAGTTCTGATTCCACGCCCTAGTTAATAAAGCGGACCGCGCTCAGAGAACAGGAAGTATTTGACCAAATTTGGTCTTCATACTCCATGAGTAGGCTACTAGGCTGCTTACTAGCCTGGCTACGAATTCTATTCGATACAAAAGTTCCATACAAAAAAAAAAAAAAGAATAGTATAGCCTATGGTAAGATGACTTTTCAGATGTGGGCTATTTCAAACATCTTTCATTAAAACCTACATGTGTGTTGAGTGAAATCATTTAATTTACATTCATAGCGTTTTCTAAAATATTATGACATATCTTGTATTAAAATATGGTAAATTATTCAAAATGTAAATATTCATATATAGGCTACATAAGTCATAGAAAATTTTTACCTTTCATATAAATATTTTTTCATGGATTCTGCTTTGTCTGTCATCGGTTATTCAATTATTCAACTAAATTGTAAACATTTAATTTTAAATTGAATACACTGTATAAAAAAATAGTAAATAAATGTATTATTTTAAACCTAATTAAGACCAGGAAGTATTTTGTCATGGCAGATTTGGTGTAAAACACATTTTGCTGGCGGTGGAGCATTTTTAATACCTTGTTAAATCTTGTTAATTCGATATCTGTCTTAGGCCCAATTCAGACAG
This sequence comes from Siphateles boraxobius, assembly GCF_051911475.1. Classification (NCBI taxonomy): domain Eukaryota; kingdom Metazoa; phylum Chordata; class Actinopteri; order Cypriniformes; family Leuciscidae; genus Siphateles; species Siphateles boraxobius. The sequence continues at coordinate 13,553,943 of NW_027509193.1, forward strand.
GATGGACTCTCCCAAAGGTCAAAGTACATCCCTTTCAAACAAGTTTGTCTTCTTGGAAAAATGTTTTATAACCACTAACATCAGCGTTTACTAATAGCCTACTGAAAAATTGCATTGGATACATATTTTAAAGGTTTTATATACTATAAAATAAATAGCATATTTTGTAGTCTACATTCTTTGCGTTGTAAACACAGCCATTCACTGATGAAATAAGTTTTAGTGTTAAAGTTTCATGTTTAGTTTAGTGTTAAAACGCATAGGCCTATTCTTACATGAGATTTTAGGTAGCAACTAAACATTAAAATCCAGCTCCGAAATAGCCCATCAGAAACACACACACACGCACACACACACACACACACCCACACAACAGCTGTCGGCCCAACAAATCCCTGAACGCCCCCCTCCCATCACTTCCTCGTCTCTCGCGCTCACCAGTCAGCTCTGTCCGTCCTCAGTGCGCGAGATTGCGGGATTATTAAATGAAGGGCAGCTTCGCGATGCTGTGCGTACGAGGTAGTTTCCCCCTGGAGGTGAATTTAATAGAACTTTTCGAATACAACATGCTTTTTTTAATCCATGCCTTTAAAGTGTAGTGTGAAACTAAAGGTATGGTATTTGTGCAAAAGTTTGTGTTAAAAGTAAACTGCTGATTTGGATTTCTGACTCTCGACTTTAGTTGTGAGACTCTGTGTCCCTGATAATATTTTAGAGAGAGCACAGCTGCTGATAAATCATTTAAAGCTCAGCAATCTACTTCTCCTACTGTTTCAGCCTCGCAGGCCAGCAAGCAATACACCTCACACCTGCAGTTTTCCCTCTGTCATCCCAACTCCATCTCTCCTGCTCAACTCTTCTCATTCTGCTATTCCTCACTGAAGAATATGCTATTTCAGCCCTGTGAAATTTTTATTTTTTATAAAGTAAATTCGATTAAAACACACTTCTCACTGTTTACTTGCCGGTGTATATATATATATATATATATATATATATATATATATATATATATATTCGCTGTTGGACATTGTTAATATTTTCCTTCAGATTTCTGGCTCATTCACATTCCAAGAGAAACATTTAGGTAAAAATTAACCTAATATGACGTGTTCAGCGAATGGTGGTAAGGTAATTTCTCCTGTACCGTTTTTTCACTCATATATTTGTATTCTTGTTTGTCGTTTGTATTTTGCATGTTCACTAGGATGCTTATCTGAAAGCATGTGAAGGTCAGGCTGCATAAGTTTGTGTGTGTGTGCGTGTGTGTGTGTGTCAGGAGGGGGGAAGTATCTCCCCAGGTGACACAGTCCCACTGAGACTCAATCTGTTCAATAGACGCAGGGGAGGGTCAGAGGAGTTTGGCATAAAAATCATAGAACAACGCTGATGGTAGAACAGAAACAAATGGAAGGGGGGGGGGGGGGGGGGGATTTGTGGATCAGTTTTAATCTTTTACGTTTTATACAATGTCATCAGAATTTTTCATAAAATTAACCAACAATCAGAGAGGCAACTAGATTCAGAGCACCTCTCCATACATGAAACGTCAGTAAAATAGTGAGCCAAGATGTTAAAAGGATGAACAGAACATAGTTGTAGTGATGGTCAAAGAGAGAGAAAGAGAGAGAGGGAGGGTGCTAGAGAGAACTGTAGGATTATGTAATTTCTTTTAACTGTTGTGCCTTTATCCTCTTACAGCAAGATTAAATGGGGAAAGTGCATGTGTGTCAATGTATGTTTGACGTGTTTGTGTACGTTTAGTGTCAGCAGAAATCCACACATCTCACCTCTGAACTTAAATACAAATTTGCAGCTGTGATGAACTCATGGAATGTAAACTTGCATCATGGTACGAGATTCAGAAGTGCATGATTTTTGTTTGTTTGTGATTCATCACATTCATCGTAAATAATGATATTGCTGTCCTGCGACATTGTTGAAAATTATGTATATGTTTACAGGTGTATACATGCTGCAAAAAAGTTAAATATGAAAGTCTGTTTTAAGTAAAAAAACAACAACTTTAATTTGATTTCTATTATTTTAAAATCATTTTTATATTTTTTAAATATAAAAAAAACATTCAAATATTTATTCAAATAATTGTAATTAGGAAACCCATTAAGATGATTACATGTATAATTTAAAATATTTAACAAAGAAATGTTTAAATCAGTACTCAGTGTCTAGTCTGAAATTTCTACTCTCAGAGTTGGTACTTCTTTTGATTAAGCACTTTATGGCCGTTAAAAAAGTATGCTCTATGTATGCGTGTAGTATGAATGTAATCTAGATGTTCTAAATTCATTATAAATCTTGAATGTTGTCAAAACTCAAAACTTCTCTCCTGTGGCCTCATGGGATAGTAAAGTGTCCGTCAGATGCGCACTTCAGAATCTCGTCGAAAGTAGTAGGTCATCCGTGGACTTTTCGCCTACTGTTTTATTTGAGTACATACTCTTTTCATATAGCCTACTGTTTTTCATCTACTATATAGCAGGAATTATGCATATGCAGCCAATATTCAGAAATCTTTAGGCGAAAATTATCTACAACTTTCGCCAAGATTCTGAAGGTCATTTTAAGGAGGCCACAGGTGAGGAGTTGTTGTATTCAGCTTTTTAAAAAATATTTTTAATTATATTTTATCTTTTTATTTTATATTTTCACTTTAATTTTAGTTAGAGTAATCTTGTTAGTTTTAATTATTTTAGTAATTTAAGTTGAATGAGAAATGCTGACTTAATTGGCAACTAGCTGAAATAAAATAAGTTTACGGCTTTTCATATTTAATTTGATTTCGGTTAACATTTATTTCAAGTAACATAAATGCTATTTTTATGGTTTTGATTTTAGTTTTAATTAATTATAAAACCTCTGGATACAGAATATACTTTATTAACGGTCAAAAAGGAAAATCAAATAGAAAAACGGGTTAGCGGCAGTGCTGAAAGTGAACGTGATGTGTGTATACTCAGAGAATCAGAGCATGCTGACCTTGATATAGTCATTTATGTGGAGAGGTTAAGTGTATAATATTCATATGAGATCAATAAGAAAAACTATTAAACATTTGCTGAGATAGTGCTGTTATGTTTTAGAGGTTATGATAAAACTTGGTAGTTGGCACCAAGATATTTATAATATGCTGACATAGAAGTAAATTCTATTGGACAGGATTCTATGTGCGTGTTTGTGTTTTACCCATATAAAGTGTTTAGCAAAGTCCTTGTACACCCCCTTCTGCAGTACACCTGTCTCTTAGATGGCACACACACACACACACACACACACACACACACACACACACACACACACACACACACACACACACACACACACACACACACACACACACACACACACACACACACACACACACAGGTCAGCTGGTGTGTCATGAACCGTGGAACGAGATGCAGAAGTGCATGATCTGTAATCCCGGTTTTATGTGTGCAGTGGTCACATGGTAAGATGCAGATAAAGAGAAAGAGCTAAAATACACCATAAAATAAATATTAATTACAGCCAACAGTCATTCTCATTAGTCGGTAGCATATGTGCCGCTGTTGGCAGCAATCTGTTTTTAACTAGCTTTAACCTTAATTACAGATCTTCCTGAGTGAATGTGTGTGCATTAAATTCTGGACAAACACATTCCTCCCTTCCCTTTCTCTTTTTCCAACTCTCTTTCTCGTTCCACTCAGTCACTCTTTTTTTCTTGCTCATATTTATCTCCGGAAGTCTATAATTTCTGTAATCCTAATCTGAGGGTGGGGCTACAGATTATCAGTGGCTAAGAGATGAAAGGGGGGAATTGAAGGGGAGGGACGTCCATGAGTCACGGGTGTGAGAGGTTTTAGTTATAATTGAAACACATTGCTATTTTCCATCAGACACCCTTTTTAGTTTCACATTAAAACACATTATATGGCCGACATATTAATCGACTCCCTAACATGTAAACAGACATATGCAGTCATCTCCCACTCATTTCACTTCACTTTCTGATTGTATGTTGTTTGAGGTTGAAGGGATTATGAGGGATCTGCTTTTGTAGGAACAGTGACAGAATGAGAGAAATAGAGAGAAAGACGTACAGAGGGAGAGAGATTAATATTGTGATACGTGTATATGAGATTTGTGGAGCTCAGAAATAGGTCTCTGTGCTATTCTATTTTATACAACTGTTGTGGGTTTTTAAATATATATTTTTAAATATATATATATATATATATATATATATAAAACTATACTTTATAGGTACATCTGTTCAACTGCTTGCTAACACAAATATCTAATCAACTAATCACATGGCAGCTATTTAATGCATGTAGGTACCATTGGTCAAGACAATCTGCTGAAGTTCAAACTTTGAGCGTTGCATGGTTGTTGGTGCCAGATGGGCTGGCCTGAGTGTTTCAGAAACAGCTGATCTGCTGGAATTGTCACATGCAACCATCAGGGTTCACAGAGAAAGGTCTGAAAAAGAGAAAATATCCAGTGATTGGTAGATCTGTGAGTGAAAATGCCTTGTTGATGGCAGAGGTCAGAGGAGAATAGCCAGACTGGTTCCAGCTGATAGAAAGGCAACAGTAATCATTACAACCGAGATCTGCAGAAGAGCGTCTGTGAACGCACAACACAGCGAACTTTGAAGCAGAAGGACTACAGCAGCAGAAGACACACTCCTGTGTCAGCTAAACCTATGTTTACACATAGCCGGGTATTTAGAGAAACGAATATTTCCCTCCCCCTCCCCACTCCGTTTTCAATAATAACACTGTGCACACAACCCGCATAAATACGCCTAACCTATGGGCAGCAGTGTAGGGAGAAGGATAAAGCCATGCAAGCCAATCAGAATCCTCAGAATCGACAAGAGAGAACCTAAAACCCCGTTTCTCCCAGTTGACACGGCAACACATAACCGGCATTTTCAGAAATCTCCACTTTTTAGTTTTTAGAAATAATCGTTTTCTGTGATAAAAACGGGGTTTTCGTGTAAATGTAAGGCCAAACCGCAGGGAAATATCTGCGTTTTCCCTTCGTGTAAACGGGACCTAAGAATAGGAAACTGAGGCTAAAATTTGGCTCAGCAAAATTAGACAATAGAGGATTGGAAAAACATTGCCTGGTCTGACGAGTATTGGTTTCTGCTGCGACATTCAGATGGTAGTGTCAGAACTTGGCGTAAACAACATGACAGCATGGATCCATCCTGCCTTGTATCAACGGTTCAGGCGGGTGCTGCTGTAATGTGTGAGGGATATTTCTTGGCACACTTTGGGCCCCTAATACCAATTGAGCATCATTCAAACGCCTTTTATACTCAAATGGCCTCCACAGTCACCAGATCTCAATCCAATAGATCACCTTTGGGGATGTGGTGGAATGGAGATTCACATCATGGAGATTCGCATCATGGATGTGCAGCCGACAAACCTGCAGCAACTGTCTGATGCGACAATCATGTCAATATGGACCAAAATATCCGAGGAATGTTTCTAGCACCTTGTTGAATCTGTGCCATGAAAAATGAAGGCAGTTCGAAGGCAAAAGTTTCAGAACTGCCTTCATTCTTCGTGGGATGCTCAAGAAAGGTCCAGCCCAGTACTAGCAAGGTGTCACGCTTTGGCTGCGTGAGGCACATTCAGGAAGATGAAGAATGATCAAACTCTATTTATCATTTATGTACAAGACACGTACCAAACATAGCAAGCCGTATAGACTTAGAACTAACCAGGTAGAACTGAAACTAGGGAGATTATATACACAGACAAACGAGTAGACTAAGTGACAACAGGTGCACATTGTGAGTGATGATGACTAATGAGGAGTATGACAGGTAACAGGTGAAACTGATTAACAAGAAAACACATGATGCACAAACACAGAAGGCAAAACAAAGTCCAATACAGGTGTCACAGTGACACAAGAGCTGCGTTCCAGTCCACTTTTAGACACGCACTTGCGAACTTCCCTTAGCACTTCCCCTCGGGGGAATCCCTGCCGCCATTTTGAATGGCGTTCCACTTCGTGAAGTGGACGAGGGAAGTTTATATGGACAGACCCTCGTTCCCTCGATTTTGACCGAGGGAGCGAGTCTACTTCATATGTACACTTCAGGCAGCGCCATATACCACAATGCAACACGATTGTGACGATACCGCAGATCTCGTCTAATCACCACCACCACAAACAACTCTATGATATATTAATTATGATTTTTTAAAACAACCCATATACATTTATATACATTTGGATGCTGCATTAAACAAATTCTTAAAGGGAAAAAAAAATTAAATAATAAATCAACTTAGGACGTTCCAATTCAGCCCAGCCCAGTTTCCGCCAGTAGTGGGCACTCATGCAAAGTAAGCAATGACGTACATCCGAGTGAAAAAGACGGAGGGAAGTTAGTGAGTGGAGGGCATGACAATTTTGGACTGGAACGCAGCCCTGAACGCAGCAAAGGTGTACGTGTACCTAATAAAGTGGCCGGTGAGTGTATATACCAGTACTGTCATTCAAAATTGTGGGGTGGGTCAGAAAATAAAACAAATAACATTTTTTTGAAAAAAGTATCTTTTGCTTTCTAAGGCTGCATTTATAAAAAACCAATTTAAAAAAAAACAATAGTACAATGTAGTCTACTGCTAAAGCAGAACGATGTAATTATTTCCTGTGATGTCAAAGCTGAATCTTCAGCTTCATTACTCCAGTGTTCGTCACATGAACCTTTAGAAATAACTGATTTGTGACTCAGGAAACATCTACTTATTATGTTGGAAACTCTGATACATTTTATAGTAAATAGTAATAGTAAATAGTATTTTTTATACATATGTATAAAAATGTTTATACATTTATATACAGGTCCTTCTCAAAAAATTAGCATATTGTGATAAAGTTAATTATTTTCCATAATTTAATGATTAAAATTAAACTTTCATATATTTTAGATTCATTGCACACCAACTGAAATATTTAAGATCTTTTATTGTTTTAATACTGATGATTTTGGCATACAGCTCATGTAAACCCAAAATTCCTATCTCAAAAAATTAGCATATTTCATCCGACCAATAAAATAAGTGTTTTTTTTAATACAAAAAAAGTCACCCTTCAAATAATTATGTTCAGTTATGCACTCAATACTTGGTCGGGAATCCTTTTGCAGAAATGACTGCTTCAATGCGGCGTGTCATGGAGGCAATCAGCCTGTGGCACTGCTGAGGTGTTATGGAGGCCCAGGATGCTTCGATAGCGGCCTTAAGCTCATCCAGAGTGTTGGGTCTTGCGTCTCTCAACTTTCTCTTCACAATATCCCACAGATTCTCTATGGGGTTCAGGTCAGGAGAGTTGGCAGGCCAATTGGGCACAGTAATACCATGGTCAGTAAACCATTTACCAGTGGTTTTGGCACTGTGAGCAGGTGCCAGGTCGTGCTGAAAAATGAAATCTACATCTCCATAAAGCTTTTCAGCAGATGGAAGCATGAAGTGCTCCAAAATCTCCTGATAGCTAGCTGCATTGACCCTGCCCTTGATAAACACAGTGGACCAACACCAGCAGCTGACTGTGGGTACTTGACACTGGACTTCAGGCATTTGGCATTTCCTTCTCCCCAGTCTTCCTCCAGACTCTGGCACCTTGATTTCCGAATGACATGCAAAATTTGCTTTAATCCGAAAAAAGTACTTTGGACCACTGAGCAACAGTCCAGTGCTGCTTCTCTGTAGCCCAGGTCAGGCGCTTCTGCCGCTGTTTCTGGTTCAAAAGTGGCTTGACCTGGGGAATGCGGCACCTGTAGCCCATTTCCTGCACACGTCTGTGCACGGTGGCTCTGGATGTTTCTACTAAAGACTCAGTCCACTGCTTCCGCAGGTCCCCCAAGGTCTGGAATCGGTCCTTCTCCACAATCTTCCTCAGGGTCCGGTCACCTCTTCTCGTTGTGCAGCGTTTTTTGCCACACTTTTTCCTTCCCACAGACTTCCCACTGAGGTGCCTCTTGATACAGCCTATTTGTTCAGAAATTTCTTTCTGTGTCTTACCCTTTTGCTTGAGGGTGTCAATGATGGCCTTCTGGACAGCAGTCAGGTCGGCAGTCTTACCCATGATTGCGGTTTTGAGTAATGAAACAGGCTGGGAGTTTTTAAAAGCCTCAGGAATCTTTTGCAGGTGTTTAGAGTTAATTAGTTGATTCAGATGATAAGGTTAATAGCTCGTTTAGAGACCCTTTTCATGATATGCTAATTTTTTGAGATAGGAATTTTGGGTTTTCATGAGCTGTATGCCAAAATAATCAGTATTGAAACAATAAAAGACCTGAAATATTTCAGTTGGTGAGCAATGAATCTAAAATATATGAAAGTTTAATTTTTATCATTACATTATGGAAAATAATGAACTTTATCATAATATGCTAATTTTTTGAGAAGGACCTGTATATATACACTATTTATTGGCATGATTTGTGAGAATTACATATTTGCACATTAAATACAGCCACACTAAGTGTAGGATAGTTTTAATGGTGAGCATCAGATAATCTTGGATTCATTTAATCTGCACATTAAATTCATATATTTATTGTAAGTTTCAGAGCATATGTCTGTAAAAGTGTTTGCTTGTATGCGTGTTTTTACTGGCTGTAGACGTTGCAGACAGGTTGCATACGCAGATGGTCTCTGCTGGACTCCCATGTACTGCTGTCCAGTGAGACATTTCATTCTTGTTCCATGTCCTCTCTCCCTATGTGTCTTCCCTCTGATCCCACCTGTTTTAGGTGTGTTATGTGATGTAGTTTTATGACCTATGAGGGTTCCCTAGTGTATGTGACTTCATATCTTAGCTTCTTTCCTTTTAAAGATGGCATGAAACGGAAGTTACGATAGTCTTTTCTTCCCTATTCCCTATTTTCCGGGTGAAACAACTTCTCAAAGAAGAAAAATGCAGGGGATTTGGGAAATGATTGGATGGTTGTTGTTTGCTATTGTTGCAAGTAACAGGTTGTCCCGCCCTCATGGCAGTAAACACTTAATCAGAGAAGAGAAGAGATGTCGCTGAAGTGATTTTGATTAAAGATTATGAGGGCACATGAATTAAAAAATAAAAATAAAAATTTTGAATAGATGCAAACTGCAATATTCCATAAAAAATCAAGAATCATCGATTTTGATTTTATGGTGACTTTGAGTGTAATAAAACATATCTGGCTTATAAAATATTTTAATATTCAAAAGTCAATAATATGGTGTCTAAACACTTAAAGGGGTCATCGGATGCAAAATTCACTTTATATGGTGTTTGCATATACAGTAAATGTGTCTTTGCAGTGCCTGGACACAACCACCATACAATGAAAAAAATCATTAATTTTTTTTATCCTCAAAAAGCCTAAACACTCTCAATAATCAAGCCGTTTGGATTTTCTGAGCAATATGATGTCAGATTGCTTATGCTCCTCCCATGACCACTGACGGACTGTCCCGTATTCGGGACAGCCATTTGTATTCTGTCTGCCAAGGCGAGAGGCATCGAGCTGCAGCCCCGCAGACTCACTTCTTGCTAGACACCAGTGGCTGGACACCAGTGGATGGACAGCAGACGTCATTTCCGCATCGTCATTCACTTTTCAAATTGACGTCATTTCCGCATCGTCATTCACTTTTTAAATTTGACGCGCCATGCAGATGTCAGCGGTAAGAAAAAATAATAATGAAGTGTGGTGTGCACAGTGTGCAATAGTTTATTTGGAACTGTTCATGTTTTATTTTCTCTTGAAATAGGGACTTCCCCCACAACCTTACGGGCCTGACTGTGGCATCTTCATTCTGATGGTCCGATTTGACTAATTGTACTTATTAGATTGTGTAATTTCCAATAAATATTGCAAAACCATGAAGTGTTAATTTGATCTGGATTGTTTGGTAAATTGTCTGATCATGTGAATCTACGTGTGGTTACATCTACAAAAAAACAAACAAGAACTGAATATCCAAATGGGCAAGGCAAAAAACTGTGGTCAATTAACACATGTACAAGTCTGTTGTATTGACAAAACGTTATAGTCCATTGATCTAGGCTGAATTTAAGTCACTAAATATTGTGATATGATCTGAACAATATATATTTTCAAGGTGGTTCTTGTGAATGCAGTTTGCATGAATTATTGTTGTTGTAATATTAAGTATATTATTGAGAATTGTTTTATGTAAAGAGATATGATAAAGATCATATGTCAATTTGCACACAGCTTTTATATTATATTTCAAGTCATAAAAGTAAAATGACAATACGGAAAAGACGTGTGCAAATAAGCCTGCAAAGAATGTTGTCTATCCACTGGTGAAAACAGAAAATAAATATGCTGTCTATCCATAGGTGAAAGTATAAAATAAATATATGTCAACCCAGAGGTGAAAATATAAAATAAATATATGTCGATCCAGCGGTGAAAACGGAAATTAGCGGCGAAACGGAAATGACGGAGAAAATGGAAATGACGTAGGCTGTCTATCCACTGGTGTTCAGCCAGTGGTGTCTAGCCGGAGGTGAGTCTGCGGGGCTGCAGCTGGATGCTATTGGCCAAGGCTTTACTTGTCTTGTGTCGACACGCCCCATGGAAGAGAGGGGTGGGGTGAGCAGTTACTCATTATCATTTAAAGAGACATGCACCGAAATGGGTCGCTGTGAACAGAGCTGTTTTTGAGGAGGTAAAAGGGGTGTTGTTTTACACAACCATTGAGGAATTTTAACCAAAGCATGTTACACACTTTAAATGAAGACTCTAAAGAATCATACCAACTTGTTGAAAATGGGCATCCGATGACCCCTTTAAACAGCTGCAGTAGATGTCATTTTCCCTATCGGTATCTTGGATTGAGCTGTAGTGGGTAGAGCACAGGACCTGGTTTCACCCTTTAAGGAGACATAAACTATTATCATTCTGTCCTTGAGTAAGACACTTAACCTCAGATTAATCCAAGACTCCTCGTAATATGTGGCCTGAAAGTTGCTTTGGATAAAAGCATTTTTGACCTTGTTTTGGCCCTCTAAGAGCCGGTTTCACAGGGCTTAGATTAAGTAGCTTTTATAAACATGCCTTAAAAAAACACATTACTGGTGTGAATCTTGAGACAAAACAATGGTAATGGCATTTTAAGGTATATGTTAGTGCAAGTTTCTTTCAGTTACAACAGATCAAATATGCATTTAAGTCTGAGACTAGCTGAAAGGGATACTATTATGCCCTTTTACAAAGTCTTGATTTTGTTTTTGGGCTGTACTAGAATATGTTTTCATGCTTGATTGTTCAAAAAACAGATTATTTTTCACATATTTACATACTTTCTCCCCAGGATGTTTAGGTTTAAACACATAGTTTTCGATGAAAACCTCTCTCCAAAATACGAAATGTGCTTTGATTGGTTAGCTGGGCCAGTGTGTTATGATTGAAACCAGTAGCACCTCATTGCAGTACACGAGATCCAGGGGGCGGAGTTGGATCCAGATCTAAGGGATGGAGATGGGTAGGATTAGGGGTGGGTGTAGGGATCAGGGGGTGGACATGGGTAGGTTTAGGTATATGTAAGGTGGGAGGAGTTGGATCTGGATACAACTCCTCCCCCTGGATTTCGTGTTCTGCAGTGAGGACCATCTCTTGAAAACGCCATGAGATCTACTCAGATGTAAATATGAACAATGGCGTCAATTTCAAACTAATTTGAGCCCGATTCAGACCCTGTCAATGTTAAAGGGTAAGTTCACCCAAAAATGAAAATTCTGTCAGTATTTACTCACCCTCATGTTGTTCCAACCCCGTAAGACCTTCGTTCATCTTCAGAACACAAATTAAGATCTTTTTTGATGAAATCTGAGAGCTGGATCACTCCTCCATAGGCTTCTTCAGGGATAGAAACTTGCCAGCCCCAAAAAGTCATTAAAGACATCGTTAAAATAGTCCAAGTGACTAAAGTGGCTAAACTTAAGTTTATCAAACAACGAGAATACTTTTTGTGCGCAAAAAAAACTAAAATAACGACTTTATTTCAATTATTCAGTTCCTTCTCTCTGGGCCTCGAGTCAGTTCACTAGTGATATTGCATAAGCTTCTGTTGTTGTACGTCACACGCATCACCCACATGACCAGTGTTGGCCAATAGTGACCCTACGTGTGACGTAGCTCTACGGAATCATACTAAGTTAACTGACTAGAGGCCCACAGTCAGAGAAGGAAATGAAAAGTTGAAATAAAGTCATTATTTTTGTTTGTTTTTGCGCACAAAAAGTATTCTTGTCGCTCAAAGATTGAGCCACAGTAGTCACTTGGACTATTTTAACAATGTCTTTCATAAGTTTTCGGGGCTGGCAAGTTTCAATCCCTGAAGAAGCCTATGGAGGAGTGATCCAGCTCTCAGATTTCATCAAAAATATCTTAATTCGTGTTCCGAAGGTGAACAAAGGTCTTACGGGGTTGTAACAACATGAGGGTGAGTAAATACTGACAGAATTTTCATTTTTGGGTGAACTATCCCTTTAATGAACAAGAGGATAGTGTTGAACGGATTTCAAGCACAAACTTTGCAAGCACGGATTTCACAGGACGTTTCAGAGTGGTATTTTTTTGTGTAATTTTCTTATAGATACAATGTTGTCAACTATTTAATAATATATGTTGGAAAACTATGGTAATACTAAGAGTAATCAATCACAAAATCTTGGATAATTTTCCTAATGGGCAGTGAACAGGCTTACAAAAGCAAGAGCTTACAAAAGCTAAAGTAAACACTTCATCAATACTGTAATGTTAGTTAGCAGGCTAGCAGAGGCAAAGCTTTCCCCTTTGTTTTCATCATAGCTATCATATAAAGCGTATAATTGGAACGGTTAATAGAAAACACAACTACAAATAATACAATACAATACAATACAATTTTATTTGTAAAGCACATTTAAAACAACTGATGTGCGCCAAAGTGCTGAACACTGACATAATTTCAGACAAATTATAAACACATGAGAAAAGCTCAAGACACAGTTAAACAAGTGACAAGACAAAACAAAACAAAAAACAGAAATTAACTCTCAGGCTGGTTTAAAAGCCAATGAATAAAAGTGAGTTTTAAGTTGTGATTTAAAAGTGTCAAGGCTGGGAGCTACCCTGACAAACATAGGAAAATCATTCCACAGCCTAGGGGCCACGACTGAAAATGCTCGATCTCCCCTATTTTTAAGTCTTGTTCTAGGAACAGCTAAGAGTAGTTTGTCAGCAGATCTTAATGACCTCAGAGGAGCATGCATCATCAGTTGGTCATCTATGTAAGCTCGGGCTTGCCCATGAAGAGATTTAAAAGCAAACAATAAAATCTTAAACTGTATTCTAAAACAAACTGTTAGCCAATGAAGAGAGGCAAGAACAGGCATAATGTGCTCCCGTTTACGGGTTCCTGTAAGGAGTCGAGCGGCAGCATTCTGAACTATTTGCAATCTAGAGAGAGAGGCCTGGTTAACTCCTATATATAACGCATTACAATAATCCAGGCGGGTGGTGATAAAAGCATGTATAACCCTCTCCAAATCTTTGAAAGATAAAAATGGCTTCAATTTGGTGAGTAGCCTAAGTTGAAAAAAAAACTCGCTTTTACAACAGAGTTTATCTGTTTCTCTAGGTTAAGATCACTATCCATCTTTACACCAAGGTTCGTTACCATAGACTTGACGTAAGGCATCAGGGGTCCCAGGTCCAATTTGGAGGTGCTAGTAGAACTGCTAGGTCTAAAAATCATAATTTCAGTTTTACTTTCATTAAAATGTAAAATATTTAAAGCCATCCATGCTTTAATGTCATAAAAGCAATCTAACAGCCTTTTTGTCGAATCCTCAACCTTACTCTTTATAGGCAGGTAGATTTGTAAATCATCTGCGTACAGATGGAAACTAATATTATGCTTGTGCAAGATAGATCCTAAAGGAAGCAAGTAAAGGGAGAAGAGAATTGGCCCCAAAATAGAGCCCTGCGGTACTCTTTATGTCACTGGTGCAACTGGTGAAGTAGTGCTCCCATACACAACTTTAAACACTCTCTCTGAGAGATATGATCTAAACCATTTTAATGCAGTGCCTTTAATCCCCACGCTGTGCTTGAGACGCGAGATACGAATACTGTGGTCAACCGTATCAAATGCTGCTGTAACCATCAGAATTGTAGAATCTCCAGAATCTGTTGAAATCAAAAGATCGTTAAAAACTTTTATAAGTGCAGTCTCTGTGCTATGAAAAGCTTTAAAACCAGACTGGAACACCTCAAGAATACCATGCAGATCTAAATAGGCTTGTAACTGCACTAGAACTGCCTTCTCTAAAATCTTGGACAAAAAAGGAAGTTTAGATATCGGATGATAATTTGAGAGAACTAAAGTGTCCAGATTTTGTTTTTTAATAAGGGGCTGCACCACAGCCTCTTTAAAACAAAGTGGCACATAGCCAGAAGTAAGACTACTGTTTATGATTGCTTGAATATTTGGTCCAATAGTGTTCCATACCTCTTTGAAAATACGTGGTGGGATAATATCAGTGGAACAGATTGACGGTTTTAAATGTGTAACAATATCATTAAGGGCCATGATGGAAACAGGCTCAAAGTCAGCGAAGACTGGAGCACACTCTATGAAAATGGAAGGATCAAAGGCTGAAGGTGAAATGCTAGCTCTAATAGCGATAATCTTTTCCACAAAAAAGTGGAGGTATTTTTCACAGGTCACAGTAGATTCTTCCTGCATTATATATTGGGGGTATGAAGAACAGAATTTATTGTTCTAAAAAGAACAGAAATACAAGTTGGGATCCATAAACAACAGATTGTCCCGATAAAATGTGAATGACTCCGTCTTTCAGGAGAAGCTTTTGTGCATAGTGTTATAGCCTGCATTGTACTATCTTCTGGAAGCTGTTATCAGTAAAATGTGCAGTGCACAGACAAACGTTGAAGTGTTAAACATTTATTTTAATCTAAGTTTCGTTAGCGTTAGGACAAACTTTTTCCGGGGTGTAAAAAACAAAGACAACAACTCTTCCTCTGCTCTAAAGCAGCCCAACATGGCCTCACCCCCTTTGTTGTGTGTTCCTGGGCGGGTTTATGTAAATTTTAGGGTTTGTGACATCACCAACCTGTGACGAAGCTCGTTGTTGTCCCTACCAGTCGTTTGTTGTAGTCCTTAAAAAACAATGTCTGTAAAAGAAAATATCTCTCTTTGCATTGAACTTTGAGCGTCATAACTTTACAGATGTTGTTTTATGCTCAAATGGCAACATTACATACTAACTAAACAGTTAAAAAAGTTAAATCATAATCAATGACCCCTTTAAAGGGATAGTTCACACAAAAATGTTAACTCTGTCATCAGTTACTCACCCTCATGTCGTAATTAAGAAATTTTTGATGAAATCCAAAGAGCTTTCTGACCCTCCATAGACTGCAACGTTTTTACCACTTTCAAGGCCAAGAAAGGTAGTAAAGTTGGGTAGTAACCTTCCCAACACTAAGCATCAGAGACTGACAGGGAAGATAAGAAATTGTTGAATAAAGTCATTTTTTGTTTTGTTTTTTTGTGCACAAAAAACTCTCTCATTGCTTCAAGTTGAAACACTATACTCACATGGACTGTTTAAACAATGTCTTTACTACCTTTCTGGGCCTTGAAAGTGGTAATAACTTTGCAGTCAGAAATGTGGGGTCAGAAAGCTCTCGGATTTAATCAAAAGCATCTTAATTTGTGTTCTGAAGATGAACGAAGGTCTTACGGGTTTGGAACAACATGAGCATGATTATATTATGAAAGAATTTTCATTTCTGGGTGAACTATCCCTTTAAAGGGTAACTAAACCCCTAGTCAGAGCCTGACTCCCCCACTGGCAATATTCGAAAAATGCTGTAAAAGTGGGCAGAGCTCAGCGGAGGGGGGCGTGCACCTGAGACGCATCTCTTTGTATGGAACCTGCCTACTTCACCAACCACCCCTTACGTCACGAACCACCACCAAACATCCAATAGGAAAATTCAACTGCAGTAGCCACCGTTCAACCTGAAGAGGGCAGCACTCAGACGTTTTTACACCATATATTGTAGAATTAAAACACTTTATACCCAAATGTCAAAAAAGTTACTCGAATCAATGAACAGTATTAATAAAGCCCCATTCTTACAAATCATTTACTAAAAACAGTTGGTTTAGGGTTTAGTTAACCTTTAAAGCCTTGTCTGTGAAACCAGGGGTATACAGCACACTGTTACTTTTACTCAACTTATGTTGGCCTTATACTTTCTGTATCCACATCCAGACTCCTTGAGAAACGTCAGCAGAATGGCGAGACGATCGAGCTGTCAGCAGAAGGTCGCCCAGAGCTGGTGGAGGAAAAGGAGCTTCCTGTCGTGGACTGCACGTGTTTTGGGTTGCCTCGCCGTTACATCATCGCCATCCTGTCAGGCCTGGGCTTCTGCATCTCATTCGGTATCCGCTGTAACCTGGGTGTAGCCATCGTCAGCATGGTCAACGACCACACGATTTACTCCGGAAAGAAACCTGTCATAGTGGTCCGTATCAGTGCTGGAATTCAACTTAACAAATAAAGAGCATCCACTCGAGTATAAGAAAATTAATATGAAGAGTGGACAGGAGTTAGACATTATTTGAAATCCGAATGACGAAATCTTGGGCATTTTGGGGTTTATCATTGTTCATATTTGAAGCATTTTATGTTGTTGTTTTACTTAGCATACAAATAAGATCCATTTAGCATGGATAAATACCACACAGATTTATAAGAAATTATAAGAAAAAACAACAAATAGCCTACAGCCGGTTTGATAATGTGATGAAAGTTTTCTAGCTTTTAGAATAGAAAGTATAATGTCAATATCTAAATACATTAATTCATAAATAAATACAAATAAATTGGGGCCCCTCAAATCCCAGTTTACCATCATTAGCCATAGACTGTAAAAGTAGCCAGTTAGTTTTGCATCGTGATTCAGTGCTTAATTCCCTGTAGTATTTCATCAGAAAGTGCAGAGATTCACCCAGCAAAGCAATTCAAGCAATTTACCCCCATCGCAGGGATTTGTTTCAGAAACTGCACAGAGAAATAAGATTTGTAGAAAATGAATGCCCGGTTTCACACACAAGGCTTAGATTAAGCCAGGATTAGGCCTTAGTTCAATTAGGGCATTTAAGTAGCTTTTATAAACGTGCCTTAAGAAAAAAAAAACTTTATTGGTGTGTATCTTGAGACAAAACAATGACACTGACATATTTTAAGATGCCAGTGCAAGTTGCTTTCAGTTAAAACGTCTCAAAATTGTATTTTAATCTGGGACTAGGTTTAGGCCTTCTCTGTGAAATAATAATTATGAATTATATTATGATCAAGTATTTTTTACTATTATTATCATTAATATAAAATATTTTTATTTTATTACATTAGGCTACTTTATCTTTTACTTTTAGTGATTGTTTTTTCGACTTTATTACTTATTTCTCTCCTTTCTCATATTCCCTACATACTTTTGTTTTTGTAAATGTGACAGAAAAAGAGATGGTTCAGGTTATGTGATGCCTTAAAGAATGATGTGTAATCATTTTCTAATATACAAGCAGTGCACTTTGACAGCAATATTCTCAGCTTTTTACACAGAATGCTGTCGAGTGAACGTTGGATGGGAGGAGTTTGACTTTCTCTTTTTCCTCCCAGGCTGCTCAGTTCACATGGGACCCAGAGACAGTTGGGATGATTCACGGCTCGTTCTTCTGGGGTTACATTGTCACGCAAATCCCCGGAGGATTCATCTGTCAAAAGTTTGCTGCTAACCGGTAATATGTTCAGCAAATTGACATATTTTTCTCAAGCATTCTGGAGTTTTATGAATGAAAATTGTGCTATTTAGGTGGGAGGAGTCAGATTATCACAATTGGCTTTGAGGGAAGTCAAAATTCCAGTTACACAATTGTGAGTTGTCTGTTACATTGGCTGTTGTGGCAACTTATCCCATGTATTATGGCAAAAGACCAGTTTGTGTTAATTGAAATTCGAAAATGAATTTGGTTTTGACCCTGGTGGAAATTATTAAAAGCTATTTTGTAGTAAAGATTTTAATTTATGGTATATACAGAGATTGACTTTAAAAAAAAAAACCACTCTGAGAAATATTCAGTGGAATGACAAATGACTAGTCCACTGAGATTTTAGCATGATATTTTATTTAGTTGCATGTGTTTTTGGTCTCAGGGTGTTTGGCTTCGCCATTGTGGCCACGTCGACACTGAATATGCTGATCCCATCAGCAGCTAGAGTTCACTACGGGTGTGTTATCATGGTCAGGATCTGCCAGGGCCTTGTGGAGGTATGCCATCTGTGTGCATGCGTGGATTTGTGTGAATCTGATGTAGTCTGTATTATTAGTCTATTATTTATCTAAAAGCATTGCATAATGCTAAGGAAGGATATGTTACCATTATGGTTACATGCATTGGCTGCATCCGAAAACAAAAAAATGCTGCCATCGGAGGACGCATTTTTAAGGTAGGAAGGCATCAAGGTAGCCTGGTTCTACCAGACTCTCGTACATTTCATTTGTACAGAGAGTCTGGCACCGCTCCATTGACAAGCGTTAACTTCCTTGTAGGCGGGTATTCTATTGAAGTGTAAAACTATTGGATCTGCCCAGAGTCACTCTATCTGCCATAACCTATCGCTGACGTTTGGTCGTGACATATGTCTTTTCCCGAACCCCGTGGGAGGATGGCCATAAACACAAAACTAAGCAAAGATTGTTCTTGCTCCGGCTTTAACTTCTTGATATTCGGCAGCGTTGCCACAACGGACCGAATGGCTTTGCTCGCATCTTTCTCATTTTGAACTACAACTCAAAATAACGCACAAGTCGACATCAACGTCATCGTTCTCAGCCACTCCCTCTGTTCGCTGATTGGCCCGGTAAAAAATTGATCGGAGAAAACCAAAGTCTATAGTGCAATCCCAGACCTAGTACTGAAGGAAAATGAAATTGAGCGGAAGTGCGTAGGAGGGCGGAGCCAGGCTAGCATCAAGGCACCTTCGAATCCAATGTTAGCATCACTTCTTGTCTCCTCCTGAGATAGCTTCATCTGAATGATTTTTGAAGGCAGCATAGTTGTATCCTTCGCTGCCTTGGTTATCCCACAATCCTGTGCATTCCATTCGGTGTCAGTTGAGCTAGAAAAAGAAAGATGGCATCTGAAAGTTGCGGTTGGTGGTCAGTTTGTTTGTAAATGTATGTTTTCAACTTCTGATGTCACCTCTAGCGAGAAATTACTATTCTAGTAATTAAATATTTGTTTCTCACCAATGTACTCTCTATTTTGCTGTAGATCATTAAACTGTTACGCTGCCTCAGAAGTCTGTCTGAAATCAGTTTCGTGAGGTGCCTTCATTCGCAAATGCTGCCTGCAGAGTCATTGCCTATAAGGCAGCGAGGCAACAAGTCAGCTGCCTAAAGCCTGTTTCAAGTTTTCGGATGCAGCCATTAATTCACCTTATTTCTCTACTGAAAGGGCGTGTCATACCCTGCATGTCACGGGATCTGGGCCAAATGGGCTCCGCCCCTTGAAAGAAGTCGATTGGCAACAACAGCGTTCTGTGGTGAGATGTCAATCATTTGAATCCATGAAATATATCTTCTGATATTAAAAGTAGAATTTAGTTTTTGATTATTTGAGCTTTGAATTGAGAACTGTAAAAAGCTGAGATTGATGATAATGTTAATGAATACTGCTAATAAGAAGACGCATAAGAACTGTATGTTGATGTCTGTATGTTCTAGGTTCATATGCTGGTGCTGTTGTTGCAATGCCTTTGGCTGGAGTCTTGGTCCAGTACACCGGGTGGTCCTCAGTGTTTTATGTGTACGGTAAGTAGCATACACATGTCATTTTAATTATATATAATACTATTTAATATACAATTTTTGTTTATTTAATAAACCAAGTGTAAAGGAAGTCTTTCTTAACGTGTAGCGGTGATGGCATCGTTTAAGGGACTTTGTCTGCAAGCAGCGAATCAAAACTCAATGAATGTACACAAAAGTTTTATTTAACTAAATCACTCACAAACACATAACTAGTCTAAACAAACCCATACACACAAATCATGCATTCATGGGAAATGGAAAAGTGAAAATGACTGAATGAAACCAAAGGGAAACGGGAAGAAATGTCAGTTTAACCATCCTTAAATAACCATCAGTTTTCTTAGTTCAAGCACTTTGGTTACAAGTGGTCTACAGCTTATACTAAAGCTCGGTTTAGTTAGTTAAATGTACAATACTTCCACTGCCTTAGCTGTTGAACAAGCTTCCGCATGCAGTCTCAGGAGAAAGTCTTGATAGCTTTTAATGGTTCAATGATGAAGAAGTTGCAATTCTTCCCGGGTAAAGGGAAGGATGTCGAAACTTCAGGGATGTTAGTCTGACTGTTACTGTTGGGAGAGTCCTGTCTCCAGGCCGGGGAGGTTACACATGGCTTGAGCCGGGACAGTGGCCTTTAACTTCTGTGGTGGTCTCTCCTCCAGGGGGTCAGTGAGCCAATGACTTAAACTTTCGGAGGGAAAGTTTACGACCCTTTGTCTTCAAGCATGGTATTTTGCATATGTAACTGGATTGGTGTTGCTGCAGAAACTATTAAAGATTCTGGTAAAACTAATATGTTGCATAGGTATCAACATATAAATGATCATTTAGAACTTAAAATACAAATTCATAGACACCAAAAATGGTGTAAGTGAGGTTAAATTAACTAGTGGTTCTATCATAAAGCACTCATAAAACAGAATACAATACAAAAGACACTACAGGACTGTAATCATACACACAATGTCCTGGAGATATGCATGTTTATTCATAGAAGGTTTTCTATGACTGAATGGGGAAGAGTCCTTCTATGGGCATTATGGAGTTTTAATAGGGAAATGGAGTGAGAGTTAACTTTCCACATTTCTTTTGGTCGTAAACCAGTCTTATCTCGCTGGCGTGCCTTTGCTGCCATGGTAACCAGGGGCCTGTTCTATCCTTTTGATTGGTTTTCGCAGACACCTTGGCACCTTATTTTGTGGTTTGGTAAGGGGGCTTGTTAGATTATTCTTTAAATATAATGAATAATTGTGTGTCTGATTCGTCCAGACGCTACATATATCACAATATTACTGTTTTTACTGTAAAATCAATCAAACAAATACAGCCTTGGTGAACATAATGACTTTCAGAAACTTTTTTCAAAAACATACCGACCCTGAACCTTTGAACAGTAGTGTGTATATATAATAAATCATTTTCATTGGACTATATAATGATTCTTATTGCATGTTTCTCTTCATCTCACAGGAAGTGTTGGGATATTCTGGTATCTCTTCTGGATTTTAGTGTCCTATGAGAGTCCAGCTGCTCACCCAACCATCTCACCAGAGGAGAGGAAGTACATTGAGGATGCCATCGGGGAAAGCGCCGGCCTGGTCAACCCCCTGCAGGTACAAACACGGCATTATTTTTCTCTCTTAATCACTCGTCCACCCCCCCCCCCCCCCCCCCTTCATACACAGACACTCTAAATTCGCTGTGTATGAATATGTTCGACCTCTGGTTTTTCACTACCCTGCAGAAATTTAAGACTCCCTGGCGGCACTTCTTTACCTCCATGCCAGTGTATGCCATCATCGTGGCCAACTTCTGCAGAAGCTGGACCTTCTACCTGCTCCTCATCAGCCAGCCTGCTTACTTCGAGGAGGTGTTCGGCTTTGAAATCAGCAAGGTGAAACGCACACACTCTCAAATTAATGAATCAACTGACAGGTTGCAACCACAAAATAAATCAGATCTGTTCTGAAGGCTTGCAGAAAACAGGAAATAATAATAACAACAATTATAATCAATAAATATGTAAGAAAACAACCTAGACTACACTAAATTAAGGTTAAAATGTTTTTTGCCAACCATGCGTTTGTGCTGTTGAGAGATTTAGAAGCCAAAACTGTAGAATGGTTGAATTGTCATATTGATAATTTGATTAGTATGTGATAATTTAGGGGTATTGTTGGACTCATGCAGGTTATATTAATGGATTTCAATGTTTGATCTGTAACACTATTTTGATGGTCCCATCAACAGATATTCTGCAAACTCTAAGTAACTTTAATAAGTAACACTTTACTTTGATGGTCCCTCAACAACTTTGCAAGTAAATATCAACTTATTCGACTAACCCTAATCTAACAGTCTACTAATACTCTAAGTTGACATTTGATTTTTTGACAGTTGACAGTTGAACAATTTTATTTAATTTTGATAGTAACAATTAATAAAACCACTGCTCAGGAACAGGGGGGATTTAAGTACACACAGATACAATGCATGATGCATCTGGATTCAAATGTTTTGTTCAAAGCTACTCTTTTTGTTCCTTCTGTGGATCAGGTGGGGATGGTGTCTGCACTTCCTCATTTAGTGATGACCATCATTGTGCCAATCGGAGGACAGCTGGCCGACTACCTAAGAACACATAATTTAATGACCACAACAAATGTCCGTAAACTCATGAACTGTGGAGGTAAGATATAGACAAAATGATAAAGACAATAATAACAACAACAACAAAAACACATTAAATTTCACTCAAACATTTAAATTGTTTACTCAACTTCATGTTGTCCCAAACCTAGTTTTTTTTTGCAGTAGTATAGGGCCAACAACATGGCATGACCCTGAATAAATAGCTATAATATGACAGAATTTCTATTTTTTGGTAAACTTCCCCTTTATAAAAGGACAAAAATATATACAAAGTAGGTTTACTACACAAAGTGTTTATGTGTGTGAGTTGCCTATTTTGCTCTGTCTAGTCCAGCAATGGCAGCTGGGCCAATAATCACTGAGGCATCAATGCATGACACACTCACACTCTCATAATCATCTGCACACACAACATACAAACAAAGCCCACACAGAGACAGATGCACCACAGCATCCAAGAAATGGATGGCACAGAGCTCAGGTATACACAGGTATGAGCCTCAGTAGGCCGTGTATGTTCTCTTTAAATGACAGAGAGACGCTTCCTTATTCAGTTGACAATACTGTTATGTGTGTGTGTCTGTGTGTGTTTTAGGGTTTGGCATGGAAGCCACTCTACTCTTGGTTGTTGGTTTCTCACATACCAAAGCAATAGCCATTTCTTTCCTTGTACTGGCTGTTGGCTTCAGTGGATTTGCAATTTCAGGTTAGTAATAGAAAAGAACAAAGACAAACCAAACAAAATAATTCATTTAGCAATACCATTCAGAAGTTTGGGCTCAGTACGATTTTTAAATGTTTTTTGAAAGAAGTCTCTTATGCTCACCAAGGCTGCATTTATTTGATTAAATGTACATTAAAAACAATCATATTGTGAAATAATATTAAAATTTAAAATAACTGTCTTCTATTGTAGTGCATTTTATTCGTGTGATGACAGAGCTGAATTTTCAGCATCATTACTCCAGTCTTCAGTGATCCTTCAGAGAAATCGAAATAGGCTGATTTGCTGCTCAAGAAACATAAAGAAACTTATTATTTGTATCAATGTTGAAAATATTTGTGCTGCTTAATATTTTTGTGGGATTCTTAATATATATTTTTCCAGGATTCTTTTATTACAGTAATAGAAAGTTCAAAAGAACAGGATTTATTTGAAATAGAATTATTTTGTAACATTATAGATGTCTTTACTTTCCATTTTGATCAATTTAATACATCCTCGTTGAATAAAGGTATTCATTTATTTTTTCTTTTCTATTTTTGTGCCACATCCATTGAGGGCAAATATTAACCCTAGTTGTCGGGGATCTTCTGTGGTAGCCTTTTTCTGCCTGACTTAAAAAAGTATGCAGGCAATTGTAAGAAGTTACCAAAAATAAAAGTCACATTATGAGATATAAAGTCACATTTACAAAAATTAAAGTTACATTAAAGAAATTTACATTGAAATATACATAGTCACAATCATGATAAATGAAGTTTCAATTGTAAGATATAAATTCACACTTTTAAATACTTGTTAAGATAGATGAACGAAAAAAACTTTTTTCCAGACTTCCGCTCATATTCTTTCCCTCTCAGGGTTTAATGTGAATCATCTTGACATTGCTCCGCGTTACGCCAGTATCCTGATGGGAATCTCCAATGGAGTGGGAACTTTGTCAGGAATGGTGTGTCCTCTCATAGTTGGAGCAATGACCAAACATAAGGTACATACAAATAATATCACACAAGCTTCACATGCCAAAAAATGATTTGTTGAATTTATTTACTTTTTATTCATTGTTTATTTGCCTGTAGACACGTGACGAGTGGCAATATGTCTTCCTCATTGCATCACTGGTGCATTATGGGGGTGTGATATTTTATGGTATGTTGGGTTCAATTAAAGTAACATAAATCAAACAAGTCTATATCTCTTTTTCAGTTCACAAATAATGGATATTCTAAATGACTTTTGTCATATCTTTCATAAAATGACGCATACATCATTTGAACATGTTTCCAGGGATCTTTGCATCAGGTGAGAAGCAGCCATGGGCGGATGCTGAGAATACTAGTGAGGAGAAGTGTGGCATTCTGGGAGAGGACGAGCTGGCCAATGAAACGGAAGAGCTGTACAGGACTGGCGGGCAGTACGGAGCGATAAACAATCCGCATGCTGGTGGTCCAAATGGGGACGGAGCTGGCGCTGGGGCAGGATGGGTATCGGATTGGGATAAAGCAGAAGAATATGTTCAACCGGTTGGGACAAATAGTTATTTATATGGTGGAGAGGGAGAGAGAGAACTCACATAGTGGGAAGAAACATGTAAGAGTTGATGGAATAAATATCAATACAGAATAAATAAAGCGAATGTGTGAGCTAGTGAGTGTGTGTGAGTGAGTGAGTGAGTGAGTGTGTGTATGTGTGTGTGTGTGTGAGTGAGTGAGTGTGTGTATGTGTATGTGTGTGTGTGTGTGTGTGTGTGTGTGTGTGTGTGTGTGTGTGTGTGTGTGTGTGTGTGTGTGTGTGTGAGAGAGAGAGAGAGAGAGTGTGTGTGAGAAATGAGTGAGAGTGAGTGAGAGTGAGAGAGTGTGAGAGAGTGTGTGAGAGTGTGTGTGAGAGAGTGAGTGAGAGTGAAAGTAAGTGTGTGTTTGAGTGAGTGAGAGAGTGAGTAAATGAGTAAAAGAAAAAATGCGTTTCCAAACTGATAATAAGACAATGTGATGATTGTTCTATAAACATATACACTAAAGTGTGTATGTAGATGTAAGTTTTTTGTGAGTCAGATTGACAATACAGTGGTGCTCTGTTAACAATATGTTCAGTATTTTAGGCTTCCTGCCAAAATCACTGTAATGCACTTAAAATGACTCAGCGATATTAGACATGTTCATGGTTGTCCTGTAAGAGTAAATCAGCTTCTGTGTGTGTGCTCATGGTGAGTGTGTATGTGTGTTTCCTGACTGTGCTCACTTCCTTTTGTTTTATCCAGTGCTTTAAATATGGTAAAAGGGTTGAAGCAAATCTATGGATGTGTAGACATTTATTTGATCTTTGGTTTTTGCACAAATACACAATATTCTTAAAGGGACAGTCCCCCAAAAATGTGAATTCTGGCATTAATTACTCTTTCACATGTCATATGTTTTATATGTTGTTTCTATATACAATTTTGGGGTTAGCTGTTCTTGTAAACCATGACTGAATGTGTGTGCGAGTTTAAACAACCCAGATCCTCATCATTGGGTCAGTGCACAAGTGATTTTGTCTTCTTGCGTACTATATTACTCACATACACACATTTTCACAAGCTTACACGCACACACACTTTCAATAAATATGTGGGTGAGTCTGTTTTTTTTGCACGTTGAAGGTTTACTTGTATTACTGCCAGGATAATTTAGAGTAATTTTTACATTACATGAACATTTATGCATTTGGCAGATGCTTTTATCCAAGATGTACGTACACATGGGAATCCATTTTGTTGGCATTGCTGTTGTCATGTTCTGCTGTTTCAGAGCCAAGAGTCTAAATATATAGACACACGTAAACCCAGAAATACACAAAATGTCAGGTGTATTTCAAGGTGAAAGTGCCGAAATTCCGAGATTCTAGATCTGTGAGAAATGAATGGAGATGTAATCTCAGCATGTGCAGATTTTTCCTCATCATGTATATCCATTTAGAGGCTATTGAATCAGAGTGCAGTATGAGCTTAGGGAACCAATCGGAGAGCAGCATTAGGAATGGTGAGAGGATGATGGTAAATTAGTGACTCTGAATCTGACACATAATCGGATGTTATTCTATTCATGTGTTTGTATTTTGTTTTTGCGCTTCTTTCCTAAAGATTTAATTTGTTTCTTTCTTATTTTGTTTGCCTAAATGTTACTTGACTTGTCATCAAAATACAAAAAGATTTTTAAAAATGAATAGAAAAAAATTAGAAAACTATATAATTGTAAAAAAATGTGTACAAATTGTATATGTGAAAATTCCCTGTGTACAATAAAACAAAATAAATGTATAAACTGTATTATTTTTTCATTGCACTCACAACCAGTGTTGTGCAAGTTACTTCCAAACTGTAATACATTATATATTACTTGTTACTGTTATTTAAAAGTAATTCATTACCTTACAATATTACTGTCTCAGAATTGTAATGCGTTACATTACTCCTGTATTACTTTTGAGTTACTTTCACCAAAATAACTATACAGAAGTAGAACTTAACATTCTAAAATGACTAGGGCTGTAACGATATGCGATATGAAACCGAAATCGGGGCACTCAGATCCACAAACCTGCAGAATCGCGACACACCCCTTCCAACTCCCAGCGTTATCCATACCGTCCAGATCCAATGCTACCACATCTTTAAATTACTATTAGTATTATTTGAAGTTAACTTAACATTATAAAATACGTAGACCTACACCACAAAACTAGCTGAGGATAAATTATTTAAAATTTGGGAATTCCAGCGTTATGGACATGACATTTGCAGTCAAAACTTGAAATATAAATTCTCAGAAAATACATTAATACCAAAATATTGAAACGTATGTTTATCCATAGGCTCCTCCTTGAAAGGAGTCCAGACATTAGAAAAATATCAGTCTACACATGCGTTTTATATTTAATATTAGGGAAATAGACAGTCATGCGTGACAAAAACAATCTTTAACTTTTAGGAGGCAACGATTTTTTTTGTTGTAATTCTGTGAATTACACTGCGAAAATCGGATGAAGAAGGGTTGCCTCTCCACAGAACATAAAATATTCATTTATTTTTTATTTTTCGTGTTCGCATTTATGAGGAAAAAACAATGTTACAGACGTGACAGTTCTCCGTTACGGACGTTAAAAGACTGCTTTAAAACTTTCACAGAGGCCTTACACAGAAGACACAAAGCCTTTCTTTAAAGTGAATTTCGTTTTGTATTAATTGTATAATAATTTTAATCAATGTTTCATCAACCAATTGCCTGGATTTAAAAAATAAGAAGTAGGCTAAATATAGCAGACAATTATAGATAATCACGACACGGAGGCGCCAGGGCGTGAACTGGAGCGCGTCTCATAAATGAACCGAAACTCAGCGTATAAGGTAGCTAGCTTATTCACGGACCTGAAAAATATATATATATATTGAAATGTCTACTTGTAAACAGAACAATTCAAAACGAAAGAAAACAGACTGCTCTCTGCTTATGAAATGAAATGTGCATTTCTCTCGGGTGCATTCACTACTGCGAAGATCGCGAGTCAGCATCGTCAACTTCATCTTGACTTTATTAATAAACAATTAAAATGTCTCCTTGCTATATTTGACATATTCATAATCATTGCTTTTGCCGGTTCTTTGTGACAGCTTTTAGGTGTTTTATCGGCAGCGCCGCCGCCCTTACATGAACGCGTCACCACGGCATCAAAAACATGATTGCGTGATGAAAACATGAAAAATACCACATAAACATAGCCTAACTGTTTAGAAAGAAAACACAGAACGAATAGCCTAATGCGCATACGTCCATCTCGCGAATGTACAGTCTTCTTCATGCCATTCACCATTAGCCGCTTTTCCACTGGCCGGCGTGAGCACAGAGGCCGAAATCATACCTCACTGCACTCCTGTAAAAAATAAATCGCTATACAAATATATCAGACGCTGCCGTTTAGTCTTTATTTACAGACTTGGACACCACACGTGGCTATTGACTGACCACGAACAGGTAATTTAGCCTACTTGCATTTTTCATTCGTTAATGTCTCGCGGTCTTGCTGTTTTTTTGTTTTTTTTGTTGTTTTACAATTAAAACTAAAAGTCTGTTGTAACGCAAGCCTTACTGAACATGTACCGAGTAAAATATTACTGAAAATTGATTAGTAATGCCTTACACTACTGCGTTACAGCAAAAAGTAATATGTTACTGTAATGCATTACTTTTGTAACGTGTTACTCCCAACACTGCTCACAACTGATCCAAAAAGATACAAGACACTGCTCTAGACAGCAGACTGTATAAATCTGCTTTGTAAAATATAAAAATTCCTTTTTTTTTCATCAGCACCACTATGATTACTTGCCCACATGCACGCTCATCAGGTTTTCTGCTTATACCTTTATTCATCTCTCCTTTCTCCCCTCATGCTCCTCTACATCCACAGAGGGCATCTGCTGTCCTCTAATCTTTGCCTAAAATCACCAAGATAATCCCTCTATCCATCTGTCATTCAGATAGGAAGCACAAGAGGGTTTTGTGTCGTTTTGACAGTGACATCTAGTGGTTAAAATGAGTCAACTCTAGATAAGAGAGCTTTATATTTGACCAGATTCAGATTCAAGTAGCTTTGTTGGAAAAAGGCTTTACATCGCCAAAGTATTGTTACAGACATACACACATATACACACATTAAAAAAAGCTCGATGATATAAAAACACAGTATACAATGATTTGTTTTATTACTGTACACAATGATTTTTTATTTTAGATTTTACAAATTGACTACAAATAAGCCGATGAATAAGGTATTTACCACCCTTGGTAACAACTAAATAACAACTAAATGATAATACAATAATTATTATTTGTGAAATGCATTATTTATAAATGCATCGACAATCAAAAATAACACTAACTATATATAGTATGTTCTTTTAAGAGCTAAGTGAAACGTTCAGCGATAAGATTAGAACTGTATTAACGGATTCAGATAGAGTAGGCTACTGAGGCCTTTGATGGTTTGACGTGCATCTCTGGCCTTTTAATATGTGAAACGAACCTGATTGGCCCATACTTACGGGGCGGGACATGATAGAGAAATTGGAAAGAGGCATTGCACTGACATTGGTCAATCCTTACTTCCGTTAATTTCTCGGCCAATATGATTTAAAAACGCGACGGGCCGGGTAAATCTCATTGGTCATCTCCTTCGCTGATCCCACCTCGCTCCTCGCCCTCAATGAATCTGGGAGAGTCTTAGCCGAGAGGAGCTAATGACTCTACGGGCGGATTCATTTGGGTAATCGTAAAATTTGATTAGAGTGAAGAAACATAGTTCAAATACGAAGCTTCATAGTTTTCTTTTTCACGGTTGAAGTTCCATCAGCCCGAATAATTCCGTCCTGTCTTCGACTCTCGGGAGAGTTTAGTTTGTCTGGTCGATCGTAATGAGGCTCAGGGGCTAATCCTTGGACTTCATTCAATACTAATTCATCTCGAAGCGCTTCGTTTGGGCGAGCCGAACGGATCTAACAACCACAGGCGAGGTAAAACACACAAATAAGCCGATAAATAACTTCTTACCTGTTGATAGCACTTGAGATAAAGGTAAAAACTGCGGTTGTTTCAGTCTGCTACTTGCCGGCTAAGTAAATTAGATAAGAACCGAGTAAACGTTATCTTCAACATAAGTCTCAAATGTATTTGAACATGATTTGTTGACATAATGCACCGACTTTGAAATCTCAGTTAACCATCTTATGTAACTTAATGTGTATGTTCTTTTCCGGTTATTAAAGGGACAGTTCACCTAAAAATGAAAATTGTGTCATTTACCCACTTTCATGTTGATCCAAACCAGTATGACTTTTCTTTCTTCCGTTGAACACAAAAGGCAGAATGACAGCCTTAGTCCCCATTCACTTTCACTGCAGTTGTTTTCCATACAATGAAAGTGAATAGTGGCAGATACCAGTCAGAGTAACGTTAACGTTAGTTATCTTGTATCACTAAAGACTATGCTTTTCCCAAGTTGTTGCTGAATAAATCCAGTCAGAATATTTTTGTACCACCTGTTTCTAACCCCCTTTCCATTCACCTTCTCTCTTCCATCCAGAATGACAGAATACAAGCTGGTAGTTGTCGGTGCTGGTGGCGTTGGTAAAAGTGCACTGACCATTCAGCTCATTCAAAATCACTTTGTAGATGAGTATGACCCCACTATTGAGGTAAGAGTTCACCACCTTTAAGATTATCTCTTTTTTTTTTTGGCAAAAAGAAATTGAAACATAGTACTATTGTACAGTAGAGTTTACCTTTTAGGGTAATAATATAGTAATAATAATACAATTATGAAACCTTTAAGGAATAATCACACAATATTTGTTCTAATTTTTTCTGTTAACAGTAAGCCAAAATATATTTGTTTATTTGCCAAAAATTAAAAGGAATCGCTTAACTTTCAGTTGATTACATTTGAAAAGATTAAATAAATTGTTAATATTTTATGCCTTCATTTGATTACCAGATGTTTTTAATAATAAATTATATAATAAAACGATGCACAACACAGAATTTCTAAAATAAAATAAAGCATTTCATATGGTCCTATTATTGTAAAAACATAACAATAATATAAATTTGTTAGTTTTATAAATTAAATTGATTAGACATCCTTTTTTGATTATTAAAATTTATTTAAACCATTACAATGGAATCCAGAAAAAATTAAAACAGATAACATTGAATTTGAGGAAAATAAAATGGAATTTGAGAAAAATTAAAACCTATTTCATAGGGTCTTAAAATATATTTTTTTAATAAACCTTTAAAAATGTGTTATTGTATACGTTTCATGAATTTTTCTATTACTAACGTTTAATTTGACCACTGAATCAGAGTGTAGAAAAATTCAAATGGAATTTGGAATAAAATAAAACAGATTTCAATGGGCCCTCATTTTTTTTCTTTTTTACATCTATTCCATGCAGGATTCATACAGAAAGCAAGTTGTGATCGACGGGGAGACGTGTTTGCTGGACATCCTGGACACTGCAGGTCAGGAGGAGTACAGTGCCATGAGAGACCAGTATATGAGGACAGGAGAGGGCTTTCTCTGTGTTTTTGCCATCAACAACGCCAAGTCCTTTGAGGACGTACACCTGTACAGGTACATAGTCAAACACATATGGACAAACCAATTAACATCAAATATATCGGTTACCATCAAATAGTCTTCCAGACTTAATACTCACATATTATATTTGAGATTTGTGGACTTAGACAGCATGCTTAAGAGGAATTGGTTGGGTCTGTGTCATCTAACTGCCAATAAAGTTTCTTGCTTCCTGAAAACTTAAAATATGATCAAATAGAAAAGTTGCTAGACTGATTTTTGAGCAAAAAATTACAGGTCAGAGATGTCGATTCAGCAGGAAGTCACTACACTGCATTAATGTACTGACTTCCTTTTTTGACCCTTGAAGTTGAGTAAGGAAACCAGTGTGGCATTAGAGAAGGGCCTAGTAGAATTTCCAAAACCAGGCTGTGTGGAAAAAAAAACAAAAAACCTTGTTTTGTGTTGTCTATGCAGGGAGCAAATAAACCGTGTCAAAGACAGTGACAATGTCCCTATGGTGCTGGTGGGGAACAAAAGTGACCTGGCTTCACGTACTGTAGAGTCACGTCAAGCTCAAGAGCTTGCCAGAAGTTACGGAGTCCCGTTTGTTGAAACGTCTGCAAAGACGCGACAGGTGGGTGAAGCCGATTTTAAAGTTCAAGGGGCTTTTAAATGCATTCCACTGTGCTGCTTTTCCAGTGTTTTATATGCAATCATGTGTAAGACAGACATTTTTGATGGTTCTGTGCTTGTCTTTTGTTTCTAGTGTGTGTGTGTTTTTCATTTCAGGGCCCTTTGTTTCACATGCCTTGTGTTTTATATTATGAGGGATTCACACCGAACGCAAAAACCTAGAGACACGTTTTTAAATAAAAGTTGAACTACCATGTTTTACCACATATTCAAAAAACGCTTTATGCGCGATACACTGCAAAAGACGTGAGATGTGAGCAAAACATAAAAACTAGGGCTGGGACAACGCGTCAACGTCATCGATTACGTCGACGCAAAAAATAAGTCGACGCAAAATATGCGGTTCGATTCATCAGACCCAAAACAAAGATCGAGGCGCCGGAGAGTAGTAGCAACACGAGTGTCTCCTCAGACTATCAGAAGTGCAAGGCGGCACGCACTCGTTCCTCTAAAGTACACACACACGTGTACACACACACACACACACACACACACGTGTACACACACACACAACCCACAGAAAAATGTGCGTCAGTATCGAGTTCTCTTTCGGGCTTGAACGAACCATAACACACATATTATGCTAAACTGTCTGTTTTGTCGAGTGTCCTCATAAGAGCAGTCTTAAATAAGTAAAATAAAGTATTTTATTTTAAAGAGTAATTTACAGACCCGGCGCCAGGATGATTATCATGAATGTATGGATGCACTCCGCTATCTTTTAACACATCTCCGCGAACGGCAAGCAAAAGGAAAAAATGTCATGAAGTGCAGTGAAATGCAGCGACCTATGTGGCGTTTCCTGATGGATCGAGGTTGTTCTTCATTTTATACGTACAATTCACACGAGCTCTAAGCGTGTGGGAGACTGCTGCAAGTATGCGCTTATAGCTATTAATGTCGTGAAAAATACATAGAGGACACTGACAACGTGCTGACAGACAGGACCAAGAAGGTAACATTAAGGTAACAAAGTCTCAACTTTCAAATTTAGTCAGTCAAAGAAAATTAAACCATAAATAGGTCTACTATTTTGTGTCTCTTTAATGTGTCGTGACAGATTGCACTTTTTTTCAGTAAGCTAGGCCTATGTGTTTTCAAGGCTTCAGGGTTTTATTGAATGCTACCTCTGACTACTAATACATTACTTTGCACTTGTATAGTCTTTTATTTTAGCATTTTAAGAAATTCATGTTTTTTTTTTTCATTCAGATATGTAAAACAAGATGTATAAATTACTATTTAGTCAGTTAATGGGGACATAATCGAAAATCGAATCGAAATCGAATCAGGCCGGAAAAACTGAATCGTTATATTTATAGATGCACCGAAAAATAATCGCTAGATTAATTGTTTAAAAAAATAATCGTTTATCCCAGCCCAAATACAAACACATCCGTGTAGTGAATTTTAATTCGAAAAATAATGGAAAAGCAGCACGGTTGAAAGTAAAAATGCATTCTGTGTGAATGGCCCTTAAGAATGAATGAATGCTGCTGCATTAGACATTAGTGGTGGAGAAATATGGCACACTAATCAAGCAGAATAATTCACAGAAGTTTGTTAAATTCAGAGGTTCTAAAAGGCTCACCATAACCCAACCCACCAGAAATAGGTCAGCAAACCTGAAGTCACACAATGATGGTGATGACAGGACTAGTGTTCCTTTATTTTTTTATTTAAATCAGAGTAAAAGTGTCATGTTTGTAATTTCATAACTAGGGATGGACATTTTTGTTAATTGTTCATTTTGAATACTGATAGGTTTAAAAAAAAAAAAAACAAGTACTTGGCGGCAGGGCGGGGCGTTTCCATCATGGTGGTGATGAAATAATTTGGTTAAAACACTGTTGCAAAAATTAATGTTGACATAAGAATATGTCAATCAAAACATGAAAATATGACTAGAAAAATAACACTGCTAGATTATCATTAATGCATCAGTGTTTTCGAACAAGAAACATCAACATAAAAGGAATAGCTGCATATGAGGTGAAGCTAAATGGACACCAGTAAACTGAAGCCTGTTCTAAATGACACATCCAATGTAAGATTACACAGATATCCTAGATGCACAATATAAACGTTGCATTACAGCTTGTATCTGCACAAAAGGACGCAAATGCAAGTGAACTTGAAAAAAGAAAGCTTCATGCTAGCTAGAACTACTCCCAAAGGGGATGCGCTCTTCCCGTAACAACGCGCTGAAACACAGGCAACTAAAGCACAAGGAATTTACAACATTTTTTAATGTTCACATTATAATTTTACGTATATGGCAGATTGGCGCTACACATCTTGCACTTAACTCAATTTTCTGATCAAAGTGATTCCAGGCATTACTCCGTGCTTTCAAATCCATAGTTTCACCAATTAGAGCCCAGGTACCGCTCATAATGCCGCAATAACCAACCAGAAAAAAAGAAATATATTTTTTAAAGTCATGGCGATCATGTTTTCATTATCTATCCTCGCTGTCACGTCCAAGTACTTGAGTACCCGAGTACTCGTGCACATCACTATTCATAACGTGCAACAAACTTTTTGACATAAAACCAACTCTTTTGTAATTTCTCCTCAGATTGACCGAAATGAATCAACTGTTGCTATAAAGCACCATTAATTCAAAATCTATCTTGTTTTCTACAGGGAGTTGAGGAGGCGTTTTACTCTCTTGTGCGGGAGATCCGAAGATACAAGGAGACCAACCGCAGTAATAAGAAGAGCAAAAAGCACACACAGAGACGTTGCACTCTTTTATAGCGATACAAGCGTACAGCCTCGCACTGCACCCCCCTGTGATAGCAATGCACTCAAGGTCACACATACTCGCATACACGCACGCATACACTACTGTAGCATCACACATACACACACATTCTATTTCCTTTTCTTACCGCTCCCTGTGTCTTACACCAACCAGCCTTTGAGGAATAGGAACCTGAATGGCTGCTGTATGTATGTATGTATGTGCGCATGAGACCTCAATGAGAACCATGCAACTGTGGAATTGTTTTGGAAAAGACAATATTGACCTCGCATTATCATATTCGGCAGGATAATTTAGTCTTAAGTGGACTAGACAACCTTGCGCTGCTGCTTCCTCTTCTGTGCTAAACAGATGTCATAGTTTTACAGTCGTACTTTAAAACCACGACAGCAAGGAACTTTGACCCTTATAATAAATGAATAAGGTGGTGAAGGGATATACTTTAAGTCGGTAATGGGTAACTGTTTTTAAGTAAGCCTTATGTCTCATCTCCAACTGTGTAAGCCGCGTGCTTCTGTTAGCGATGGTCGGGAATGAGGAAGCTAAGAAGTCCCCTAAAGTTTCTGTGGGAAAGCACATTAGAGCAAGTGGTCGCCACATTCAAAACCACTAGCATAATGTATTGCACACCTTAAAAAGTGTTTCCACCTCACGCATTGTGGGATTTATCCAGCAAAGATTTTCAGTACTTGCTAAAAATGCTGTAATTTCATCATCAAAAGGGGATTTCCATAGTTTTTGCTTTGTCATCTTAGGGAGTTTGTACAAAAATGTACATTTCATACATTCATTACCTTCCCCCAGGTTTCTGTTGTTG
This sequence comes from Siphateles boraxobius, assembly GCF_051911475.1. Lineage (NCBI taxonomy): Eukaryota > Metazoa > Chordata > Actinopteri > Cypriniformes > Leuciscidae > Siphateles > Siphateles boraxobius. Next base: position 13,589,662 of record NW_027509193.1, read on the forward strand.
TCATGGCTTGGACTAAAACTTAGCTGTCCTTCACTTAATGTAGCCTTTCTATAATTATGAAATTAAAATAAATCAAGCTCTCTTCTTTATTTTTATTTTGTTTTTACCAGCAGTATTTCATGGTAAAGTTATGTATTTTTGTAAAAATTGATTGTTTTTAGTTACACATTCCGGCATTATATTGGACATTACCATTTCATGTATTATGAAGTGTGTAAAATGCCAGAGATGTTCCCACCAGTGAAGAGGCTTGGTTGAGGAAGGTGAGAAATTTTCCCCCGTTTCTCACATTTCTTTAGTTTGACAGGAAACCGTAATAGTTTTGGTTCAGATTAAACATGTGACCAAAACTTGTGATTGATGCATTCCCTTTGCCACATTGACATCTGTAGTTATATGTTTTGTGAATAAAGAGACTTTTGGCTAAATGACAGTGTGATTTCCTTAATATTCAAACATCCAATTGAAGTTGAAACTATAATTTCTCAGTTATTATATTTGCTTTATAAGGTATTACAACAGGCATGCTGTGTTAATATTATTGTGGTCATACCAGGGCAGTTGCGACTGCTTTTCTGAATATTCTCATAATGCCATTAAGATCAGGTATCTGCTGTAAATGGCTACGTACAGTAGTAAGTGCTCTCGGTAAAACAACGAGGAACTGTAAGCAAGAAATGGCCCTTTATTTTTTTGTCTTTTAATTCCTAATTTAATTTATCCATAATATCTAGGTTGCCTAGGAAAGGTTCTTGTTCTGGTATGATCTATGAGATATTTCAAATACTTGTATGTTACCCTTAATATATCTTGGACTTATGACTGAAACCGAAACATGCATGAATGCTATATTAAATATTGGCTAAGGATGATATTTAAATGTTTTGTTCTCTGCTCTGTTTGTAGTCTTTTTTTCTTTACAAAAGTAGCTTTATGGTAAAGGTTCACTATTCTCTCTGATTAAATGTTTTAGAGCAAAGCATTATAAAGAATAATATTGACAATAGAAATGTCCATGACTTGAAGTGATATGATTTTAATTAGTTTTTTTTATATAACTGACATTTAAAATCTGAATTTGCTTTAAAAAAAGGTCAAATTACATCTTGTAAGTATAATGTTGAATCAGACAAAAGAAAACAAAATTTTACAAAAATGCACTTTATTTATTCAACCACTAAAAAACAAATGAAGATTCTTTACAATCTGGAGTGTGACGGACTCCTTCACTGAGGTAAGAGGATGAATGAATGTTGAGAAAGCTGACGGCAAAAAGAAAAAAATCCCTGTCCATCACCAGCCAAAACGGGAAACAAGCTTCTCCTGATCATCTAAATCTTTCTGCACTTTCTTTCTCATGTAAAAGATGGGGCAGTCTCGACTGAAAAAGAGAGAATTTATTATTTAGAACCACAGGTTTATCAACTATCACCAAAAAACTAATTCGAAATATATAGTGAATATTCAATGTATTGGGCCTAACGTGCATGTGTAAACACCTGGTACAAAGCACGTCTTCATGGAGTGAACCTTGACAGCGTTGACACTGAGTCCACAGGCGAGAGAATTTCTCCTCTAGTGTTGACAGATGAGCAATCTAAAAGACACGCGTGGACAATCTTCAGCAACAGTAAGAACATATTTTGCCCCACGTACGAAGATAATTTTGCCAGGATTTCATTTGTATATTTAAAAAACCAAAACACACCTCTTTCTGATAAAGCTCAGACTCTCTCTTTTTGCAGAAGTCGCATACGGCCGCTGAAGAGGAAAACCATCAGATGTAGAGTTTTGTGATTTGTGGTACTACTGAAGCTCCAATTTAGCCCAACACACAGACTTGATACATACCATCAGTTTTCAGCACAGCTCTGCAGCCAATGCAAGTGCTTCTTTTCTGAGCGAAAGCCATGAGACCACCGACCCTGGATGTCAAGACCGTCTTACAGCGTGTGTGATCTCCCTCTGAAACACAGCAAAAATCGGTTCATCATCAGCCTTGAGGCACGGTGAAAGAAATTCTATTTTACCAAGTTTGCAGTTTTATTTGAATGTGATGAGATAAAAAAAGGCTATATACCACAAAACAATAGAAATGACTGACTGCACTAAAAACTAAACATCCTGGGTTTGTTGGCTGAATAGATGATACTCACTCAGTAACACACTCTCAGCTTTGCTCTCTCCCAGTATGGGCTCAAAGATGCGCAGTAAAGGCTTGGAAAGCTGCTGCTCCAGGTAGTACTGCGTGTCTATAGGGATGTTGTTCTCCAGCACATAGATGGGGTCCTGAGATACAGAACTCAGCAGTTATAACTACAGTACAGAAATTCAGCCACTTCAAAACAGACAATACACAACACTGACCTCTGATTTCATATATGCCGCCACTCCCTTTGTTGCTTTGGTGATGACGTACGGAACTCGATCTCCGAGGTTTGGAGCGCTACCGGCATCACGCTTCCGCATCCTAACACCCATGTTGGTGGAAAGTGGTTAAATGCGCAATAATTCCATACCAGCAAAGTCTGGTTATCTGAAGGCGCCCCGGTATATTATGTTTAATTGGTCTGAACAAAAACAGGCTGAATGAAAAGGCAAATTCACTCTCTGAATGTAGGTGGCGCTTATGGAAATGTAGAAATACAGTGGCTATACAAAACTGTGCTTCGCTTATAAACACTTTATAAAGCACCATACAGAGGCATGATGAAAAAAAAGCCATCAATTTTTCTGAAGACAGTCTCGTTCAGATATACATTCATATAACCCTCCCCCACACCAAATACAAACTCTTCGGATTTGCACGTATCATGAGAATAGTCTATTTCAATGTCAGAAGGGCGAATTTTGTATGAATTGCAGGTATGAATTAACAGTCAAGATAATAAGAACACACACCTCTCAGCTAGTTCGACGTGGGCCTGTTTGCCGGCATACTCCTGTGCGGTGCGTGTCAGCTCTTTAGTTATGACCAGCTGACTGATGTCAATGCGGTTACACAGAAGGTCAGAGATCACCTCTTTAGCATGGGCTACTGCTCCATCAGGGTCTCTGAAACACAACACACATTGTTATTCCTGTGAATTAATGTGCATGTTGGTATATGAATGGTGTCGCCCTCAGAACATTAACAAAAAAGGCTTTAAGTAAGGCTTGTAGAGTCATTGTCTTCACTATTACACATGCTAGTATGTGCGTCACTGTTGCGTATACGAGCGCATGGTGGTTTTCTGAGTGTGGCAATGTTTGTACCTGTCAATGAGGATGTTTTGGAGGCATGTATTGATAAGGTTGGCCACTAGAGGGCAGTTGTCTCGTCTGACAGTCTCTATTCCTTTGCAATCCATCTTATCATGATGTTCAGCATCGGAAGAGAAATACAGCCCGGCATACCTCTTTTTATTGATCAACAGATATGGGTAATAAACCTGAAAAATGTGAATGAGACAGAGAAGTTATTAAGAATAATTAACTTTACAATAAGGTCCCATTAGTTAATGCATTAACTAGCATTAATTAACAACGAGCAATGCATTTGTTGCAGTATTTAATAGTTGATAAAAATACAACTGTTCATTGTTAGTTCATGTTAGCTCAGTTCCATTGAATAATATTGACAGATACAACTTTAGATTTTAATAGTCTTTTAGTAAATGCTGAAATTAACATGAACTGAGTATAACTGCTATTAATAACTGCATTTCTCATAGTTAGCTTATGTTAAAGGTGGGGTAAGCGTTATTTGAAAAACACTGTTTGGAAGTTAGTCGGACCGACACACGAACAAACAACAACAAACGTATAGCCAATCAGCATTAGGGGGCGTATGACGGTGGAGCAGAGAGAACGGGCAAGAGGGAGATTTGAAGAAAGGGTAAATGTCTTAAAATAAAGGGTCATGTCTTGGCAAGAGCTTTAGGACCCCTGTTAATATTAGAAATGCAGTCCAGTGCTGGAGAGAGCCAAGTGGAAATGCGTGAAGACAGACGCGGAGGTTGCTTTGATTCGACTCCACACGTGGGTAACACTGGGTTTGAGTGTCATTGTTTGTCTGGAGCTGCTGTGCTGTTGGCAACTAACAACCAACTCTTGTTTGTAATTACTATTGTGTACTGTATGTTAGTTGATCCTGGTAAGTGCTCATTTGTCACAGGAGTTCTTCTTCCACGAGGGGGTTTGGCGTCACGGCATTGGTTTCCAGACGGACCGTTAAAGAACAAGACACACGTCTCGCGGACATCCTGTAGAATTCAACCAATCAGGTCGCGACTTTGAAACTCCTGAATTGTTTCCAGAAAAGTGTGCCATATGCACCAGAAGTTCAGCCAAAGGTCCGTGGGCGTGACGTCTGAGTCTGAAACTAGAGTCGCGCTGACGACTGCTAGAGAATGCTGTGTTTAGCTTTATTGTTAGTGCACTCGCCTGGCATCCCGGGGGATCAGGGTTCGAGACCGACTCGAAGCAGGGCGGTTAGGATTGGAGTGTGAGTTTTGGAGGCGGAGCAACGAAGAGAGGGGTGTGTTTGTTTGGGTTGATTTCAAATATCAACAATGTCCAACAGCTTTTTGAAATATCGCTTACCCCACCTTTTACAGATGTAGTTAACTAATGGAACCTTATTATAAAGTGTTACCATAATAACATTAGATGGCATCTGTTACGAAATCTGTACCTTTTCAAACTCTAATTTGATTGGTGGAACGAAGTGGGAGGAGACCCAATCAGCTGCCTCCCTTCCCAGATTCATTGCTTCCTGCACTGTGGCCACACCTAGTTTCACCATCACAGAGTCTGTATCTCCATAGACAACCTGAAACAGATTTGATTTGCATCACTACATATTTTCAGTGCATTGAAACTAAGGCAAAAAAACAAACATTTATGCCATTAAATACCTTTGCATCTGCCTGGTAACCATTAGAGATTGTGTATCTTGATTCCACAAGCTGTTTGGTCTGTTCAATCATCTGTCTACCAAAGCCTGTGACGCTCTACAGATGAAAGAGAGGAACTTAAAGCATCTCTGTCAAAAGCTGACAGTATTTACCCATGTGTGAGTGCTGAAACTGACCTGTGAGATTTCCAAACAGGGCAGTTTCCCCACCTGAGCCCCAGTGAACCCGTATACAGAGTTCGCACTGATCTTCAAAGCCAACTGCCTTCCGTCCAGCACCTGCTTTTTAAAGGGGTCCGTCTCTTTCTTCAGCTCTGCCTTCGCCCTAGAGGCACAACAAATAATGGGTACAACAATACCTTTTAATAGGGCTGTCATTTTTTCAGTTTAATGCATTAAAAATATTTAAAGCCATTAATGCAGCATATGTCTTTTCCCCCATCATCCTTTGGCTAGCATTACAATATATGATAACGCTCTCATTTCTGGAAATGCTTTTGAACCATTCCAGTGCGTTGCGAATAAGACACCAAAGAAGAACTAGGTGCAATAATGGTGCGCATCTGTGAATCTTCTGTCTGCTTGACACACACGACTCATGCGCACAGAAAGCCGATTCAGACAGCGCTTGAATTGACAAAAATATACAATTATGCAAAAATTCATGTTTTGTAGAGTATCCTCGCAAGCACAGTCTTAAATGAACGTAAAGTGTAGTGATAAAATGGGATGCACGTCAGATCTGCGTCATGTGATAGCAGATCTTAAAGTGATAGCAGCCTAAAAACCCTGCTGTAGTGTGTCATTAATGTTAATCAAAAAACTAAAGAAAAAAGAAAATCACTCACTCACTAATCTTGACTGAATAACTTTTGTAGCTTTAATAAGGATTAATCTATATTTAATTTACAATTTATGCAGTGAAGACTGAAGTGTTTGATAACTTTATTTAATTTCTTTATATATCCTATACCTGTTAGACCTACCTGAAAATCTTAAAGCACTGTTTACAGGGTTATATGGGTCAGAAAGAAGGAAAACAATACACTTTTTGTGCATTTTGACAGGGGAAGTAAAATTCTGAACTGGTCTTACTGGGCCAATAGGAAAAATTGAGCCCTGATATATTGAAGGCGATTGGTAAATGTGACATTTATTACAAAGGGTTTATGTGAAGGTTGTTTTAACTTCACTTAAATGAAATGTTATATAGTTTTTAAATTTTAAAATGTATAGAAGCCTTTACAAGGCTTTACAAGGCTATTACAGCTAAAATTGAGTAAAAAATGTTATTTCATAGAGACCTCAGAAGCAGTATTGGTATCCGGCGGACTGCGGTAAACTTCTTTCATAAAAAGATGCCATTAAACAAATATCTAAAATATATATATTATATATATATGCAAAATATATATATAAAAACTTTAATATTAGGTCAGATTAATCACACTTAATTACAGAAAAATGTGCAAATTAATTAGTTAATTTTTTTAATCGACTGGCACACATTTTTAATTACATGGAACTATTTGGTATTGAATATAAGACGTTTATTTAATCTTCATTTTTTTTTTGTTGAAAATGATCACCTTTTCCTGGCGCCCAGCAGGTTTTCCAGGATCTCAGGGAGCAGGCCCTTCCTCACAGAGCTCTTCACAAACAGATCACCAGTGGGGGTCTTGATGAAATCCTCTGGAGACAGACTAAAAACGTATGCACACAAAAAAGTAGTACAGCTTCAATTAGTCACAAAATGGAGAACACCACAATTAAAATTCATGCAAATCAAAGAAAAACTGAACATCACATGATACACACAAACACACTCCTCTCACCCCAGTTTGTCCACCTGGCCCTTCTGCAGGAGAGTAGTGTAACATAAATTGTGAGCCATCATGATGGAGGGATACAGTGAGGAGAAATCCAGAGTTGCTATAGGAACACTGTAATACCTGTAAACACATACAGCTTTTGCATTTGTGAATCATCTATAAAACCTAAATGTTGCTTCAAATTAAAAAATTGCATAGTACCAACATCCAAGTTAATGTCAATTTTGTTTTTAACTATCAGAAGAAGAAAAAACTGCAAGAATCTGTTGTCATTCACTAGAAAGTTTTTGTAATAAATACATCTCTTTATTAAGTACTTGTATTTATTTATTTACACTACTGTTAAAAAGTCTGGGGTCAGTAAGATTTTTTAAAATGTTTTTGAAAGAAGTCTCTTATGTTCACTAAGGCTAAGTATTGTGTACAATTTAATATAACTCTTTTAATAATTTATATGTAATTTATTCCTGTGATGTTAAAGCTGAATTTTCAGCATCATTACTCCAGTCTTCAGTGTCACATGATCCTTCAGAAATCATTCTGATATGATGATTTGATGCTCCAGAAACATTTCTTACCATTATAAATGTTGAAAACAGTTATGCTGCTCAATGTTTGTGGAAACATAATAAAAATGTTCCGGATTCTTTGATGATTAGAAAGTTTAAAAGAATTTATTTCAAATAGCATTCTTCTGTAACAGTATAAATAATTTTTTTTGTCTGTAACGTTGGATCTATTTAATACATCCTTGCTGAATGAAAGTTAATCTCTCAACAAAACTCTTGATGACCCCAAACTTGTGAACAGAAGCGTTTAAGTAATTTTTGATGATTGCTTTTTCTTTTTATAGAATTCAAAATATCCAATTTACTTATACTACTTATGATTTGAGAATGAGAATTTGGTCACAAAAGTGGGTACAAACCCTTTCTCTGGTTCTATGACAGTGGCTCCAGTATAGTCATCCCCTCCTTCTGGCCTCACCACTGGCATCACCAGATCCTGCTTCATAGCCTACACAATAAAACAAATCATAAAGCCATACACATTAAATGTTGGCTAGGTTTGTTACATTAACATATGTTACAGATAGACAAGTGCAGACCTGTCTCAGGAGCTGTGAAACCACTTTAATCTGTTGTCCGCGAGAGAGCAGGTAAGTCAGGGGCACCCCAGTTACTCTGGCCATTTCCATGTAATTAATGACACACATCAACTTCTGCAGCAAGCGCAGGGGCAGATACGCATCCTTCAGACAGTATACAGCCAAACGCCTGCGGGTCTGCTCATTCCCATTCTAATCAAAAATAAGGAGAGAGGAAAGACAAGTTTTCTGAGGGTTTACTGGACTCCAGATGTCTTAGATAAAGTTGAGGGATCTGATTGGCTAGAAGAGTAGAAGAGAGATCTGATTGGCTGCACCTGTAGATCTGTGATGATAGAATGCTGCACATCCTCCTTCTGCTCCTGCAGAAAATGGAAACTGACGGCGTTTAGTGTGTAAGAGCGCAGTTTATAATCTCTCAGCAACACCTACAACAGAGGAAAAAACTTGGTGGGTCACAGCATGAGCGGTCATGAATCCATCTGACAGAACAACGTGAGAGTCTAAGTTTAAGTGTGCATACCTGTAATAAGTCAAACTGCACACGTCCTTCCATATTCACAGTTTTGTTCTCTCTGCGACCCATCTGTTTGCTCTGGAAGTTGGAGTCTTTCAGAACTGATTTGATGCCCCACACACGACCCAGATATGGGAACATATTCACCTACGGAGACAGAAAGACAAGTGACTCAAATCATCATCCCCTGCCTGAATTATAATAAAAAGCCTTTCTGACATGTGCCATCACTGGGTTTGTTCACTTTCCACCAAAAAGACAAAAAAATTTATTTATTTTTGTGTTAAAACATTCAAAAACACTTTACCTTTAAGGTGGCAGCTCTGTTGAGGAGGTACGGAAAGTCAAAGTTCTGGATATTGTAGCCAGTGATGATGTCAGGATCCACTGTCCTCATAAACTCACCCCAGCTCTGATATAATCACACATATACATTTATTTACATATTTGTGAGTATATGTGGAGACAGACAGACAGACAGACAGACAGACAGACAGATAGATAGATAGATAGATCAGGCCGACGCACAAACAGCTTTAACATTGAATGAAAACTCAGAGGTTCGAACACAAACAAAGTAAATAGGCATTACATAAAAACACATAACTGAAACGCTACAACAATGTGGACAATTAGGCTATACTGAGGGTGACCAGATGAGATTGGCTGAAATTTGGGACCGGGGAGTGTGGTAGGCCTACTATGATATTAGACTACATAGCCTATAATAAAAGATGTCGTGTTAGCGGTCCCTAAGTTAATAACTAATGATCGCTGCGACGGAATTGAATCAATCAAAACTAACTTTAGCTGGACAACAATTTTATTCTAGAGCTGCTGTAAAGCCAAAACAATGTCTGTTACTTTAATTTCCTATTATCACTGTAAAGCTGGTTTGAAACAGTCCATATTATTAAAAGCGCGATATAAATGAAGGTGACTTGACTTTAGTCTAATTTTCGGGACAATAGGTGGTTTGCAGTCACGTGATTGTGAAGATGCGTGAAATTCAGATGGAGGGCCGGAAGTGAAGAGCAGAATGGACGAGATAGAGGAAAGTTCGTACTGTACTACTTTAGACGCTATTACAAGAGACAGATATAAACAAAAAAACAAAAAAAAAATCTAAACATATGGTGGACCTGATCCTTACGTTATGAAGTTTTTCAACTGAGTTCGAAAGATTTGCCTGCCATCGAGGCGGTAGATATCAGCAACTACCTTGTCTTACAGACATACTTTGACTTTACAAAGTTCGTAAACTGTTACGTTACACAAACATAGCCACTAGGGCTGCACGTTTTCAAGTTTTTCATTAACCGTTAACCGAGGCCCTTAGCGGTTAATACTCGGTTAACCATAGTGTACGCGCCGCAACCCCGAGATACAGACACACGAGAAAGGGGTAGTTCATTTTTAACACCTTTAATAACTGCACAAAACATCTTTAACTTTTAGGTGGCAAAATATTGTTTTAGGCTACCTAATTCTGTGAATTACACTGCACAAACCAAAAGTACTACTGCCGAATGAAGAAGGGTCAGTTCTCCCCAGAACATAAAATATTCATTTTATTTTATTTTTCGTGTTCGCATTTATATGGAACAAACAATTGGACGTGGCAGTTCTGGAAGCGGCACTAAAACTTTCACAGAGACCTCAAACAGAATGCACAAAGCCTTTCTTTAAAGTGAATTTCGTTTTGTATTAATTGTATCTTAATTTTAATCAATGTTTCATCAACCAATTACCTGGAAATAAGTAAATATAGCAGACATTAGATAATACGGAGCCGCCGGCGCGTGAACTGGAGCTCATCTCATAAATGAATTCCGAAACTCAGCGTAGGCTATAAGGTAGCCTAGTTGTCTCACAGACCTGAGAAATAAATCTATATTGAAATGTCTACTTTTAAACACAACAATTCAAAACGAAAGAAAACAGACTGCTCTCTGCTTATGTAATCCGTATGAAAAGTGCATTTCTCTCTGGCGCGTTCACTGCGAAGATCACGAATCAGCATTGTCAACTTGCAAACAATTAAAATGTCTCCTTGCTATATTTGACATTCATAATCATTACTTTTTCCTGTTCTTTTTGACAGCTTTTAGGTTATTGGCAGCGCAACCCAGGCTACATTACATGAACGCGTCAGCACCGAAAACATGGAGATGGAGATTTTTTTTAAATAATCGCACAACCTATTTGATATTCCAATTAAATAGGCTACTCAGTTAGGCTACTCATCCCAACCAACTATTAAAAAAATGTTTACTTGTAAGCGGTCTTTTTACATGTTAGTTTTTTACATGTGAGCGGGAATTGAAAACCAGGAGTGGACTGTTAGCGAAGTGATTAAAGAATACTAGAGTGGAGAGAGGAACGTGCTTTCGCTCCACTCCAGGCTTTGATCACATCCCCCTCATCAAGGTGAATACACCTCGTCTTTCCTTAATTTAAGACATATTCAAACTAAAATTAAGACATTACACTATTTGAGAAATGAAAGCCTATTTACGGCCTTAAAATTATGAAAAGTGAACTTCTTGTGGACAATTCAAATGTCTGGGAGCGCTCTGGCGGTGCAAAAATGTATTACAACTAAATTCAATGCACGCCATTGACGCCACTTAACCGAGCAAAATGTTTCACTCGGTTACGGTTTTTAACGGTTAATCGGTTAACCATGGACACCCCTAATAGCCACATAAGTTGTATTAACTCGCCTTTGACAAAGTGATCACTGCACACACGGGCATTTTCCGATTCGGCTCCTCCCGACCGCAGACATATGTTTGCAAGCCATTTTTTCCGGCACTTTTCTGTCAATTTCTTACATTTTTTCCCATTAAGAACATATTTTGGTACGATAAAAACTCCTCGTGGTTTCTGCTGTTTGATCGATTTGAGCAACCATAAACGACGCAAAACATAGGCGTTTTGAGTTTTTTATAGTGCTTCCTAAATATAGCAAGTCACTTCCTGCCCTCCATCTGCATTTCGCGCCATGGCAATAAAGTGACATGAAGTCATATGCAAACAAGCTATTAGGGCCGTATTCGGGACAACAGCTTAGATTTCGGGACTGTCCCAAATTTTTCAGGACGTCTGGTCACCCTGGCTATCCCCGATTCACAGTTGCAATTTCTTTGCATTTTAAGGAAAAGGTCAAATACGAGTTTGTCAGTGATGTAGGGGAAAATAAAGTGAGCTTCGTTTTGCTCACAATGAAGCTGGTCTTCATGGAAGTTAAGTTGAACATGTAGTGCAGGAAGAGCAGTACTAATTTAGCTACCAAACTTAGATATGCGCCTAAAATTAGAGCACAATTATAGATTAACAATAACATTAACAGAGTGAGCGGCCATGTAAAGTATAATGTAAAGTGGCTAATGTTAGCTACTGTGTACGTTTTGTCGTGTTTAAGGTAGCATATCACCTTTTTGTGGTCTCTCTCAAAATATTCCCACACTTTGGATTATCTGCCCGAAATATTACCGCACATACCGACTGATTAAAATTTTGTAGACTTTTAGGGGGCGGACCTGAAGTGGCATCATGTACATTTACATCTTTAGAGAAAATACACATGTAAACATTTACATTTAAGTATAGTTGGAGAATCTGTGAGTACGTACCTGCAGTAGCTGCCTCTCCTGAGTAAAGCAGAGAATTTGTGAGCCCACTATACTGGCACAGCTCTGTAAGGTGAAGACTGTCCGGATAAACGGCTCCTTCTCTCCCTGACGCTGCACCATAGAGGCGATCTGAATCACAGGGTCAATCTCCGGCTCTGGAAACACACCTGTAACACACACAAACAGTTCAGTTAGTTACGCAGCAAGATATAATACTTTTATTTGCAGGCAATTACAAGGCCAAGAACAAGCACAGTAATTGCACATGGTGGCAATGACACAATAAGCTTTTTGTTAATGTTAGTTTGGCAATGCATTACATAGACAAGTGGTTTGGTATAACAAAAATCTCTAAAAAGATGCAGGACAAATTTGAAAAAACCCAATACAATCCGTTCAATAATTTTTAGTTTTTTTATAATCATTTGATTATATAATATATATAAAAAAATTATGTATTAACTAAAACAATGAACAGTTTAACTTGTGGGGGCGCTAAAGAGTTTGATTGATCCCAAAATTTCTAAATGAAATATTGATATCAGTGTGGCAAATTTCACAACTTTCTTCCAAATGGTTTTATGGGAAGTCAAACAATCCAATGCAGCAAAATAAGAATAAGCTAAGCTTAAACAGAAGGTATAATGCCTAAACAAACACCTTTTCTGCCAGCACACTCAATATCAAAGCTCAGGACTCTGAGTGGAGCGATCCTCTGCCATTCTCCTTCAGCTGGATGACTGATCAGATCATTCCATGCCACATCCACCTCATACTGACACAGGGAAACCTGAGAGAGAAATCAATTCAAGACAATTCAATGGATCACTCTAATACCTTAAGTGACTGTAGTTGTTTTTCTTTTTCTTTTTACCTTTCCAGGATATTTTGAATCGGTCTGTCCTTCACTTCTCTCTTCCCTCATTCTGTACTTTCCTTTTGGAAGCTCAATCCAGCAGCAACCGACAACATCACTGTCCACCATGAACCTGCCGTCACATGCACATACAGCAGACCTTAGTGCTTTATCAGGTCAAGCAAACAATATCTACCACACATCACCAGTAGAGATGCACAATTCTGGATAAATTGAGAATCATTTTTTTCATTCACAAAGTCACAGAACACAGCCCTGGAAGTGGCCGGCATTAGCAAACAAGACACAGACAGCCCAAAAGATGCACTGCCCAGCTGGGTTATACAGACAGACTAGAGAGATATGCACATCAACTTGACTTTACTGTTCTTTGCTGACATCAAACTTGGAGAGGAGAGAACACAAGTCTACCTGATAGCTGTTCCCGCAATTCACTCTCATTGTTTTTTTTCTCTCTTTTCGTGACCAGAAGGATAGTTCCGCTTAATTTTCTCATCAATGTTGTAAACTTTATTTGACGCACTTTGACATGAGTCCTTGAGTAATTTGCGGGGCCCTACACAACTTGCGTAGTGTAGCATACGCATAGGGCTGATCGGCTCTGCTCCAGCTAATAACTGAACTGTGTGTGAACGTAACCGTATTAAGGACTCGAATACAGGACTGATAACCATATTCTGCTGCTGTGTGAACGTGGCTTTGTGAAGCTGTTTAAAACCTATAGCCTACAATACAACTGAGCCCTGACGAAAAGTTGCAAAACGTTTTTTAAACAGAAACGGTGGTGCGTTGAACACCCTGTTTTGATGACGCAAGAGTTGCAACTATGGCAGCTGAGAAGGCCATTTTTTGTGTTCTTTTTGAAGAATTTTCGGATCCTGATGAAATCGGTATAAATACTGTTTAATACTGATCCAACATTTGCCTTGCATTTCAGGATGAAACGACAAACATGTCTTCTAATAGCTTAAATTGTTGCATATACCGAGCTGCAGTGGGCACATTTGTAAATGACTTTACTTGGACCCATTGTGCGAGCCGTCTCTTTAATACCACGTGGTTTATAACATGTTGCTGCTGATTGGGCACACCCACCAAACAAAAGAAAACGTATCTCAAACCCCGTTGCACACCGTTTCCAGGAAACATGTTGTTCAACCCGGAAACTGTGGCAAAACGTTGCACACCGGTTGGAGCTTGAACGTGCCCCTGTTCTCTCTGGATCAACGGCTGCGCCAACACAGATTTCAATATTTTGCTGTGATTGGTTTGCTTTGATTGTACTTGTCAAAGGCCGAATAGTTATCATTAAGGAGTAAGATCGCATGGGTGTTTGAATCGAGATTCCAATCTTTTGACGATTAATTGTGCAGCTCTAATCACCAGTTTCAGAAACTTTCAAGTACACACAAACACATACCTGATCTCAAAGTCAATGTTGGCTTCAAAAGCCTGGTAGCTCTGGGTGGCGAAATTGGCAAATTTAAAGCCCTGCTCCAGGATACGCTTCGCTGGGGCAACCAGACGTGGCATCGCCATGGTAATGCGCAGAAAGTCATGAGGTCGGTTTCCATGGTAATGATACATACCTTAGTGCAAATATGGAAAAGTCAGTCAGCTACAAACAAGTCGTACAAACAGTTCGATTTTCCATTTACACTACCTTTAAATGTTTGGGACTTCAACAAAAAAAACAATACTTTCAGCAAGGACACGTTAAATTGATAAAAAGTGATGGTAAAGAATGACAAAATGTACCATGGTTTGCACAAAAATATTACTGTTACAACATATAATAATAATAATAATAATATAAGATATTTATAATGATTTCTGAAGGATCATGTGACACTGAAGACTGGAGTAATGATGCTGAAAATTCAGCTTTACCATCAGAGGAATAAATTACACTTTGAAAATATATAAAAAATAGAAAAGTTACTTTAAATTGTCATAATATTTAACAATATTAGTCTTAATGTATTTTTGATAAAATAAATGCAGCATTGGTGAGCAGAAAATACTTCTCTGAAAAACATTTTTAAAAATCTTTAAAAAACATTTGAATTGTAGTGTATATACACACACATTTTTACTAAAATGACTTACTTTCTTTTGTGGCGATGTCCAATGCCAGCACAGTGACCGCTATGTTGTCTTTATTGGAGCGCATGTCCTTCAGTACAGCAGAATTCAGCTCTCTCTGAAACTCAGCCAAGTGTGCATTTGTAAAACCTGAGAGAGACACAAGACAGTGAGAAATCATGAACGATGTGCTTACTACATCGCAATGACACTGAGCAGCATCCTGTAATTGGCGGCTTACCGTTGGGGGCAGGTACATAGAAATACGGGGCGAATCCATGAATGTGGCAGCACACGCTATTTCCACTGTCCGTCACACCAAACATGCGTACTATGGGCACTTTGCCCTGTACCTGCCCAGGCATACCTGCTACCGCAGGTCCTAAACACCAGACGACAGCACATTGAGGGAGAGGTCTGGATGAAATCATGAATTTTTATGTGTGCATCTGTGAGAGAGCATGCGTGTCTCACCCAGGTAGTAATCCAGGTCTATCTGCTGAAAAATGAGTGTGTCTGAGTTTGGTTGAAGAGGCGGTGCATGAGGTCGTTTCCAACGTGGATTAAGATCAGCAGAGAATAACGCACCTGAGCAAAAGAGGGTAGACCATGTCGAGGTCAATGGTCACAAAGTTAAAGTAATGTTTGTCCTTGCATATAAAAAACAAAATAAAATAAAAAAATAAGAATTATTCTCCAAAATTGGAAATAAAAAGGAAATTAACCATACAATCTAACCATATGATCCAAGGTGCAATACTATGAGTAGAAGCTTTTAACAAGATGTGGGAACCTTGTGCGAAAATTATTAAAATATTTTTTTTTGTTTTGTCAAATATGTCAAATTTATGATTATATTTATAGGGGTGTCACAATATATCGCAATACAATAGTGCAACATTATGTATCGTGGATAGTTACAATCTGAATTGTGTATAGTTCACCCAAAATGAAAAGTTTACTGAGTTTTAGTGTCAGTAATACTGTACATTAAGTTACTATGTATAATGTTGAATATAATGTATAATAATTTAATAGGGAAATATTTGTGGGTCCTGATAATGCCAAATGTCTTATGTTATCAGTAAAAAGTGGCCTAGATTATTTTAAATATATCTAGTGCAAGCATATTCGTCAAAAATAATTCTGTATTTTCAGCTTCAGAACCAGCACCAAGTCCAAGCCTATTCATTTCCACTCCCAATGTAATATGAAATTTAGCATTTTAAAGCTGCAGTCCGTAACTTTTTTGGGTTAAAAATTAAATTGAAATTAAAAATTAAAAATTAAAAATAAATTGAGCAAGTACATAACCAGCCAGTGTTCAAAACTATCTGCTTCCCGTAGCTCGATTCAAAATGGTAAGCTTGTAATGATGTTTTTAATTCCAGTGGTACTGGTGGATTTCCGTGGGAAATTCGAGCATGTCTTTGCGTCATTACGTCACATCTGTACACATAAAGAAGGTGTCTCGGCTAGTAGGCTATATTGCGTTTGAGGATGTTGGAAGTGGAGATTTATAGCCTTTTCTCACAGCACTTGATGTAATTAAACTTTTCAATTTGATGGCGGATCCAGAAAGGTTCAAACGACAATCACCAGTGACAACTAGAGATTCACCCGTTGTAAAATGCAAAAGACTTTGGAGTGGCTACAGAAAAAAGAGACTGCAACCGGGCCCATGCGAAAACAAGGATAAATATCGGAAGGGCTTTTGAAAAGTGCCGTGAACTCCCTTTTTTGAAGGGGTTCAAAACGGACGCAGAGATGGCTTTTTTTCTGCTGGCCAGGTAAGACATTTTAATGGTTCAATTATGAAACAGTAGCGCACTTGTTCACTTAATTCATAGTTAAGGAATAGGCTACTGAACTACAGGTAGCCCTAATACACATTAAATGTAGTCGCGCAATGCTGATGTTGTTAACATTAACATTTTGAGAACAAAGTATAATTTGCACCGTTTCACGGGATATAAGCGATCGTTATATTTAATCAGCGTGATTTACTGCAATGATTTGTTTCCCCTTCGTTGATCAGAACAAAGATGTTACTTGTTCAGATGACATTTTCCAGTGAAAATTCTTATGTTGGTCATACTTCCAAAAAGTAGAATCTGTGATTCTGATTGACAGTATCCACACTGGCGTGGTGATCGACAACATTCTCCTCAAAACATTTGATTAATCCGCGCTGTGCCGTGCCAAGGCACAACCCACGTAAAGTTGATAATTCCCAGAATAACTGCAATTGCAGATTTCGAACAGAGACGGTGACAAAGAAAAAAAACTACGGACTGCAGCTTTAATCAACAGTATATTTTTTTGTTAACCTGGCTTTTACCATATGTCTTGGAGTATCGCAATAATATTGCATCGTGAATTCAGTATCATGATATGCATCAAATCGTGACATGACGGTATCATTAGACCTCATACATATATATATATATATCATGCATTTTCTGTTCTAAGATAAGGAATATGGAATAAGCTTCTTTTCTTTTGCTTGTACTGTAATTGTATACATTGGTTATTATGTTGTTTTGAATATTTTTTAGATATTTTTGTGTATAGTAATAATTAATTTCATTTAGTTAATTAAAAAAACAGCCAAAACATACATACCCACTGGAATGACATCATGGCCAGCTTGGCCCTCCCCTGACTCCACCTCAATTTCCATTTCATCAAATAGAGCAAGTTCCTCTTCAAACTGGGAGGGACTATCCTCCCATTCTGTGCTTATTTTCCCCTTCTTGGCCTGTGAAGCCCCGCCCATTCCAGGGCCTCCATTGCGCCTTTTAAAGTCCATTCTGAAGCAGCCTTGAAAAAACAATTTAAAATCTTGATGAGCAAATTAAACACTCAAAAACACTTACGAACGTCCTGAGATGACCCTTTAAAAATTTCCAACTGGTTGAAACCAAAAAAAAGCAACAACAAAACACTTCCAAACTATCACTTCTATCTTGTCAACTGGATGTGTGGGGAATAAAGAATATGTAGGCTATCACAAATTATTTATAGAATATAAAGGAATATAATAAAGATTACACGCTACATAATTAAAAGTCTTAGCTCAACGTCTCAAAGCTAAAGAATAACATCAAAACGTAGAACAATAACATTAAAATGGAGTGCCTGACTACAACATTTACATAAAAGGGGCGGGGCTAATGAAACAGACTTACAAACTAGTGAATGGGTATTTCAACAAGCTGCATACTATTTGTTTGTTCATGCAGTTCGAGAGTTAGACAGACATGTTAACGTTACTTATAAAACATTTAGAAGCATAACGTTATAGGCCTACTGTATAACTTTATCACACGCTTATTATTTTACCTATAATTAATCGTAACTGTTAAGTAATTCAGCAATCAAAAGAAACATAATTATACAGCAACAATAAGATCGTATAAACATGATTCAGGCTCATGCAGTTTATTTTCACATTGCGTATTATATTGCGTTTTAAATAATATACAAGCCGAACTGGACAAACAAGAAACGTAGCAGAGCATGTTAGCAATATACAAACAATAAAGAGTCAGCTAATTCATGCAACATCGCAAAATGAGCTGCATCAGATATTGAGATGAACTCTAGCCACGGAACAAATACATAATCTTTCACCTTTTATTCCAGCTCGAGCTCTATTACTCCATATCTGCACTAGAAAAATCTCCCGCCACTTCACAGAGTTGAATGTCAGTTTCAACAGGACATGAGCAACATCCGTTTTCCCGGTAAAATTGCGTAGGGTCCACGGAGGACTGCAATTGGTCAAAAAGAAGGAAGTGATTCGCCTTCATGGACGACGATATCTGCCATGTTGAGAGGGTCGTGATTAAGAAAAGTGATTAAAAACAGATAGATAGATAGATAGATAGATAGATAGATAGATAGATAGATAGATAGATAGATAGATAGATAGATAGATAGATAGATAGATAGATAGATAGATAGATAGATAGATATGGACAAAGTACATCAACATACGAATTAGTAGCAGTTACAAGAAAAAATAAAATGAGGTATCAGTCATGTTAATAAAAAAAATAACTACAAAAACATAAAATAACAATTATAATTCAAATCAAGTCCTCTTCCCCAAAAACAGGACTGCCAGTGTCCGTGTGTATTTGTGATCTAACGTTTGTGTTGCATTATCTGCAAAATCCTTGCTGTAAAGAACTGCAATGCCCTTTCAATTTCAGCTTTTAAGCACTTTATTGGTATGATTGTGTACATACAATATTGCCAAAGCATTACACACAAAACAAGTAATGACGCACTGTCGATTCTGAAGACCTCAAGGCAGATTTATTTTACCCTGGCAACACATGATGGCTGAAATATAATTGGATAAAAGCGGTAAAATAAATATACAATACTGGAAGCAGCGCAATCAAGAGAAAAACAGTGAGATTAAGAGAATGGACTATTGGGATAATTTAATACTCATTCATGGAAAAAATATATTAAAGTGCAAGTCAGTGATTCTGATAGTGTTTAGGCCAGCAGAGAAGGCCTTGCTGGCCCTGACGGCCCACCGGTATATATATATATATATATATATATATATATATATATATATATATATATATATATATATATATATATATATATATATGTGTGTGTGTGTGTGTGTGTGTGTGTGTGTGTGTGTGTGTATTACACCTTTTTCAATACTATTTTATTATATATTTGTTGTCATTTATGTACATAGGTCTTTGATTATATTGATCAAGGCAGTAGTTCGTTTCCGAGGATGTGCAGCTCAAAATGTGCACAAAAGCATAAAAAGCCAGCAGCTTAACTTTACAAGAGTTGTCTAAGGAAATTGTTTAGCCAATCAAAATGATCATTTCAGGTAAACGCCTAGTTCTCTGTGGAAGTGAGTGTTGCGTCCGTAGACTCTGCTCTTCATTTGCCAGAGATCAAGGAGGCGGAGACGGCGTCAGATAAGACATGCCCACATTTTTATGACGTGCCTGGTCGCATGCGAGCTGTCACTCTGACGGACAGCCAAATTGCCCAACAGACAAGGTGAATTTGCGCAGGAGATTCCGCCCACTGTCAAATATCCTCCTGGTGATTGAATTCAGCAGATGCGAAGCTTGCGCCAGTGAGCGAGGAAAAGACGCTACCGCAGGGTGAGTGCATAACAGTTTTTGTGTGTTGTCAGTTTGAAATTAAATGTCTGTGTGTTTTAAACCCCGGAGAGGGAAATTATCTTCTATCTGCAAAGCCCGTGATTACTGTCACGCGCAGTGCTCTTCGTTTACCCGTGTCTAGTAACCCACTTTTGCAGCATGCTCTCGCCTGGCCAGTCTGTCCTTCCTCAAACTGCGTGCAAGACGAAATGCTGCAACTTGCGACTTTTTTGATCGTGTCCACCAGTTTATTCCATGCACTATCACATTTATGCCCACAAAACATATCATATGTTTTTTGTTTGTTTGTTTGTTTGTTTGTTATGGTGACAATGACGTTCTGCGTTTGACTGTTCCTGTGTGGGAAAGCGCACGTACCATGCCAGGGCGCGAGCGCACGCACGCACGCAATTAACTGTATGCGTCCGAGAGAGACTCGGTGGTAAAATGCCCACCAGTCATAAATGACACTTCACCAACACTTCAATATACTGCACTGGGGTTTCATAATCCAAGTACCCATCGCGTGAAGGTGTGTTTATGACGTATGGAGGACAATTAAGTACCGTTATTTAATTATGAATCCTGGCTGGGTTTATAGGGACTATATAAGCCTCTTCTCTCAATTACTTTCTTGCCATTTCGTAAAACAGGCCTCATGTTGCTCAATGCAAGGGCGTAGGTTTGGTTTTGAGATTTGTGGGGACATTCCCAGAACCTGAGGAATCAGGAAATTAATAGGATAATATTAAGGTTTTTAGTCTATATTGACCTTAACAATACGTTAATGAATTCTGTAATGTTTTGGTAACTATTAAAGACAAGAAGGGAGTTTAACTGAGACAGAGAACTTTACTCCGTTCATAGTGCAATGCAATAGTGCAATTACGGTCTTGTTCCTTGCTTTTTGAAGAAGCCAAACACATGTCTGCATCTGCCATTAAAGGGATAGTTAACCCAAAAATTAAAACTTTCCCACTAGTTGTTTCCAACCCTTATGAATTTCCTTCTACTGAACACAAAGGAAGATATTTTGAAGAATGTTGGTAACCAAACAGTTGATGGACCCCATTGACTTCCACAGTAAGAAAAAAAATACTATATGGAAGTCAATGGGGCCCATCAACTGTCTGTCTAGTTACCAACATTCTTCAAAATAACTTGCTTTGTGGTCAGCAGAAGAAAGAAACTGGTTTGAAACAACTTAATGATGACAGAATTTAAATTTTTTAAGAAAACTATCCCAGTAACAGAAATTAACTGGCATATGTTTCACATCATTACTGTGCAGTTTGTCCTGTTGGACATGACACACCGCAACTTGTGCCATTGTTCTGAGCCATGTTTTCAGTCTCCTTAGAGCAATTCAACTTACTTCAGCCTCAGCTGATGAGACTCGGATGACAAGGGTTTTAACTTGATCAAACAGACCTCTCATTTCAACAGACCAAGCAATTTTGTGTTTAAATGTTTAATGTGGACTTTCCATAGTCATAATGATTTTTATACTGTACAAACTGTGTATTCTATCCCCCTACACTAACCCTATCACAGATACCTTTCTGCATTTTCTAAAAACGTCACTTAGTATGATTTATAAGCTGTTTTCAAAAAAAAGGGGGAAAAAATCCCATCTTTGCGGGGACATTTTTTTCTTTGTCCCTACAAAAATGGCAATGTTATGGAAGCACGTTTCCGCCATAGTTGAGTAAAAAAAAAGATTATCCAAGTCATAATAATGAGAAGGTTTCTCATAATTATGACTTAGTATCTCATTATATTGAGAAAGTTTCTCATAATTATGACTTAGTATCTCATTATATTGAGAAAGTTTCTCATAATTATGACTTAGTATCTCATTATATTGAGAAAGTTTCTCATAATTATGACTTAGTATCTCATTATATTGAGAAAGTTTCTCATAATTATGACTTAGTATCTCATTATATTGTGAAAGTTTCTCATTATAAGGACTTAAGTATCTCATAATAATGAGAAATTTTCTCATAATAATGACTTAACATCTCATAATTATGAGAAACTTTCTCGTAATAATGACTTAACATCTCATAATTATGAGAAACTTTCTCGTAATAATGACTTAACATCTCATAATTATGAGAAACTTTCTCGTAATAATGACTTAACATCTCATAATAATGAGAAACATTCTTGTAATAATGACTTAGCATCTCGTAATAATGAGAAACTTTCTCGTAATAATGACTTAACATCTCGTAATATGTGAAACTTTCTTGTAATAATGACGTATTTTCTCGCACTTCTACACAAGCAGTGGAGCAGAAGGGAGTGCCACGCTAGCGATATCTGCTGGTCAAAGCGTGTAACTGCATCAAAGGAAACATTGCACCCTCTGCAGTGAATAATATTAATGATAAATTATCAGTATATAAGACGGGCTTCCATACCAGATAGTCTTTTATACATTTGTAATATTCATTTGTATTTCTGTGTATGAACAAGCAGCAACACAGAAGGGTTCAGTGTTAAAGCGTGTTCTAAAAACATATTAACACATATACCCATATATTTTATGAAGATGTTACACTTAAACTTAACGAATAAATGTAATAATCCAACTTTAATCTGATAATCCAACTTTAATCCTTCGTTACCATGGTAACCGTCCTGCTTCTGCTTTCCACTTTCACACCTTTTCGTGGGCAAGGAAAAGTATGGAAGATACTCATGATTTTTAATTGATGTTATTTTATAATACTACAGATTGCACTTCTTAGTTCACACTGACTTTAATGAAAACAACTGGTTTGTAGATCGTGCCATGTTTGCTGTGATGCATTTACACGGCTTTGACCAGCGGATATCGCTAGCGTGGCACTCCCTTCTGTTCCACTGCTTTGCGCAGGCGTAGAAGTGCGAGAAAATAAGTCATTATTACGAGAACGTTTCTCATTATTACGAGATGCTAAGTCATTATTACGAGATGCTAAGTCATTATTATGAGAAAATTTCTCATTATTATGAGATACTTAAGTCATTATTACGAGAATGTTTCTCATAATTATGAGAAACTTTCTCAATATTATGACTTGGATACTCTTTTTTTTTTCTCAACTATGGCGGAAACGGGCTTCCATACAATATACAAAAATCTTGTCCTTGTGGGTATTTTCTTTTTTGGAAAATGGCTTATTAATCATTAAGTGATGTTTTACTAAGTTTCAGTGCTCTTTGCGCGCGCACACTAACGATTATGTTTGCCACTTATCCCGCGATTGTCATACATTATGTTGTAAAAACTGATCTGTCCCCGAATCATTATTTGACGCGATTTGTCCTGTATTTTTGTGCACAGAACTGTAGATTACTCCCTAGTTTACCGCATCTAGGTTTCCTTCGAAGGAGCTTTGCACAACCAAATGTAGCTACAGCCTCTCACAAGTTAGAAAGAAAACACAAAGCCAACCAGTATAGCGATGTGTTAAGCAGGCGGAACCTAGATATATTAACCGTTTATGTTCCAGGATTTGCGCATTTTTCTCAGAACTCTCTTGTAAGAGATTTTAATCGAAATGAGATGTGTCCTGGTTAAATAAAATAAGAAATACATAAAACCCACAAGACCCAACCAGGCAACAGTGGTTATATATAAATTAAAATAAATTTTTGACCGAAATTATTGCTAGGGACAAATCAGTGTCACTGGATATTGGTAGGGACATGTCCCTAGCGTTCCTACTAAATTCTACGCCCCTGGCTCAATGTATGTTGTAATTGGAGGATGTGTAAGTTATTGACTGTCCCGGTATTACATAGTGTTGTATGAAAGATCATGCCTAGACTTGAGATGAAGGCATAATGTCACAATATATTTGTAGACCTCTCACCTGATCTGAACATGCACTTGCTCATAGTTCTTGCTCATAAAGGGCTTTTTCAAATGTGTTTCAATGTGCAAATCTGAGAGAGGAAGAGCCAATGAGCCATGCTGGATGATGAGTCATTATAATGAAATGCTGTGGATATAAATTGTTGTAATTTTGGGAAAGTGAGGAAGTGTGTGTGTGTGTGTGTGTGTGGTGCATGCTTGAAGGTCATATACTGATGTAGTCCGTTCTTGTGTGTCACATAAAGCTACATGTGTCATTGTATGATGGATATAAGTGACACGTTAGTTTAAATGTCAGGAGTTCAATGTAGATGAGACTAAAAACATGGATGAATTGATTGATATTATCATTGTTTTCCATTACCCAGCATGCCACTGGCGCGCAGTTTGTCGGTTACCTCCCTGTCTGGCCTGGAGGACTGGGACGAAGAGTTTGATCGGGAGGATGCAGTCCTGTTCGAGATCGCATGGGAGGTCTCTAATAAAGGTCTGTGTGTTTCTTTTCTCGAATATGATGTTTTGTTGCTAATGTATCATCATAGACATTTCAAATCATATCCTCAAAAATCTACACTACCATTTAAGTTTGTGGTCAGTAAGATTAAAATGTTTTCGAAAAGAAGTCTCACCAATGCTGCAGGCAACTCTTCTGATTATTATTACCAATGTTGAAAACTGTTGTGTTGCTTTTTGTGGAAACTGATTAATTTTTCAGGTTTCTTTGAAAATAATCTTTTGTAACATTATGATATGATGTCTTTACTGTCACTTTTGAACAATTTAATGCATCCTTCTGAATAAAATTATAAATTAATTGATTTTTTTAAATACCCCAAACTTCTGAACTGTAGTAAATTTAGTTTAGATATTTGTATTGTTTTTACACTGACATGTCATGAATGGATTAACAAAAATAAAAGAGTTTTAGGGTTGTAATATTTGAGTGTAACCTTTCATTCAATAAAAGATAAACTGAATAAAAGTTTTTAACCTCCAATAACCAGAGCTAAACTGGTAAACAAACCATACTGTACTTTACATAGCCTATTGCATTTTCCATAGAAAGTGTCAATATATTTGGTAAGCAAAAAGAGGATTTTGATGCCAGTGGCGTCATGCCCATTCAAAGTGAGGGGGCACGTGCCCCCTCAGATTTTTCCTCCCTGATAATTTTTTTGTCACAACTTTATTCCTATTATGCTCCATAATTACCAGAGCCTAACGACTCAAATGTATTCTTCTGGATGTGTAATAAATCCGCCCCTTTTTCCTAATATGGTGTGTCTGTGTATATCAAATTTTGTAGCGCTACGCGCTTAGCGCTCTAGAATCTTTGCTGTGTATGTTCAAACAACTCACTCGTCTCGCACGTTGAGCTGGCAATGTTTTACAGATGGTCTTGAAGTGGTAAGTGGGCAAAGCAACAAATCGGCATTGAATCAGTTATCGGATGATATTAAAAGGTAGTGGGATTATTTGAGGTTGACCTGGAAATTTGAACTTGATCAAAAAGTTATGGATTTGATATTAGCTGCGAATTCAGAGCATTAACTTAAGTTGTGTCAGTGTAACGCTATCGATAGCTAGCCTAGTCTAACCGTAAACTAGTTGTCAAACTTCTTTCAAAGTCCTTCATCACATATTAAAATAACTTAATTTCAGAGCACCACAAACTCAGACCTCAGCACCTTTATGTACCTTTAATGTAAGATCGTTCTTAGGTCACATACCAATTTAAAATCATAACATAAAAACTGCAATGGTACTGTTTTTAAAATCATGTGTAGTAAGTGTACAGTAAGTGTGTGTGTAAACATGCTTTAATGAAGTAGACTTCAAAAGCTTTTGAATTTGAGCTTACAGTTCTTTCATCAACCTGTCTTTTACATAAACTTACAAAATAGATACTTTAACTTAGTCCTCAGATAGAGGAGGGTTGCTGCTAGCTCCGTAAAGGTATTTCTGTCCCTCCCAAACTGCATTGAAATTATGTTTAGCAGCCAGAATTTAAAAATTTTCAGGGGGAGAAACCCCCTGACCCCTCCTAACATAATCCATATCACCCGTCAGAAAACAATTGCAACGTCTCAGATTGTGCCCCCCCAGAATTTTGGCTTGCACGACGCCCCTGTTTGATGCAATACAATACAATGAATTAACCAATAACCAATTGTTTTGAAGAGCGTTATTAGGTAGTCTACAATAATCTTCAGTTTTGAAAAGGAGAAACCAGATACTGTTGTTGTTGTCACACCACAAAACCCTATATGCCACATGACATGACACATGCCAAGCGTTCACAGACACTGTATCCATCCACATACCATCATGTGACTCTAGTGTTGGTATTTGCTGCACTCTGTGAATATTATATATTATTGACAGCTAGATTAGATAAATGTCAAGGAGACATTGCGATAGCCGTCGACAACGTCAAGTTTAAAGGGTTGGGTGGCATTCTCTTTGCTGGACCTAAACATCTGTTGGAGGTAAAATAACCTCTCTCGTTTTGTGGCAGTTGGTGGCATTTACACGGTGATCCAGACTAAGGCGCGTCTGACCTGTGAGGAATGGGGTGAGAACTACTTTCTAGTTGGCCCGTATATGGAGTCCAATGTCAGGACGCAAGTGGAGCTGATCGAACCCTGTAATGCAGCACTCAGAAGAACCATTGATAAAATGAACAGCAGTGGGTGCAAGGTATACAAATGCACACACATCCTTGCTGGCTAGTTGACTTAATACATATGAAAAAAGAAAGACAATTTCTATTTCTAGCTCTGGGTTTGTTCACCTCCTGTTTATCCACACTAATATGCGCACACATCACGCAGCCCGTTTTAATCTGCTCTTATCCTCAGTGAAACCCTAAACCTTCATGCGTGTGTGTGCGTGTGCGTGTGTGTGTGCGTGTGTGTGCGTGTGTGTGCGTGTGTGTGTGCGTGTGTGTGTGTGTGTGTGTGTGTGTGTTAGTTAAAGGTTAAAAGGCTATATCTGTGTCCTACAGCCAGACTGAGGTCTATTTCGGTTCTTTGAGAAATTTTCCCCCTGAGAGACACTTTGTGAATTGGTGCCAGCATTATTGCCAGGTCACTTTGCCGTCATCCAGGTTTCTCATAGAAAGTATTAACTAAAAAATGTGATTTTGAATAAATTTGGCAAAACTGTTTGAAGACAATATCAGCAAGTGTGGTAATCTTGGTTATCAAAATACTTTTTCCATGTATCTTTTAATGAATCGTTTCAAATCTTTAGCAAAGTAACAACGTTTTAGACTTAATTCCTTCCTATGCCTCTTTCTCTAGGTATATTTTGGTCGATGGCTGATTGAAGGCTCTCCATATGTGATTCTGCTAGACGTGGGCTTCACGGCCTGGTCTCTGGACCGCTGGAAGAGTGAATTGTGGGAGAAATGTGGTATTGGTGTGCCCTGGTTCGACAGAGAGGCTAACGATGCTGTTCTCTTTGGCTTCCTCACTGCATGGCTGCTGGGAGAGGTGTGCAGTGTTGTTTTTGTATATTTATTAATATTTTTAATTACTGGTAACTTTTATTTTATATATTCAGTTTAAGTTTTAGTAATTTTGCTTTTGTCATTTATTAAGTTTCTGTTTAGCTTTCACTTGTTTTTAATTCAGTTTTAGGAATTTTTTTACTTTCATTTAAGTTTTTTAATTTCAGTATTTAATCTTATATTTATATTGTATTTTAATAGTTTTAGTTAACTAACTACACTGGTGTGTCATTGCTTTTTTTATAAGATCTATATGAATATTCATTTTGTCAGTGTAAAGTACATGTTGTTGTTTTTTCAGGAAATTCAACAAAAAATGATTTAGATATTTAATAACCTATTGTTTTTTGTAACCCAGTGAATTAAATATATATTTTTAAAAGATACATCATCTTATCTTTTTATTTGGAACATGGACATAAACAAAGATGTTTAATTCTCATTTATAATGATTATGGTTATGTGCGTTTCAGTATGCAGCTCAGTGTGACGACCCTCCCCACATCGTGGCACATTTTCACGAGTGGCTGGCAGGTTTGGGGCTTGTCTTATGCAGGCAGCGTCAGTTACCCATAGCAACAATCTTCACCACACACGCCACTCTGCTCGGCCGATACCTGTGTGCCGGAAGCGTCGACTTCTACAACCACCTCGCAGAGGTTCGTTTGTGCAAGAGATTGTGTATTTGTGAATAAGTGATGCTTCCCCATTGCTGTGTATTAATCATCTAACTCCAGATAGATTTGGTTTTCTTTAGAAAACATTCCCTGTTTCAAGCAAATAGTTTGACAGGTCTGAGTTTGTGGTGCTCTAGTTTGAATAGTTTGACAACAATAAATATTTTCTGGAATTAAAAACAGCAACTGTAATTCAGCTGTTATCCGTAATTTAATAAAGGTGAAATGCATAGTTTCTGTGAGACTAGTGGCACCTTGGGCAATTACAAAAATTAAGCATATTCTCAAACAACCTCGCAAACGTCCCTTTGTGCGTCATGCCTCCCCAAACCCAAACAGCTGTTACGGGTGCTTGTAGGCATGTCTCAAAAGGTAAAGTTAAAATTGGCGTACTTTCAATAAAAGATTAAACCCATTAGGAATACTTTTAGCTGTGTCGTGAGTAAGCAATTGAGTAGATTAACACTTTATCTAGAGCAAACACGACCGTCTTTAATATAATTTTTAATATACCCATCCAATGTATCTGCACTGGGTGCATTTTTTGACTCTGTGTTTTGATGGGGCCTGGGAGGCTCAGTGTTGACACTTTTTGGAGAGATAAACCCATGAATAGCATACTAATACTAGTCAATAAACCAAAAACTGGGTTAAGAGAAAGTATTTTAACATAAAAAAATACTTTACCTTTTAAGAAAGTGTTCTGAAGTGTCTCTCGTTATTTCTCCATGTGTAGTTTAATGTGGATAAAGAGGCAGGTGACAGGCAGATCTATCACCGGTACTGTCTGGAGCGTGCAGCAGCCCGCTGTACACACGTTTTCACCACCGTTTCTCAGATCACCGCCATTGAGGCCGAGCACTTACTAAAACGGAAACCAGGTGACTTTAGTTTCTTAAAAAGACTGTTACACTACATTTCTAATGGTGTAATGGCACTGTCTGATGATACCATTTAAAATGTCATCATGGGCAGATTGATCTGGCATTAGAAGAGATTCTGGCCTCATTTTCACTCAGGAGGCTTCTTGATTTAGTTCAGAAATTGAATTTTGTCCAGGAAGCTGGACGGTTTTCCATTTGTTTTTCAAAAAGCGTTTTTTAGTTGTTTTTTTTTAACCTTTTTTTAACCATTTGCTTAAGATATCAACTTTCACTTTTCTCTGTCAGATATTGTGACTCCTAACGGTCTGAATGTGAAGAAGTTCTCAGCCATGCATGAGTTCCAGAACCTCCACGCTCAGAGTAAAGCGCGCATCCAGGAGTTTGTCAGAGGCCATTTCTATGGGTCAGGATTCATAATACGCACAGTCATATTCACATGTCCATATACGATAACACTCTGTCATATGTTTTCTTGTTGTTTTGTGTTCCCTGCAGGCATTTAGATTTTAACCTTGACAAGACGGTGTTTCTTTTTATTGCTGGACGCTATGAATTTTCAAATAAAGGAGCTGATATCTTTCTTGAAGCATTGGCCAGACTAAATTACCTTCTGAGGGCAAGTATTTGTGTTTTAGGGTGTACACTAGAGATGCGTGGATCAGCTCTAACGTCACCTGAATCTGCTGTTAAAAATAAATAATTCACCCGCCACCCACCT
Source organism: Siphateles boraxobius (assembly GCF_051911475.1). Lineage (NCBI taxonomy): Eukaryota > Metazoa > Chordata > Actinopteri > Cypriniformes > Leuciscidae > Siphateles > Siphateles boraxobius. Next base: position 13,619,439 of record NW_027509193.1, read on the forward strand.
AAACCTATGATTTTCTCTGATTCAGATATCATTACCTGACCTGCACTCGATCGTCACATTACAATTAGCCTATTCTAATTCTCAGTGTTAAGGGTGATGTTATGGTAACATATTACACTGAAGTAGGCTGCTTTTAAATGAACATTAATTTAAAGTAAAAGCTGTTCTTTGTCAAAATTACATTTCCTTAATAGCCTAAAACAGAGGCTTTACTCCCTTCAAACTTAAATTGGAATGTCACTGTTTCCGTCACTGCAACTTTCCGAACACACAAGAAATTAAATGCGTTAAGCCCAAACAAAGGCTGGATATAGGCGCTGTATATTGTATTTTTCCTTCCTTTTTTGTTTGTTTTTAATGATCCTTTTTAAAAATTCTCTTTGATCTGCTGCTTAAACAAGTAGACACCTCAAGTGAGTATAAGCTTAAGAGTCTGCAAATTAGTGCCTGACTAAAAATTAAGCTTTAAACATGTTAATATTTCCATAGACTCTTATTAGAATAATTTCTGTTATAGGGGTGGTTGATTATGATTTCACTTTTCTAACTTTAGTTATTGTATAATGTTGCTGTTTGAGCTGCAAATGTCTGCAAAGTTACAACGCTCAAAGTTCAAAGCAAAATAAAGATATTTGCTTTTAAAGAAATCGTTTTTTAAAGACTACAACAAACGGCTGGTAGGGACTACACAAAATTCCTCCGGTTAGTAATATGACTTACCCTAAAATTTACATAAACCCCGCCCCCGCAGTACATGTTGAGAAGAGGAAGAGTTGTAGTAGAGCACATTTGTGAGTCAGCTCAAACTGTCGCATCCGTCTTTTCACATGCAATACAGTACGTAACACAAATGCAATAGCATGACACTCTGTAGGCATCTTACCACAGTTCCCATACAATCGATTTTATAGAATATCATGACAGAATATGCTAATTGAAGATAGTCAACTCCACATCAGCTACATAAATTCATCAACAAGCCATTCAGAAACGTCCTGTTACATTCCACATGTTGTCACTGCTCCTTGAGTCTCTCCATCATTGTCCGACTCCAGTTTAAACATAAAGGGCAGAGCAGTTTCTGACATTTTAGTGCTTGCCTGAGTGAGGTAATTGAGCTGTTAACACACACAAGATCTTCAAGCTCCGCCCTCTGTGCCGGGAGCAGCAGCTCATTTGCATTTAAAGGGACACACACGAAATTATGTGTTTTTACTGACCCTAAAAAAGGGACCATTTTAACATGCTGTAAAAAAATTATCTGTGGGGTATTTTGAGCTAAAACTTCAAATGCACACTCTGGGGACAACAGAGACTTATTTTACATATTGAAAAAGTGGCATTATACCACTCCTTTAAGCTTGTGTATGTTAGTTAAAACTTAAGTTATTAAGCAATATCTCATGTAAGGCAAGGCAAGTTTATTTATATAGCACATTTCATACACGATGGTAATTCAAAGTGCTTTACATAGAAGAAATTAAAATAATCAAAAGAAATCAGAATAATTAAAACAGTTTAGAATAAAAGATAAAATACAGAAATAATCAAATTATATCAGAATAATTGAAACATAAAATAAAATACAGTAAAACAACCATGTAGGTTTTTTCCTTTGCGTTATATATAATGACCACTAGAAGGTACTCTAGGCATATTTTTTCCTTGATTGGTTTTCCTTGAAGAAATGCACGTTGTTGTTGAAAACAAAAGTAAAAGAGTGGAGCGCGTTCATTGCATTCCGTGTCTTCACAATATCAACACAATATAAAATCAACACAATATAATGATTTAGTTCATTCACCCACGATTAATTGGAATGTTATTTTGTATCACTTGGCCCGCCCGACCCGCGGATATAAGCGCGATCTGCGTATCATTAGTGTACACTATGTGCATTTGATATGTCACAGTACAAACACATGAAATGTTATAAAGATGAAGAATCTTTGTTAGAAAAGTTTTAAATGTGACCTTGATTTTAAACATTATTCTTGTGGTTCTAGGTGAATCACAGCGAGGTGACCGTAATAGCATTCTTCATCATGCCTGCTCGTACCAACAACTTCAACGTGGAGACCCTGAAGGGCCAAGCCGTACGGAAACAGCTCTGGTAACCATGACTGCTGCACTGTGAGGACTACTGTTGTGAACGACACTGTGTAGCTCAACCTACTTCATATAAACTCCCAAGATCGTCTTGAAATTAGTGCTAATGTAACATTATTTATACTGTATTTTGAATTTGCTTTTGTTTTTATTTCTATTTATCTATGGTTTATTTATATTTTAGTTTTAGCAGTTTTAATACTTTAACTTAAACTTTTACTTCAGTAAGTTGCTAATGCAACATTTTAAATTTTCCTTAGTTTAAATCTTTCATCTAATATTTATTTTTAATTTTCTTTCAGCTTACTTTTAAATTTTTATAAAATAGTTTTAGTTAACAATAGCAATACTAGTCTAGAGCGTCCCAACACAGCTGCCATTCTGCAGTGAAGGGCGTATGATGATGTAGAAAGAATTGTATTTAGTTATTCTTAAAATTAACTGTAGTCGTAATGTCACCTAATTGAAAGGAATAGTTAAAATTATATTTATTTATTAATTATTGTACATACATATAATTATTTACTCATCATTTTGCTCAAAAACGCGTATAGTTTTTTATCTCTCTGGACGTCTTAGGGTGCTTTCACACTTGGTTCGATTGCCTGATCCTCTCCCCCTTCCCCTGCTTATAATTAAATTTTTTGTGTCTGATCCGCGATACGTTTGTGACATCAAAGCAGCAGCTCTTTACCCCTATTGCTTGGTAACGACGACAGAGGAGATGCACAGCATTGCTCACCTCACTTTTATATTTTGTTTTTTGTACCTTTGGTTACATTTTCAAAGCATCAGAGCATAACACTTGCCGCAAATGTTCTAAAGAAGGCGGGAGTCCATTACTGCAGAAGGCGAACAGAAATGAAATGTAAATTTTCTCTGCTTGAAGTGCATCAGCTTGTCAGGAAGGTGAGTGAAACCCACACAGTTTTATCAGGTCATACGTCATCAGTAGCGGTTCACTTCCGCAATTTAGTACGATTTGTGTTCCACCGACCAACCTTTTTAATGTGGATTCAGGTACAGTTATCGAGTGCGCACCCGAGTTCGGAAAACGGTGTTCACATCATCCAAACAAACTAAACTCTGACGTCAATCGAACACGGGTGCGCACCAGAAGTGCTAGTGTGAAAGCACCCTTAATTTCCCTTAAGACTCGGGGTGTGTTGGAACAGTGAATGGATTTTGTTGTGATATTGCATCTTTGTTGTATTGTCAGGGACACTGCACAGACTGTGAAGGAGCGCTTTGGGAAGAAACTCTACGAATCACTTTTAGTGTGAGTTGCCTCTTCAACTGCATCAAAAAAGTGTGTGAATCTCTATTTGGAGTGACATTGGGCTCTTTTTTTTTGTTCTCAGAGGGCAGTTGCCTGATGTGTCTAAGATGTTAGATAAAGAGGACTTTACCATAATGAAGCGTGCCATCTTCGCCACCCAACGACAGTGTCTGCCCCCCGTCTGCACTCACAACATGCTGGAGGACAGCAGTGACCCCATCCTCAGCTGCATCCGCCGCATTGGCCTCTTCAACACCTCTCAGGACCGAGTCAAGGTACACAGACACGCTGTATATAATTAAGGGCTCACTAATTGATTTGTTTTTCCGTGGGAAAAATACTGAATATACCATTAAAGACTCCTATTCTTCTGCTAGGTGATTTTCCATCCAGAGTTTCTCTCCTCAACTTCTCCTCTCCTGCCGATGGACTACGAGGAGTTTGTGAGAGGCTGCCACCTTGGAGTATTTCCATCTTACTATGAGCCCTGGGGATACACACCAGGTATAACTACACACACTCCTATATGTACACTACTGTTCAGAGGTTTGGGGTCAACATTTTATTTTTTTGAAAGAAATGAATACTTTAAAATGATCTAAAGTGATACTGAAGACATTTTTAGAATTTTACAAAATACTTTAATTTCAAATAAATGTTGCTCTTTTTATCTTTCTATTCATCAAATAATCCTGCGTTACTTTACAAATATCCTGTATTATTTTAAAAATCAACATTTTAAATAAAATATTATTTCACTGTATTATTGTTTTTACTGTATTTTTGATCAAATAAATGCAGCATTGGTAAGGAAAAGAGATTTATTTCAGAAACATGACAAAATCTTCCTGACCCCAAACATTTTAACGGTAGTGTATGAACTAATTAAATGCGTATTAATAACTGCCACTCAACACAATGAACACATCTCTCTCCCAGCTGAGTGTACAGTGATGGGCATCCCATCGATCTCCACTAACCTGTCTGGGTTTGGCTGTTTCATGGAGGAGCACATTGCTGACCCATCAGCTTACGGTGAGAGCTGTATATTTATTGTGGAAAAGATAAACCGCAGCTACAAGATTTAAAAAAAAAATTCAAGTCTCATTTTTGTTTGAATCAGTTTTATATGTTCCTTATTCCCTCTCTCTCAGGTATCTATATTCTGGATCGGCGGTACCGTGGAGTGGATGAGTCCTGTAATCAGCTGACGTCTTTCCTGTTTCAGTTCTGTCAGCAGAGCCGCAGGCAGAGGATCATTCAAAGGAACCGAACTGAGCGCCTCAGTGACCTGCTAGACTGGAGATATCTGGGCAGGGTAAGACCACACACACACACACACACACACACACACACTCAATGAATTGCTTTTTCCAAGTTCATACCGCCCAGGACTGTCAGCCACAAGATGTCCAAATAACTGTATATGCATCAAAACAATAAAGCTACATTTTATTGTTCTTGAACTAATATAACATGTTTTTATTTCTTAGTATTACATTTCTGCCCGTCATATGGCTTTAGCGAAAGCTTTCCCGGACACATACATCTATGAGCCTCAAGAACCCACTTCAGTAAGTTAAAATGATGACTTAAGTTTATAAGTCTTAAATTGAATTATCTAGACCAGTGGTTCTCAACCTGAACTCCCAACCTCAGCAGACATCCAAGGGGGACTTTGGTAGAAATTGAGTGTAAAGCAATATTTTTACAATGCTTTTCAAGCTAGTTACAAACAACTAGACAAGTCATGGGGCTTTTAGAATGCTGTTGTGGACAATGGGGGGCCTTGGAGTCAAAAAGGTTGAAAACAAATGACTGCTCTAGATAGATCTGGTTAATGTCTATGAGCTAAGATGTAAATATTTGTTGACATTTATTCTTTTATTCACGTAATCCAGTCCACAGGCTTCCGTTACCCGCGACCTGCCTCTGTGCCCCCTTCTCCCGCCCACTCGCTTCACTCGTCTCCTCATCACAGTGAGGGTGAGGACGAGGAGGAACCGTATGACGAAGACCTGGAAGCAGAGAAAGACCGGGTCAACATCCGCCAACCGCTTAATGTACCGAACCGAAACAAGAATCATACAGTCGGTCTTCCTGAGAAAAACTAAAACACAGCCCTAAATGCATGCATACATACACAAACTGTAGCTTATACTGTGAGGCACTTATTTACACACACACACACACACACACACACACACACACACACACACTTTAAACACAGCAACACTCCCCTAAAAGTGAACATAATGCCTGCAAACAGTGTGTTTGCATGTTGGTTTTCTGAAGAGAAATAAATAAGATATTTAAGTATTAAGTAAGAAGATTTCACTGGTGTCTTTCATACAAGGCCTATTACAAAAACAACTGAGAGCAAAGGATTTAGTAGTAGCTAGAGTTATTCAGATGACAATTCCTATGGATTCATACCAAACTGACCTCTAGCTGTGTGTCTGTGATGCTGGTCTTAAAGGGGTATTGCACCCAAACAACGAAATTTACCCCGTGATTTACTCACCCTCGAGTCATCCTAGGTGTATATTACATTCTTCTTCCAGACGAACACAATCGGAGTTCAAATCATAAACGGCCATTCACTGCCATTATAAAGCTTGGAAGAACCAGGACATTTTTTAATATAACTGATTGTATTCGTCTGAAAGAAGAACGTCATATACACCTATATGATGACTCGAGGGTGAGTAAATCATGGGCTAATTTACATTTTTGGGTGAACTATCCCTTTAAGCGGACATTCAAATGGCCACTGTGAAAAGTTAAGGCTCTCATTCCTTATAAAGGTCTTAGCAATTCTTTACAGGAAAGGTTAAAAAAAGCATTATTGGATACACTGTTCCAAACCTGTATGACTTTCTTCTGTGGACCACAAAAGAAGAATATTCACGCTGCTCTTTTATATAGAAAATGAACGAGTCAAGGTTCAATATATAAACATAAAAATAGAATAAAAATAATCCATATGGCTCACTGTCTTCTAAATTCATACAAGATCTTTGTATTAAGAACAAACCCGAATTTATTTACTGAAAATCATGCTTTGACAGTCATTATTACTATTCACTTTCATTGTGCTAATTTCACAGAGCTAAACTTCTCCATTTGTGTTTCATGAAAGCAAGAAATTCATACATGTTTCAAAAGACTTGAGTTTGACTAAATAATGACTGTACCGTTATCCGAAAACATTCTTGCAATTCTTTACTAACAGCCAGATTTCCCTTTGCAGTATTATGTACTCTCAAAAACATAGTGAGTATCCAGCAATTATTATTATTATTAAAGAATCACAAGCAAGTAATGTAGCAAAAGCTGACCTGACAAACGAATGCACTGGAGGATCATTGATACTGTAATACAAATAAACACAAGCACTGTTTAAATTAGTCATGTCTGTCACAGCTGTACAACTGAGATTAAAGTCTACAACATTATTGACATGACGACAGTTTTTTATTATTATTCATGTCCAACTTTTATTCTTCGGTTAAGAAGTTGTACACTTTCTGCAGTAATCCACTGTTGTCAACACAGATATACCCTCCCTCCGTGACCCTTGCAGACTGGAAAAAAAAGACAAAATTCAGATTTAATGTAATGTATAATAAGACCGATAATAAGATATGAGACTAGAGATATTATGTAACCGCATATATGAATGTATCATTTTGGAATTTTCATTCATTTTCAAACTTTAGCTGGACAGAAAGAAAGAATCCAAAAGTTTATGATGGTATTATTTTTTATGGCTATATTATCTGTGTAAAACCAGATTTGGCTTAGGATGTTCAGCACATACTGTGTTTTTTGGCTATATACACTCCATCTGTCTTTCTTAAGCAAACATACCCAGTAAGCTGCTCCAGAAGGAATTGTATGTGGCATTTCCTGTTACAGCTCCCAGTTTAGCGGGGTTCTGTCTTACCGTTTTCACTGAGAACCCATCTGGACCTATTACCTCAACCTCCACAATATGGTAGTCTGCTAATCTGGAGAGAAGGGCAAGAAGAGAAGCTCATAGTCAAGATTAGGGATTTGAACAAAACCCAAACCTGAAACATAGTGTTTTTATACTTTTGCCAGTGAACAACTACTTAGCAACATGCTGAAAAGTCTTGGTATGGAGGCAGTTTTATTGTGTTTTATGAGGAATGAAATATTTTGGGAACCAGTTGGCAACTCACGCAGTGTCTGAAACAATTTCTCCAGTAACCCCATGGAAACCCAACTTTGATGCGGCTATGGCCGCAGCTGCCATCGTGTTCACATTGTTGGGGGCTATGGGGCAAAGCTCTGCTACTGAGCCGTGGTACAAGACCCGCCTCCCCTCTCCCTCCGTCCAATCAGAAAGCAGGCCACCAGTCAGTCGAAAGCAAGAGGGATGTTTAGACATTCGGATGGAAAGAGCCTACGAGAGAGACATTTGACATTTGAAAAATTACTCTCACATTAAAAAATATATTAAGTTGAACTTCAGCTATTAACTTTGCTGACCACCTGTTAAATATAAATATTTTTCATGAGCAATCATATTAAAATTTGTACAGTAAATAATTATAATAAATGGTCTCACCTGCAATGTTCCGCTGTCGTTCATTTTTTGAATATCTTGGCCAGCCCATAATGCACCACTGGGCACATAAAGTGTTTTCCCATGTTGTTTTGCAGCAGTGCGGAGCTCGTGCTCAAGCTGGATGTCGGAGAGGGCCGAAGGGCTGCCCACCTGAGGAGGGAAAAACTTAATCAGGGATAGTTCTATAACAATTACATAGCCAACACAGCTTGTAATCATTATGAAATAAATGTAAATAATATGGAAAGCAATTGCAGGTGATAATATAGAGGTAAACAGTAAAGTTACCAGGAAATGAGCGTGTGACAGAAATCTGACCCCAAACTCTTTAACTATCTGTGGATGACACACCTCCACTATTACATCAGTTACTCTGAAACACACACAAAAACAATTATAAGTGCTTTTTTGCTCTCCTGTTTACATTTAAACAAATAGGGTGATTTCAGGTTGATTGGGACACTTTTTGCCATTAATTTGAAACATGCATGTGCATACAAACATATTAGCATTGTTTACCTGCATGTAAAATCTGAGAGGTCATGTAGAATGAGCTCTTTCGGCAATGAATCTTTAAGTTTGTCTGGATTTCGGTTCCAAACAAATGCTAATTGCAGCCCCACTTTAGCTCCTTCCCTTTGGATCTTCTCAACAAGAAACTGTCCTGAATGTAGAGAGAAAGATGAAATACAAGCATTGTGGTTTGACAGAACATCAATTGATACTGAACATGAGTAATCACAGCTCTTCCACACTTCTTGACCAATACATTTTTATGATATTTTAGTGGTTTGTGGTATGGACAGATTCACTAATGAATCAAAAGTCCCAGATACTTTTCGATGACACAATACATGGTTATATGCAGATTAAATGAGAAAATGGCCTTAAGATGTTATATTTAAAAATATAACAGGACTATAAAAATGCTTATTTTGTATAAGGTAATATGCAATATTTAAGTGCAAATTAAATATATCAATGTGTAATACACTGTAGGGAAAGTTGAAACAGAAGGTTTTTTTTACTGGAGAACTCACCTAAATGTCCATATCCCACAATTCCAACCTTTAAGGATATATCAGACATATCTACAAACAGAAAAGAGATTCAGAAGAACCATAATAGCATTTCTATAGAATGTCTAATCTCCAGGGTTTGTTTGCTAAACGTAGTTCAATGGAGCTAATTATTACCCAAAACTATATAACAACAGTGTAGTCTATTTTGTAACTTTTGAAACATGGAAACAGCATGTAGGCCAAGAAGATTTGCTTATATTGCATGTAGCCTATATTCCCCACACATACTCTTGATTAAAACTTTGGCCCCTCCCCCTTTTCATTTTCTCCAATGTCACCGTCAAACTATAAATATTCTCCTTTATCTCTAACACACTGATCTCAATCGCTCCTCTCAACCTTCACTTACCTGCTTAATCCTTACCCTTTCTCTATTTTCACTCTCTCTTTCTTCTCGATGTTCGTCGATCTTGTTTCGCTGTTTGAACTTGAGAGATTGTTGGATAGAGCTGGACCTGGTTAAAGTTCATGTTAATGATTAAACTTTATGTGTGAATCTTTTGTGTGGATATTTTAAAGGAGCACTGTAGGCTAATACTATTTATGAGGATGAGGTAGAAACGGGGATCATGAACCCAGACCGAAGAAACTTCATTAAGTTGCCATGCTATCAATCTAGAATATCTGCTCTTAAAACAACTTATTAACAAGAGTAAGACAAAAATGTTATGTTAGACTCCCAAAAATATAAAACATTTAATGTATCTAGAATATATATATATATATATCAAATATATAATCTATATATAATCAAAAATAATGAAAAATAATTAGAATTACAATTATTATTATAATAATTACAATACTTTTGATAATTGTTTATACTAACCTAAATATATAAAAATGTAAATAAAAAGTCTCTTGTGTTTCTCCTTACTCTGACATCTACAAACAACAGAAAAGCTGATAAAATTAATAAAAAAAGCTGAAAAGACAGAAATCAAAGTTTGAAAGATAATGTTCTATAATTAATAATAATAATGATCTTATAATAATAAAAAATAATAAAAAATGATCTTCCTGAACTTGTGTCTCAATCATCAAACCTTTGCTCATACTGATGATGTCACTGCAGGGTAATAGGCCATGATGCTGAGAGCAGCGGTTAGAGACAGGCACAGAAAGAAGGAGAGAGAGTGAGGGGTGAACTTTGTTTATGACAGAACAATCTGACAGATAACACATCCCTCATAATGGTCCAAAGTCCAGACCTGCCCCAGCCAATGAAAAACACTGGTATACATAGTCCACAGAGACATTACAGATCTCCCAGTTGTGGAATACGTGGCCCACATCTGAGAACGGTGTGTGTATTACTGTTTAGGCCAGAACAGATGATGGACATCCTGGAGACAAGTGCCTTTGACCGCAGACAACGCAGAAACACGGTAATCACAGCAAACACATACACACACACACACACACACACACAAAGGACCATAGCTAGAGGATTTGGGGCCTCTGAAAAAATATTGATGTGGGCCCCCACCACCCTCCACTAATATCATAGCATATACTGTACAATATATGAGCATGGAGGCCCATAACAGAAGATGGTGATGTAGTTGTAAAACCTTTATTTTAAAAGTTAAATGTTTATATAAAAATTACAACTAATAAAAACTAACAAAAAGCAAGAAATTGTTAAATAATAATAAAAAACAATTTTTAAAATAGTAACAGCAAAATTATGTTTTTTCCACCCATCAGTCTGTTATAATTCATAAATCAAAAAGTAAACATTTAGAAATTGACAAGAATGCACTCAAATTTAAAAAATAAAATAATTTATTGTCTTATTTTTTAATAAAGATAATATGGAACTGGTAATATTATTTAATAAAGTTAATACATTTATTAATCCAAGTGCAGTGTGTTGCCTATTCGTGTTTTCTTGATGTTACATACATCATCAGCCGGCAGGCATAATGCAAAGCGTCGTGACTCGTGTCAATTTTTGAACTCTTTTTTCAATAGTGTAAAAATACAGGGATTTTGACCACGTGATCATTCGGTCGATTGTGGTGCCCACCGATAATGAAAAGTGACAGTCCCCGGCAGGCTGTGCTGTGGGCGGTATTTTTCTTATTCCCAGCGAAATAACAATACAACCTGTCTTTAAGAACGTCTTGACCGTCGACCGGGATACAACAACTCTCCTGACCTCCCTCTCCTTCTTTTCATGGCGTTTTACCCTGATTTATGTTTTCTTTTCCCCGACATTTTTCAGTAAGTCAGTCTGCTCCTGCTCTTCCACCAAGTTCATCAACTTCAGGCAGCTGCCGCTTCAACTCTGATTGATTCTGTTCACGAGCTGGGGTGGGATTTACAATTGTATTGGGTCCATCTGATGTTTGTCACTGACTGAATATTTAATAAATACTTTAAATCGGACAAAACTATTTTTTTAGGGAGTGAAGAGAAGCAGATATTTGGAAAAAATATTTAACCAAATTGCATGTTTTTGTAGTTTTCATATAAATCTCAGGCATACAACTAATATAAAGAATAGAATTATTCATACAACAGGAGCCTATAAAGTATAACTGCTAGATTTTGTATATAATTGTCTCTATAATTGTTACCACCTTTCACCCCACTATGGACGGCCCTGCGCACACACCTGTACACAAAGACACCTGCGTTCTCCTTTTGTGGGATTCACAAACATCCAGTTTAAATATTTAGATCCACATTTAGTCACAATTATTTTTCTAGTAGCCTATTATGGATTCACACTCATATCATGTTTTCATTTCCTCATAACAAAGATATTTGCATTTGATGTTTAATATGAAAAATGTGAGACTGTTAGAGTTCTTTTTAGAGCAGAATGTGCAGACTGTGTGTTTATATAACTGATGCCTGTACTGTTTTCATTCTTTTCCAGTGCGGTGTACTGTTCCTCTACCTCCTCCCTTTTTTTGCATCCTGCACAATATACTTCTATTTGTGGATCCCAGACTCCGCCCCCTCTGTTCTGGCTGCTGGAATAAAGGCTGCTCCCATCCTCTCGTTGGTCCTTCTGGTGTTCAGCTATAATGGGGGGCGTAGTCTATTGGGTGTGGCCGGAGGGTTGCTGCTCTCAGCGGGCGGAGACTGTTGCCTTATTTGGCCAGAACTTTTCATTCATGGTAAAATTTCTTTCTTTATGGCTTAACAGTTATATATCTTAACTTAAGACTATCAGGGTTAATGACCCAGAATTTACCAAGTACATGCCCAGGCCATATATATATATATAGGCTATATATACACACACACACACACACACACACACACACACACATATACATTGGAATATTAGGGATATCATTTTCATGGCAGTTAGTCACAATTACTCCATGAAAACTGTCATCACCACAATGCAAAATAGTAATAAAATATTTTCTTTTTTAAATTGTAAAGTATTAATACATCATGATACTAATTTGTTCAGTCTTTATTTTAACTATATACATCGTATTTGTAAGTAGGCCTACTGTATCACAATAATGAGAATAAAATGAGAATTACCATTCAGAATTATATTTTTTTTATTACAAATGTTTTTAATTACTTTAAATTTATTTCCATTTTAATATAGAATTAATAACAATTCCCCACAGCAGTGTTATATTAACATCAGTTTTTATTAATAGTTTGAATTTGTGGTTAATCTAATTTTAGTTCAAGTTTTTGTAATTTTGTTGTGTGATTTTGTCTCTTTTTATTTTTATTATAAGTCTTTATCTTTTATTCATTTTTATTAGAAATTAGAAATCTTTACTTGGCAACTAGTTAAAAAAATAAGTAAATATTTAATTTTTATTTTGATTGACATCTATTTTACTTTAAGTAACAGAAATGTTTTTTTATTGTTTTAGTTAATTGCAACAACCCTGCTTCACAGTCCAATCTCTTTCTGTTTTCTTTTTCAGGAATGAGCTGTTTTGCTCTGGCCCACTTGCTTTACTCTTTCTCCTTCATGTCATCACGATATTATGCAAAATCTTCATCTTTCTCATTCTATATCCTCTACCTGCCCCTGTGGTTGATAGGCGGTGGACTTTATGTGTACCTGGTGCCTTTCCTATGGCTTGATCCAGAAGCTGACGTCCTTGTCCCAGCCATTGGGGGTTATGTGCTGCTCATTGTCATCATGGCTACACTGGCTGTTCGTACACGGCGGCCGCTTGTCCTGCTGGGGAGCCTGGTCTTCATGGCTTCTGACCTCACAATTGCACTGACAAAGTTCAATGTCTTTGATATAGAATACGAAAGGCACATTATTATGACAACATACTACCTGGCACAGTTGATGATTGCGCTAGGTGACGTGAAGGCAGTGCTGGAGGAGGATGCTGATGATATCCACAAGTGGAAGAGATCATAAAACTGCTGTGAACTCAGGATATTGGTTCAGTGATGCCACACAAACACTTTGTATATCATCATCACTGAAAAGGGTATAATTGATTACGGTATAAAATGGGACCTATTTGAATAAACCTGTGTCAGTTTCGCAGTAAATCCACAACTATTTTGTGTGGACATAATTTATATCGCTAAATATCTGAAATATTACACAATATACATAACAGCTGAGACTTACTTGTAGTTTCACTGCAGCAGATGTTAACTCCTCACAACAGACTCTCCACTGATATGAACTGATTTGATTAAATTTAGATGTATTAAATCAAATTTTATTTTGTCTAACAACACAAATATTTATGCTTGGATGCTCTACATTGAAATTATGCTATTTCTAGAGCAGATTATGAGTTTGTCATATTTAAACAGAAAATAAAGGAGGTGATGTCACAGTGTGTTACAGATATGTATTTATTGACTGATTCATGAAACTTTTATGGTCTAGTTGTTGGCAAAAGAAAACATGTAAAAAAAAAATTGATGTAATGAAAATATCAGTAGGCATATAGATTAAAATCTCATGGAATACTTTTGTGTTTTATAACGTACTTTTGTGGCATACAATGGGACCTGAGACCATTTTTAAAATAAAATGAAAGCAATAGCGAGAAACACTAGATTTTATTTTTAATTCAGCTATCATAAGGCTAATTGTTAATAGTTTATATAATAGAAATTATAAAATTGCTAAATATAAGCAGTTTTAGCCTGTATAAACATATCTAGACTGAACATTTAGTATCTTATTAGGCTAAAATTTATTTCATAATAGTATTAATAAATAACTTGTGAAGTGAACTGAAATGATTTGACACTAATGTATTTTGTGCTGCGTCAAGTAAGGTCAAACATCATCGACAGAATGTTCCCCATTCACTTATAGCGCTATCTGTCGATTATCTTGAGTTATGTGTGAGGAAAGCGTTCCCTGAGAGTAGGGAACGAGTATTGCGTAAGTTAGCTTACGCTATGGAAAAACTCCTTTTCTCAAGAATACTGAAGCAATATTCTCACGCTGGACTGATACCAGTCGGCTGCTTTCCATGGAGCCAGGGCTCTGAGACAGCCGTGTCTTTGATGTGTAAGTGGCCAGATCGCCACGTGTGAGCTGGTACACAGGGTTTTAACCAGTGCTGGAGGGGACGCATATACAGTAGACCCAACTGGAGTTCTGATGATGCTGAGGTCATGAGGCCTAACATCCTCTGAAATCCCTTGAGAGGAGCGCAAGCACCTGGTCCAACACAATCTTGGGTCGGGGTCCCCGTCGCTCTGGGAACTACTGTCACTTTGTTGAGCGAGAGTTGTGACGGACTTCAGCCGCTGGGCGGGGCTGGGAGACCGGCGGCGCTGGCTTCACTAGCTGAGGCGGCGCCCTCTTGTGGCGGCCCGAAGAAGAGCTGGATCGTTTAGGGAGGAAGCGACGCATAGCCTGAAATGCTTTCTGAGCCTGTGTGTAACGTTCCACGAAACCTTTGACTGCTGGGCCGAACAGACCGGTGGTGGAGATAGGGGAGTTGAGAAAAGCTGCCCTATCTGCATCCTTCATCTCTGTTAAGTTCAACCAAAGATGACGTTCAAGAACCGTCAAGTTCGCCATGCACCTACAGGTCTGTGGCGCTGTGCAGATCTCTGAAAGCTTCCGGTTCAGGTCCAGACTCGTGCATCGAGCGGAGAAGTTTGGCCTGAAAAACCTGGAGGACAGCCATGGTGTGAAGCTTGGCCAGCGAGAGCTGAAGTGGTGCGGCAAGGCTTCGATGGGTGGGTAGCCTTAGCTTTCCATCTGATAGCGGTGGCCGGGCAGAGGTGTGTGGCCACCTCCTCTTCTAGGGGATGAATTGCTTCGTACCCTTTTTCCTCAGCGCCGTTAACGGTCGAGAGCGTTGAGAAGAAGGAAGGCTTTAGAAGAGCTGAATGCGGCGCTTTCCATGACTTCGTTAGCTCGCCATGCACTTCTGGAAAGAAGGGGGCGGGTCTCTGCTGAGGGGCCTGTTGGCGCCCATGCAGGAACCATTCGTCCAGCCTGCTGCGCGTGGGCTCCTCGGGCGAAGACCACTCGAGCCCGGGGTCTTCAACGGCCTTAGTTAGCACGCAGAGAAGCTCTGCGTTAAAGCTGGTTCTCACGTCATTCGTGCTGGCTTGTGTTGAGGGCGCAGGGTCAGTCACAGAGCCCGCCCATTCCTCGCATTCGGATGCAGCGAAAGAAATGCTGTCATTCTTCTCATCTTCCTCATCTGATCCACCAAAAGAGCCAAGACCGGCCGCTTGCTGAGAGGGGCGCTGGTCTTCCTGAGTAAATAGGACCGGCGAGGGTGTTTCTCTGGGAGAGAGCGAGGCATGCGGTGACTTGGCCGGTGTGTGCTCGCTCGTGTTCATCCACTATGGCATCCTCTGTGCGCGGTGCTTTTTCTTGCACGGCTCGATCAGAGGAAAAGGTGGAGCGGGAGGCGTGGGGTCGTCGTGGGCGAAGGTAGCCAGACGAGACCGCAGGGTGGAGAGCACCATTTCATCACACTCCGGGCAGCCGCCCTTAGCGAGTGCAACTTCCGTGTGGTCAAGGCAAAAGACAGGAAGCGCAGAGGATGTGACGATCTCCGCCGAAGAGAGGGCCTCTGCACGATGTGCAGGAGACCCGAGACATTTGTAGCAACGCCTAGAAATTGCTCTTTTTAGAAAAGTGAGTCGCAACGACAAACACACTATTTGCTTGTAAAGGATATAGCACGCCGGAGGGCAGAACAGCGGGCTGAAGGTGGCGTCCAGTTGAAAACCAGGAAGCCCGCGACCTCAGAACTGATTAGCAGGTGCTTGTTCCGCTGAAGGCTTTTCAACGCCAGCAAGGCTTCTCATCTGGAGGTCAGCGAAGTGAAATTTGCTGAAGGAGATTAAATCTGAATTCTATGGCGAAATGGGTGGCTTATATTGTATAAGCCACGCCCATTCTGGCGGGCTCTGATTGGTTCGCGCATCCTAGCGGACTCGCCATAGGTTCGTGGGTGAATGACGGATAAGGATTTAAAATGTGAAAAAAAAATAAAACTGGCAAAAGATTCCCATTTTAGGACTTTATATACTTATTAGAGTGTTGTGTATGTAATGCAATTACATGTACACATTTCAAGAATGTAATTAACCATTTTTTTTGGTGAATCAGATATTTTTCCCCATGAAAATGTCATTCCTGCGTAACGTAATGAATTTTTAAATTAATTACATTGCTACCATTGTTGGCATATACAAATGTACTGATATCCATAATTGGAGCTCAACAAACAATTAGTGCTCGGAAAACTACATTTTAATAATAATTAATATAATCAATTTGGGATTTCATATAGACATGGGCTCATGTTTGGCTGCTGATAACTCAAAATTCAGAACCAAATAAAAAAAAAGCTGGGAAATGTTTAAAAAGTTTTCCAATAAAGTAAATAAGACTTGTTTTATCCTTAACTCAACAAAAAAAATGAATTGTGTAATCTAACACACAAATACGGGTTAAATTAATTTCCTGTGTCATTGTTAGCCGGAATGACATACTGTTAGACGGAAGGACATTCTGCAATATTTTTCAGGATTAAAATGAAAACCAGCCTCGGTATCATTTTTCTTTCCAACACTTAAACTTGAAACAAAGTAAGAAATACTAAAACTTTTTTTAAATCGTTAAAAACGTGTCAATCAAATTTTTTTTTATGTAAATTGATTAATTCAGCCAACACTTAAATGCAACAGCATTTCATACATTTTGTGATAAAACATTAACATATTTTATAAATACAACTATAAATGCTTTATTCTTGATTTAAAAGCATATCTATAATGTTTAATAATTGTATTTTCCTACTTTATGATTTATCAATTTATCATTTCTAAATGAAGTTTTGCATTATTTACAAACCAGTTATGTAGGAACTGTCAGTGGTTCATAAGATCACTTAGAAAGTGTATGTAAATGATTAATAAACTATTAAAATGTACATTCATACATATGATTATTTAGACATATAGTAATAGTTACTTAGTGTGTTAGTAAATGCTTTATTTACATGTATTTCTACTGTAATTTAGGGTTAATTCAAGTTGTTATAAAGCATTTAGTAGTGGTCAGTTAACTATTTTGTGAGCTCATCTAAAGTGAGGACTAGTTATGCCTCGTAAAGCATATAAAGGAGATTTAAAGACTCAGTTATCTTCTAAACAGAAAAAGGAAACAAACACAACACAGTGATTCAGAACATAGAAATATGACATAGAACTGAGCCTTTAAATCTCCTTAAAAACGCTTTACAAGGCATAACTAGTCCTCTCTTTAGATGAGCTCACAAAATAGTTAACCGACCACTACTAAATGCTTTATAACTACTTGAATTAACCCTGAATTACAGTAGAAATACATGTTAATAAAGCATTTACTAACACACTAAGTAACTATTACTATATGTCTAAATAATGTTTTTTATAAGATGTCTTTATAACTACCTGAATTTACTACATTTACTCACACTTTCTAAGTGATCTTATGAATCACTTATCAACTCCCAAATAACTGGTTTGTAAATAATGCTATACTTCATTTAGAATGTATAAATTGATCATTAACAAAGTATGAAAATACAATTATTAAACACATTATAGATATGCTTATAAATCAAGAATAAAGCATTTATAGCTGTATATGTAAACTTCTTATTAATGTCTATTAATGTTTTATAAATTATGAATTAACTGTTTACTAATGCTTAACTAATGATTAATAGCATGCAGTTATTATAAAGTGTTACCAAAATGGGGTATAATTAATAAATATGACTACATCATTCATGATTACATTATTATTAACATTACAAAATTCAATTCGAAGATAATTAAATGTGACTCATTAAATCATATGAAATCAAGATGAATGACAGCAAAAATATGGCAAAAAAACATACAATTATGTAAATAATGTTAATGTTAATAATATAACTAAAATAACTATGCCTAAAAGTTTACAAATGTTAATTAAAAACTAGATTGTTACGTTTACGTCATTCTGGATAACGGATGACATGTCCTGGCTAACAGAGGTTTTTTGTTATTCAAGAATAACATGTTGTTATCCAGGAATGAAAAAACAAATATTTTTTCTTTATAATCAGGCACTAACTTAACCACCATGGAAAACTACAACTTAGCTATTATCGCTATAAGGTAATCTTTTAGATCAAATAGATAGTTTTTTTAATATAAAAACATTATAAATGTTTTATTAGTGTTATCCAAAAGGACACCAAAGTGCACCAGTGACCGAAAAGGTCAAAATATTAACATTTTAAAAGAAGCTTACTCACATTTGCACATGTTCTGGTGCTCATTCAGGGTCTTCTTTTTGATACAATATCATGTCACTTGACATACCAAAATGCATTATGGTCCAAAATGGTAATTTATGTCTGTTATCCAGGAATGACATTAGAGAAATCACAATTTGGAGACAAAAGTCTTTATGTCATAAAAATGTAAATAAACTTAGGATTATCACTATATTTGTAGGTATCGTTGAAAACATCGATACAATTATGCCCAAGTAGATTATAAATACTTTTATTTATATTTTTTTACATTTTTGTCGTATTTTTGTATTCAGATTTTAAGCCGGGACAGTTACCCGGAATGACATTTTGGGACTTTTGAGCTCAATAGTTCCTTCAAGATTAATTATTTATATTGAATTCTCACATGAGTAATTAAAGAGGGGGAAGTTGAGTTTAATGAAGTGCATTTAAAAATGTATACATTTTTAATGTAATTAATATGCTTTGGACACCGGAATTGACACGCCACGCCATTGACCCTCGTGCAGTTGCCGCAGCACAGCGATTGAGCGAGCTAAGGCACTCAGTTGTGTGTCTGCTGTGCTGTGCAGTCAGCTGCACTGCGTTTTTAAAAAAATTGCTTCAATATTATCGAGAAAAGGAGTTTTCCCATTGCATAGCCTAAGCTAACTTACGCAATACGAGAGACCTCTTGAAGGGGAATTTCGGTAGGCTATTCCAAAACCACACACACACACACACACACACAGTGCCGCTGCTAGCCATTTTGGTGCCCTAAGCATAATTCCTTTATAGCCTACCTCCAACCACCCCCCCACCCATCGTATTTCTAGAGCAATTAAATACTCCCGCCTGTTTTGTTATATACATCCCTAAAAAGTGCCTAATAATATTTCTATACTGAAATAATATGGGCATTATAATTATTATGACTATGATATGATTATTGATTTTTCATTACGCAATTTTTGCTGCCCCCTCAGCACTCGGTGCCCTAAGCACAGCACGTGATGCGGCGGCGCTGCACACACACATACACACCAGAACTGAGGAGAGAGATGGGAACTGAGAGGCTTCTCTAAAATCAAGTTGATCTTCAAGACAGAAATGAACTCGTATCCGCTTCATTTGTGAATCATGCCGATGGAATCATCACATGCGTTGTTGTGGTGATGAAGAGACGTTCACATTCCGAGGGAAAGAGGATATCAGTCAAAATTAGTCCGATAGCCAAATTATGAATGGAAAGTTTGAAGAAATAAGCCCAAATCGGGAAACACGCCGTGTTTATGTGCTAAGAACAACATTTGTAACGCGAGTTACGAATTATCCTCCACTCTCTCAGGTAAATAGCCTATTTTACATATTTTCCCCATTAGTTCACAAGCTTATCCAAGCCATTTTTATTGAATTTCTGGATTGTTATACATTAACGGACTTGAGGAGCGATATTATTGAACATTCATGAGCTGTGGGTAAAACATTTTTTTATAAACTGAACCCCCCTAAAAAAATAGGATAGGCATTTATATCTCTGTATCAACCGTTTTCTGTTATTATATCCAACTCGTTCCTCTACATCTGAAGAACACAGCTAAGTTTACGCCCTAACAAATAGTAGCAGTTTCTTGATGGTAATTAACCTAACAAGTGCCCATTTATCCTCAAAATAACTCCACAATCAGCCAGCATAATGATAGCAGGGTGTCAGTTGTAACGACTTGTTATTTTCTTCCTGTTTCCTGTTTGTTTGGAGCTGGTGTGCTCTTCCTCCTCCTGATGTTCGGGACTGTCAGTATGCCTATGGGCTGTCATGCTGTGGCCAGTTGCCTTTCTCTCACTTTCACCCTCCTGCTCCACGTCTTGGATGTGTGTCTGTGCCTCCAAGCAGAAAACGGATGCCCAGAGAGCTGTCTCTGCTCGGAGAGTGTCGACGGCGGGCTGGTGGTCCGTTGTAGTGACATGCACTTGATTGCAGTGCCACGTGACCTTCCGAACACTACAAAGCATCTATACCTAGACAACAACCTGCTGCTTACCATACCATCTGATGCCTTTATAGGGCTCCCAATACTGTTCAAATTAGATCTTTCCCACAACCGGTTGGCCTACTTGGAGCCTGGAGCCTTTCAAGACCTTGCAGACTCTTTGAGCAGCCTGGATCTTTCTTCTAACCAGCTGCAGACCCTGGACCCCAAGGCGTTCGGCGACCTCAGAGCCCAGACTAACCTCTCTCATAACCCCTGGCTGTGTGACTGTCGTCTGCAGCTGGCTATGCCACAGCTGCTTTTGGATCCCTCCTCCCTCACTGAGGTGGTGTGCAACACTTCTGAACCCAAAGCGCTGGAGGCTCAAGGTATGCCCTTCATTCTGGTGGCGACTGATCTTGACTTCTGCACAGCAATCCAGAGGACCACTGATGTGGCTATGCTGATAACAATGTTTGGCTGGTTTGCAATGGTTATATCATATTTAATTTACTATGTAAGGCAGGGCAGATCTGAGGAGTCACTGACACTTAACACCAGGCTGTAACACAATTATGAATAACAGGGTTAAAATTACATAGTTATCACACTGTTTTTTATTTAATTTAATTTTTTTATTGATGTTTCTGTATAAAAGATCAAATAAAAAACCAAAGAGAGAAAGTGACAGTAAAGACTTATATGATGTTACAAAAGATTTCTATTTCAAATAAATGGTGTACTTTTGAACTTAATATTCATCAAAGAAATGTATTCAGAAAGAAGTCTCACGGTTTCCCCAAAAAAGCAGAACAACTGCTTTCAACATTGATGATAATAAAAAAGAAAAAAAAATCAGCATATTAGACTGATTTCTGAAGGACCATGTGACACTGAAGACTGGAGTGATGATGCTGAAAATACAGCATTGAGATCACAGGAATAATGTTTGTTTTTTTAATGAAGTAAAATGGAAAGCAGTTAAAGGTCCAATATGTAAGAATTTTGTAATAAAATATCCAAAAATCACTTGCACAGTGTGATATATTTCCTGCAGTTGTGTACTTACAATATCCCAAAAGTCTCCAAAGATTTTTTATTTCAGAGAAATTCCAATTTTAAATAAGTGGCCGTCCCGGAAAAAAATGTCGCCTGTCAATGACGCAATATCCGTGCTATCCTTGGTTTCCGCTCGAACTGCCATAGCCGTGACGTAACCATGGCGACAGACATGGACAACTGCGTAATGTGTAACGTTTAGTGGCACACAGTTCTTGTTTCGTTCAAACATAGACCATGGCAAGCAAACAAGTAGAACTAAAATGAGGATCAATATCAGCGTGGCGTTTTTGAGATGATGAGAGCTCCACGCCCGTGACTAATTTGGACTCGACAGAGCTTCACGTGTCACGACTTGACAGCTTTATTAGACAGGTGAGCAAATGTTTAAAACAAATGTTAACGTTAGCTCAACATGATGACATGTTAGAATATGGTCAGTATGTTATTCTAATCTTGATCTAGCTGCTAGTTTCGTATAGAAAACACGTAGAATAACATTATAACTTTCAACACACATTTAAATGCCGTTTAGTGTGATAGTGTAACGTTAGACCAAGTGAAACAGTGCTGCGTTACCTCACAAGTTTAATTCGTCTAATAACCTGACCTGTGTGAGTAATCCAGCACTTGCGTGTAGTTCTGTAGAATTAAATGTCCTTATTCCTTTATATCTGCGGAATTCGAGTGTGATATCTGTCTCTTTAGCAATCGCGACCTGCTTCATACCACTGTAATGTTAAAAAACATGAGTGTTTTTTTACTCATCCATAAACATTATTAGACCCATCAGCTTGACAGCAAGTCCCATCATACAGCTCATCACTGTGTCATAAGCATACGCATTATTGTTGGAAACTGCGCTCTCCTGTGGCCAAAAAAGCTACATATTGTACCTTTAATTTAAAGTGTTATAATATTTCACAATATTGCTGTTTTTACTGTGTTTTTTATCAAATAAATGCAGGATTGGTGAGCATAAGAGAATTAATAAAAAAAATCTTAGTGACCCCAAACTTTTGAACAAAAGAGTGTAAATCACTCTTTTAAATGTCATCATATTTGAAAGATGTTAATAATCCAGTGTAATAAAAAATTGAAAATTAAAAAGTGATTATCATTATTGATAGAAATATGCATTAAAAACAACTGAGAACTTGATATATTGAGACTTGGTAACCATTTCTTTGGGACACAAGACCAATTGAAAATATTTTACTGCCCGGATCAAAAGCTTTTTATTTTATTATTAAAATATGGTTCCTGAGGTTAAAGAATGTGTCTTTCAAAATGGGACACACATGTTGTACATACAGTATATTACATTTGAGCCCATTGTGGGTTTTTGTGAGACTCCAATAACAATGAGATTATGTGCAGTACCTGTATATCATATTGTATCTATTGAAAT
Source organism: Siphateles boraxobius (assembly GCF_051911475.1). Classification (NCBI taxonomy): domain Eukaryota; kingdom Metazoa; phylum Chordata; class Actinopteri; order Cypriniformes; family Leuciscidae; genus Siphateles; species Siphateles boraxobius. The sequence goes on from NW_027509193.1 coordinate 13,642,680, forward strand.
AGAAATACTGATCTGGGCTTAGGTTGCAAAATTATGCAGACAATAGGCTTCTATGATTTGTATTACTCATATAAGATGTCTACTTTTAACAAGTAGTGAGAGTTGGATTTAGATTACACCTAACAACTACACCACATTTGAACTCAAAATTAAACTATCTTATAAAGACGGAAGAGCTTGAACCCTTCAGTCTTCAGATGTCCAGCACTGTCATCTTTTATCATTGTTGTTCGGGCCTGCTAGTCATGATGGATCAGCACCTGCTCCCCATCAGTGGCATCTGATACTCATAGTAATGTTTGAAAAAAGGTGTTCATGATTTTTACACCCAGTAGCTGTTCTCTAAAGATGTTTAATTCAAGAAATTCCATGTTCTACTGAGTCTTTCTGAATGGTCTCATATGTCTCTGCTTTACTAATCAGCTGCTTTAGTGATTCACAATTTTATTGTCAATTATTGACAGCAAGTGATCAGGTGCCCAGTGTTATGAATTTCCATTCATATAAGAATCAAATGCTGTAAATATATGCATTAAAGGGGTCATCAACGGCATTTAAAACAAAAAAAGTTTTATAATGTTCTTTGAGGTCCACTTATAATGTTTGCAAGATTTTTACACAATAAGCATCATAATTTAGAAATTTTTTCTATCCTATTTTTGACCTTCTCTTTTGAGACACTCAGTTTTGATAGGTGTGCCGCAACGCCCACTGCTATGATTGGGTATTTCAACATCCCAGCCATTACACATGTGGAATTGTTTTGAAAACTTCTGATGCAAAAAAATGGCAACCAGTGAGTTTGAACCCAATTCAGAAGAAAGCGAACCTATACACCAAGGATTATAGTTGTTTGTTATTGTGTATTTGTAAGGTATTGTATTTTATTACATTATTTGAAACAAAGACGCTACAGAAAGGTGTTTATCTCGTTACATAGTTGAAACATTTGCCAACTACAGTAATGCACATTAAGCTTTTGCGGCAAAAAACTTGTAGTTAATGCAGTCATAGTTGACAGGATAACTTACAGTGTTTCGTGTAACCTAATTATGAATGAATAACCATTGTTTGCCGCACTGTCGTTCTTATATTCATCTATCATCATTTTCAGTAAATTAAAAGCACATATCAAATTATCTGTATCAGACAAAGCAATAGTGACATTTATTGCAATTATATATAGTTTATACTCTTTATTATATACAGAAAACATATTTAGACAGTTGAACCCTTATTTGTTTTTTATACCATTTAATACAACTTTCAAAAAACTTCCGTACAAACGTCACTGCCGCTCATCAACGGCAGCTGTCAGAGTTGCGAAAAGAACAGTCTTCCGTGGGCTAGTCCGTCCCATTCAACAACGCTCGGTCCGACCTTGCGGCCTTCGGAGGATGCAGCCTCTGAATTGGGACACAGCTACAGTAGTAGGCTAGGCAGGAGTTACTCCAACAGTACTCCAACGGTTAATGGTTACAACAGTTCTCGAGTTCCACTACACTGAATATAGTTTTTTCACTATAAATGCTTTAGACATGTAAAACATCCGCGTTTCACATCATTATCGTGTGCTTTCATAATTAAATTGCATATATGTGACATCATTGTGGGATTATGTAAATTAATTGGTTGGAATTGTTTTTTGAACCGGTTCATTGAAACGAACTGTCCGAAAGACCCAGTTTGTTGTATAAACTTTTATAAACTTGTTTTTTAAAGTGGAATGACATGGTGGCTCAGACATACAGGACAGTCTGTGTTCACGATTCATGGTGTTTTCCTACTTAAATACCTGGTGATGCAAAGTGAGTGGATGCCTTTTAACTCTTCCCCGAGATAGGCCTTTTTCACAGACTGTAATGATGTGTTTTAACGGTCATGAACATCATAAGTCCTGCAAAGTTTTTTTTATTAAAAAAAATTGTATGTACATTTAAAACACTATACTTTGTATTATATTACCTTTGCATCAAATTACAAAAAAACTAGTTAACACCGCTGTGAGGGTGTTTCTAATACAGTGCTTGTGGGAGTGATGGTAAAATACATATTTGTCTCTTTTGACTGCCGCTATCAGTCTCTCTCTATTTTTTTTTCTTTTGAAAGTTGTGAAAACACTGTTGCGGAGTTTTTCTTTTGCTTTTTGAGCAAATGGGAACACCAAAAATTCCATGTAGTCTCTTACCACATTACAACAACACTTACGCTTAGACGTCGACAGAAGTAAAAAAAAAAAAAAATTATTGAACATGTCATGTACAAACAACATGGCAAAAAAAAAAAATATCATTACAATATGACAGTAGGATCAGGTGCAAAGGTGTGTTACAGATATGAGAGAGAGAGAGAGAGAGAGAGAGAGAGAGAGAGAGAGAGAGAGAGAGAGAGAGAGAGAGAGAGAGAGAGAGAGAGAGAGAGAGATAGAAAAGGGGGGCTAGGGTCTTAACATACAGTAGATTAGATATTTTTGTGAGACTAATAACCCTTTGATTATTTACTCTTGATGAAATTCAGGGAAATTCCATGTCCCTCTGACTTTGTAAAATTGTTTTATATTTCTCTGCTTTACTGATCCGATGCTTAAGTGATTCACACAATTGTTTTATAAATTTGGAGCCAGTATTATGCATTTGCATTTATACGTACTGTATATGATTGAACTTCTATTAATTTTTATTAAATTGTCTTTTAGGAAGTGAAATTGAGTCAATAAACTGAACAACTCCTGATCATGTTTTTTTGCTTTGCTTAGCATAAACAGTGGTGTGTGGTTGATCAGATGACAATTTACTTTATTGTTCAGGACTTTCCATCAAAATTTGATTTTTAACAGAATTCAAAAAAAGCATTACCGCTATGTATAATCTATTACTTTTGAATGTGTTAATATGTTAATTAGGCATAAAACATTAGTTATAATCATTTCCCAGAATTCATAAAAATACACCTTCATTTTATGCAAAATTCTTGTTAATGGGCAGAACAGACAAAAATGCACAATAAATAGGAAAATGATTTCCATTACACAAGAGTAGATGTTAAAACTTCATGCTGATTTGTACTCGGCTTTCGCCAAGATAAGCACCAACTAAGACGTAGCTTTACAGTAACCTATGCTGACTAAGGCTGTCGAGCCCCACTGCCGACGTTAAAGCAGGTCAGTGGCAACGGTTCCGTATGGCACACTACCGCAAAACACAATATCTGTCCAAACACCAATCCTCACTCATACAAAATAGGAACGTAATAACTGTAATTACTATGCAAACTATACAAATAAACCAACAGACTCTTCGAGTTTTTCAATAATTTTTCGAATCCGAGTGGCCGAGAACACGATTCGAATCCGAGGGGCGGCCTGTACACAGCCAGCCAGAATCTTTCCGTCTCAACCACAGCCAGTTGCTGCTCCTCTCTGCTGCTTCAGATAAGTTCTTTACTGTGCGACGCAACTCTTGGCCACTGAATCCGACGTCTCTAAGGAACCGGGTTGTAGAGTGTGCCACAAATCCTCGACAACCCACATCCACTGGATAAACCTGGACTCTCCATCCTCGCTGTTCTGCTTCAGTGGCCAGCTGAGCATACCGCAGTTTTTTCCTCTCATATGCCTCATCTACAGCATCCTCCCATGGCAATGTTAACTCTATCAGTTGAACAATGCGTGCTGATCCAGACCACAACACAATATCTGGTCGGAGGTTAGTGGTGGCAATCTCAGGTGGAAAAATAAGCCGTTGATCAAGATCAGCCAGCATTTTCCAGTCCCTAGCAGCTTCCAGTTGTCCTGGGCGAGAATTGGTTTTAACACCTTTCCTTGGTGGTTGCTCGCCTGGGCGGAGGAATGTTGTCTTCTGCGTGTAATGTTTTGCTAGAACAGGTGGCAACTTATTGGTCATGTTACGCTTGTCTTCCAATGCTAAAGCCAAACATCGGAGTACTTGGTCATGGCGCCAAGTAAACCGACCTTGGCTAAGAGCCACCTTACATCCTGTCAAAATGTGCCTTAATGTGGCAGGTGATGAACACAAAGGACAAGAGGGATCCTCTCCTACCCAGAGGTTTAGGTTCTGTGGTGATGGGAGAACATCATATGTTGACCTGATAAGGAAACTGATCCTACTCACTTCCACTGACCAAAGGTCTTGCCAGCCCATCTTGCGTTGTTCGACACTCTCCCATCTCATCCACTCTCCCTGCTTGGCTTGGGAAATGGCCTTTATACACCTCATCCTCTCCTCCTGCTTTCGCACCTCGTTGACTGTCAGCTTCCTCCTTTGAGCTTGGCCTGCCTTGTGCCATTAAGGAGGAGTTAAACTGAGCCCAAAACTCCCTCTTCCATGCTGTACCTGTCCCACGATATCACCAATTTGAAGGGCAGCCTTTGCCTCTTCCACAGCTTTCTTTGCTGACCACTTTCTACCAGTTTTTAACACAGGGGCTGCCTCCCGTACACATTTGTCGCGTGACTCTACTAAGGTCATTTCCAGTCTGACCTTGGCGCACTTAAACTCCTCGGTTAAAGCAGAGACTGGCAGCTGCAATACTCCTTTACTATAAAATCCCACTCTGCTGAGGCAACGTGGAACTCCCAACCATTTCCTGATATATGAACTTATTAACGCTTCCAGCTTATCCACTGTTGTCAAAGAAACCTCGTACACAGTCAGTGGCCACAGTAACCTCGGCAGTAGACCAAACTGAAAGCACCAGAGTTTTAGTTTGCCTGGTAGAGCACAGCTGTTTATGCTCTTCAACCCTTCCACTGCTTGTGGTCTAACTTCAACCACTCGAACTGTGTCCTTTAGATCCCCATCGTACCATCTCCCAAGACTCTTCACTGGCTTCTCAGAAACTGTTGGTATTGCCTCACCATTAGTGAAGAATGTTTTATCTACTACCTTGCCTTTAATTATCGAGATGCTCCTTGATTTGGAGTGCTTAAATTGCATTCGTGCCCATTCAATGTTATCGGTTAACTTACCCAATAACCGATTAGTGCAGGCTACTGTTGTAGTAATGGTTGTCATGTCATCCATGTATGCTCTGATTGGTGGTAGTCGCATCCCAGAAGCCAAGCGCTCTCCTCCTACTACCCTAACCCTTACACTAGTACATGCCCAATAAAAGAATCAGGCACTGATAAGACATTTGCGACTACAATAGAATAAAATAGGTTGCTTACAACAAATTAATCAAAATAGAAAATAATAGATATAAAAGTAAAGACTAAATTTTTGCATAGGCAAAATAGGCCTTTTTATGCATTCAAAATAATCCCTTGCACACATAATGTGGCACAATTACAACACCATACAAACAAAAAATAATGTTTTTATTTTTCTATACGGACTTCTTAGTGGAGTAATGAGATCACACACACAACTGTATTATCAATTATTATAAGAGCTATGTCCAGCTTTATAAATTTCTGCTCATATGGCTTCATCTGTTGTATTAACTTTTATAAACCTGTTTTTAAAAGTGGAATGACATGGTTGCTCAGACATACAGGACAGTCTGTGTTCACGATTCATGGTGTTTTCCTACTTAAATACCTGGTGATGCAAAGTGAGTGGATGCCTTTTAACTCTTCCCCGCCATAGGCCTTTTTCACAGACTGTAATGATGTGTTTTAACGGTCATGAACATCATAAGTCCTGCAAAGTTTTTTTTTATTAAAAAAAATTGTATGTACATTTATAACACTATACTTTGTATTATATTACCTTTGCATCAAATTACAAAAAAACTAGTTAACACTGCTGTGAGGGTGTTGTTTCTAATACAGTGGTGTGTGTGTGTGTGTTAATACACAGGGTGTGTGTGAAGCGCCTAGTGCAGTAGTAGAGTGGTGTTGGTAGTTAGTACATGCTATGCTGTGCTTGTTACTCTCTGCTTACAGCTGTTGCCTCTGGCTAGCCTTCTTGATAGAGGGTGAAAAGAGGAGCCGAGTGTGTAAGCCTCCTTCTGCCAGTACAGAGCCTCTCCACCACCAAGACTCCTGTAGTGCCTCCTAGGGGCCACACACGGAAACTGGGTATCATACGGTCCCAGGCTAAACTACAGGGGATCTCGGAGCAGCAGTGGGCCCCCATAGACGTGGTGTGCAGGCCCACCACTGTGTGGACAATGCCCTGGCGCCCGTCAACCACTGTCCCAGCTATGGGAAAATAGCCCCACTGCCTTGTGGGTAGTCTGTTGAGATAAGGCTAAGGGAGCATACCCTGACAGGAAAGCAATGCACTGGAGGTGCGCAATAGGTGGGCCTTAACAGACGAAGGACCCGGCAGCCTCCTGCAGCCAAGATGGGGGACCGGTTGTCCTGGGACTACCCTTGCCATCGGGACTTACCTCATCATGGTGAAGATAGTGCTACTGGGGATGGCGCACCTCCTTTGGCACTTTAAAACCTTCCTTGCGCAGGTCTCCACCTCTGACCACGGTGACAATACCTGGACCTTACATATGGTTAAAAGTCTGACGGCGATGGGGAATCTGACGACGGGGGCAGGTTTGAATAGACTGGGAGCTCTTAGTCAGAGCCCTCAACGGCAGCGGCACAGGTTATTTGGTCGCTATCAACTGGGATTAAATGGCAGGTATTTCGGCAGACTCCTGTGCGACGGAGCAGCCCTATTTAGGGACCACACTGCTCTACCTCATTGGGAAAGGGCCTAGAAAAGGTGGCCTAAAAATTGCCCATTCAACCATTTACCTGGATAGATTACCACGTCTATCGGGTTATTCCACTACTGCGGTCGAAATAAGAAAAATAAGAAACAATACAATATAAAATTGGCAACATGGAATGTAAGGACTCTCCTGGACTCGCATGGCATCTCTGACAGACCACACAGGAGAACAGCCCTGATCACTGCTGAGCTGAGCCGCTACAACATCGACATTGCTGCCCTGAGTGAGACTAGGCTTCTGGATGAAGGATCTCTAACAGAGGAAGGAACGGGCTATACCTTCTTCTGGAAAGGTTTCCCCCCAGGTGGAAAACATCTTTATGGAGTAGGACTGGCCATCAAAAACACGCTTCTACCAAGTCTCACAGAAACACCTATTGGCATTAGTGAAAGGCTAATGACCCTCCGTATCCCCCTGGCAAAAAAGCGTTATGCCACACTTCTCAGTGCCTATGCACCAACTTTGCCATCTGAAAATGAAGCCAAGGAATGCTTTTATCAAGCACTGGATGAAACTCTTCGCCAGATCCCTAAGATTGATAAGATCCTCTTGCTTGGGGATTTTAACGCTAGGGTGGGACAGAACTACAGGATATGGAATGGAGTACTAGGTAGACATGGCATTGGCAGGGAGAATGCAAATGGTATGAGGTTACTTACTCTTTGCTCTGAGCATAACCTTACCATAACTAACACCATCTTCCAGCAGAAGGCAAAATATAAGACCTCGTGGATGCACCCTCGCTCTAAACATTGGCACATGATTAACTTCATCATGGTGAGGAGAAATGACATCAAGGATGTTTTCATCACTCGTGCCATGAGAGGTGCAGAGTGCTGGACTGACCATCCTATGATTGTGGCCAAGCTCAATATGGAAGTGCGTACCCCTTTGCGACGGCAAAAGTCCAAAAATAAGAGGCTAAATTGTAGCAGCTTTGGAAACATAGAAGCAAGAAGTGAGTTTCGACGTCTCCTAGCTGAGAACCTTATGGAGTCTGAAACTTGTCTGAGCTCAGAAAACACAATGGAACAACAGTGGAACTATATTTGCTCTGTGCTCTATGAGGCAGCAGCTAAATCCATCGGCTATAAGAGCAAGAACCACCAAGACTGGTTTGACGATAACTCAGACATCATCCACAACCTGCTTAAGGATATGCGGAAAGCACACCGGGAAACATTAGATAACCCTTCATCCATTAAGGCTAGACAGGATTGGCAGGCAGCTCGGGGGAAAGTGCAAAAGGATATACGGGCCATACAGAATGAGTGGTGGACTGAAAAGGCACATGAAATCCAATCCTTTGCAGATAAATATGACATGCATAACTTTTATAATGCTATCAAATCCATCTACGGTCCAACAAATCGCTGTGTCACTTCCCTGAAAACAGCTGATGGGCAAACACTTCTGAAGGATCAGAATAGTATCCTACTGAGGTGGGCTGACCATTTTGACACCCTGCTTAATCAGGACTCTGATGCAGACCCCACCATCCTGGACGAACTGCCTGAACTTCCTCCCATCCACGATCTCAGTCTACCACCAACCTTCCAGGAGGTTCTATCATCTGTCCGTTCCCTTAAGAACAACAAGTCCCCTGGTGCTGATAACATCCCTGCTGAACTACTGAAGGAGGGAGGGTACATATGTATGCGCACCCTCTACCAGTACATCACCAAGGCCTGGACTGATGAGAACATCCCACAGCAATGGAGAGATGCAAACATTGTAGTCATCTACAAGAACAAGGGTGACAAGGCCGTGTGCGGCAATAGCAGGGGCATATCACTCCTTTCAGTTGGTGGTAAGGTCATGGCCAAAGTGCTGCATCAGAGGCTTATTAATAACATCACTGAGTCAATGCTGCCAGGATCACAGTGTGGGTTTAGAAAGAACAGGAGCACGATCGACATGATCTTCACAGCCCGGCAGCTTCAGGAAAAGTGCCGGGAGCAACATCAGGACATGTTTATGGCATTTGTCGATCTCTCGAAAGCATTCGACACTGTGCAAAGAGAGCTCTTATGGGATGTCCTCCTCAGGTTTGGATGTCCAGATAAGTTTGTTAACATCCTTCGCCAATTCCATGATGGGATGACTGCTCGGGTGACCGTAGGCGGACAAGAGTCTGAGCCGTTCCCTGTTAGCACAGGGGTGAGGCAGGGGTGTGTGTTAGCGCCAGTGCTCTTTAACATCTTCCTCCTGTGTGTCACCAAGCTTCTCCACAATGAGATTGAAAACAGCAGTGGTGTGGCAGTGGACTTCAGATTAGATGGCAACCTTTTTAACATTAGGAGGCTACATGCAACAACAAAAATCAGCAGAGAGCAGGTCCTGGAGCTACAGTATGCAGACGATTGTGCTTTTGTTGCCCATACTCCGGAGGATCTTCAAACTGTCCTTGCTGTGGCGGTGAGGGCGTACAGCAGGATGGGGCTGACTGTCAACACCACCAAGACAGAAGTGGTCTGCCAATGGAGTGCCAATGTCCCACCCACATCTCCTGCCTTCACTGTTGGAGATGAACAGTTGTCAGTAGTGCCATCTTTCAAATATCTGGGGAGTTTTCTCTCTGAGGATAGCAGCATCGACAATGAAATCCAGAGCCGAATTAAACAGGCATCAGCTGCCTTTGGGAGACTTCAATGCAGAGTCTTTCATACTAAGAACCTTCATCCCTCCACAAAGGTCGCCGTATACCAAGCGGTCTGTGTCACCACCCTCCTCTATAGCTGTGAAGCATGGGTAACTTACTGCCGTCACATCAAGTCCTTAGAGCAATTCCACATAAGCTGCCTTCAGTGCATTCTGGGAATTACCTGGCGTAATCAGGTACCTCACACTGAAATACTTAAAAAGACGAACTGCAGAAGTATTGAGACCATTATTACCCCGCGCCAACTGCAGTGGTTGGGGCATGTGATAAGGATGCCCCCATGTCGTCTGCCCCGCAGAGTACTATATGGCCAGTTACATCATGGTCGACGCTCAGCTGTGGGTCCGAAGAAGCGCTATAAAGATCAGATGAAGAACGCCTTGAGAAAGTGTAAGATCAGACCTGAGGATCTGGAGGATGTTGCTGCTGACCGCACCATCTGGCGACAGCTATGTGGAGAGGGGGTTTATACACTAGAGATGGAGAGGACAACTAGAAAATAGCAGAAGCGAGCCAGGAGAAAGGCAGCCATAGCTGCCAATGTGACCACTACCACCATCACATACATATGCCCCACCTGCAATAGAACTTGTGGGTCCAGGATAGGACTGTTTAGTCATCAAAGATCTCACCGTTAAAGGCGTGGACGTCATCATCGGATCTCGATGGACAACCGAAGAATACAGTGGTTTTGGGAGCGATGGTAAAATACATTTGTCTCTTTTGACTGCCGCTATCAGTCTCTCTCTATTTTTTTTTCTTTTGAAAGTTGTGAAAACACTGTTGCAGAGTTTTTCTTTTGCTTTTTGAGCAAATGGGGAAACCAAAAATTCCATGTAGTCTCTTACCACATTACAACAACACTTACGCTTAGACGTCGACAGAAGTAAAAAAAATAAAAAACAATTATTGAACATGTCATGTACAAACAACATGGCAAAAAAATATATCATTACAATATGACAGTCGGATCAGGTGCAAAGGTGTGTTACAGATGAGAGAGAGAGAGAGAGAGAGAGAGAGAGAGAGAGAGAGAGAGAGAGAGAGAGAGAAGGGGGGCTAGGGTCTTTACATACAGTAGATTAGATATTTTTTGTGAGACTAATAATCCTTTGATTATTTACTCTTAATGAAATTCAGGGAAATTCCATGTCCCTCTGACTTTTTTAAATTGTTTTATATGTCTCTGCTTTACTGATCAGATGCTTAAAGGCAGGGTAGGTAGAAATCCCCAAAAATACTTTTTTCCAAATTTGTTTAAACTGTCTTTATATATCAATGCATAGTTAAAATGTAAGTACTATGGAAAATAAATTATAAAAATCGAGTGTCTGTAGTCCTCTCAGGACTGTAATAAACACAGCTCATTATTCCATTCGGGACGAAATAAATGATTGGCTGGGGTGACTGTCACTCTCTGTTTTATATGTCTCTGCTTTACTGATCAGATGCTTAAGTGATTCACAGAATTGTTTTATAAATTTGGAGCCAGTATTATGCATTTGCATTTATACATACTGTATATGATTGAACTGCTATTCATTTTTATTAAATTGTCTTTTAGGAAGTGAAATTGAGTCAATAAACTGAACAACTCCTGATCATGTTTTTTTGCTTTGCTTAGCATAAACAGTGGTGTGTGGTTGATCAGATGACAATTTACTTTATTGTTCAGGACTTTCCATCAAAATTAGATTTTTAACAGAATTCAAAAAAAGCTTTACCGCTATGTATAATCTATTACTTTTGAATGTGTTAATTAGGCCTAAAACATTAGTTATAATCATTTCCCAGAATTCATAAAAATACACCTTCATTTAATGCAGAATTCTTGTTAATGGGCAGAACAGACAAAAATGCATAATAAATGTACTAAATGCACATCAAAACCAGTTATAGTGAAGATTTTTTACTTTCAAATCACTTCGGCATTGGAAATACTGTGGTCTTTTAAGTCACAGTGAATTTTTGGTGATTTTTCCCCCAACCCATTCTTTTATTGGAAAAAGTTAGTATCACATGCAAATTTATGACCAAGTTTGAATCACTGTTGAATTTTGTTTTGATTTTGCACATTGAATTAGCATTGATATTGCGTCCTTGTTTCTTACTTTTCAACATGAGTTGTGAAAATGTATTTTGTTAGCTTTTTACAACTATTTAGCATTAGATTATTGAACTATTGAAACAAAAACTGACATCAATTCAACCACATTTCAATGTTGATGGTCAGTCATGCGCCGGCTGGGTTGAGAAATAAGTTTGTTAATGACGATATAACAAGGGGGTGTAGGAGAAGCTTATAGGATATATAAATAAGAGATCCGTCATCTGACTTCTACAACACACAAGATCCAGGTCCTTTACTGGTAGGGTGGTAATGTATTGATCTGAATTGAATCGACGTTTTTTTGACATTGACATAACATTGACATTGTTACGGAACTGAATTGAACTAATCTGAACTGAATAATGACACTGTTGTCTTCTGCATAGCAAATTGAAGTAATTTCATAATTTATCATTTTTGCAACATTGACACTGTTACTTTGCTGTTTATTAATCTGAAGCCGAGCCGCTATATACTGTAAATAAGTGTGACTTGACTTGATCCGAACATTTTTATTACAACAAAAATGTAACATTTAGTATTTTCTTGCCTTGGGCTACTTTGAAGCAAATATATTAATATATTTAAATTGTAAAGTAAAAATATATGAGTAAATATTGTTATTGCATTAAAACTTCTGAATTTCTTGTAACATATAAATAAAGCATTTTGTTTTATGTATATGTATGAGAAATATTATGCATGTCAGACTTTATTAATTCAATCATAAATACAGAATTTATATAGTTTTCTTATTGCTGAATAAAGCAATGAATAATTAATGTTCCCTTTCTTTTTTTGCAGAAAGTTAACCTACTTCCTCAGTGCAGATAAATTCTGAAGAAACTAAAATGGCAAATGAAAATCTAATTACAAAGCTCGGTGTTTCCACCTCTAAGGACGAGGAGGAAATACTTGGAGCTCAAGATTATCAGCTCATCAATGTTGACCTCAATGGAGGTTCTGACAAAAACCGGATCCTTCTTTGGTACAAGAAAGAGTGTGGCATGAGACCTGTGACCAGGATACAGTTTTCATTCTTAGATGAAATGAGCAAAGGTCTTGATAGCGCTGGGTATGAGAAGATCGACAAGAATCTGAATCCAGTATGTGGTGGAAAGCTCTATATGTGGTATTTCTACGGCAACAGTGAATTTGATATTCCTATCATGAACCTCGAGGTGAGCAAAGATCCGAAAGAAGAGACTGCTCTTCTGCAAGACGGCTGGGAGAGACTGGGCTGTGAACTGAACCGTGGTGCGGAGAAAAACCTCATCTACCTGTGGGTGAAGAGAGAGAAGCCGAGCTTCATCAGTGAGATCGCAGCAACTTCTGACTTCTCTTCTGACAAGCAAAAGTTTGATCTGGGCTTCACTCGTGTGGATGAAAACACCAATCGTGGTGCTGGTGGAAACCATGTCTACCTCTGGTATCGGCGCACAACCGATAAGAGCAAAGCTCTCACTGCTCTTAACGTATCCACTGACTTCCAGGAGAATGTAAGGATTCATAATGAAGGCTTCAAAAAGGTCAGTGTTAATCTCAATGATGGAACCACTGGAAACGATGTCTACGCATGGCACCTAAACGAAGGATGTGAATCGCAGATCAAAGCCATGCTTCTACTGGTCAACTCTGACGCCTTTGGGGTGTATCAGAAAGCTGGTGTCAACTTTGTTAACAAAAATCTCAACGAGGGCAACCAAGGCCAGAAAATGTACATAGCATACCAATAGCGCTCTAGCTTAAATAATCAAATATGTGCCACTATATGGGAACTATAAGCACAATTATTAAAAATCATAATACGCTATTTAAAAGCATATTGTCACTGAGGGTTTTGTAATACACCCAACCACACAAAATGTGGCTTTTGTGATTTTGTTATATTGCATTATGAAATAAAGCATTTTTAACCACAACAAATGTTTGGTGAGGTTTTTACATTTGTGTGTCTGTCTTTGGAACATATATGTCTAGCAATATGCACTGTTCACTCATAATATACCCATATTTCAGGGTCATAATGCTCAAGGACAAAAAAAGGTGCATCTTCTCTTTATTTGGTGCTGTTGTTTACTATAAGACCGAGTGTTTAGATACTAATACTATTCCACATTAATAATTGATGGTTACAGGTGAAGTGCAAATGTAAAAAGTAAAAAAAAAAAAGTATGCCCATTAGGAACTTGACCCCACTATATTGACTGTATGTGTACTGTGAGCAACTTTGGATATAAAAATATAAACAAAATTACAAATATCCTCATAAAACGTCTCAGGTTACGACTGTAACCTATGTTCCCTGAGAACAGGGAACGAGACAATACGTCAACGACGTTATGGGGAACGCCTCAGGCGTGACAGGTGTCTGAAATCACTATCAAATCACGTCAATCATATTGACCGGCGACAGCCCGTGAATCATTAGCGTGAATGATTAACGTGCGACCTGGAAGTATAAAAGGGCGCCTTGCAAACATGACAAATCACCTTATCGTCTGAAGGGACTGTACGGTAGGCAAGCCCCGAGGCATGGCAGGGAGACGTATTGTCTCGTTCCCTGTTCTCAGGGAACATAGGTTACAGTCGTAACCTGAGACGTTCCCTTTCGAAGGGAACTCAACAATACGTCAACGACGTTATGGGGAACGATATACCAACGCCGCCATGCTAAGGGGAGTGCATGCCAAGTGGCAGTGACAACTGTCAGAACCAGCAACTTCAAATGAAACGCTAGAACCACTCACCCTCAGGTCACACTGGGCTGTCAGTGACAGCATTCCCTACGGTCATAGCCCAAGCTACAGCCTCACAGAAAAACCTTCATAAACATGGTTAAATGAAAGGTCTACCAGGGCCGGCTCCGGGCCTGGAACCTCAGCTTCCAATTAGAAGGGGTCCCTTCTAGGGAATGTGGCTAGGGAACCGAAGGGAACCCCAGCCAGTCACTATTCAGGGGAACGTACTCACCCCGAAATGCCACCAGGACGGCCTGACCTGGCGCCAGTACATAGACACTTAGTCTGGCCAAATCCTGTCTGTCTGAAGACAGAGCCTCTGGACAAATGCCTTAAGGCATCCAACCCGAGGGACTGCGAAGCTGGCAGAGAACCACTCGGCCCGGATCTCAGAGACGGGATATCCCGGAGAGTATGACTCAGCATAGTGCTTTCCGACCCTTGCTAGCGAGGGGAGTTTCTCTACTCGATCCACGGATCAACCCAGTGTCTGTGTTTCAAAACACTGAGGAGGCCTGTGAAGGCCTAAGGGCTGATCTAACTGGGAGGCCTCACGAGAGGCCTACGACCGTCTGACCAGACTCAGGAAGCCGCATGCTCATAGAGACCCTCGTGAGGGGAGCACAAGGTCTGCCTGGTAGGCAAACCAGGCTGTAGGCAGAAAAGGTTCCGGGAGGGAACCTTTAGCAGAGAATGAACACTTTAGCGAGCCAGGGCGCAAGCTCGCCTTCAGCAGCTGCCTATTAAGGCTAGCTGAAACTGATAGCAAGAGACCACTAGCTTCATAAACCCAGCACCACTAGGGAGCGTTACAGGGAGGCCCGGAGAGGCCTACTACCTGATCCTTTAGGGAGGCACGTGAGGCCTACTACCTGATAACCACAGTACGTGGGAACTCACCTTCAGGGAGGCCCGGTGAGGCCTGCTACCCTACGACCACAGTATGTGGGGAGCTCACCTTCAGGGAGGCCTGGAGAGGCCTACTACCTGGTAACCACAAACTGTGGGAACTCACCTTCAGGGAGGCCTGGTGAGGCCTACTACCTGACCGTTCTCAATCAAGGAGGCCTGGAGGAGCCTACTACCTGATAACCCCAGTATGTGAGATGCTCACCTTCAGAGAGGCCAAGAGAGGCCTACTACCTGATAACCACAGTACGTGGGAACTCCTCCTTCAGGGAGGCCCGGTGAGGCCTGCTACCTTACCACCACAGTATGTGGGGAGCTCACCTTCAGGGAGGCCTGGTGAGGCCTACTACCTGGTCACCACTATCTGTGGGAACTCACCTTCAGGGAGGCCTGGTGAGGCCTACTACCTGACCGTTCTCATTCAAGGAGGCCTGGAGGAGCCTACTACCTGATAATCACAGCATGTGGGAACTCACCTTCAGGGAGGCCTGGTGAGGCCTACTACCTGACAGCCAAAATATTTGGGAGCCCACATCCAGGGAGGCCCAGAGCGGCCTACTACCTGACAGCCACAATATTTGGGAGCTCACATTCAGGGAGGCCCAGAGAGGCCTACTACCTGATAGCCAACGTAAGTGGGAATTCGCCTTCAGGGCGGCCGGGTGAGGCCTACTACCTGATAACCATCTTAAGTGGGAATTCACCTTCAGGGAGGCCTGAGTGGCCTACTACCTGATAACCACTGGTAGCTTTGAGCCCTGAGTCCGGGTGAAAGTATAAGGTGGCCTGCTAAGGCCAGCCAGCTGGGGACTCGCCTATCAGGGAGGCCTGGTCGGGCCTACTAGCTAATAGCAAGTCATATTCTGCCATAAAGTACACTGTTGGGAACCATACTACACAGCATAATACACTAATGGGCTTCCAGTAGCGCTATAAGGTATGTCCCACAATGTTGGGACTCACCTCCGAGGAGGCCTGTTTAAGGCCTACTACCCATCAGTGAGTCAACTGCCCGAACCACCAAGGCCAACCACGTAAAGTGAGCTGGCCTACAGTGCCCTCTGGGGGGCTGTCCAATCAAGGAGGCCTGCTGAGGCCTACTACCTAATGGCGCAGCCTTCGTTGGCAGAAAAACTGTTTACACAGCGCCTACAGCATCCTGGTGCCTAATCACATTGCCCATGGCAGTGTACTCCGCAAGAAAGCTAGCACCCTTAAAACAAGGGGAGTACAACATACGCCACTCTGCCTCAACGGAGGCCCCAGTTAGCCAGGGGCCTACCATCTATGCATGGGCGTCAGCTCAGGGCAATGCTCTGGCTTCAGGGGAGCGTACTTCGACCAAAGAAGAAGTGAAGCTTACTTCATACTCGACCCGAGCCATAGTGGTGCGAGGTGGGATAAAACAGAACTGGGAGTGAAGTGCTCAGACCTACCCTGTATCACAGGGGAATACTCACCCCTCACCCTGAGGTTACCAGGGTGCGGGCCTGCCAGCGGCTCTAGGGGTGACAGAAATGTATCTGTGCCCAACCTAGGGGAGTGGGGCTTGAATGAAAGCCAACCACCTACAACCTAGCGCTCGAGCAGTAGCTCAGCGAGGTGAGTGAAGCCTAAACTGGCGGCCTAAATCCGTAGGCCAGTTCTGCATGGCAGGGTCGGGCAGGAAACCCAGTCTTCTTCGTGAAGCGAAAGACGGCCTAACCCTGCTCAATAAAGACATATATACCACGGAGGCCTGTTTGAGGCCTACCATGTCCTTACAAACCATCCTCAGCACCACGCTGCATTACTCTAGTCACCCCAGAATGCAGAGAAGGGGGCGGGCCTTGGCCTAACGACTCCCACGGGAGGAGGCTGTATATACAGGGATGCTAGAAACCAACATTCACACAGTGAAGGGTCAGAGGAAGAAATGCTAAAATTTTTAGGAGAGCGCCTCTATTATCCCTGGCACAGCCTAGGCCAGCTACAGAGGCGGCCCTGGTAAGGGCCAGCCTGCAAGCATAGATCTATCTGAGGGCTCGGAGGAGCCACAGCCTTACTAAAGAATATAGTCTGTATTATTCCATACAAAGGGCTGCAGAATCGCTCAGCCTAATGAAAACCCAAACAGAGCTCAAGGGGCGACATACTCAGGAAGAAGTCAAACGGACCTGTGGGCCGGACATAAGATCTATCTGAAGCTCTAGCGTCAGTCAACACTCTAAGTAAAACAATTTAAAGAGAGAGACCAACCACTCTACCCTGAGGTGGCTAGCAGCCCGAAGGCTAACACAGTTACCGTTCTGGCCACCTAACGGGGAACTTCAGGGCCCTGATAATCCAATAAAGTTCTCTTACCTTATTACCTTGACATGACCCCATGACTCTATACAGGGAACGAGGTCTGTAGAGAGATACATTTCGGAATTTTAATTCACAAAAATTTACTCTTGAAAAGACCAGACAGCTCACCTGCGGCGTGCGGAGTGAAGACTCGCCAGATAGTTCTTTATGAACCTGGGGTCCACCACTTTACATGCCTGAAAGAGGCGTTTCTACTAACCAAGCCTAGGCGGGCCATTGGAACATCGTTCTTATCATAGGCCCAGCGCCAGGCCTGATGTAATGAACGTCTGGGGAGTCAGAAGAGAGGAGAGGGCTGGATTCTCTTTTTAATGAAGCCCTCCGGGGAGATAATCCATCAGCGACGCTGTATGCGCTTGTGCTGGATAACCTCCCTCAGATCCCTCTTCTAGCGGGAGTCACGCCTTTCCTGCGCCCTGTTCCTCCACAGAGGGGGCGCACGAGAGGCGACACTGGCTCTCTGGCCCTGTCTACGGTCCTCAGATCGTGAAGGGCCAGGCCCTCCCGCCTGCCTGGGCGTGGAACCGGATCTCAGCGGTATGTAGGTTTTTTCCTAAAAGCAGCTGAGCGCGCCTTCGCCTCCCTGAACTTCCCAAGCCCCGCCTCCACGGCGGGGCCAAAGAGTTCAGAGGGCGAAACCGACGAATCAAGGAGAAAGGCCTTCTCTTTCTCCTCAACGTCGGCCAGGTTTAACCAAAGCTGTCTCTCCGTGGCCACCATCGCCGCCATCGACCGACTGATCGTGGCAGCAGTTTGTTTGGTGGCCCGGAGCGCAAGAGCCGTGGTTCGGCGCGGCTCAGTAACTGCCTCAGGGGACAACCCTGCCCCCTGGTCGAGATCCTGCAGCAGGTCGGCCCGGTATGCCTGCAGCACCGCCATGGTGTGCAGGGAAGCACCAGCCTGAACTGCTGCCGTGTATGCTCTGCCATTCAAACGCGCTGTTGTCTTTAGCGGTTTGGATGGCAGAGTTGGAGCTCTCAGTGTCGACGCCTGCCCAGACACGAGATAGTTTGCAAACGACTTGTCAAATGGGCGGCATCGACACATACCCATGCTCTGCGATCCCATCAACATCAGCGAAATTAACCTGCTGATGTCAGTGAATACGGGCAGAGCATGGGCTCTTCCATGCCCTCTCGATCTCCGTGTGAAGATCAGGAAGGAATGGAAGGCTCCCTGAGCTGGTGGTGTATGGCCGGGGAGAAACCGATCGCCGAGCCTACCGCGAGCGGTCTCTCCTCTAGCGCGTTGCCATGGCAGCTACAGCCCCACAACATCCACCAAACCTGCATACACGGGGCAGGGTGGCTGAGAGGGTTCAGGATCTACCTGATTATAAACCTCCTCAGCCATCTCCTGCTCGTCCTGAAGAGCAGCAACTGCAGGAAACCGTCGGCGAAAAATCCTCGTCATCGACCTGCAGTTCGCCCTCGTCAGCAGTCGAATCATCTGAGAGGTTTACAGCACTCTCAAGATGATCGACGAGCTCTATCTGGAAGCCCATGATGCAAGTCGCCGCTCTGCCTCGGCACGAGCGGGACCATGAGAACCAGACGTTGAACCCCCTTCACTCGAGAAGAGGGCCAGACGAGAGCGAGCGTTTTAAGAGAAAAACGCTCACAGTTCACACAGAGGATTCCCTCGAGAATCTCCCGTGCGCGCTCTTCTCCCAGGCAAGAAAAGCACACTCGTGTGCTGTACATTTAATTTTCTTACCGTTTCATTGAATAGCGTTTTCAAACAGACAGTCCCTGAAGACGATGAGCTGATTTGTCATGTTTGCAAGGCGCCCTTTTATACTTCCAGGTCGCACGTTAATCATTCACGCTAATGATTCACGGGCTGTCGCCGGTCAATATGATTGACGTGATTTGATAGTGATTTCAGACACCTGTCACGCCTGAGGCGTTCCCCATAACGTCGTTGACGTATTGTTGCCCTGGGCCTCTCTACAGACCTCGTTCCCTGTATAGAGTCATGGGGTCATGTCAAGGTAATAAGGTAAGAGAACTTTATTGGATTATCAGGGCCCTGAAGTTCCCCGTTAGGTGGCCAGAACGGTAACTGTGTTAGCCTTCGGGCTGCTAGCCACCTCAGGGTAGAGTGGTTGGTCTCTCTCTTTAAATTGTTTTACTTAGAGTGTTGACTGACGCTAGAGCTTCAGATAGATCTTATGTCCGGCCCACAGGTCCGTTTGACTTCTTCCTGAGTATGTCGCCCCTTGAGCTCTGTTTGGGTTTTCATTAGGCTGAGCGATTCTGCAGCCCTTTGTATGGAATAATACAGACTATATTCTTTAGTAAGGCTGTGGCTCCTCCGAGCCCTCAGATAGATCTATGCTTGCAGGCTGGCCCTTACCAGGGCCGCCTCTGTAGCTGGCCTAGGCTCTTATAATTTCTCAGGTCATTGCCCATAATGTCCACTAAGTGGAGTAATCACTTTACTTTTGAGTTCATGTCTCTGTGATGAGAACAAAACATGGCAATTCAAAAAGAGTCACACAGTTACAAAGAGTTGCACAGGTATATAAAAAAGTATGCCATGCCACTATAAAGCATTTTTTTCTTTTTGCCATGTGGGGACATTTTGTCCCTATAATGTAGGGTTTACCTGAACCACACGTTTAAGAATAAAGTGTAATTCAGTACTGGTCAGACAAATTCTGCTGCTGGCATTTTCTATTTAAATCACAACTTGCTCTCCTTTTCTTGTCCCCGAGAGAAATATAGACCTTTTGTTGAAGTCTCTGTACCCTTGTGTAACAGGCCTGGTTTTAAAAGCATCTTCTGTGCGGCTGCTGGGAGTTGTTCAAAGTGGAATTTCCTGCCATTTTGCAGTGTTCTCTCAGTATGTCTGAGATCAGATTGGCAGGTGTCCCGCTGTGCTCGGGACAGATAAGAAAAGTTTTCAGACATTAATCAGCTGCAGGTTACAGCACAAAACAATGGTGAAATCACCACAGTGATGTGAAGCAGTGATATTGTCTATAGTGCATTTATGTGGGGCTGCATGGGGAAAATAAGGGCATGCACTGTATGTATTTTGTTTTTTCACAGAATCTTTTCAAGCAGACTAAAATTCAAATTTTATCAAGTTTGTGCTCATTTGACAACCACTCGTCCAGAAAAGCATGATGGTATAGTTCACATACTGGCGTCCATCTTATCTGATTAAAACAGAAATTCTAAGAAATTATCAGATAGAGTGGCACAAAAGACAACAGTTTATTTTGATAATGCTCTTGCAACTTATAATAACTGCCTCGTCAGATGATTTCCAACAGAAAACTTTTGCTTCATAAACCATAGAGTGAAACAAAACATAAGTTTTTGCTTCCAGTTTGCAATTGTCAGGTTTAGGCCCTTTAGGGTTTAGGGTTTTTCTATCTGAGTAGCCTATGTGTACCTGCAGACAATGAGGGATGCCGCAGTGATCAGGTTATGCAGATATCTCTTGGTTGTTTGCCACTTGTTGGATAACATCTCACACTTGTTTTTACACCTGGAACTGTAAGAGATCCGATTAACACACACACAGAGAGCAATACCGGTTGTGTGCTGCATGTGACAGTGTGTGTTGATGTGATATACTGCTGATTTCCTGAGTTTATGGATGATAGGATGAACTGAAAGTAAAAAAGAGCAAGGGGATGAAAAATTCATCAGCAATACACTGAAGCAGGGGCCTCAACTAACAGGAGTGTACACTTGCTGACAAAGCAGAGGAGGTGTGTGTGTGTGTGTGTGTGTGTGTGTGTGTGTGTGTGTGTGTGTGTGTGTGTGTGTGTGTGTGTGTGTGTGTGTGTGTGTGTGTGTGTGTGTGTGTGTGTGTGTGTGTGTGTGTGTGTGTGTGTGTGTGTGTGTGTGTGTGCGTGCTAGGAAATCCTCCAGTGTTGCATTTTTCCAGCATTTGTCAGCACAGGGCAAGTGTGGGTTTCTCTGGTAAAGTCATCAGGGTGAGACCACAGGAGATAGAAGAACTTTGTCCTAATCAGGTAATGTTTTTGTGTGTGCGAGACAAGTAAATATCGGCATAAAATCTGAAAATACAACAGAGAAAAAATGTGTCAAAATGTTACCTTTAGGAGTACAACAGCTTGTCACTGGGGTAGTACCCTTAAAATTACATATTTGTACCTTTTTTACTCCTAAAAGGTGCATATTAGTACCTTACAAATACATACCTTAATGAACCCTTTTGTGGTAAAAAAAAAGTTACAAAGATGTCCTTTTAAGGGTATTGCACCAGTGACAAGTTGTTGTACCTCTAAAGGTAACATTTTTACACGTGTATTTTCTGTGTACAACAGAAGACAACTTGCTTTCATTTACAATATATCTTGTTTTGTTTTACAATATATTCTTGTTTTGCTATATTAAGTACACTTTTCTCATATCAAAATCAAAGTATCAACTAACATACAGTTTCTATTTTATATTTTGTTTCCCTATTACAAATTATTTTCAGGATGCAGTTTAAAGGCTTAGATCACCCACAAATGAAAATTATGTCATTAATTCACCCACATGTCGTTCCAAACCCGCAAGACTTTCGTTCATCTTCGAAACACAAATAAGGCTTTTAATCAAATATAGAAACATCATAGAAACATCTAACATCACATTCAAACCTCATTGGTTCTAGCTTCCGTTTACAATATCTAATGTGTGCGTTGATGAATGTTCATGTGAATTTTAAAAAATGGACTAAACTGCTCAATTAATTTCAGTTCAGTTTATGAACTAACCCTCTAAGTGAAAAGTTAAGTTGGAAAAAATAAAACAAATTTCAGACTACCTTATTTGTTCTTTCTCCCTTTTACTTTAATGACAGCAGCTCTTTTGTAAATGATGAATTTATGAATCTTACATTATTCTTCCTGTTTTTTTGTTAGTTTCATAATGTTTTTGTTGTTGTTGTATTTAATCAAAAAACTGTCCGTCTCAGACTTTTGGAGTCCCCTCTGTGTATTAAAGCAAATGTATAAAAATATACAGAATGTTTGTAGAAGATGCTTGCTTAAGGATTTAGCCTGATAATACAAAGGTCGCAGGTTCAATCCTTGGTAAGGACCACGAACTGTGAATTATGCCTTGTTTTGTCCCTTGAGCAATGCAATTAGAAATGTTATCAAATGTATCTGCTCAATGCCTAGTAGGTTTTCAGTCCTTCTGACAGTTTTACCATCCAACATAATGGAAAACACCAATACTTTGAGAATAGAATGACATCACATCACTTTCCCTCCTTCATTTCACATCAGTGATTAGAGTAAAAAAAAACAAAAAAAAATTGTTCCACAGAAATCCTAGACAATGCTCTCTTTTGTGGTTTGGTCAGGCTAGCCCTAAACAATCAACTCAAGTTTTGTTATTTGTTCCTTACTTGTGTTTACACAATCTGACCAGGAATTTACGACCCACTGTACAAGGTCAAAGGTTTTCTCATTGGTTAACCACTTGACCCGGCGGTCACCATCACATTGACATACTTCATACTTTGTGTATATTTGTGAGTGTTTGTGTGTCCTTTCAGTGAGTTTGGTCTGTGGGAAGGAGTGTCCACGTCATCCATTACCATTAAAGTCATGACCTCGTACCCCTGAGACGTTTCGGAATTCGGCACATCCACTCCATGCATGTGTGTGTGGAAAGAGCTTGAGAAGTGTGCTGTGGGAACTGTCCTCCACTACAAGCAGCCAAAAAGAACTCCTCATTTTCCTTCCTTGCCTCGGCAGCACAAGGAACATCCACTTCCTGCCTCTCTCCTAGTGCAAACTGCTGTATTTACTGATGCATGTTTGTGTGTCTGTGTCTGTAGGACAATAAACTTCCACTGTTTACACTGTAATTTTTATTTAAATTGTTGTTTTAACTTACAAAAAAATAAAGTGTTTGTTAAATTTGTACAATTTTAAGTTTAGGTGACTCAAATATCCAAGTTGTCACTTAGTATAATTTCACATTTCAAGTTGACTAAACTTAAACATGTTAAGGCAGCACAAGTACTAAAAAGTGGGCCAATTTAGTCCCAAGTAGTATTGAAATAGTAAACTAAGTACTACTATTGCATTGATATTAGTATACTTACTACATAAAGTATTCTTGGAAATATACTTGAGCTTATATAAATTTAGAGGATTTATACTTAATAAAAGGAACTTAACGTATAGCCTACTTTTTACTTTTTTAAAGGGTCTCTATATAAATCCCCAACTGGGAGCTCAGAGAGTACTAGAACTTATTTAACTAAAGGGAAGAAGCTAAATCCAGAGCAAAAGAAAGAGAGACAAGACTACTTTATGCTAAGAATAAAAGCTTAGTCAGTCCCAGACACCTTGATGATGATACATGTGACCCCTTCAGGTTTGGCAAAAGGTTGCATGCCATTCTTGGTATCTCAGTCATGTGATTTCTCTCTGATATCTTTCAGTGGAGATATGAGTATGTCAACTTTTCTTTCTTTCTTTTTTTGACAGAAAGTTATTTCACCATTTCCATGGGTTTATCTTGGATTTGCTTTATTACTACTTCACCCAAATGAAAAACCAACATGAAGTCCAAAATTCTGAAACCACTAATGAAAATGTTTTTTTGTTTGTTTGCATTATTCATATTAATATCCTTTTACATTACAAATCATATTATCATTATAACAATTTGAAATAAAGCTCAATTAATAGGCTTCCACACATACAGTAGATCTGGGATTTGAAATACACACCGGTTAAACTCACCGAATCTAGACCAGATGGTCTTGAAAATGGTCTCACTTTCAACTTTTTTTTTTGTAGCTCTCAACTACTTTAAATCTATACTGAAACTGTTAGCTCACTGAACCGTGTTACCTTTCTTTCTCTCACATCTAATTTTGTTCCGAATTCATTCTCATATTTACTTTTACAAGAAAGCAATTATTTTTGACTGGGTGACAAAATTGAAAATAGGCTACTAAATGTAATGACTTGTGCCATCTTAAAAATTGCTTAAACAAACGTGGCCTATTTTTTCTCATACCAGTTCTGGGAAACCTGTGTGTTTATGGTATGTTTCTCAAGATTTTATGCAACAACAGGTATGGCATGTATGGCTCCTACTTTCTCAACGTCTTTTGTTTCCATAGCAGACCTGCTTTACAAAGGAACAGTTGTAAAACTTCATTCCAACTACTACATTCTTATACTGCTCTTGTTGTCTAAATGTTCAGCTATTTTAAAAATACATTCATTGTTGTGTTATGTCACTTGACTACATTCTGCAACATACTGTACCACAAAGGTTTCATACTTTCAGTGCAATGAAGTGAAAGGATTTTTTTATTCTCTTACAATGTACATTTTAGCCTAGGACTGGGTCATGCTAACCAGCCAAACCTTGACCTCTTAGTTAAATCTACATTTAACAATCTTCTGAATCAAATCTGAATCAAATTCCTCTTTAATGTGCTTACAGAAATATATACCTTGTAGACCATCGTGTTTTAATGTGGCAGTGTGATGTTGTGCATGTCAGAGAAACCCCAGAGAAAAGGTTAAATTACTAATAGACAATAGCATAACCTCAGGCTGCCTTGTCCCAGTTGCAAAGACTTCAATCTTTTTGTTTTCCATTGTGTGTTACAAGGATAATTATGAGAAATCCCAGTGCTACAGTACATACTCAAATGTCTAGATTGAGACATTCATGTTCCCCTTGCGTCATGAAATCAGCTAAAAATTGTAGTTTTTGTATAAATAGGGTGCAGGAGATTGAAACTACTTGAGTCTAATTTCAGATGAGATGGGAGACTGTGAGAATGACTGTTATTATAAATTCTCTAGATCCATCATGTCGTAAATGCAAATGTGTTCTGCAAGGTGAGTGATTTTCCATTCCTCTCTTTTCTTTAAACGATTCATTCCTTCCGAGGAGCAGATCGTTGGAAAGAGACTCAACACAGTCGCTACCCTGTTTCAGGTTTTACTTTGCTTTTCTGTCTTTGTTTCTACTGGCATTAATAAAGTATGGATGATAGCAGCTTTGTGATTGAGTATTTGGTTTCCTTAAATATTAATGTTGCCTCCAAAGCTGAGCTTGCGGTTTTTCCTTATGCGTCAACATTGAGGGCATTGACTAGTATTTCTAGCCCCCTGGTGACAAACACAGAGGATAGGAAAACTTTCACACAAAGACAAAATCTTGCCTTTGTGGAATATTAAGGTTTAACTTCTGTGGCATTGCATCCTATGTCTGAAAAAAACAACATAATCCTGTACAAACTATATCTTTTCTGAAGTAAATGTGAGTGGTGCTTCCCTACAAACCTCATCACCATATCTTTGGGTGGTTGTTAGGGCGTTGCTATGGTGGCCTAACCCTCAATAAGCTTCATGAACATATTTCATTCATGTCCGTAGCACAAATGGTTGGATACTAAGATAAATACAGTATGACGGCATGTGCTTGCGTTAAGGAGGACTGAGATCACAAGATGTAAGAGAACCAATAAAACAGCATTAAAATCATCACCTTGTTTTTTCAATGCACCATGATTCAAATGTATATGGAGAAGGGCTGGTGAGCGATAATGTTCTGTTAAGTTATCACTTATCAGGTCTGTGAGATAAGTTCCAGATTTATGGATATATTGTTTTACCTGTTTGAGCTGTTTTTGACATATTTTAGTTTCTTTTTCAATCCCTTTCAGTTGGAAAATACCTTCCAAGAACCCAGTGGTGAAATACATTTTCCCAAAATAAGAATGGAAGAGCAAAGAGAACACCACATAAGGAACTAATTAAGGGGGAAAATTATGACATTGGACTTTTTTTCTGAACGGATGTACGTGCCTCCTGAGCATCAGATCACATATTTTCGTTGATAGCAGTTTATAGCATATTTTTGCTGAAGTAGGACGTGCTGTGTCGGATGGCCCCTGAGCACTGGACTAATTCCTGACTAAAGAGTTTAGAGGACATGACCTCTTCTCCCTTATTGACAGTAATTGCATAGTGACATCTGCTTTCTCTGTGCCATGTTTAGATGAGTTCCCTTGCCACAACAGTAAGGAGCACGCCGTGACTTATGTAAGTTATAGATGCAGAGTGACTAATTGCCTCAATTGGGAATGTCCCCGCAAGGGGATTTCCCTCTTTGCTTGCAATTCCTTGCATGCCAGGCCCAAGGAATGGACAACACCTTTGGACTTTCTATAAATGTGGCCGTTTATGAATAAAATAAGTATTTGTTCACGTCATGCCTTAAAACGGGTGAGTTATTACTCTAAACAGCCTCTCCAGCAATTGTGAGATTACAACTCATGTTTCAGGGAAAAGCAATGGCCTGAGCAATGAGATTACAGTACATACAGACGTGATTGTGTGTGTTAGACAGACACACCTCTCATGTGAGCGTCTTAACACCTCAGGAGAAAGGATGTTTTTCAGAAAAGGGTAACATTTCTGTGCTTCAAATGAATCCCCAAAAATAGTCTCTGACCCAAAATATCAGTGGCCTGAATTCATACCAAATCACTGACCTGAATTTGCTTAATTGAAGGATGCTTGATTGTTTAAAAAGATGAACTCTTAGTTTGAAGGCATGAAAATACCCTGTCAGTACAGATGCATGAAGTTTATTTTACTCTTTATTTATTTACAGTGATGTTAATTAATGTGCACTGTCACTGGCACTGCTGTTTGTTTAACTTTTGTTTTGTTTCTTTTCATCTATAATTTTTGTTTAATACTGACATATAGGAAAATTAAGATTTGTAGATTAGATCCAACATATTGGCATTAAATTAATACAAATTTAATTTGTAAGAATTAAATAAAACACTAAAGTATAACTTGTATCAAACAGATTGTTTCATATGAATTTTTTTATTAGCAAAACATTACTAAGTGCCTCTTTAAAGTATACTGTGATCTTCCATCTATAAAAGTGTTCAAATATTGGTGAATGTGAGTTTTGACTGTGATGTGGTCTGCCAGTTGTGTCCTCTGAGGACCCCAGACATATGTCTCTACACAGTGTCTCTGTCATGCTGTGAGACATTTCTTATTGTGTGGTTTTCCTGTCATGCAAAATCACCCAGCCATGCAGAGTCACTCGAATGGACTCAAATCAATATGGAAAATGTTCCTATGTTAATCCAGTACATTGGGCCATATATCTTTACAACTTGTGTCTAGCTCTTATTCACTGTCTTCAGGGCTGCAAAATGTCACATTTGACATCTTTATTTGATCTATCAACTCTCTAAGGCAAGAGCCAACATCTCTCCTTTTTTCTCATAGTCATTCATAGTAAAACTGCCAATATGAATAAGTGGATTGTGTGGTTTGAAAGTTAGCTCTCAGCAAAATTCATATCTTGTTTTTTTCCACACACACACAAAAAAAAAAATGCTGCAGCCACTGTTTGAGCATACCGGGGTGCCGTGAATGACTGGAAATCATTACATCATTATAGAATGAAGCACACACACCACTAACATCAGCATTAAAAATTAGTATTGAGATGAAAAGACAATAGTTTGCATTAGGGAGAAACATGTAGTGTTTAAATCACACTTAAAGCCTATGGGCCTCTCTTATCTTTGTTTTGGTGGGGATAAGTCTATAATTAAGCTTAAAATTAAGGTTCTGACATTTAAACGGTAGGCGAAAATGTTTGCCTATATCTTTTGTTGTTGACTTCAATGGCTGTTATTAAAAATGCAAAATAATTTAGCATACTTTGGCTTATACATTTAACCGTGTAATATAATATTAAATTGTATTTCATTTATTTTTAAGGACATTATATTTGCTTTTTAAGCAAGATAAGTCAAAATAATGTTTCTACTGTGTTGGTTCATCGCTTACCCCCGGTTTCACAGACAAGGTTTAGGCCTAGCCCCAGATTAAAGTGCATGTTTGAGCTGTTTTATCTGAAAGCAACTTGCACTGACAGATCTTAAAATATGTCAGTGCCATCGTTTTGTCTCAAGACGAAGTAATGTTTGTAAAAGCTACTTAAATGACCTTTTGAACTACGGCCTAATTCTGGCCTAATCTAAACCCTGTCAGTGAAACCAGGCCTTGATGTCACAGTTGTTCATCACAATGTAAAATGTGCATCCTGAAGTAAAACCAGTTGCGAACCACGACTTTAGTCTTTTTTATAATTTGATTGTGTGTTTGTGAGCAGCATGAAAACTGGGAGAGATGGAGAGAAATATAGAAGGAGGGGAAAAAAGAAAAGAAAATTATTATCTTAGTCTTTAAAAAGCTACCAAAAAGCCCAGATGTATGTGAGGCAAAAACACACACTCAAAGTCACATTCAGAGTGTTTTACGACTCAATTTAAATGCAAACAACAGTTATATTCTTGAAGTGTATTTCTCATTGGGGAAACCCCTGATGATTTGTTTCGTATGTGGATCAGTTTATGTGGAGCCGTTACTTTTGAACCCTGCCGTCTGGTTGGATGCCTTTACAAATGAGGTTTTAAGATGAAGGAACATTATACTTGGAGGTTTTCCCTCTCTTGGTTTCAGATGAGACCCTTAGGAGAAGGCGCAGAGCATGGGAGCACTGTTTAGCTCCCTGTCAGAGTCTGCACAGGAAATCTAGGAAATTCCTGACAGAGATGCGGAAATCCGTCCGCTGTGTGGGGAGTTGTGTTATGCACACAGCACACACTCACTAACACACACTCAAATACAAATACTTCTGTGTGAGGTGGGACACAGATCCAGATCCTATTTTGTGTGTACTATACTGAATGTATAGATTATTCAGTTAAGTTATTCAGCTAAACGAAGGTTGATCCCATGAAGTCATTCTGAAAATGTTGGTGTATGCCTGTGGCTGCCTATATTTAATTTTTTTTATGTAAACAGTTTTTCAGATTTTCCATAATGTGCCCATGCCAAATTGTATTTAATTTAATCACATTTTTTACAGCTTAAATAATTCAGAAATCTAAACTCCAAACACTGAAAGTACTGCTGGGTCCAAACCACAAAACCCTCACTGGCAGCCTCTTTAACCCCAGAAATCATGTGAGCCCCTTTAATTCTTTTCCGCCTGAGCTTTAAAAGTCTAACGTCACTTTTAATATTGTGGGAACAACAGGTTTTTAGCTAAATCATTGCTGAATAGCTTCTGTTCAAAGGATTGAAGTTGGTGAGAATTTTTAATGCTTTTGAAAGAATTATCTTATGCTCACCATGGCTGCTTTTCTTTATAAAACAGTAATATTAAGGAATATTATTACAATTGAAAAAAATATAAAATACTTAAAGGGATAGTTCACCCAAAAAGGAAAATTAGCCCATGATTTACTCACCCTCAAGTCATAGGTGTATATGACATTCTTCTTTCAGACGAATACAATCAGTTATATTAAAAAATGTTCTGGCTCTTCCAAGTTTGATAATGGCAGTGAAAGTCATCAAAGTGCATCCATCCATCATAAAAGGGCTCCACATGGCTCTGGGGGGGTTAATAAAGGCCTTCTGAAGTGAAGCGATGCGTTCGTGTAAGAAAAATATCCATATTTAAAACTTTGTCGACTAAAATAACTAGCTTCCGGCAGACGGACATACACATCGATTTCCGGCGAAAGACTAACCCCTGACCTGACGCACAAGGTAATGACGATTTGCAGAGGATGGAGCAAAACACCAGTCACGAATTAGAAGTCTGAAATTACCATTTTTGGAGAGAAATGTTGGAGGAGCTTGAGTTTGTTGCCCAGCCCTGTTTGTTTGAACCGCGAGAGGCGTCTAATTTTACGATACTCTTACATCTACATTATACATCGTCAAGTGTTACTCTTTTGGCGTAAGTTGACTTGCGTACGACCATCTGCCGGAAGCTAGTTATTTTTAGTCGATAAAGTTTTAAATATGGATATTTTTCTTACACAAAAACATCGCTTAACTTCAGAACGACTTTATTAACCCCCAAGAGCCATGTGGATTACTTTTATGATGGATGGATGCATTTTTATGGACTTCAAAAAATATAAAGCCATTCACTGCCATTATAAAGCTTGAAAGAGCCAGGGCATTTTTTATATATATATAAATCCAAATGTGTTCATCTGAAAGAAGATTTTCATATAATCCTAGGATGACTTGAGGGTGAGTAAACCATGGGCTAATTTTCCTTTTCCTTTTTTAACTATCCCTTTCTATGACTAAAAGAAAGATGAATATGATATAAGAGTGTACAATACAATATAAAGATAAATATGATTTAAAGTTTCAATTATGAAAAATAGTCACAACACTGAGAAATAAAGTCACAACTTTGACCAAATAAAGTCTCTGTTTTAAGAAATAAAGTCACAATTGCGAGAAATGGTCAAAATTGTGAGAAATAAAGGCACAAATAGCATTTTATTTTATTTTTTTAGTGGGGTAAATGGGCTTCCAAAGTCAACACCATGTATAGTAAAACATTACAAAACATGATTACCATCTTCATTAAAATACTGTACATATTTTGGCTTTATATGGAAGAACTGATGTTGAATGACATCCAGTGGAATCTTTTTTTAAAGCATGTACGCATGTGTTTCAAAACATTGTTCCTCCTCTATTGTATGAATCTTTTGTGTCTGTT